>NC_089843.1:184566919-185166919 GCF_035609145.1 Eleutherodactylus coqui
AATGTGAAGTCCCTGTGGACCCACAGCATGGGTGGCTCCCTGGAACCCACCGGCGGTACATAAATATATCCCATTGCATTGCCCATCACAGCTGAGGTAACGTCCGATTAAATGCAGGTGGTCTTTGGCCCACACTGCATGCCCCAGTCTGACCGGGGTTTTTAATACATAGACACTGGCAGGTACAACTCCCTAATGTGAAGTCCCTATGGACCGACAGCATGGGTGGGTCCCAGGAAGCCACCGGGGGGACATAAATATATCCCATTGCATTGCCCATCAAAGCTGAGGTAATGTCCGATTAAATACAGGTGGGCTTCGGCCCACACTGCATGCCCCAGTCAGACTGGGGTTCTTTAGAAGTGGACACATGCAGTTACAACTCCGTGTGGACCAACAGCATGGGTGGGTCCCAGGAAGCCACAGGCGGGACATAAATATATCCCATTGCATTGCCGATCACAGCTGAGGTAACGTCAGGTTTAATGCAGGTGGTCTTCGGCCCACACTGCATGCCCCAGTCTGACCGGGGTTTTTAATACATAGACACTGGCAGGTACAACTCCCTAATGTGAAGTCCCTGTGGACCCACAGCATGGGTGGCTCCCTGGAACCCACCGGCGGTACATAAATGTATCCCATTGCAGTGCCCTGCTCAGCAGAGCTAACGTCACATACAATATAGGTGTGCTTCGGCCCACAGTGCATGCCCCAGTCAGACTGGTAATATGTACCTTAACAGTAACCGCGTTGGTGGGAATGTGGTCACGACTGCGGACCTAGTAGCGCGGTTTTATTTAGTTGGTTTTCGGAATGTGGCCAGGATTAAGTGGGCCGTGGCGGGGGGATGGTGGGGGGCCTCTCTTGTTGTGTCGGTAAAGGTGAAATTCTTGGACTGCCACCAGACGGACCTATGCAAAGGTATTTGCCATGAATGTTTTCATTGTTGGAGGAGGAGGGGGATGTTTTTGAGGCACTACGTGTCCTCTCCACGTGTCCGTGGTTATATGCACCTTAACAGTAACCGCGTTGGTGGGAAATGGCCTCCCCACTATCATGTCTTTGGGAAGCCTCCGTTTCCACACCCCAGTGACATAGCATTAGCAGCGGTATAGGTAGAGCCCAGAATTAGTAACATTTCAGCGGTAGCATTACAGACAGGCCCTAGTAACATATCACTAGCAGCATTATAGGGGGAGCACAGTATTAGTTCCATTTCAGTAGTAGTAGCAGTCCAGACAGGCCCCAGTAACAATTCCGAAGCAGCAGTATAGGGGGAGTACAGTATTAGTTCCATTTCAGTAGTAGTAGCAGTCAAGACAGGCCACAGTAACATTCCCGTTGCAGCAGTTTAGGGAGATAACAGTCTCTTTCACATTTCAGTAGTTGCAGTATAGACAAGGCTCCAGTTACATTTATGTTTATGTAGCAAAAGTGTAGGCCAACCCCACACACCTTGCTGTATCATGAGTGCAGGCGAAGCCCATAAAAATTACTAGGATTACACTGTAGGCGAGGGCCCAAAAAAATTGGTGTACCAACAGTACTAATGTACCTCAGAAAAATTGCCCATGCCCAACCAAGAGGGCAGGTGAAACCCATTAATCGCTTTGGTTAATGTGGCTTAATTTGTAACTAGGCCTGTAGGCAGCCCAGTTAAAATAAAAATTGGTTCAGGTGCAAGTTTCAACGCTTTAATGAGAATTGAAACGTATAAAAATTGTTTACAAAAGTAATATGACTGAGCCTTGTGGGCCTAAGAAAAATTGCCCGTTCGGCGTGATTACGTGAGGTTTCAGGAGGAGGAGCAGGAGGAGGAGGATGAATATTATACACAGATTGATGAAGCTAAAAGGTCCCCGTTTTTGATGGTGATAGAGAACAATGATTCCATCCGCGGGTGCAGCCTACGCATTGTTTAGGTACCGCTGCTGTCCGCTGGTGGAGAAGAGAAGTCTGGGGAAATCCAGGCTTTGTTCATCTTTATGAGTGTAAGCCTGTCGGCACTGTCAGTTGACAGGCAGGTACGCTTATCCGTGATGATTCCCTCAGCCGCACTAAACACCCTCTCTGACAAGACGCTAGCCGCAGGACAAGCAAGCACCTCCAGGGCATACAGCGCGAGTTCAGGCCACGTGTCCAGCTTCGACACCTAGCAGTTGTAGGGGGCAGAGGTGTCACGGAGGACGGTCGTGCGATCGGCTACGTACTCCCTCACCATCCTTTTACAGTGCTCCCGCCGACTCAGCCTTGACTGGGGAGCGGTGACACAGTCTTGCTGGGGAGCCATAAAGCTGGCAAAGGCCTTGAAGAGTGTTCCCCTGCCTGTGCTGTACATGCTGCCTGATCTCCGCGCCTCCCCTGCTACCTGGCCCTTGGAACTGCGCCTTCTGCCACTAGCGCTGTCGGATGGAAGAGCAGAAACAGAACGCTGTAATTAAATGTGCCGCTTATTGGCCCATGGTTGGAGGCTGACTTCGCTTACGGAACGCACAGCAGAGCCAGGAAACAATTTTGCGCACGCCTGTAGTGAGACGTAGGTGCGTATCACTCAGCTAGTGGAATTCACAGCGCAGAAGCAGTCAGGTCGCCAAAGGGCAGTGGTACGCCTTAAGTATTTTGCTTCAATTTGTTTAAATGGTCAGTTGAAACACCAGACAGATACTGTATGCAGCGTATATATTGTATACTCTTTCCCTGTGGCGCTATGACGGCGGTGATGTCACAGATGTCACAGGTGGAAGTTGTAATGCTTTCCCTGTCTTTCTATTGGCCAGAAAAGCGCGCTAATGTCTCAGAGATGAAAGTGAAAGTAACTAGAACATCGCGTGGTGCTCGTCTCGAGTAACGAGCATCTCGAACACCCTAATACTCGAACGAGCATCAAGCTCGGACGAGTACGCTCGCTCATCTCTAATTATTACTGAATAAAGGCACAGAGGAAGTATTATTACTAAGTGGGGGAATAAAGGGGACATTTTACTAAGTGGCATTTTGAAGGGATTTTTAAAAATACTAGCTTTTTTCCTTCACAGAATATAATGAAAACCTCTTGAAATTCTCTTGAATGTCATTTTAGATTATGCTATAGAAAAAAAGTCCTACTACAAAAAGGCTAGCTTGTAGACCGGGCCTCAAGTTGGCTATACACGGAACACATTTTTGTTTCAATTTAAAAAATGGCTTCCTATTGCTTATGTAGTAATGCAGAAATATCACTATATAATTACACTGATATTTCTGGGAAATTGCATAAATGTGCTTTTGATATTTTTTGAAATGTCTCATCTTGAAAGTGATTGCTAGCACAAAGTGTATCTTAGAGAAGAATAGAATAGTCTGTAAACATAGCCTACCACCTCTCACCCCCTAAGCTGATGGAAGGAGCAAAAGTTATATAAGGTGTTGTAATGTTCTAGAAAGGTCAGAGGAGACTATAAAGTTGTGTAGCGCAATGTCATCCAAGACACTTGGTTTACGGAACAAATACTCTGAGTTCCCAATAGCCTTTTCTATGGCTGACTTGTGGAGGATAAAAGGTAAATACTGCGAGCTGAAGATTTTAGGGGCCATGGTGAGAAACTCATGGCAGTACAGAAGCAAAAAGTGATGCAGCAGCACTTACAGCCACCACCTTCAGGATAGGATTTTTGAAACTTGGATTGTAAAGGACTAGTGCTTACATTATCTGGATGCTGAATAAATGTTAACTGTTATCCTTTCTGTCTCCCTGGCCCTTTTTCCACTGCATGTATCGCACTACACCTGTGTGGGCAAACATATGGCACGAGTGCCAGAGGCAGCACGCAGGGCCCTCCCTGCTGGCACGCGCGTCCATTTGCCACTTACCACGTTAGTGAATACCGCCAGGGGTGCTGCTAGCAGCTCTGATCTCGGTGCACATGATGTCAGTGGGCAGCTGGGGAGCCTCCTTCGCCCTCCCCTGATGTCTCCTCTTAGATTCCGTGAGAGCAGGGAACGAGGTGACCAGAAACACACTGATGTCACAGGGTGCACCTGGAATCAGCGCCAGCAGCAGCACCAAGCAGAGAAGCAGCGGCGCTTCCACGAGGAGGAGGGGGAAAGTATATGGGACTCAGGGAATCACTATTACTACTGGGGGCTGCTGTGGGATGTCACTATTACTACTGGTGCCACTGTGGGATGTCACTATTACTACTGAGGGCCACTGTAGGATGTCACTATTACCCCTGGGGCCGCAGTGGGGGGGGGGGTCACTATTACTGCTGGGGCCACTGTTGGATGTCACTATTACTGCTGGGGCCACTGTGGGATGTCACTGTTATTGCTGGGGCCACTGTGGGATGTCACTGGTATTGCTGGGGCCGCTGTGGGATGTCACTGTTACCACTGGAGATGCTGTAGGATGTCACTTTTACCACTGGGGCCGCTGTGGGATGTCACTGTTACCGCTGGGGCCGCTGTGGGAGGGGTCACTGTTACCACTGGGGCTGCTGTGAGGGGGTCACTGTTACCGCTGTGGCCGCTGTGAGGGGGGTCACTGTTACCGCTGGGGCCGACATAGGGGTCACTATTATCTAAGAGGTATGCTTACACGTGGTAGAAATGCTGCAGAATATTCTAAGTGGAAATTTCCGTGGATAATTCTGCAGCATTTCCACATCCAAAAACCAGTCAAAAGCTGTACGCTGTCTATTTTGAAACAGCCCTATCCTTTTTACAACAACAGAGGTAAAATCATACATTGTGATAAGCCACGCCCCCTGGCGTGTTGGCATTTTGCGATAAATACGTGGGTTTTGGGTTGCAATTTGGGCACTCGGTCTCTAAAAGGTTCACCATCACTGCATAGCTATCACCCAAGGACCCACACAAACCTGGAGCTGGTCCTGCCTAAATTCCTACTGTCATGAAACGGTGGTACTATAGATACACGCAGAAATAAGATTCCTAAAGACAGTTAAAGAGTAGCTGCACTTTCAACTAACTTTTGACATGTCATAGAAAATTTCAAAAGTACTGATCAGTGGGGGTCCCACTGCAAAGAGCCTTGCTGACTGCTAGAAAGAGGTGGTTGCAGTGCTTAGCTGAGCGCTGTGCCCCCTCTACCTTCTGGCAGCTGAAGACAGCTGCATAGAGAAGTATAGCACTTTCTGCAGACCTCTATCCAGGTCATCTTCAGCTGCTGCAATGAGCCAAAAAGCAGCAAAGACAGACGAGGTGGGCACAGTGCTCTGGGTAAGCAGTGCCTCATTCTAGTGGTCAGCGGGGATCTCAGCAGTGAGACCCCCATTGATCAATATCTTTGACATGTCCCTATGACATGTCAAAATTTAGTTGAAAGCGTAACCACTCTTTAAACAAGCGTGTGCAAATGAATTTTGGGATGCTATAAGCTGCTCATGTATTCTCTAAAAAGGGTGTGCAGATAGTGCCTCTGTGGCACCAATGGTGCAGAGATTTACTAATGACACAATTCACTCACAAAACCTACAGATACTTTTCAGAGGACTCGCAGAGTCCAACCACTTATTCTAACTTTACTTAGAGATGTCTGTATCTTAAAGGGGTTATCCAGGATTAGAAAAATATGACTGCTTTCTTCTAAAACAAGGGCAACACCTGTCCATTGGTTTTGATTGTTGTTGCAACTCAGCCTCATTCACTTCAGTGGACCTGAGTTACAATACTAGATACAGCCAATGACAGCTGTGACGCTGTTTCTGCAAAAAAAAAAAGTTTTTTCTTACTGTGGACAATTCCTTAAAGCACCACTGTGTCACAACAATAGCAATTTCAACTGGCTTTGCAAGAATTGTACTAAGAGAAAAAATACTAAATACATAGTGTACATTAAAATAAAAAACTACACATTCCAGGTTTAACTACTGTGTTTGCCATGACCCACACATGCCACTATCATCAATGCTATATTCACATGCATTAAGAAGGTGTACCTTAGACATTCCTCATGTATGCGTCATGCAGCATTATTCTACCCACACTTCAACCCTATTAGTTTCGGAAATAACCAACGTCAGCAGTAGCCAACGTTACATGTTCTTATCAAGAGGGAAGAAGATTGCTTGCGTAAGGATTATGCTGGAATAATAATACAGCTTCTATTCAGCAGCTGGTTCTTTGACATAATAACAGCTATATAATCTCCTATCAGTTATCTTTAGTAGTTTCAATAGCACTTTCTATTCATATCACAGTACTACATGAAGTCTTTTTCTGTTTTTTGCTTTGTAATGTATATTTAGCTCTTGTCTTCCAACAAAAAGTATGGATACACCCAAATGTAGAATACTAGCTGTTATTATATTGTATTTTCTAGGGCCTTTTACATGGTTATGATAAAATATAGTCCCTTGTAATTAATGTTAAAAGTTGTATTATAGTAAATAATGGTTAATGTTTAGAGATGAGCGAGCGTACTCGTCCGAGCTTGATACTCGTTCGAGTATTGGGGTACTCGAGATGCTCGTTACTCGAGACGAGCACCACGCGGTGTTCGAGTCACTTTCATTTTCTTCCCAGAAAATTTTGCGCCGTTTTCTAGCCAATAGTAACAGAGAAGCCATTACAACTTCCTCCTGTGAAGTTCCAGCCCTATCCCACCCCCCTGCAGTGAGTGGCTGGGGGGATCAGGTGCCACCTGAGTATATAAACTGGGGCCGCCCGCGGCTCGCCACAGATGCACGCTCAGAGACATTAGGGAAAGTGCCGTCTTGCTGTAGCTGCTATAGGGAGAGTGTTAGGCTGTTATCTTCGTCTTCAAGAACCCCAACGGTCCTTCTTAGGGCCACATCTGATCGTGTGCAGTACTGTTGAGACTGCTTTTAGCAGTTTTGCAAATTTTTTTTTGTATATCGGGTGTGCAGACCATAGCGTCCTCAGTCTGCAGTCATTTTACTGAGTATAGGGGCAGTACTGGTGAGGCAGGGACAGTGGTACAGGGAAAGAGGTATACTGGCTATATAGGCAGTGGGCTTTTTCAAAAAAATTGGAAAAAAAAATCTTTGGGCTGCCTGTGACCGTGTTCAGTTTACTGCGTGTCTGTTGGGGGTAGTAGTCGCTCACTTATTACCCAGCTAGGTGTTACTGCAGCCTTGCGCATACTTTTTTCTGGCTGCACTGTGCTTTCAATAACCACAGTCATCCTCCAACAGGGAAATCCATATACAGGCTATATAGGCAGTGGGCTTTTTCCCAAAAATTGGAAAAAAATACTATATTTGGCCTGCCTGTTACCGTCTTCAGTTTACTGCGTGTCTGCTGGGGGTAGTAGTCGCTCATTATTAGCCAGCTAAGCGTTACAGCAGGCTTGCGAATAATTGTTTCCTGGCTCTGGTGTGTCCGTTACATGATCGCCGTCATCCCGCCAGAGGGAAACAGTATACATATATACGCTGCATACGGTGTCTGTCTGGTTTTTCACCTCACCATTTTAAAAAATTGAAGCAAAATACTTAAGGCCTACCACTGGCCTTTGGCCACTTGACTGGTTCTTCGCTGTGAATTCCAGTAGTTCAGTCATATGCACCTAGGTCTCACTACAGGCTTGCGCATAATTGTTTCCTGGCTCTGCTGTGCGCTCCGTAAGCGAAGTCAGCCTCCAACCACAGGCCAATAAGCGGCACATTTAATTACAGCGTTCTGTTTCTGCTCTACTCGTAATACACCATGCTGAGGGGTAGGGGTAGGCCCCTGATATGTTACTGGGGCCTGTCTAGACTGCTACTACTACTGAAATGGAACTAATACTGTGCTCCCCCTATACTGCTGCTAGTGATATGTTACTGGGGCCTGTCCCTAATGCTACCGCTGAAATGTTACTAATTCTGGGCTCTGCCTATACCGCTGCTAATGCTATGTCACTGGGGTGTGGAAACGGAGGCTTCCCAAAGACATGATGGCGGCGAGGCCATTTCCCACCAGCGCGGTTACTGTTAAGGTGCATATAACCACGGACATGTGGAGAGGACACTTAGTGCCTCAAAAACATCCCCCTCCTCCTCCAACAATGAAAACTTTCTTGGCAAATACCTTTGCATTGGTCCGTCTGGTGGCAGTCCAAGAATTTTACCTTTAACGACACAACAAGAGAGCCCCCCCACCATCCCCCCACTACGGCCCACTTAATCCTGGCCACATTCCGAAAACCAACTAAATAAAACCGTGCTACTAGGTCCGCAGTCGCGACCACATTCCCACCAACGCCGTTACTGTTAAGGTACATATTACCAGTCTGACTGGGGCATGCACTGTGGGCCGAAGCCCACCTGTATTGTATCTGACGTTAGCTCTGCTGAGCAGGGCACTGCAATGGGATACATTTATGTACCGCCGATGGGTTCCAGGGTGCCACCCATGCTGTGGGTCCACAGGGATTTCACATTACGGATTTGTACCTGCCAGTGTCTATGTATTAAAAACCACGGTCAGACTGGGGCATGCAGTGTGGGCCGAAGCCCACCTGCATTTAATCTGATGCTACCTCAGCTGTAATGGGCACTGCAATGGCATTTGTTTATGTACCGCCGGTGGGTTCCAGGGAGCCACCCATGCTTTGGGTCCACACGGACTTCACATTAGGGAGTTGTACCTGCCTGTGTCTACTTATAAAAAAAAACCAGTCTGACTGGGGCATGCAGTGTGTGCCGAAGCCCACCTGTGTTTAATCTGACGTTACCTCAGCCGTGCTGGGCAATGCAATGGGATTTATTTATGTAACGCCGGTGGCTTCCTGGCACCCACCCATGCTGTCAGTCCACACAGAGTTGTACCTGTCTGTGTCTACTTAAAAAGAACCCCAGTCTGACTGGGGCATGCAGTGTGGGCCGAAGCCCACCTGTATTTAATCTGACGTTAGCTCTGCTGTCCAGGGCAATGCAATGGGATTTGTTTATGTACTGCCGGTGGGCTCCAGGGAGCCACCCATGCTTTGGGTCCACACAGACTTCACATTAGGGATTTGTACCTGCCTGTGTCTATGTATTAAAAACCCCGGTCAGACTGGGGCATGCAGTGTGGGCCGAAGCCCACCTGCATTTAATCTGACGTTACCTCAGCTGTGCTGGGCAATGCAATGGGATTTATTTATGTATCGCCGGTGGCTTCCTGGGACCCACCCATGCTGTCGGTCTACACGGAGTTGTACCTCCCTGTGTCTACTTATAAAGAACCCCAGTCTGACTGGGGCATGCAGTGTGGGCCGAAGCCCACCTGTATTTAATCTAACGTTAGCTCTACTATCCGGGGCACTGCATTGGGACAAACTACAGGAGCAATACAGCACTAATGAGACGTGCACAGCTACGCTAGCATTGGAGTCCGCTGTAGGCACGCGATTGCTGAGGGTTTGTGCAGAGGCCTATGTCCTGGGTGCAGTGAAAGTCCGCTTCCAGCCTAGGATTGCTGAATCTGTGGGCCGAGGCCTATGCCGTGGGCGCGGTGCAAGTCTGCCATGTTTGGCCGCTCAGATCAATTTTTTGTTCATGTCTTGGGTTTCCTAGGACCCACCTATGCTGTTGGTGCAAACTTAGTTCCCATTGCAGTGTTTGACCTGTCTGGCACAAAGGCACGGACTGACTTGGGTAGGGGGCAGAGCGCTGACGGCTTTCCCCTTGCAGTGTGGATTGAGCTATGCGACACCTTGACAGAATGAATACTGTGTGGCACATGGATTCCCCATTGCTATGCCCATGTTTGCAGCTCCTGACGGAGGTGGCACAGGATTGGAGTTCTCATTGCTTCTGTACAGCATTGCCCCGCCCCTTTTAAAGAGGGTCGCTGCCTGGCCCTGCCAACCCTCTGCAGTGTGTGCCTCTGGTTCCTCCTCATCACAGAGGCAATTATAAATTGACATGAGGGTGGTGTGGCTATGAGGCCAGTGTGTGGCATGAGGGCAGCTGAAGGCTGCGCAGGGACACTTTGGTGTGCGCTGTGGACACTGGGTCGTGCGGGGGGGTTGGGCAGCATGTAACCCAGGAGAAGTGGCAGCGGAGTGTCATGCAGGCAGTGATTGTGCTTTGTTGGAGGTAGTGTGGTGCTTAGCTAAGGTATGCCTTGCTAATGAGGGTTTTTCAGAAGTAAAAATTGTTGGGGGGGGGGGACTCTTGCCGCTATTGTGGCTTAATAGTGGGACCTGGGAACTTGAGATACAGCCCAACATGTAGCCCCTCGCCTGCCCTATCCGTTTATGTGTCGTTCCCATCACTTTCTTGAATTTCCCAGATTTTCACAAATGAAAACCTTAGCGAGCATCGGCGATATACAAAAATGCTCGAGTCGCCCATTGACTTCAATGGGGTTCGTTACTCGAAATGAACCCTCGAGCATCACAGGAAGTTCGACTCGAGTAACGAGCACCCGAGCATTTTGGTGCTCGCTCATCTCTATTAATCTTCTTATACAGGGTGGTCTAAGGGCATAGAGACATCTGAGTTAATGAACAGAGGTGGTTGGGTACACCATCCTGTGTGTGGCATGTTGCTAAGGGGAAGGGGGTAAATCCGTGAGAGGTGGTGTCCAACATGGTTGCCATTTTGAAAACGGTCTTCTTCGAACCAAGTCAATATTTCCAGATAGTCAGGGATGCATGTGAAATATGTATCTGTTAAAGAATTTAGGCAAGAATCCAAATCTGTGCTTATCCGTTATTATCAATTTTCTCTTCGTTCCAGACACAGATATGGCTATGAGATTAACATGCGAGGAGAGGACAAATTGTGCTGATCTCTGGGGAGTGCAGGGTCCAAGACGTTGCAGTGGATTTCAATGCTTGGCACCTTAACAGACAAAACATCCATCATGGCACAGTTGGCAAATTGCTTGCCAAATTTCACCAAACAGGTTCTGTGCTGGACCTGCCAAAATGTGGATGTAACAAAATTGCCATAGACAAAGCAACAGCAATGCTGTCCTGGCATCCTTCTGCAAGAGCCTGCATTGCAGCACCAGGCATCTGTCACAGGACAGCAGGGTGAGTTGAACCACAATCGGGCAGATACTGGCTGTGTACAAACAGTACTTATGCAGTTGCTGCATCATCTGTTCTTCCAGCAGCATGGTGCTCCCCCACATTATGGATGTGATGTCCACGAGTTTTTGGATCAGCAGTTTCTGGGGAAGTGGATTAGGCATCATGCCGGGTTGGAGTGGCCCCTGTGCTCACCAGATATCATCCCTTTGGACTTCTACATGTGGGGTGATGTCAAGTCCACGGTTTATGCAGTGAAAAGCCAGAGTGCAGCGCACATGCAACAGCGGATCGTGAACGCCTGTGCAAGCATTTCTGCTGAGGTGTTGCTCTCAGTGCATCATGAATGGGAGAAGAGAATAGCTTTGAAGATTTGAAACAGTAAGCACATCGAGCATATCCTGTTGTAAACTGCTGTTGTGTTTCATGTCATGGAAAAATTGTTAATGAGCTGTTGTATTGCTGAAGGGACTAGCATTTTCAGGCATAACAGTGACCGCCTACTGAGTTCAATAGGTAAACATGTAACTCTTGGTTTTCCCTGTAATGGAGCTGTAGGGCAAGTGAACACTTGCAACTGGTGTTCCCAACAGATTACATTTGATTGCTATCATAAAGGTGCTGTATAGGGACAAATGTCCTGAATAGCTTGCCATATTTAGCCTTAAACATAAAATGTGACCTGTGTATGGCTAGCTTGAGGCTACGGCTAGACTTTCTGTAGTAAAACTTTTTTCTATAGTGTAATCAAAGCCTTAAAAATTGAAATTGCGAGCAATTCACTTAACTACTGTGATTCGGAAGAGATTTTCGAGCTACTCAATGCATTCTTAGGGACAGGGATATTTTGTAGAGAGAAATGAAAATTCTACATGTAGAGCTGCCCTAAGGAAAACCACTGTTCTAAACTGTAATTACCAGCTGAACAGCTTAATAGGACTTGATGTCACCATTTCCAACGCAACACATTTTGTAGTGACAAACTGACATGATGCAAGACACATGTGTCACTCTTCTTCTTAAAGTACTTAAAGGGGTTGTCCCGAGGCAGCAAGTGGGTCTATACACTTCTGTATGGCCATAATAATGCACTTTGTAATGTACATTGTGCATTAATTATGAGCCATACAGAAGTTATAAAAAGTTTTATACTTACCTGCTCCGTTGCTGGCGTCCTCGTTTCCATGGAGCCGACTAATTTTCGCCCTCCGATGGCCAAATTAGCCGCGCTTGCGCAGTCCGGGTCTTCTGCTTTCTTCTATGGAGCCGCTCGTGCCAGAGAGCGGCTCCGTGTAGCTCCGCCCCGTCACGTGCCGATTCCAGCCAATCAGGAGGCTGGAATCGGCAGTGGACCGCACAGAAGAGCTGCGGTCCACGAAGGTAGAAGATCCCGGCGGCCATCTTCAGCGGTAAGTATTGAAGTCACCGGACCGCCGGGATTCAGGTAAGCGCTGTGCGGGTGGTTTTTTTAACCCCTGCATCGGGGTTGTCTCGCGCCGAACGGGGGGGGGGTTTAAAAAAAAAAAAACCCGTTTCGGCGCGGGACATCTCCTTTAATTATAGCTTTTAATAAGATTGGATTTCATAGTGTGACAACATTATCCATAGTGTTTCCTGCTTCTGTACTTTCTGATGTTTGTAAATAACATTATTTTATTCAGGTTTGCATTCACTTCCTGTAGCTGATTCACAGCTTCAGTCTTTTCTTGTCACCAACATACATTTTGAAATAGCAAGACATATTCTTTTTTTGTCTGTATGTTTAGGTGATACGCAAAGATCGTATTTAGATGAAAAGCTGCTGGAAATAACAATTATTCCACATTTCTGTTACATCATAAAGTATTAGACTTGGACCTATGCATAACTGAGGCATCTTGGAAAATGTTGATGGATATAAAAGGGGTTGTTTAGTAGCTTTATTTTTTTATAAAGAGGAGGAATGCTGTGAAATGAAAAATAAGACAATGCTCACTGCTTTTGTTCTCCCTGCAGCTCCAGGTCCCCCAGTCTCCCTTCAATCACGTGCCGTCTGTCTATCTACCTATCTAATGTCTATGCAGTCCAAAAAGTGTTTTTTATGAATCAATGCATGTAAAAATGTGATGTTTCACCTTACCATACAGAGTTTTTCAAGTTTGTGGAAAGAACTATAGAGGGATCTGAAAAGTTGCACTGTTACGTGCATGGATTAATTAAGAGCCATTTTTTGGACTACATGTGGGAGAGCTACAATTTTTTTGACTATTCATTGTCAGGGATGCACATATATCTGATGGGGCTTCATGTCAAAACTAAGTATTTGCCCACCAGCATAATCTACTAATAATCCTGGCTGGAGCAGGGAGCAGCCGAAGATGGTGCATGCCACAGAACGTCCGTTCCTGGTGGGATCAGCTTACTGGCAGGGAACAGTATAAGAACTAGAAGAGGCATAGGCAGAGCCACAACACTGTGGAAGAGGCTTGCTGGTAAAAGATTGCAGTTGTGGAATATGACGCTGGTGATGGAGAAACTTTGTACCAGTTCAGTTGTACAAATAATGTTTTACTGAATGTACAATAAAGAATAATATGAAAACATACAACAGTATTATTTGGATACAATGCAAACAGTGTATGAATAAGGTGTCTTTAAAGGGGTTGTCTCGCGGCAGCAAGTGGGGTTATACACTTCTGTATGGCCATATTAATGCACTTTGTAATATACATCGTGCATTAAATATGAGCCATACAGACGTTATTCACTTACCTGCTCCGTTGCTAGCGTCCCCGTCTCCATGGATCCATCTAATTCTGCTGTCTTCTGGCGTTTTTAGATGCGCTTGCGCAGAAGGGTCTTCTGGCTTCTCTTCGGTCTGGCACGAGCGGCGTTCTGGCTCCACCCCCTTCTACGCGTCATCGCATAGCTCCGCCCCATCACGTGTGCCGATTCCAGCCAATCAGGAGGCTGGAATCGGCAATGGAATGCACAGAGCCCATGGTGCACCATGGGAGAAGACCCGCGGTGCACCATGGGAGAAAAACAGCAGTGCATCCCTGGGAACGGACCGGCGGCCATCTTAGGCAGAAGATTTTTTAAAGTTCATATTTCGTCGGATCGGTGAGTAGCAAGCGGCTTAAAAAACGCTTTAAATTGCTATTTTATGCCAGGGGGGTGACAGGGGGAATGGGGTAAAGTAAAATTTTGATGTTTGCCGCGAGACAACCCCTTTAATATTTTTCACACAACGTAGAACTATCACAGTCAAGAAATGGTTTACCCTGGCCTGGGGTAAATAGCTCCACAGATGCTGGTTGAAAATAGAAGTCTCTTCCGAAGTAATTAAGGCTTACAGGAACTTCAGTTAATTAAATGATTAAATCCACTAATTGAAATATACAGTGATTGAACAAATTATTAGCACAGTACCTTTGTCGAGCTTTTACATTGACAAAGTCAAAATAATCCATTTTACTGGATCCTCCCTCTGACACTACTGTTGCCACAGCTGGGTAGCACTGTAAGAATCCAAGTTGCTACAGGAAAAGCCAGCTCTCCAGTAGCACAGGAGCAGCTCACACCTCACAAGGCTCTCTGCTAGTTGTAAAAACTCCTGAGTCCTTCCTAGTCTTGGAACAGGACCTGTGTTTTATAACCAATCCATCAGCCAATCAATAGCCAGCTAACTCCCTCTTATTCCACAACAGCAAAAGTAGGGTAATAAAACAGTAATGTAAATTCTCTGAATGTTCTACTAAGAACATGTATAAAATCAATCAACGATATACATTGATATATATATATATATATATATATATATATATATATATATGTTGGTATTTTACCCCTTACACTGGTTTTGCTTGCATTTGAGTGGACTGGGGGTGAAGGGGGGGGGGTGGCTATTTGGCCTTGAGCCTATAGTTGTATAGAACAGAAGCTGCCCTAGGATATACTTGGCTAAATAAACATAATTTCCCAAAATCAACAAAGACAAAAAGATAATCTCCCAAAAGAGAATAATATAAAATTATATACTTCATTGACATATATGCATTCAAAAAAGACAAAAACACTTTAAAATTAAAGAATACTGTAGGTGGCTGAACTAAATCATTATTGAATGCATAAATGAAGTAAATATATATTGCTAGTCAGGCTGTAAACCCAAATGTCTTCAGCCACTAATACATTCACAAAGCATGCAGTGTTTGAGAAATGAAGTCACTGTTAGCAAGCAATAATAGGATGCATAGGGTGTCAGTTAATAGAGGTGCTATATAAGCAGCTAAATTATAAGATTCTAGTGGACTGCTCTGCTGATTATGCATCAATCACAGTTGTGACAGAGGCTGGAGATATCAAAGAGGTCTCTGTCAAACCACAAAGAGACTGCATCAATGCCTAGCTTTCTAGTAGAATAAAATCTATTATCGGGGTACTTTAGGAGCTCTTTATAGAGCACAATTTTTCCGACTTGCCAACAGAGGATTTTTTTGATTCTGTGTGCAAAAGAAAATAACCACAAAATGATATCTGGAGTTTTCACCCACCTAGTCAGTATCAGGGCCCATACAAATCCAAACCTACAACATGGCAGCTGTCGCGGCTTGTCAGTCGTGATGGCGTCGTGGCATGGTTGCCATGATGCAGGGTCTGACCCATTGCCCTGTTACTATGCAGGGCAAGGGTTAATGCACATTATGCATAGATTGCTAACTGCTCTACCAATCAGCAAGTGTGAAGAGCTTTAAATTCCTACCATGCCCTCTCCCCCTTGCTGTTGATTTCAGTTCTTGAGAGGAGTGATTGGAGTAGGTTGCTCTCTCTGTGCTGGATGATATTCTGCTTTTTCAGTTAAGTACTGGTGCTCTTTTCTGTTGTTTTCTGTTACCTTTATTGTTTTGTTTTGCTCTGTCAGTGCACCTCTCCAGGGGTTCCTGCAAGGGATAGTCAGGGCCCTGAAGAAGACAGCAGGGCTGTCTTTATCAGGACAATGACTCTGCTTATAGGCAGGGACCCCTCACTTCCCTGTTAGGTGAAGAACAAGTTTTTTAGCATTTTGTTCTCTAATGAGCCCACAACGTGTGGGGGAAAACACATTGGAACTTTACATCGTCTAGGGATATAATTTAGTTTTTTTGTGATTTCCTTATTACTGATTAATATTATTTTATGCCAGATTGCCTTGGACAACTTGTCTATCAGACCTATAGTGGCCAATGTTCAGTTATTCTCTCTGAACTATTATATCTGGTTATTAAAGGGCTAACTGATTACTCGTACTAGGCCAGCTATCACTGGAGCATTGTGCAGTTCAATGTTTGGTAGCCATTACCACATAAGCTTCTGTTTTTTCCTCTGTTCCTCTCTCCTAGATTAACCAATATTCCTCATCTTTTATTACTAATTTAGAGTTTTCCATGAAAAGGTTCAAGAACAGGATTGCCCTTGTTCAGGGCGGGTACCCTGCTTGGGTAGTAATGTGCTAGGACCATGATAGGATTCTTTCTCTACTTCATTTTGGTCTGTTAATTGAATTAATAAAGATTATGGTTTATCATAAAAGGGGTTCTTTTTTACATTGCTTTGGGGTTTTTTTCTTTGTGCAAAGCCCTTAATCTAGCATGTGGGTTGATGCTATTTTGTAAGAATTAAGACCTCTTGCTACTCTCATTTGCTGATGTCATCACGAAATCCTAACTAAAGTCAAAGGTTTCACATTGCTTAGTTGGTAAACAATCTTCACTGTTGTTGCTTTTGATATTAAATTTCATTATTCCAGAACCAGATACTTTTTTTCACTTCAATTGCCATATATACAGTAGAAACTATTAGGAATGCAGGACCTAAAACTGATGCAACATGAATGTAAGCAACAGGCATCTAGCAAGTGTCTGTGGATACGACAATCAGAAATTAGACAATGTGATGCCAAAAGAGAGAAATGAGTAATGTAATAGCGATCAAAATCATTTAATCTGACATCTAGTAATCCAGAAAGTCTAATAATCTAGTACTATATTCCAGTACAGTACAGTACAAAACTGAAATTTGATGCAGAGTTTCATAAAATGAGAAGCAGAGAAGCGATAATCAGTTTGCAGAATAATTTAAAAAGTAGTTGTTAATATTTTATGTTGTGCTTTCCTCCTGAATGTTCTCTATCCTTACCTGTGAATTTCTATACACTTCTATGGCCGACTGGAAAACCAGAACCATTACCAGCGGGTAATCCAGTCCCATTGATATCAGTTTAAAGGAATTTTAGAGGATAGTGAAAAGTTGATTGATTTATTTAAAACAGTTAAATAATAGATTAGTTAATTATATAGTTTCTACATTCAGTATCAATACTTTTTATTGCAATAGGTAAACTCCAAATTCTCTAAACTCTAATTAGGAGATATTCTACACTTCACTCAAAGAACTAAATTCAATTAACTCTCTTTTTTTACCAAGGTTCTTTATTATTGTAATGTATGATTATATGCCAAATCTCTGAGTTAGGGTGCGTTCACACGAGCGCATAAACGGCGCGTTTTTGCGCCCAATCGTATAAACGTGACCATCTAAGGCATTGATTTCCAATGTATTCGTTCGCACGGGCGATTTTACGGCGCGTAAAAACGGCAACCCGAAAAAAACACGGAACATATGCGACCGAAATACGCGCCAACGCATATTAGATGGCCGAAAAGACTGTTTGAAAAGTAGGAACAAACGAAAATACGCTTTCTAGCTCTGGTCGTGATCGGCGAAAAACGTTCTTTCCGGCGATTATATGCTGCGCTCGTGCGAACGTAAATACGCCTACGCTCGTGTGAACGCACCCTTAGGATGTGTTCATTCTTCTGTTTACAAGACTTTGTCTCCAATTCCATCTGATTTCACAATGCAAAAGAGCCACATGCAGAGTGTTTGCTGTTTAAATGATGGACACCACAATGGAATCCTGAAGACGCCCTGTAAGTCATTGCGAGTACATTGCATGTCATTGGTATTAACCATAGGATAGGTCCAGTACTGTATTGAGGCTTCCAGTATAAATTGAGTCAGTATGCAGATGTGACGAGAGCCCATGATGACCTAATAAACTTTTCCTCATGGTGGAACATTTAGGTGTATTGGAGGTATTTATCTTCAGGGCAATTGTTGATGCCACTTTGCTGACACACTTTTATTCCCTTCTCCAGTTTAAAGTGCAACAGATTCATCAAATGTCGCATGATGATGATAAATTTGTCACATCTAAAATACCTCTACAGATATGGAGTCACTTTGTATGCCACCCAGCTGCTGGAATAAGATTGTGACAAATTTTATGACTTTTTAAAAAGTTGTATGTCATAAATGTCTGTAAATTCTGGCCAAGCAGCAATCCATGCCTCCTTTCTTCAAACACTTTTGAAAAGTGGAGTGAGAGGTGTAATACCTGTTCTTTTGGACAGAATTCAATAGTAAATCTGTCTAAAATAATTTTCACAAAAAAGGTACAAACACCAGAATTTTGCCCAGTAATAAATGTGCTCCAATTTTTTCTCAGCATCAATCCACCTCCACAGGAATTAGGACTTCCCAGGCTCTATAATGTTTTGTTCCTACTTGGTAAAACAAGCACCAGGCCTAATTGTTTTGCAAGCCAAACGCATTTCAAATAAGCATCACAAAATGTTCATACATGCTCTTCTCTATTGACGCCAAACCGCCACTTTTTGTCTTTTTCTAATAACTTCTTCCAGAGTACTGATGCCACTTCGTATATCTTCCCCTGCAGGACCAGACTCTTCCTGGACTCACCCAGAATTTGTAGCTCCCTCCCTTCAGCTGACAATCAAGAAGACGCAGTACTTTGCAGCTAACCAGTGCAGCTTGCCTTACTGGCACCGCAGAGCTCCCAACTCGTCCGGCCTCCTCCCCTTGCAGAGAGGGGCAGCGTATATCGGCCGGGCATGAAAACCCAACCGATATACGCCCATCTGAATAAGCCCTAATATAAACTCAAATTAATTACTACGCAGTCTCTTGGCTAACCAATCAGTTCACTTAAAGAAATAGACAATCAACAATAAGGAACAAAAAGGATGCAGGTGTAAGGGTGTCCAGGATCTTTGGAGGCAGCGATCATGCTATCACTGAATTTTAGATAACAAGGGGAGAAAGACCTGGGAGGACTCAAATATCCAGGTAGGATTTCAGAAAGGCAGATTCTAATCAAGTGTAGGAAGGATCCAATGGCTGATGTTCTAGGACAGAAATGTCCAAGAAGGTTGGGAAATATTGCGTAATGAGATTCTCAAAGCACAGTTGTTAACAATCCCTAAAAGAAGGACGAATGGGAGGCATTTAAAGAGACAAGGATCGATGAACTAAAATACATAATAAAAAGGAAGAAAAATATGTTTATCACATGGAAAGAGGGGGAATATCTAAAGAAAATAATGCGGTCTGCAGAAACTGTAGGGCAAGTGTTAGAAAAGCTAAAATTATAATTAATTGAGGCTTGCAAGGCCAAAAGCAATAAAAAAGGATTTTGGGGGTATGTCAAAAGAAAAAGAAAAGTCAAATATGCTATAGGATATTTACAGGATGAAAATGGTGAATTGGTTAAAAATTTTGTTGAGAAGGCAGAAGTTTTAAATTCCCATTTTGTATCTGTTTTCTCTCAGAAAGTAAATGTAACGTCAGCTGAACTTCCTTGTGCTATTGGAGCAATAAAAGGCTATATAAGCAGAGAGATAGTGAAGGAATACTTGGCTAACTTAGGCCACCTGCACATGAACGGGTCGGATTCTGCATGCTGGAGCCCGCCGTGGAATCATGGATCCTGTGCCTGACCGCCATCCATGCGTGCTTGTATTTAATCTGTATGCGGATGACTCACATTGGATATGCGCAGTACACATAGATTTTTTGTAAATTCCTGTTTTTTCCATGATGTCGCAAGGCAATGACGCAGAATCGCTATCTTTCTGCAGTGTCAATTGTGAAGGCCTGTGGGTCGGACATGCAAATCTTCTACTCTTGCTAATGGATGTGGAATGCCGTGGATCGCCCATGCAGGTGACGATCGCTTGATTGCGCAGTCCAAGTTATGGCATATGCAGGTGGTTTTAAATGAATTCAAGTGTCCAGGGTGAGACGAATTACAACCTAGGATACTGAAGGAAGCAGCAGAGGTAATTGTTGAACCACTCACCGTAATCTTTGAAAATTCCTGAAGAACAGAAGAAGTTCCCGAAGATTGGAAAAGGGCAAATGTTGCCCCTATCTTCAAAAAAGGGAAGAAGGTGGAGCCAGGAAACTATAGGCCTGTGAGCCTGGCTTCTATATTCGAAAAGATCTTTGAACAAATTATTAAACAGCATATATTCAAGTACTTGAATGAGAATAGAGTAATTAACCAGAGCCAGCATGGGTTTGTAACAAACAAGTCATGCCAGACAAATGAAATTTCCTTCTATGATAGAATCATTGACTGGGTTTATCAGGGAAATACAGTAGATATATCTTGACTTTAATAAAGTATTTGACAAAGCATTGTCAAAATGACCAAATATTAAATCGAGAAGGTAACTGTTAAGGCCCATTTACACAGTGCGATGATTGCTCAAACGACAATTTGAGTGACAACTTTAAGCGCTTTTTTCGCATAAACTATTAAGTAGCTACTTAATAGCTTATTAGCGTGCAAATAAAGTCCTTAGCTGAATGCAGTTAATAGCCGGAGGGCTCTTATCTCCATTCAGCTCCTTTGTTCTCCGTCGGAAAGCAATGCTATCAACACTACCCATGGAGAACTCAGCGTGTGGCCCTGATAAGACCGCACAATGATTTTTAGGTTGACCTGAATTTAACGATCAGCTAACAGTGCACAAAAAAAGGGCACAATTCCCGCATGTTTAGACGCAACGATTATAGCTCAAACGATTGCTTTTTGCGATTTTTGAGCCATCATCTCTCCGTATAAATGGGCCTTTAGGTGGATTCACAACTGGCTGAGTGATCATACTCAAAGAGTGGTCATAAATGGCTACACATCAAAGTGGAGGAATGTCTCAAGAGGGGTACCATAAGGCTCTGTCTTGGGACCAGTGATGTTCAACATTTTTAGAAATGATCTGCAGGATGGAATTGAGGGGAAACTGAGCAAGTTTGCCGACAACAGAAAGCTAGGAGGGATAGCTAACACTAGAGAAGAGAGTGGATTGAAAAAGATGTGGACAAGCTTGAACAGTAGGTGGTGACTAACAGAATGGTATTTAACAAGAAGAAAGGTCCTACATTTTGGCAAGAAAAATGAAAAAAAGCACATACAGAATGGGAGGAATTGGGCTAAGCAGTAGCGCATGTGAAAAAGACTTGGGTATACTAATAGATCACAGACTGAACATGAGTCAATAGTGTGATGTAGCAGCAAAAAAAAGCATATACAATTCAGGGATGTATTAAGAGAAGCATGCAGTCTAGATCATGTGAGGTAATTATCCCCCTCTACTCTTCCTTGGTCAGACCTCATCTGGAATACTGTGTCCAGTTCTGGGCACCCCACTTTAAAAAAGACATCTACAAACTGAAGCAAGTTCAGAGAATAGTTACTAAGATGAAAAGTGGTCTGCAAATCATGTCTTATAAGGAACGATTAAAGGATCTGTTTAGCTTGCAAAAAAGAAGGCTGAGAGGAGACTTAATAGCGGTCTACAAATATGTGAAGGGCTGTCACAGTGCAGAGGGATCAGCCCTATTCTTGTTTGCACAAGGAAAGACTAGGAGGAATGAGATGAAACTGAAAGGGAGGAGACACAGATTAGCTATTAGTGAGGGTAATCAATGAATGGAACAGGTTACCGCGGGAGGTGGTAAGTTCTCCTTTAATGGAAGTCTTCAAACAGAGGCTGGACAGACATCTGTCTGGGATGGTGTAGTGAATCCTGCATTGAGCAGGGGGTTGGACCCGATGACCCTGGAGGTCCCTACCAATTCTATGATTCAGTTGCAATTCACTTGCTGCCAATGTGGAGCATGCACAGTTCACTCTCTCTACACATGAGTTGTTTCTGTTATTGGAGTTTGACTGCATTATTGTTAGTGTTTTCTGCTGTATATATGAAGTGAATTTTAGCTTTCTCAAGAATGTTTAAATTCTCTAGCTAGAATTGTGGAAATGTTGAAAGACAAGAGCACCCCCTTGTGTATGTTGTATACATGTGTATACTGTATGTATATGAACTACCCAAAGGTCAGAAGATATTATGGAACTGCAGGAACTGATGGCCTTGGTTTTATGCTTATGTTTTATACTTTATTATTAGCTTATCGTTGCTGAAGGAATACATGTGTGTATACTCTAATATGTTATGCCAGGAACTTGCCAGTTAGAAGCTATGAAATGTAAAACTGTTACCGGGCAACTATCCAAATGAAAGAGTGCTGTGTCACAGGAAACCCAAAAGGCATAATGATGCCTCTCTGAGACATTCATAGGGACTGAATTAGATTTGACTTAAAGTCAGCGATACAGAGTTGAGAGACTATATATATATATATATATATATATATATATATATATATATATATATATATATATATATATATGTATGTATATATATATATATATATATATATATATATATATATATATATATAGATATATATATATATATATATATATATATATATATATATCCTAAACAAACTTATCTAATATACTTATATGTATCTTACTACCGTGCTTCCCCTGAAGATAGGACCTACCCCGAAGATAAGCCCTACCTAGAGATGAGCAAGCACTAAAATGCTCGGGTGCTCGTTACTCGGGACGAAAATTTCGCGATGCTCGAGGGTTCGTTTCGAGTAACGAACCCCATTGAAGTCAATGGGCGACACGAGCATTTTTGTATATCGTCGATGCTCGCTAAGGTTTCCATTTGTGAAAATCTGGGCAATTCAAGAAAGTGATGGGAACGACACAGCAACGGATAGGGCAGGCGAGGGGCTACATCGTGGGCTGCATCTCAAGTTCCCAGGTCCCACTATTAAGCCACAATAGCGGCAAGAGTGGGCCCCCCCCCTCCCAACAATGTTTACTTCTGAAAAGCCCTCATTAGCAATGCATACCTTAGCAAAGCACCACACTACCTCCAACAAAGCACAATCACTGCCTGCATGACACTCCGCTGCCACTGCTCCTGGGCTACATGCTGCCCAACCCCCCCCCCCCCACCGCACGACCCAGTGTCCACAGCGCACACCAAATTGTCCCTGCGCAGCCTTCAGCTGCCCTCATGCCACACGCTGGCCTCATGCCACACCACCCTCATGTCTATTTATAAGTGCGTCTGCCATGAGGAGGAACCGCAGGCACACACTGCAGAGGGTTGGCACGGCTAGGCAGTGACCCTCTTTAAAAGGGGCGGGGCGATAGCCCACAATGCTGTACAGAAGCAATGAGAAATATAATCCTGTGCCACCGCCATCAGGAGCTGCACACGTGGGCATAGCAATGGGGAACCTATGTGCCACACACTATTCATTCTGTCAAGGTGTCTGCATGCCCCAGTCAGACCGTGTTTTTTTATAAATAGTCACAGGCAGGTACAACTCCGCAATGGGAATTCCGTGTGCACCCACAGCATGGGTGGCTCCCTGGAACCTATCACAGCTGAGGTAATGTCATGTTTAATGCAGGTGGGCTTCGGCCCACACTGCATGCCCCAGTCAGACTGGGGTTCTTTAGAAGTGGACACATGTAGTTACAACTCCGTGTGGACCGACAGCATGGGTGGCTCCCTGGAACCCACCGGCGGTACATAAATATATCCCATTGCAGTGCCCAGCACAGCTGATGTAACGTCAGCTGTAATGCAGGTGGGCAAAAAATTAATTGGATTACACTGTAGGCGAGGGTCCCAAAAAATTGGTGTACCAACAGTACTAATGTACCTCAGAAAAATTGCCCATGCCCAACTAAGAGGGCAGGTGAAACCCATTAATCACTTTGGTTAATGTGGCTTAATTGGTAACTAGGCCTGGAGGCAGCCCAGTTAAAATAAAAATTGGTTCAGGTGCAAGTTTCAACGCTTTAATGAGCATTGAAACGTATAAAAATTGTTTACAAAAATTATATGACTTAGCCTTGTGGGCCTAAGAAAAATTGCCCGTTCGGCGTGATTACGTCAGGTTTCAGGAGGAGGAGCAGGAGGAGGAGGAGGAATATTATACACAGATTGATGAAGCAAAAAGGTCCCCGTTTTTGATGGTGATAGAGAACGATGCTTCCATCCGCGGGTGCAGCCTACGTATTGCTTAGGTATCGCTGCTGTCCGCTGGTGGAGAAGAGAAGTCTGGGGAAATCCAGGCTTTGTTCATCTTGATGAGTGTAAGTCTGTCGGCACTGTCGGTTGACAGGCGGGTACGCTTATCTGTGATGATTCCCCCAACCGCACTAAACACCCTCTCTGACAAGACGCTAGCCGCAGGACAAGCAAGCACCTCCAGGGCATACAGCGCGAGTTCAGGCCACGTGTCCAGCTTCGACACCCAGTAGTTGTAGGGGGCAGAGGTGTCACGGAGGACGGTCGTGCGGTCGGCTACATACTCCCTCACCATCCTTTTACAGTGCTCCCGCCGACTCAGCCTTGACTGGGGAGTGGTGACACAGTCTTGCTGGGGAGCCAGAAAGCTGTCAAAGGCCTTAGAGAGTGTTCCCCTGCCTGTGCTGTACATGCTGCCTGATCTCCGCGCCTCCCCTGCTACCTGGCCCTCGGAACTGCGCCTTCTGCCACTAGCGCTGTCGGATGGGAATTTTACCATCAACTTGTCCGCCAGGGTCCTGTGGTATAGCATTACTCTTGAACCCCTTTCCTCTTCGGGTATCAGAGTGGAAAAGTTCTCCTTATACCTTGGGTCGAGCAATGTGTACACCCAGTAATCCGTAGTGGCCAGAATGCGTGTAACGCGAGGGTCACGAGAAAGGCATCCTAACATGAAGTCCGCCATGTGTGCCAGAGTACCTGTACGCAACACATGGCTGTCCTCACTAGGAAGATCACTTTCAGGATCCTCCTCCTCAGGCCATACACGCTGAAAGGATGACAGGCAAGCAGCATGGGTACCCTCAGCAGTGGGCCAAGCTGTCTCTTCCCCCTCCTCCTCATCCTCCTCATGCTCCTCCTCCTCCTCCTCAACGCGCTGAGATATAGACAGGAGGGTGCTCTGACTATCCAGCGACATACTATCTTCCCCCGGCTCTGTTTCCGAGCGCAAAGCGTCTGCCTTTATGCTTTGCAGGGAACTTCTCAAGAGGCATAGCAGAGGAATGGTGACGCTAATGATTGCAGCATCGCCGCTCACCATCTGGGTAGACTCCTTAAAGTTTCCAAGGACCTGGCAGATGTCTGCCAACCAGGCCCACTCTTCTGTAAAGAATTGAGGAGGCTGACTCCCACTGCGCCGCCCATGTTGGAGTTGGTATTCCACTATAGCTCTACGCTGCTCATAGAGCCTGGCCAACATGTGGAGCGTAGAGTTCCACCGTGTGGGCACGTCGCACAGCAGTCGGTGCACTGGCAGATTAAACCAATGTTGCAGGGTGCGCAGGGTGGCGGCGTCCGTGTGGGACTTGCGGAAATGTGCGCAGAGCCGGCGCACCTTTCCGAGCAGGTCTGACAAGCGTGGGTAGCTTTTCAGAAAGCGCTGAACCACCAAATTAAAGATGTGGGCCAGGCATGGCACATGCGTGAGGCTGCCAAGCTGCAGAGCCGCCACCAGGTTACGGCCGTTGTCACACACGACCATGCCCGGTTGGAGGCTCAGCGGCGCAAGCCAGCGGTCGGTCTGCTCTGTCAGACCCTGCAGCAGTTCGTGGGCCGTGTGCCTCTTATCTCCTAAGCTGAGTAGTTTCAGCACGGCCTGCTGACGCTTGCCCACCGCTGTGCTGCCACGCCGCGTGACACCGACTGCTGGCGACGTGCTGCTGCTGACACATCTTGATTGCGAGACAGAGGTTGTGTAGGAGGAGGAGGAGGGTGGTTTAGTGGAGGAAGCATACACCGCCTTAGATACCACCACCGAGCTGGGGCCCGCAATTCTGGGGGTGGGTAGGACGTGAGCGGTTCCAGGCTCTGACTCTGTCCCAGCCTCCACTAAATTCACCCAATGTGCCGTCAGGGAGATATAGTGGCCTTGCCCGCCTGTGCTTGTCCACATGTCTGTTGTTAAGTGGATCTTGGCAGTAACCGCGTTGGTGAGGGCGCGTACAATGTTGCGGGAGACGTGGTCATGCAGGGCTGGGACGGCACATCGGGAAAAGTAGTGGCGACTGGGAACTGAGTAGCGCGGGGCCGTCGCCATCATCAAACTTTTGAAAGCCTCCATTTCCACAACCCTATACGGCAGCATCTCCAGGCTGATAAATTTGGCTATGTGCACGTTTAACGCTTGAGCGTGCGGGTGCGTGGCGGCGTACTTGTGCTTGCGCTCCAACACTTGCGCTAGCGACGGCTGGACGGTGCGCTGACAGACATTGGTGGTTGGGGCCGAGGACAGTGGAGGTGAGGGTGTGGGTGCAGGCCAGGAGACGGTAGTGCCTGTGTCCTGAGAGGGGGGTTGGATCTCAGTGGCAGGTTGGGGCACAGGGGGAGAGGCAGCGGTGCAAACCGGAGGCGGTGAACGGCCTTCGTCCCACCTTGTGGGGTGCTTGGCCATCATATGTCTGCGCATGCTGGTGGTGGTGAGGCTGGTGGTGGTGGCTCCCCGGCTGATCTTGGCGCAACACAGGTTGCACACCACTGTTCGTCGGTCGTCTGCACTCTCAGTGAAAAACTGCCACTTATTCGGTCTGGCCCTGCCTCTACCCCTGGACACCGCACTGCCTCTTCCAACCTGCCCTGCTGCTGCCCTTGCCTCCCCCTCTGAAGACCTGTCCTCAGTAGGCGTAGCAAACAATTTGGGGTCAGTCACCTCATCGTCCTGCTGCTCTTCCTCCGAATCCTCTGTGCGCTCCTCCCTCGGACTTACTGCCCTTACTACTACCTCACTGATAGACAACTGTGTCTCATCGTCATCGTCCTCCTCACCCACTGAAAGCTCTTGAGACAGTTGCCGGAAGTCCCCAGCCTCATCCCCCGGACCCCGGGAACTTTCAAAAGGTTGGGCATCGGTCACGAGAAACTCCTCCAGTGGGAGAGGATTCGGAACCCTTGCTGCCCATTCTGGGCAGGGGCCCGAGAACTGTTCCTGGGAGTCTGCCTGCTCCTCAGAATGTGTCATTGTAATGGAGTGAGGAGGCTGGGAGGAAGGAGGAGCAGCAGCCAGAGGATTCAGAGTTGCAGCAGTGGACGGCGCAGAACTCTGGGTGTTTGATAGATTGCTGGATGCACTTTCTGCCATCCACGACAGGACCTGCTCACACTGCTCATTTTCTAATAAAGGTCTACGGCGTGGACCCATTAATTGTGAGATGAATGTGGGGACGCCAGAAACGTGCCTCTCTCCTAATCCCGCAGCAGTCGGCTGCGATACACCTGGATCAGGAGCTCGGCCTGTGCCCACACCCTGACTTGGGCCTCTGCGTCCTCGCCCGCGTCCACGTCCACGTCCTCTAGGCCTACCCCTACCCCTCAGCATGGTGTATTACCAGTAGTGCAGAAACAGAACGCTGTAATTAAACGTGCCGCTTATTGGCCTGTGGTTGGAGGCTGACTTCGCTTACGGAACGCACAGCAGAGCCAGGAAATAATTTTGCGCAAGCCTGCTGTAACACTTAGCTGGCTGCGTATGAATTAGGACAACTACCCCCAGCACAGACCCAGTACACTGAGGACGGTCACAGGCAGCCCAAATAGATTTTTTTTTCCCAAATGTTTTTGGAAAGCCCCACTGCCTATATACACTGTATATGTCTTCTCTCTGTGTGTCACCACTACTGGCCCTGGAGTATGTAAAATAACTGCAGACTGTTGCACTGTGGACTGGAATACAGCGGTGATGTAACAGCCAACACAGAGCCAGGAAATAATTTTGCGCAAGCCTGCTATAACACTTAGCTGGCTGCGTATGAATTAGGACAACTACCCCCAGCACAGACCCAGTACACTGAGGACGGTCACAGGCAGCCCAAATAGATTTTTTTCCCCAAATGTTTTTGGAAAGGCCCACTGCCTATATACACTGTATATGTCTTCTCTCTCTGCGTCACCACTACTGGCCCTGGAGTATGTAAAATAACTGCAGACTGTTGCACTGTGGACTGGAATACAGCGGTGATGTAACAGCCAACACAGAGCCAGGAAATAATTTTGCGCAAGCCTGCTATAACACTTAGCTGGCTGCGTATGAATTAGGACAACTACCCCCAGCACAGACCCAGTACACTGAGGACGGTCACAGGCAGCCCAAATAGATTTTTTTTCCCAAATGTTTTTGGAAAGGCCCACTGCCTATATTCAATAAATATGTCTTCTGTCCCTGCCTCACCACCACTACTGGCCCTGGACCATGTATAATTACTGCAGGGCGCAATGCTCTGCACGGCCGATATACAAAGAGAAAAAAATGTGCAACACTGCAAAAAGCAGCCTCCACACTACTGCACACGGTTAGATGTGGCCCTAAGAAGGACCGTTGGGGTTCTTGAAGCCTAAAATACTCCTAACACTCTCCCTATAGCAACTTTCCCTGATCTCTGTCAGAACGCATCTGTGGCGAGCCGCGGGAGGGGCCGATTTATATACTCGGGTGACACCTGATCTCGCCAGCCACTCACTGCAGGGGGGTGGTATAGGGCTTGAACGTCACAGGGGGAAGTTGTAATGCCTTCCCTGTCTTTCTATTGGCCAGAAAAGCGCGCTAACGTCTCAGAGATGAAAGTGAAAGTAACTCGAACATCGCGTGGTGCTCATTTCGAATAACGAGCATCTCGAACACGCTAATACTCGAACGAGTATCAAGCTCGGACGAGTACGTTCGCTCATCTCTAGCCCTACCCTAATTCCCCCCCCCCCCCCCCTCCCAAAAAAAATAAGCCCTATGTACACTACAGGAAAAAAAGCAATACTCACCTAGCAGGCTGCGTTCGGGTCCCTCTCGCTGAGCTGTGGCGTTCTGGCAGTCTTCTGTGTAGTCCTCAGCACTAAGAGAGCATTCTCTTCCTGGTAAGTGTGATTGCTATGATTGGATCACAAGCACTGTGGGTGACCCAATCAGGGCCAGCACTCGAAGAACCAATCACAACCATTCAGTGATTGACATCATTGAATTGCTGTGATTGGTTCATCGAGCTCCGGCTCTGATTCGCTGAGGCTGTGTTCCTTAACCAATCACAGCGATCTCTTGCTGGAAGCGGGGTATTCAAGCCCCATTACCATGAAGAGAATGCTCTTTCAGAGCCGAGGACTACACGGAAGACTGCCAGAGCCCCACAGCCCAGCATGATGGACCCAGACACCGCCTGCTAGGTGAGTATTAAGACGCTCTCTGAAAATAAGACGCTGTGCCTCTTTTGAGGCAGAAATTAATACGAGACAATGTCTTATTTTCAGGGGAAACACAGTATTTGTTAGTTAAACAGGCAGAAAAATGTATCCTTCCTCACGCCTGCATTCAAGGAACAGTCAACCTAATTTCCCCAGCTAATAGAGAGATGTGAAGTTTAATGTCCCTTTAAAAGGGGTTATCCAGGCAACTTACACTTTGGAAAATCTGATCAACTATCTGGAAAAACATAAAAGCTGCCTTATCTCATTTGATTCCCTGCCACTCTTGCTGCATTGGTGCCCTCAGTGCTCTCTATTTCCTTCTGCAGCGATGACATCACCAACAATAGGGACATGTGACTGGTGCAGCCAATCACGGGCTAACTTTGGCCAGTGATTAAAGGAGTTGTCTAATTGTAAACTATTGAAGGTATATCCTCAGGTCAGGTCATTAATATTAGATGTGCCAGTGCGCTTCTGAATGAGCTGATTTCTGTCACCCAGATTGGTTTTGCAGGTCAAGTGCCCATTCATTTCAATAAGAGCTTGGCCTGCAATACAAAGACTGGCCACTGCAGTGAAATGTCTACTTCCTGCAGAAATCAGCTCAATGCACCAGCCCACGAAACACCTGACAGCTGGGGTCCCGACCAATCTACTGTTGATAGACTACCCTGAGTATTGGCCATCAGTAGTTTATAACTGGACAACCACTTTAATGCCAGGAATGACATGTCCCTGTTTCAGGCCGCAGAGAGCAGAGGAGGATGATGCATCAGTGGTATGGATGTAGCAAGAGGTCAGGTGAGATGAGAATGTTATTGCAGCCAGCTGAATAGATTTTCAAAAATTTATTTGGCCTGGCTAACCTCTTTAAGTATCTCAACATGGTGCCGTAAAGCTAACCATCACCTTCTAATACAATCTAAATAGAATCCAAATTCTGTGTTCATTTTTCAATAGTGTTTCTCAGAGTAAGGCTGCCTGTCCACAGACGATTGTTCATTGCATTACCCATGGCGATATATCCAGTTCTATAAGGGCTTGAAACTGGTGGATCAAAAGGGCAGCAGAAAAGAACAACTGCAGATAATATACTCACTTCCCCTTCTGGTCTGAGGATAGAAGTTTATTCCCAAAATGGAGGTTCACTTTAATGTCTTGCAAACAGGGGCATTTTAAAAACTTTCATATGGAGGGAAATTAAATTTTGAGTGGGATGGATGAGTGTGGTATAACTGTGGGTTTCTTTTAAAGGCATTGTCCCATCACAGACAACCCCTTTAATACAAGAGCTTTGGTTCTGTCTTTCGAGATAACTTTGCTGGGGAAGTTGTCACTGGCTGCCCATTTTTTCTGCAGCCATCGCTACAAGACAAATGTAGTATTACAGTCACACAATGATCACCTATGAAAGGCATGGTCTGTAAAGGTCCCTTCATACAGGAGGACCTAAGGACTGCCGCACAACTATTGCTCTTGTGCTTACATAGGAAAGCTAGTTGTTCAAGTGAATGAAGGTGGAGCGGGCCAAGACCGTCTGGCCTGACCACCTCCATTCACAGTAAACATTGAGCGGCTCTTGTTCACAGGGCCAACAGTTGCATGTTTCCAGCAAGAATTCGGGTGATAACTGCCCTGTGCTTAACATCTTTAAGACCCACTGCTTGTTAGTGGCTGTGATCTGTGGCTCATGAAGGGGGTTCTCGAACAGGGGGCTCCTTCAATGTTGATCATGTGCCCTGATAACCTTTAAATGTTTGTGGCCACATGTGGACTGCTTCCATTGTATAATCATTCAAGCATTAATTTAGTCCGCAGAAGTGCCATTGTACCTCTGCTAAGCCTTGTAAGTGGTGAAAATACAATTACAATTAGAAGAGTTTATGTAATATGAATATTATATTGTCATTTCCTTCATGTAAAAGTATCCAATACATACAACCCCAGGGTACGTACCTTGCTGCAATAGGACACTAATTGTGATATAAGCATTTATAACCTCTGACTGGCAGGAAATAAAAGGAAACCTAACAGGCAAAAGGAATGTGATTTGTGCAATACTCTTTGGAAGTCTATTGTACAAACGTGTATTAACGAATCCCTAGCAAACTCATGAATGTAATTCCAAACATAATTCATATGTAATATCATATTTGTTCTGTAAGTCAGGAATTGATGCGTCCAGGAGGATTTGTCATTAGTGACTCACTAACGTTATGTACTTATTTCACTTCTTTGGACATAAAATACTATTAAAGGGGTTGTCTCGCGATAGCAAGTGGGGTTATACACTTCTGTATGGCCATATTAATGCACTTTGTAATGTACACCGTGCATTAAATATGAGCCATACAGAAGTTATTCACTTACCTGCTCCGTTGCCAGCGTCCCCGTCGCCATGGATCCGTCTAATTCTGATGTCTTCTTGCTTTTTTAGACGCGCTTGCGCTGTGCGGTCTTCTTCCTGGTGAATGGGGCCGCTCGTGCTGGAGAGCTGGTCCTCGTAGCTCCGCCCCGTCACGTGTGCCGATTCCAGCCAATCAGGAGGCTGGAATCGGCAATGGACCGCATAGAGCCCACGGTGAACCATGGGAGAAGACCCGCGGTGCATCGTGGGTGAAGATCCCGACGGCCATCTTGGTGAAGGAAGAAGAAGGAAGAAGGAAGACGTCGCAGAGCGGGGATTCGGGTAAGTAATAAAAAATTTTTTTTTAACACATCCTTTGGGGTTGTCCTGCGCCGAACGGGGGGCCTATGAAAAAAACCCCAAAACGTTTCGGCGTGAGACAACCCCTTTAACGCAACATTTTTTCATCAAACGTTGCGCAGATACAAGCACCTTTACACTTGTATAAGTGACTAGTCAGGCAGCACAACTAATACTGGGGAAAATTTTTGAATAATTGCACACCCTAAGCGGGAAAATGCTGTAAAACTTATTAGTCGTGCTCAGTGAAATACTGAAGCTTCATCCTCTTTTTTGCATTCTGCCCAAATGCCATGTTTTTCTGGCATACAAAGATTGATTAATCTGCCCTAAATTTGGATACTAAGGGCGTCTTCACACTGGCGTTTTTCTCTTGTATTTTCTTTCGTGCGAATTTGCTGCGTTTTTTTTTACGAGAAAGTCAATAGGACTTTCTAATGTTAAAAACGCATTGCGATTTTTGATGCGATGCGTTTTTCACATTAGAAAGTTCCGTTGACTTTCCCGTTAAAAAAAGACAAAATCGTGTGAATAAAACGCGCAAGAAAAATGCAAGTGCGCAGGAGCCTCCAGTGATTCACCCTCAATATCGCTCTCGCAAACCTTCTAAAAAACCCTGGATGCTAGGGGAGAAGATTGTGATCCCCTGTGCATCTGCATCAAATAGCAGCAGTGCCGGCCCCATGGAAAACATAAGGAGAACATTGCGATCTCCTGCCGCTGCTGTGACACAGCAGCAGGGAATTTCTTCATCCCCTCGGGGAGACCCCTCATCACTGAACACTGTGACAACAGCGGCGTGGTGTTCAGTGATGGGGGGACTCCCAGCGAGGATGTAGGAATCCCCTGCCGCTGTGTCACAGCAGCGGCAGGAGATCGCGATGTTCTCTCTATGTTTTCAATGGGACTGGTGCTGCTTCCGGCCCCATTGAAAACAAGTTGAAACCCCTGGATGGAGGAATTGCCTGCTGCAGCTGTCACAGATGCAGCAGAGGATCACAATCTTCTCCCAATGCTTTCAATAGGGCCGGCGCTGCTGCTGCCAGCCCCATTGAAAACAATGAGGGATATCGCAGAAAGATTTTTTTTTTCCTCATAGCATCGCAGGAGTGAAAACATTAAAATTCATTAGTTTCATAATCATGCGTTTTCACTCACTCTCACAGCGCCCTAAGAAAAACATACGGGGCTGAAGTGGGTACAGAAATGGGCAAACAAAATTATAAATGGAATTGGTGAAGTGTGGTACCAAGGCCAGTACAAAGATCTGCCTAGAGATCAAGAGCAATGAGACTATAAAATTCTCTGTATGTTGTCATAGTTAATGTCAGTGGTCTGGATATGTTTCTATAAAGACATACATACTACAGGATATTTGTATTGGATTTTTTAGATGGTCAGTTGACCTACGTGGAATCTTCTGACATACTTAGAGTCAATAGACTACATAGGGGGGTGTTTTTTTTTTTACTTTTTTTGCATCGACATTGTATTGGGTGTTTTTTCCACCTTGCTGACTGCATTATTACTGTATGTGTTATATTTAACAAAGGAATAATGCCCATGCCCATAATTAACTCTAAAATTCTGACCGCTTCCAAATGGTCCTTACAGATTTTTTACTTGCAAAATGGGTATGAGTGCAACTCCCGTGCCCCAGTATATCTGCTTGTCCTGCTAGCTCCAACTTACCCAGACCTACCCGGCTAGCTGTCATTGCTCTTTATTTGGCTGGGCATGACCAGATCACTGTAGTATAGATCCAACTAGTTGCTAAGATTATGGGTCTCTTAAAAGTTAAACTTGCCACAACAATGACACAGAAGTCTTTTTTTTCAAAGTGAGCTATGATGAAATGGTCCTCAACTTAAAGTGGTTTTCTGGTCCGACCTCAGCGTATTTGCGGCGCTGACAGCATGCGCCCGCTCAGCTGATCGGTTGGGGTCCGGCGGATAGGTCATCAGTAGTATTTTCCCTGGAAAACCCCTTTAACCACTGAGGGGGTGGATTGACTGGAGACAGATGTCATGCAGTGGCTTAGTGGCTAGCACTGTTGCTTTGCTACATTGGGGTTCTCAGTAGAGATGAGCGAACGTGCTCGGCCACGCCCCTTTTTCGCCCGAGTACCGCGATTTTCGAGTACTTCCGTACTCGGGCGAAAAAATTCGGGGGGCGCCGTGGCGGCACGGGGGTTAGCAGTGGGGAGTGGGGGTGAGAGGGAGAGAGAGAGGGCTCCCCCCTGTTCCCCGCTGCTACCCCCCGCGCCGCCACGCCTCTCCCTCCCCCCCCGGCGCCCCCCGAATCTTTTCATCCGAGTACTGAAGTACTCGAAAATGGCGGTACTCGTCCGAGTAATTACTCAAAACGAGTACGTTCGCTCATCTCTAGTTCTCAGTTCAAATCTGAACAAGACCATCGCCTAGAGTGGAATTCGTATGTTCTCCGCGTTTCTGTAGGTTTCCTCTCACACTCCAAAAACATACCAATTGGCTAACTTGGAATTCAAATTATAGGCTTCACTGGGGACATAAATTGATATAAGTGACAGCAATCTCTGTACAGTGCTGTGCAATAGGTAAGCGCTACGTAAAGGAGTTAAATAAATGATATTAAAACAGCAGTCTAATTGAGTCACTGACTGTTTTACATCAAGATGCTAAGGCTGGGTTCACACAGGGCGGATTTGCCGCGGTTTTGCCGCGCGGAATTTTGCCGCGGCAAATCCGCCCGCGGCCGCTAATCTCAGGATTAGCCAGCCATGTGGACGAGATTTCTCAGAAATCTCGTCCACACGAGACGGCCAATCCGCTGCAGTAAGTCCGGCTGAAACCGCGGCTGCGGCCGCTGCAGCCGCTGCAGCCGCGGTTTCAAAAGATGCAGCATGTCTATTTACTTTTCTTTTTTGTTTATTTTCGTCGCGGCCGCGCTCTCCTCTATGGAGTGCCGGCCGCAACGGAAAAGCGAGCGGCCGGGCCGCTTCAAAGCCGCCGCGGCTTTTTCCACGGCGGTTCTCCCGGCGGAAATCTCGCAGTTTTTGCTGCGGCCAAATACGCCCTGTGTGAACCCAGCCTAAAGCATCAGCATCAGAGGTTTGCCAGAGTTGATTATTTCATCCCTTCTTGGTCATAGCCAAGACTCTGTATGCCACTACTGCCCAATCATACCATACCATACCTTTACAAATACAGGTTACTCTCAAGCCCTTGATGGCCTGCCTACATACCCATGGGGCTCCATGTAGATGGTGCTTTTCCTTTGGGTTACCAGTAAAGCTCAAAAGCTTGCCATCTGATGTCTGCACTCTGAACTGGGTATAAAAATTAAGCCTGGATAACAAATGACAGCAGCACACACATGCATTAGGAATGTACACACTATGTACAACCATATAGACTTATTGTAAAAAGAAAATGAAACACCTAGAAGGAGTTGTCAGAATTGAATGAACCTTCCTATGTGTGACTGTTACATTGATATACTTGCCTTGTAAGTAAGTGATTACAATACCAGAGCAAAAGGAGAGCTTATTGTGCAAAACTGACACCTTGTAGGGAGGCTCTAGTACCCTGTGATACCACCTCTATCTTGGATACAAGATGTGATACGGGCAGGCATGGAGGCTCTAGTACCCTGTTGTACCGCCTCTAGCTTGGATACAAGATGTGATACTTGCAGGCATGGAGGCTATAGAAACAGAGGTGACAGTGGGTGGGTGTCAAAGGCAGTAAACATAATGGGTGCCATGAGACCAAATGTCCTGCAGCCTAGCACCTGGAAATAGTTCCGACTGACACAGGGGCCGGTAACGATGGTGATACCGTCTCTGGATGGCAGACAATGAAACAGTTGGAGCTGCTGTCAAGGGCGTCCAGAGACAGCTGCTTTGTGTGTGTGCCACCACACTTCCACTAGTCCTAAACCTCCTAACAGTCTCGTCACAACAGCCGAGGTGGCGGCAATTCACCGATATGTACATTTACTACATACAGGTATATGTGCACTGGCTACATGTGTGCAGACATAAATCCTCACTACATACATGTATCAATATCACACTTCTGTGCAGAGCAGTATTTGCCTCTAAGCATTGGAAGTGCTTCCTATAGGAAGTGACATAAGGAAACAGAAAAAAATACATATAATTTGTTCAAACCCTCATCCTTTGCCTTTCATCGGGCATGCAATTAACCCCTTAGTGACGGAGCTTTTTGCTTTTTTCCATTTTCGTTTTTTCCTCCTCCCTTTTAAAAAATCATAGCTCGTTTATTTATCCATCGACGACGCTGTATGAGGGCTTGTTTTTTGCAGGATGAGTTGTATTTTTCAATGGCACTATTTATTGTACCATATAATGTACTGAAAAACTGTTACAAAATTCTAAGCGAAGAGAAATGGGGAAAAAAATGACATTCCATCATCTTTCGGTGCATCCTGTTTCTACGGCGCACAAACTGCAACAAAAATGACCCAATAACTTTATTCTACGGGTCAGTACAATTAGTACGATACCAAGCTTATATAGCTTTTTTTTTTGCTGTACTACTTGTATTTTTTTTTAAGATATTTAATTTTTTAAAATTATTTTCTGTGTTCATTTTCTGCGCACAATAACTTTTTTATTTTCTGTCGACATAGCTATGTAAGGGCTCATTTTGTGCAATATGTACTGTCGTTTCCGTTGGTACCATTTTTGCATACAATAGACTTTTTGATTGCTTTTTATTACATTTTTTCTCGGAGATAGGGTGACCAAAAAAGTGCATTTCGGGCGTTCTTTATTTTTTTTTCGGACTACGTTCACTGTGCAGGGTAAATAATACATTACTTTGATAAATCAGACTTTCACGGACGCAGCGATACCAAACACTGGCACAGCTCTCACCGTGGGGGGTCATTCAGGGGATTTAAATGCCGCTGTCAGAATTGACAGCGGCATTTAAAGGGTTAAAAGCCGCGATCGGCCGAACAGCCGATTGCGGCTATTGCCCACAGGTGTCATCTGTAATAAACAGCTGACGCACACGCTGTATGGAGGGAGATAGCGGCGCTATCTCCCTCCATACACGTCCTGCAACAGCAGGACGTAAAAACACTATTTTTTTTTTCAATTATCACAATTAGATATTAGAAAAAACTTCCTGATAGTGAGGGTGATCAATGAGTGGAACAGGTTACCACAGGAGGTGGCGAGCTCTCCTTTAATGGAAGTGTTCAAATAAAGTCTGGACAAATATCTGTCTGGGATGATTTAGTGAATCCTGCATTGAGCAGGAGCTTGGACCAGATGACCCTGGAGGTTCCTTCCAACTCTACCATTCTATGATCCTTCTCCTACTGAATGGACTCTATGTTACAGTGAGCATCAGGAGCTGGGACCTCCATTTCCTCATCCCCCTGAGTACACATTGTCCACATGCACTGACCCATCCTCATCTTCCTCTTTGGAGGAAAAAATGGTTGGGCATCAGTGCATTCAATGTCTTGGTCTTTTCTCTTTGGTTGTTTGGACTATCAAGTTGACCTACATGACACTGAATGATCAAACAGCTCCTCAGACTGATATGTTTAGTTTGCTTCGGAGGGTGTAGGGGATTTGTCATGGGGTGAAGGAGAAGGAGGATGCTCATGTCCGACTGGTGCAGAGTGCTTTGTGCCTACAATGCAAGGAAGAGGAAGTGGTGGTACTTTAGGCATGCTGTGTCATCCATTCTACAACCTACTCTATATGCTGCAGATGTAACGCATAGGCAAAACCACATCTGATGAATAGCAGTGGGCTTGCCTCACCTCCTGCAGAACATGGAGATTTGCTGCAGTGGGAGCCGCTTGAAGTGCCAACTGGGCCTTTCCTCTACAACCTCCACCAGCACAACTACCGACATGTCCCCTACCTCTTGCATTCTTAATATTTCATTTTTATTTTTTTGGTTTACTTTTTGGTGTGTTGTTATGTAACTTTTCAGTTAACTGTTAGCCACAAAAGGCCTGCAAATAATTTGTAGTGGTCTGACTCATGACTGAACAATGTCTGAGGCCACTGACACACACCAAGTGTATTTGCTGTTTTCCAGTTTTCTTTTTGTTTTATATTAGCAAAAAACATCACTGCTATCTAAATAAGCTGCAATCCCTGAGCAGCATGATTTGTGAGAACAGAAGGCCACAGACTATGGCCTCATGCAGATGGCTGGGTCAGATCCCACTGTGAGAAGTCTCACATAGGGATGCGAGCTGTGGCCCTGCAGTGACCCCCGCGGCTCAACTACTCTGGTGTCTCCTCCACTCTGCTATGTGCTGGCGTCCACCCAGCCAGCATATGCGCAGAGGGGAGCCAGCACGTCAGAGGTGATGTTTCTGTGTGGGCCTCTGTGAGGCTCGCACAGAAATAGGACATGCTGCAATTTGTTTACTGCACGAGTTTTCACACGGTCAAATCGCGTCTGCCTACATAGGATTACATTAACTAATGCAATCCTATGGCAGCGTGCACAGGCGGAAATTCTGCGCGAAGTCCAGTCGTGGAATTTCCGCCCGTGTGCATTTATCCTATAGCTTATATCTTTGTGAACTGTACCTGTTCGGCCAGTGTAATTAAATTGCCCTCACCCCACTGCTAGGTGCATATAGTCTGCAAATAGTAAGTAGTGGCTGGACTGGTGACTTTGAATGACATCTGAGGCCACAAACAGTGGACTGCAATATTCCCCATGCCGAAGTGTAGTTTGTCTGTCTGCTTTGCTGTGTTGAGAGGCTGTAGCAGTAGCCATCAGAAATTGTGAGCCTTTTACCTGTCTCTATCTACATTCTGTTCAGATTATACTTCATTGAAGTCTGTAATTTTATGCTTTCTTCTCTAAATTACCAGCTACAATGACATGATAGAGAATGTTCCACTGTAACTAAGTTTACGTGCTCATCCAACTTCGTATGCATTTCTTTATTGTCTGAATAAAAATGAAATTGTTTAAAAAAAAAAGAAATTGTGAGCCTGAGGTCCGGCGCGGACCAGTCTGGGCCTGTCAGAAGGTATGACAGAGGAGGATGCCCTCTAGATAACCCAGACGGGGAATAGTGACAGACACCCTGTGGGTTGTGAACCCCGGAATTGTTGTATGTTCCACAAGTGTTTGCTGTGTACAAAATAAAAGCTGTGAGATGCCAAAATTTGAAGTGATTCAGTGGTACTGAGTCTCTATGCACATGGTGTCAACCATCCTGAATGGGAAAGATGATGATCCTGTAAGTGAGTAACCCCTGGGTTGATACAATGGCTAGATCTTGTGATACAGGCGTCCAATGAAACTGCTACCCATGGGAAAAATGAAGGACACATTTGGTGATATCATTAAGATGACCTGGCTGTTGATTAGTTGCACACTGACCTCTGTAGGTATTATGCAAAATTCTATTTTCTCACAATTTTTGCCAAAAATTGTGTCAGACTCACCCAAATTCGATTTGGCAAAGATCAGGTTGATTTTTATCACCTGCCGATATCCTCACATGATTCTGTTGATAGAAAACTTATCTGAAAAAGTATAACTAATCTGAGCATTTTTTTTTCTCTCACTAACTGCATGTATTTGATAGCCCCCCTTCATCACCTATCCTTGTTTGTTTCTTATATCCCTCCACTCCATCCTTTCCACACATTTGCATATTTCAATGCAGAGCCAACCAGCCACCCAGTAGCAAGTCCTCAATTGTGAATGGCATCCTAGGTGGCCACCTACCCCACCAAGCGCTCAACTTGCCCCTTATCAGTATTTAAATTGTAATTGGAAAATGTTATTTGCTCTAAGACAACAGAGACATGAAAAATATCACCGACAAGATGTAACAGACAAACATCTTTATTTGGTTGTAGCAGTCTCAGTTTTCAGTGAGCATCTCACACTAATGTAAAAGGCATTTTACGACAAAAAGGTAATTGTGTAACTGATACACTTAGAGATGGCATTGTATAGAAATGATAATACCAATCAGTTAAAATAAAGGAAATCTCCACTGTGAAAAACTTTTCCTCTGTCGCTCCGTATCAGCAGTTCTGATGCGTTCACTGTGTAGTTAATTAGGTTGAAAATCCCATATTTATATATGATTGTTTCCCAAAGAAAAGAGACATAATGGCAGTTGTTAAGAATAGTGTAAACCAGGTTCACACAGCGCAGTTGGTATTGTAGCCTTTTGTTCAAAACAAGGCATTAATATAAGAACAGGGAAAGTGTGAGTTTTAGCTTTATCCCAGGAGTGCATAACATGTGACCAGGGAGCCACATGGGGCCCAAAATGCCATTCTGTGTAGCCCCAATCACCTGGACACAGAAATATCTATGAATGGCGGCTCACATGTAGTTTCCATGTCAGGTTGAAGAGGAGTGGCACATAGTACTTGTCCATTGCTGTTGACCTGCTAAGAGTGCACTGTGTAGGCATGCCTGGGTCCCCTATATATTAGGTCAAGTACTAAAGGTGCACTGTGTAGTCATGTCTAGCTCCTCTATATATTAGGACAAGTACTAAGGGTGCACTGTGTAGTCATGTCCGGGTCCCCTATATATTAGGAGAAGTACTAAGCGTGCACTGTGTAGTCATGTCTGGGTCGACTATATATTAGGACAAGTATTAAGGGCACTCCAGAAAGGAGTATATGAGTTAGAGGCATTGTATATACATGCAGCTCTCTCCATTATAGTTTATAGGACTTCTGAAATTACCTCACCATCCATCGTCTAATATAGAGAGAGCCACGTGCATGGTCTCTTCCTCTTCGGGGTGCTGTCCTTAGTGTATTATGGTATATACCTAGGATATACTATAAATATCTCAGATGGGAATACACTTGCGGCCCTTGGAAGTGGTTCAATATGAAAATGTGGATCTCAGACCAGAAAAAGTTGTGAACCCTTGCTTTATCTCATTTCTACTTTTAGGATCTGGGGAGAGTAAACATGGCCAGAAAAAAAAATTCAACCTCAAAGCAGAATAGTTATAGCTGCTCCTCAGCAAAGGTCAATATTTTATATAAGTTAACCAACCCTAAATTACTAAAATTCACAGAGATGTCAATGATCTCTATCGTGTTGCCATAAATATGTTGTATTATTACTAACATTTAAGGCAGCTCCATAGAAATTATTGATGTTTCTGAGAATGAGAGTAATAAAGCTTATGACTGCTGAGGATACTTTATACGGCATGTATGTGTAGATATCCTTTAAGTGGTTATCTTTATTACAGTGGAGCATTTGTAATGTCACTAGGTGTAGAAACAGATGTAATGACAATTGTAACCCATCTTAAATGAATATTTAAGACATCTATGACCAGCATTCACCAGCAGTTATGTACACATAAGCCAGTATTACTTTAACACATTACATATCTGTTAGCTGAATGCTCTGTTTGCCAACAGTTATCTCTTCAAAGCCCCTCTTAAACGTGAAAGCTCTGACTAGCCAGCCTGCTGACTATTTTTTAGAAAGGGGAGGAGATATTCTACTGTCAGACAGCCTTTCAGGGCTGAATTTCTAGGGTAATAAAAGAATGCCGACTCGTTTTGCCTGTATCCAGACTTTCACCACCAGCCTATGTTAACGGAATCCCCTAGAAACTGATACAAAATTAATCAAAATGGATCCATGATATTTATCATAGAGCCTGTAAAACTTACAATGCCAGTATGAACAATCTAAGACCGACATGTACACAGGAAATAGTTCATAGTAGATCAGGGTAGCAAAGCTAAAATGTTTTTTTGGCATCATTGCAATATTACAATGTTTTAGCTTTGATTTTCAACAGGACTAGAGGTAAATCTATTCAGTGCAGGATTGGGTTTACTTGGGCCCACCAGAGCATTAGATTCTGATCTCCATCCACTGTAAATAAAAAAAACTGTGCACCTCTATATTTAATTGCTTCATACTGATCCTAGTGGTAAGCGATTGTACTTAAGGTCAGATCCAAATACAATTGCCTTCTGCTACAAGCCATTATTGTTTCAGAACTTGGGCCCACCAGAGGCTTTTGCAAAACTCTTGATCTCAACCTTGATCTAACTACGTCAGTTGTCATAATTCACAAAAACACATTGAGAAATTCAGTTCTACTACATCGGTATACATAATGCCACCACAACCCAAAACTTGATAGACTGCAAGAAATGTAGCTTATCCTCATTATAGTCTTAAAAAGTCCAATGAGAATTCAAGTACAGTTAGTTACACTACATTTGATATCAAGATATCAGACAGTATTACATATGTTTAGACTACTTATTGATAAATGTCCGATTAGGGCATGATAAAAAGATAGAGTGGGGTCCTATGCTTGGCACTTCCTCAGTTAGGTCAGGTCCATAGTCAATTGAGTGAGTGAACAGTCATAAGAATGCTTGTTCACTATCACTGTTCTGAGCAAACATGGCAACCATCAGCTCGTTTGACTGCAGATCGTGTCTTTTATACAGGCAAAAAAATCATCCCTTTTTGGCAGCACACCTTTTAGTATGAACAGGGGATGTGCTCCCGACAATATGCAAACTGTATGAGGACAACGTATGGGATAAACGATCATTCAGTCCCTTAATCATGATGATTGTTTCATTTAAATCTGCATGCTATTATCATCGATCAGTGTTCTTCACCAGGCATTAAATCTATTAGTATAAAAGGACGGTTAGCTAAAAGCATAAAACCGCTTAAATGGGTTTTGTCATTTAAAAAATAAAAAAAATCAATACTAATGTATTCCTGCCTGGGCAGTCTTCTTACCGCATCTTCTTGCTGATCTTCTCCAGTCCCCCGGGTCAACTCACCGCAAGCTGGGCGGATCCTCTTCTTGTTATAATGCATCCATTCTTGGCATTCTTCTTCCGGCAGGTCAGTGTAGTTTATGTCAGGAAGGAATGCCGATCTATTGCTGAGACTGCGCATTCACACTGTCTCGACACGGGAGTTCATATACTATTGCCGAGAGACAGCACACATGCGCAGTCTCGGCAATAACTCGATACTCCCTGCTATGCTATGAACGCTATGTCACTAGTGATGTAGCATACATTGCCCTGCAGGAAGGAGAATGCCGGTAATGGACGCTTCATTATCGGAAGACGAAGACTCAGCTGGCTTGAGGTGAGGTGATCCAGGGAACTGCAAAAGAGAAGAAAAGATCGGCGTGGAGAAGATCTGGTAAGAAGGCTGCCTGGGGAGGAATAGATAAGTATAGATTTTTTGTTTTCTAATGACAGAACCCCTTTAATTCCTGGAAGACCATAGATGTCAGCAAGCACCATGGTATAAAGTACTTTCACCAGAGATGATATACTAAAACTTAGCCAAAACTGTGGTTTCTCCTATGACCACAGCAAATCACTTCTCTCAGGGAGTTTAAATATGGGGTCCTCCAAACTGGAAGCCACCTTAAATCCTTTCATACAAACAGTACTTAATTAAATTCTATTTTATTGTAAGTTAATTTTAAAAAAAGCTAACGATGGAATTCATTTCACAGTACTGCATTCTTGACAGACAGCGGCGCAGTGATAGCCTTCTAAGATTTTGCTATGGAAGCAGTAAGAATGGAGGCACACGGCCTACATGAAGATATAGGCAAATAATCATTATCAGACTAATTATACCAGATCTAAACAATAAGTTAAAGATGGAACAGATTTTCCATATTTCTGTACAATTTTAAGAAATCACAGCATGATATGAATATCCATAACGGTAGTTACACTACCTCTCCAAAATTACAAAAATATTTTTTTTTAAATAAATTTACAAAAAAAAGTACATAAATATTTTTAGAAAATGTGGCATACAAAATCTTTACTACAAAATACATGTATGTTCTAGAAGTGTTGGTCACAAATAATATATACAATATTAACACTACCTTTTAAATAACACATTCATGGTTGACCTGCAGTGCACAATAGATACTAAAGACATAAATAATGAACATTAGAGCTGAATGCTTCCATCAAGGTCCTCGCAAACACTGCAAACGCTTGAGTTTTTTCTGCGACTCTTGTGGAAATCAACGATCCCTATATATTTTATGTACTGACTTCTTTGTATTTCTGGTTGGACTGGCTTGATTTCTTAAGTGCATACCTACAAAGGAAGAAGAAACACATTAAGCATTGGTAGCTGGATAAACCAGGAGAAGCTAGCTAAAAGGCTCTACTACAACTCTCAATAGGTTTCTTAGAGACCCTAACCTCTAGTTGTCCATTTTACACAGGATGATGAGGATATTGGAATATTTGGACTTTCTGAATTGACCATGCTGCATCGGAGCATGCTATGGGTGAATGGGGTTCTGGCTGAGTGAGTGAAGTCACTATCATAGAAGAATTGTCATTTAAATTCACTGACTATATTATCCGCTAAACATTTAGCCCTCATCCCCCCCCCCCCCCAACGCACAAAGTACACTACAGAGGGAGCTCCCTCCCTCTGTTCTGCTTTACAGGTCTCCGCCAGGCTGCTCTCGACAGCTATTTGAAGGTGTGTATCTGCAAGCCAATCCTAAACCCTGGCTGTTCCCTGTAGCTCTGGCCAGCTAGCCCATATCTCTACCGGCAACTCTGGTGGAGACAAGATGCTCCAGTACCGTTTTGACTGCTCTATTTTTTTCTTTCTTCAGTTACCAACATTACTTTTGCTGCTTTTTCCCATGATGTATAGGGGTATTTTTTTTGTATTTTTTAAAACTTTATTTTAATAGAAGTAAAAAGCTTAAAAAATATTTTTTTAGAAAATGTATAGTTGTTTATTTTTAAAATTAGTATATTTATGCTAAAATAAAGTATGGGAACGGGTTCCTCATTTTGTTTAGTACATTTTGATATATAGATTGTCTAGTTTTAGATTACAGGGCGCATATGGCAACGGTTTTGGTTGGCAGTGGGTCGTTTTCTTTTTTATATATATATTTTTATTATATTCTGACCTCTTTTTTTTTTACTTATTTGTGTAACTATTTTTTCTAACATCAATGTCCCCAATGATATCATATGTGACCTCTGGGGGTCTTTCACATGGTCTTTTTTTTCTACTTCACACTGTAGCTGGGGCATCTATAGGAGCCCCAGTTACAGGGGAAAACATCCCCTATAGTGACATCAGTCTCTAACAGAGCAGATCAGGGTCTGCTAGGACCCTGCAGCTCTGCTGTGACAGAGGACACCCGAGGATCACATAACTAACACTTCCACTTCCACTTTTTAGTACATAGTGTTCATTGACCACTATGTACCTGGGAAAGGAGAGGGCAGAGACAGTTAAAAAACGCTTCTACGTTCTCCTCCAGGGTCTCAGCTGTGTCTGACATACGAGGACCTGACCTCCTCATGCTTGATTGCAGGAGCAGAGGTTTTAATCCTGCGCTGTATTTTTGCTATTAGCCAGGATTAAAGCCGAAGACCAAGCGGCGTAAATATACAGTGCTTGGTCCTTAAAAAGTTAAAGAGGTTTTGTCATTAAAAAACACTTTAGCCAAAAGTAACTTTCTCTTATAAAGAATGTGCATAGCAACTTAAAGTCTTTATTATAGAGGTCTTTCTTATCAAAATACCAATGACCACCTGTCCATTTGTGCATGTGTGAGTGAGTTACATGCTCCGCCCCTGAACACATGACAGTGATGTCATCAAATGTCCTTCATCCAAAGTGAGTGTGTTACGTGCTACCCCCCTGATCACAAGGTGGTGACATCATCACAGGTCTTGTACACGCCTGGCTACTCTCCGGCTAGGTGTTTGTTAGTATTCCATAGCAACTGAGTCCACAGGGTTTGTAAGGGATGGAATATTAACAAGTACCTACAGTAGCCATGTGCTTACAGGACCTGTGATGATTTCACCGTCATGTCATCAGTTACTTGTGTGGGAGGAGTCCAGGGGTCACATAACAAGGGGGTGATCACTGTGTGCAGGACTCTGCTATGCTGCTTTTGATCCCTTTTGTATGAAGAATGTATGTAGCAGAGCTGTATGTGACGTGCATGTAGAAGAGTTGTGTGGGATGTACATGTAGCAGAGCTGGGTGGCCCATGGCGCCACCAGAAACACTGGTAATTTATAATTTCCTAATAATTACTAGTAATAATATGTGTTTTAAAGATGCACAGTACTGAGATTGCAAAGAAAAAATGCCAGCTAATTGGCACAACAAGTAAATATCCGAAGGAGAGAATCAGTGAGGACTGGATTTAAAGTAGTCTTAAAGTCTCATGCACACAGAAATGACATGTAAACGATCTGCATTAGTGTTCTTCAGTAAGGACCTGTATTGCACTTGGTGAGCCGCCATGTGATGCTTTATTGAGGCACCAAATCCTATACTAGTAGCAGTATGTCTATGGAAGAATACCTTCATAATACACTTCCAAAAATTCTGAGGAACCCCTAGGAGCCTCCATGGAAAAGTGGACGCACAGAGAGATCAAGTATGAATCCATAGGATTTTTTTAAAATCTGAGACTAACTAATCTCTTAACTACTTTAAGAAAAGAACATGGCATTCCTGCATTAAAAAATACAAAGTTGCTGTAATAAATGTATGTTGTTCATTATCCAATTAAATGGCGTGATAATAACATTAACACCACTTACCATTTGTATGCAAAAAACACTACTAGTAGAAGTGCTAGAAGAAGCATTGATGTTAGAAAGATAGTGAGGGCCAACTGTTGCTCATTCATTGTATTCCTCACAATATCTGAGTCAGTACAGCGAAGACCCATATAACCACCATCACACCTGAGGAGCAAAACATACTTATTAGCTGAGATGCAAATCCTTGAATGCAATAAGTACTTATTAATATCACCATCAATATTTTAATTTTGTTAAGTGAGAACAGAAGAAAATTACGCTATGATTTATCTGAAATTAGATGAGGTGGTGATTATGGGGGCAAACTTTTTCTCTACTTGCTTTGTAGTGTTTTTAATAGGATTAACAGATAGCCTTAAAGTGTTGGTTAATTTTAATGGCCAGTCTTTTTGTTCTCCATTGAGATAAGCTGCTGCCAGAGGTGTCTAGTACCAATTTAAGGCCCATTTACATGCAAAGACAATCTTTCAAACAATTGAAAGATTGACAATTTTAGTGATCCTTTTGCATAAACTGCTAATGGACACTAATGTCCATTAGCAGTTAATTACCTTCTATTACATGTAAATGAGCCTCCAACAGCTGTTTGCAAATCCCAGCATGTGGTCTAGACTTTGCCCTCAGCTGCATGGTCGTCGCATGGATTTTAAGCTCACCAAAAAATTATCATTCAACCGAAGAGTGAAAGATGGAAGCATTTACACGCAACGATTATCACTCAAAAGTTATCGTTTGAACGAATTTTGAGCAATAATAGTCACGTGTAAATAGGCCTTTACTCCTCTCTGCCTATTGAAAAGACATAAACAATTGTCTGACCACAGGATTTTGATGCTCTCATCAGTGAAAAGAAGGTGATACCAATGGCGGATCTGCCAATTCTGGTTTTCTTTGGCAAATGTCAATTGAGCTGCATGATGCTGGACTGCGAGTACAGCTCTAATTATAAGACATCCGTAACTCATGCCACACTCATGGAATCTGTTTCTAACACTGTGGTCAGAAAAATGTAGACCAGTAAGTAGCCAGCTGGTGGTCATTTTCTAGGCCTCTGACAGTGCTCCTTATCATTCTCCTCACACATAGGAGCCAATACCAGTCTTATTCAGATACTGATCTTAAATCAGATACCGGTCTTAATGATTGAAACCTTGCAATTATCTATGCTTCCTGCCTGGACAAATTGATATCCCTGATATTTAAGTGATTTGGGGTTCTACTGTGAAGCATTACATTAATATATATATACATATGAACCCTATGAACCTCGAGCTAAAGTCTCTAGGCTAGTAATACATACCTGCAGTAGTGTTCGTCCATATCTAACAGGTACAAGCATTGACCATTCACACAGTATTTACTTATTTCTTTTGCACACTTTACTATTCTCATGGCTGTCACATTCGGTTTTGCAGTTGCATGAACTATAAACAAAGCAAAAAAAAAAGTAAAATACCTGCAAGTTATATAAGTGTGTGTATCCATATGACATATCATATATTTCTAACGACAACTAGAAAAGCAAAAACACTAATATGGGTATCAGTCTAAGTAAGCCTAATACACTGTTCTGTTATGTGGTGAAAATAATGATTTTCAATGCTTTATTGCAAAAATAATCTTTTTCGATGTGCAGAACTACACGTATTGTCATATGTGCTCATTTAAATTATTGTTCCCTTTTTAGACATCATTTTTATTATATTTACAATTTATAACATTCTGGTCACAAATGTAATACGTTTCCTTTCAGTAAAGCCGGGTTCACATCTATGCTGGAACCTCAATTCGGAAAGTTCTATCGTAGATCCGGCGCACAATATTTGAAGAAATAGCGCTGTATGCAACGCTTTTTTCCAGTAAAAAGCTGGGCACCAGACAGAAATCGAACGGATCCCATTATAGTCAATGGAATATGTTCCGTGCTCTTCGGTTCCATCATAAGGTCCATCATCGGTCAGGGGATGCCCCTTTCCTGCTCCCTGAATGGAGCAGGAAAACGGAACCCACAGCCACAGATATGGAAGCAGCCTATACCACTCTATCCTAAAGGGCTTTTATTGGTTTAGATCAGGGGTGGGCAATTAATTTTCCCATGGGGCCACATGAGAAATTGGAATGGTTTTAGAGGGCCAGACCAACATACGAAGGCTCCATGCACATTGCCTTAATGGGGCCGTATTCCAGCCGCCTGATTTGCGGCCAGAATACGGCCGCCATTGAAAATGAATGGCGCTGTAATACGGCGCGGTGAACACCCGGTGTTTCACCCCGTTTTACGGCGCGGCCCCCGTGTCTGCCAATGGAGAGGAGAGCGGTAAGGAGCACTCCCATCTCCACTCAGAAGTTACAGTGGCATCACTTAGGGCTCATGTCCACGGGGAAAAGAAGAATTAAAATCCGCAGCGGATTTTAACTCTTCTCCCGCGCGCGGATCCGCACCCCATAGGGATGCATTGACCACCCGCGGGTAGATAAATACCCGCGGATCGTCAATAAAAGTGATTTTAAAAAAAATGGAGCATGAAAAAATCTGGACCATGCTCCATTTTCATGCGGGTCTCCCGCGGGGACGGCTCCCGCGGGCTTCTATTGAAGCCTATGGAAGCCGTCCGGATCCGCGGGACACAAAAATCACATTTTACTTACCCGCTCCGGTTCTTCTCTTCGGCGCCGCGCCATCCTCTCTCAGCCGCGGCCGGATCATTTTGCTTCGGCCCGGCGCATGCGCGGGGCACGTCACCGACGTCATCGTGCACATCCGCCGAGCCGAAGAATGAAGATCCGGCCGCGACGAGAGAAGATGAAAGAGGAGAGAAGAAACGGAGCGGATGGGAGGTGAGTTTATTGTCATTTATTTGTATTTTCAGCGCTCATGTCCGCGGGGCAGGAGGGACCCGCTGCAGATTCTACATGTAGAATCCGTAGCGGGCCCGATTTTCCCCGTGGACATGAGCACCGGACTCATTGGTGAGTCACCAGGACACTCTTTGCGGGCCGGTCCGAGCTATTCAGCGGGCCGGATGTGGCCCGCGGGCCGTGCTTTGCCCAGGTCTGGTTTAGATAGCAGTTCACGAAAGGCAACCTGATTGCAAGCATGTCAGTGCTATGAGCTACAACAACCTACTGCTTTCTGCGTAAGGGGCCACGAGGACACGGTTTTTGTCATGTTTAAAACCAATATGCCTCAACCCTCTTAGCTTCAATATCTACCATAGCCGGAAAGCGCCCATAAACGTTTGATCTCCAGCATATCCAGCCAAAGTTGTCAGGTTTGGTCTACTGTTATCTTATTTTCTTGGCCAGCATCCTCTAGAGCTGTGAGCAGTGCTGGACTCCGCATTGGCTATGTATTCCCTAATAGTACACACTACAAGAAGTTGTCCATAGCGGATCATTTACTGTTCACCTGATCTCTATACTGACTATTATATATATATATATATATATATATATATATATAATAGTTGGGTTCATAGGTTAGAAGCCTGTGTACAATAACTTATCATGATTTAATATAAGACATATCTTACTTGAAACACTTGTACAGTTCTCTCCAGGTTTGCATGAAGGGGCAACTGTTGTTTCACACCACACAGTCTGTAGAATGTGAAAACCTATAAGAAATAGAAAGAAAAACCTTCACATTACTTTTAGCTGATGGAATATAAATATAAAAAGGGAGAGTATGTTTACTATAGTGGACAGTGGCAAAAAATAACCCGCCAGAGTGTTGTAGAGCATTGCAGCATCTCTTGGGTACATGGAGAACATGGCTGTGTCTGGTATTAGCATTTAGCCCCCTTCACATAAGCTTATGAGTTTTTGCGCATGCGTGAATGCTGCATATTTGTGGAATGAACAAGGCTTTTTTTGCATGTGCATTGGCGTATTTTACTGTACTTTTTGCACCCGCAAGGCATGTTCATTTGTGCACGGCAGACAAAGACGCACCGATCAAAAAGACAGCTGAGGGGCACCCTAATAACTATGTATAAATATATCAGGAAAGAATACAGAGATCTCTCCCATCATCTGTTCATACCCAGGAATGTAACTATAACAAGGGGGTGCCCTCTACGTCTAGAGTAAAGAAGGTTTCATCACCAACACAGAAGGGGGTTCTTTACTGTAAGAGCAGTGAGACTATGGAACTCTCTGCCTGAGGACGTGGGGATGGCAAACTCGATATAAGAGTTTAAGATTGTTATTATCATTAATTACTGCAGAAGGGTCGGTGATCTGGAGATTATTCTTATTGCCTGATTGGAGTCAGGAATGAATTTTTTCCCTTAAATAAGTAAAACTGGCTTCTACCTAATTGGAGGTTTTTTTTTGCCTTCTTCTGGATCAACATTGGAGGAAATAGGCTGAACTGGATGGACATATGTCTTTTTTTCAGCCTTACAAACTATGTTACAGAGTTCCAGATGTGTTCTTCTTGCATAATTAAGCAGGAAAAAAATATGCGAATGTGAACGAATCCATTGGAATCAATGGCCTCTATTCTTTGCGTATTGCACATGCAATCTTTGTGTGTGCAAATACGCACACATGTGTGAATGGGCCTGAATGTAGATAAGCTGCAATGCCAGAGAGAGCCCAGTAACCAGAGTGGCGCCATTTCTAGTAATAAAAACAACAGGTCCCTTTTTTTCAATTTTAGACAACCTCTTGATAATTTAACTTTTTATTACATTTTAAAGCATGGTAAGAACTTTTATAGTGACCATAAAAAAGGTCAGGTAGAATTCAAGATCATGAATGCACCTGCATGCCATTGCTGAAGTGTCAACCTTATGGCATCAAATACTTTGTAGTTATTTGCAAAGTAAATTTGACTCTAATCGGAAGCCTGGTGTGAGCCCATAATGTTTGACAAATTCAATATTTGTCCTTGTCGTATATGTGTAGTCCTAAGGCTGCGGGAGTGCCACTGCAGTTATCACATCCACAGCTTCCCGGTATCCAACAAGCTCAAAAAACAAACAGAGCTGCAAATTCTCTAGAAAGAAGGGTGTTAGTGGGTTTATAGCAAATATGAGGAAATCGGACAAGCAAACACGAGTTCAAACATGTCTTAACATACTTCTTATTAGCATGCAAATGATGATCTTCCTATGCTGAAACATCTGGCTGCCCCAGGTGTCTTGAAGAACTCTTTGCCTTTACATATCTAATTACAGTACATTGCATGGAATAGTGATTCTGACTGTACATTATACTCTCACTGCACATTATACAGACTGGAAGGAACTGCTTGCATAACTTCATTAGTCAGTCTGTTTCCTTGAATAATCCTCCTTGCCGTAGTATGAAGAAACCTTTTGAATATTACTGCCAAAAATCCAAGGAGGACGCCTGAATGCTAACTTGCAATTTGTAATTCTGAATGCTAAATGTCCAATGCTTTTCCTGCTGACTTACTGTATCCATAGAGAATATTCCTGTATTGCATTTCAAATTTTAATGACAGAGTTTTTTTGGGCACAAAACCATTGATGACCGGATCACCGGATATCCCTGTCGATCGACTGATATGAAGGAGACGCGGCTGGTTGAAGACTCAAAACACCATCCACTATAAAGTGGTCTGGTGTAGTGCTGTAGCTCTTTCCCATTGTGTTCAATAGGAAAGAGCTGCAGTACCGTACTAGGCCACTACACAATTGATGGTGTTTTGAGTCTTTTGGCCAGCCGCAGCCCCTTCACATCAGCTGATCGATCGATGTGTTGAGTGTTGATGGACAAAGCTTCTACTGATGACCTGTCCTGAAGATAGGCAATCAATAGTTTTGTACTGGGAAATCAATTTAGTCTTATATATTTCCACCCTGTGATCTATTTAGCTGAAACTGACAATAAATCAAATTCTATTTTATTTTATAAACGTCCACCAATGGTCAAATTTAGTAGGAATATTGAGAAAATCCATATTATCTTATATGATACATTTTCATCTCTTAGTAACTTGTTCTCAATGTGACAAATGTCATTATTGAATAAGTTTACTTTATATTATTTAATACCTGAGCAATGCAAGTAATATGAATACTTACGGCCATCAGAGTGCAAAATAGTGCCAATGTTTTGGCAAGCTGAAGTCCAAGTCTGCTTAGTCCAAAGCAAACATTGGCTCCATGCTTTGTAACCAATAACATACTCTCCATAGTTACAATGCAAGATGTTTATCAGTACTTTTGTTTGCTCATGTATTAATATTAAGGCAAAGATTTCCTTTGCATACTTTCGAAAGCCTGCCCAGTATTTGTACATGGAATACCTTTGGGCAAGAGAATTGTCATCAGCAATTGTTGGATTATAATAAATGTATTTTCTTTACATAATGCTAGAGAATAAAAAATCCAGGATGTTTTCAAAGTCCTGGGTTCAGGTCTATAATCACCTGGAAACTCACCCATAGACTTTAGTGATCAAATGTTCACAGGAATGTTCGGTTGGCATATGTTCTTGCCGGTATGGTATAAGTCATATTTAACTATGTATATATCTGGATCATACGCTTGGCATGGACGTGCGTAGACGTGGTATGAACCCAGCCTTATGTGCTATGGGCGTTACTCAACACTACATATTTACTATGGTCTCTACATTCTGATGGAAACAGAACTTTGCTCTATTTCCATTGCCCCTAATGTACACTAGGCTTTTCAAGTTCATGCTTCATTGCAGTGTTAGCTTTGGTTTTCCCACAATTCATCATTGGATAATATGGCAGTTAAAAAAAAAGCTATTTTAGTCATGGAAAGTGATTGAACAAGGTAGCATGAAGGTAACACTGCTGCAAGCTACTGTAGCACAGGGGTCATGGGGTAAATTTGATCGGTTGATTACCAACTCCATGAAGTTAACATTTTCTCTCAATGTTTGTAGAGTTTTCCCACAGTAGACAGTCATACAGCTAAAGGTGCTTTTGTCATTGCGGAATGGCCGCGAGTCAGATGGCATCCATTGACTGCAATGGAAGCTGTCCAAGCGGAATCCTCACTGAAATAGAGCATGCTTCCTCTGTAAGTGGAAATCGCGATTGATTTCCGCTTGTGTACAGGAAAAACCGCTTTCCCATAGCATGCTATGGGCAGTATTTGCTGCAGAATTCAGAGGTCCAAGTCAAAATTGCTGATATTTATATGCTTATGGTTGGCTGGTTTTTGAAAGGGCTTGTTGACATCAGCATTATGGGGTTCCATTTTCCTGTTCCATTCAGGAAACAGAAAAATGGCACTTCCTGGCTGAATGAAAAAAATCTTATGATCGAACCAAACAGCCACGAATGGCCCCTCATTGACTATAATGGAGTCCATTCAATTTTTAACCTGCAGCCCAGTATTTTTATGTAGTTTACAAGACAAAATGGCGCACTTTTTTGTAGTATTTTGTCCTGTTTTCTAGCGGAAATCAGAGATGAAGGTTCCTTTTGGGACCTCCAACCCTCATGTAAACAAACCCTAAATAAGTTAGAACTCCTGATATTAAAGCTTGATAAGATTGTAGAGTTTGGTCCTGCATAGAGTAATTTATTCATTGAAGGGGTTGTCTAAATTTCAAAAAGGGGTGTGTATTTTTTCCAATACAGCGCTAGTCTTTTCATTAGACTGAGGACTTCAACAGATGGGCATGTTTTAGTCCTATTATCACAGCCGCAAACCAGGATGCAACAAAACCATTGATTTCAATTAATTCTTAATAGTAAGCACTAGAAAAGATTAGACTTGCCCTATCTTTCTCACGCGTAGTATTAACTACGTGCGAGAAGATAGGACAGGCCCTGTCTTTACGCTTTTTTTTCTCAAACTTATGTGCCATACCACGGAGTTTGAATAGTCCAAAAAAGAAACCGGTTCATGCTCTAATACGCTTCATATCGGTAAGCATATTACTGCATGCACCATGTGTTTTTGCCCTTAATCTGGTATTGCAGTTCAACTTCATTAACTTGAATGTCCATATATAAAATGATGCTGTATTTCTGATATCGGACGACCCCCTTAAATATTAACTAAGGCTCCTTTCATACAAGTGTAGTATAGGTGCACTTCTGCAGTTGTATTATGCATGGGTGTCCCTGCCTGACTACAGGTCTACTAAAACAAACTCATAGCATCATAAGGATTAATGATACTATAAGTTTGGGTAGGCTCAGCTGAGACACATCCTTGATACCAGCACAAATATGTGCATATATATTACGACCGTGTGAATGCAGCCGTAGCTGGAGAATTGACTGGAAGTCTTCAGCAAAAAACAAAGCAAATACATATTTTCATTGACATTGAAGGTATTATGAAGGTAATGATTGTAGTTCATATAACTAAAATGACAAAGGGGCTGAAGTGACTGCGGTATATAACTCATGATTACATAACATTATAAGAAAAGCAAGTGTTAGCTGCTGCACCCGGCTGACATGATAGTAGTAGTGTCAGCATTTTCACAAGCCTACATGTAATGGGTGAGATCAAAGTTTTCACCCAACCCTGTTTTGTTTCACCTTCTTGGAGTTGTCAGCACTTTGAAGCTTTAGACTATGAGAATTAGATAGCCGTCATAAATGACTTAGCACACACCTCCACCCGTCCTGCATGCTATATGACTGAGAGTCAAACCGCACGAATGCAGCTTTCTGCATCTTTATAGCAGTTTTCTCTTGAAGAACAAGAGCATGTCTATGTCAGAGTCAGTTGCTAATTAAACAACTATTATTTTTATTACTTATGTTAAAGCATCATTAATTCCAGGCCGCTGTATATATGAAGGGGTATAAGTGCACAACATGAGACAGAAACAAGTACAAAAATGTGAACTAAATGAGTGACAGACTGGTGCAGAGGGAGAGAGGACCCGGGCCCAGGAGCCCTAGGAGGCCCATAAGTACTCTCTTTTCCATATAGGAAGCCCAGTACAATATGAATAAAGCATTATAGTTGGGCGGCCTGTTACAGATTTTGTATTGGTGCCCAGGAACTTCAAGTTATTCCTCAAGGTATTGGTAGAGGTACAGGGGGGAAACTGAGCTGAACTTTTGCACCCGGGCCCCTGAGCCTTTAGTTACGCCCCTGACTCTGCCCATGACTTCATAACTATAAACCTTCTCTTTATACAAGCAAATAGATCTTGATTATACTGTAGAACTACATGATTGATTCGGCTTATTCACAATTATTATTTTTTGGGCTAGAGGAACTTGGGACACCTGATACTTGATACATTAAAGATCTATCCAAAAGTCACTTCTATGTGGAGTTTAAGTTTGCTGGAACTTAAGGTCCTGTTGGGTTGGGCCCTATTTGGGTGTGTCAGAATTTGGGCCCTTAGAATATTATGTGGCAGACCAGTCCAGCCCTGAATAGCACTCATATAAAACTGCATCTACTGCATCGATTAACAAAACTCTCAGGAATAATTTAGATTGGACTACAAAAAATAACCTAAATCTAATATGGCTATATCAAGTCTATTTAACTTTTTGGTCCACTATAGATAAGACTAGAGATCACTGTATTAAGCATCTGACATTATTTGTGTAAAAAGGTAATCAGTCCTACTACCTCTCACCACCAATGTGGTGGCATATCAGGTCATAACCAGAAGCTTCAATGACTTGGAATGCTCAAAGGGGTTTTCCAGGGACAATACTACTGATGACCTATTCTCAGGATAGGTCATCATTAGTTGGTTGGCTGGGGTCCATCGCTCGGGACCCCGACCGATCAACTGAGCGGGCGCATGCTGTCAGCGCCGCAAATACACAGAGGTCGGAGCAGAAGCAGCGGAAGTTTCCACGCCGACCTATGTGTAGTGGCCGGTGCTTATAACTGCAGTCACGGCTCTCATTGAAAAATATACACACACACAAACACATATAATTAGTAATCACTACTGCCTCACAATTAAGAAATTGACCTTAAAGGGGTTGTCTCGCGAAAGCAAGTGGGGTTAAGCACTTCTGTATGGCCATATTAATGCACTTTGTAATATACATCGTGCATTAAATATGAGCCATACAGAAGTTATTCACTTACCCACTCCGTTGCTGGCGTCCCCGTCTCCATGGCTCCGTCTAATTTCAGCATCTAATCGCCCGATTAGACGCGCTTGCGCAGAAGGGTCTTCTGCCTTCTGGTCGGTCCGGGCTTGAGCGGTGTTCTGGCTCCACCCCCTTCTACGCGTCATCGTGTAGCTCCGCCCCGTCACGTGTGCCGATTCCAGCCAATCAGGAGGCTGGAATCGGCAATGGACCGCACAGAGCCCACGGTGCACCATGGGAGAAGACCCGCGGTGCATCGTGGGTGAAGATCCCGGCAGCCATCTTGGAGGAAAAGAAGGAAGAAGTTGCAGAGAGGGGATTCGGGTAAGTAAATTTTTTTTTTTTAATTTCAACACATCCCTTGGGTTTGTCCTGCGCTGAACGGAGGTCCTATGCAAAAAAAAAAACCCTTATCGGCGCAGGACAACCCCTTTAAGTAAGACAGCTACGAATACACTCCATTAGATTATGCACTTTCATTTCCAGTTGGCTGTGGGCAATGAATGACTGACACAATGCATCAACAGTTACTGCAGCCGGTTACATCATGTTTCCCAGCAATGCAGAATAGAGCACTTACTGAACACCATCTTCTAAGTGGAATGCCATTCACAAAAGTACAGCAAACACTCATGTGGTTTTGTGGAATGTGATTACAATAGCAGAGTATTACAGTTATTAGCACAACTATAGAGATAGCACTGATAGGACAAATCTGAAAATAGCTGTTCTTATTGTCTCTGCTGCTCTAAATCACCCTATAAGTACAAACACGGTGACGATGACGATGAGAAAAGCATTGGAAAGAGCGATGATTGTTAGTTGTTATAACTACAGCCTGGCACAGTGCGGCATTATATTAATGAGAAATATACAGCACGACTCTATAGGGGTGGAGGTGCTTAGTCAACAAAAGTTCTAGTCAACATAGAAAAAGTAGTTAAAGGAGATGTCCCGAGGCAGCAAGTGGGTCTATACACTTCTGTATGGCCATAATAATGCACTTTGTAATGTACATTGTGCATTAATTATGAGCCATACAGAAGTTATAAAAAGTTTTTTACTTACCTGCTCCGTTGCTAGCGTCCTCGTTCCCATGGAGCCGACTAATTTTTGGCCTCCGATGGCCAAATTAGCCGCGCTTGCGCAGTCCGGGTCTTCAGCAGTCTTCTATGGAGCCGCTCGTGCCAGAGAGCGGCTCCGTGTAGCTCCGCCCCGTCACGTGCCGATTCCAGCCAATCAGGAGGCTGGAATCGGCAGTGGACCGCACAGAAGAGCTGCGGTCCACGGAGGCAGAGGATCCCGGCGGCCATCTTCAGAAGGTGAGTATGAAGACGCCGGACCGCCGGGATTCAGGTAAGCGCTGTGCGGGTGGTTTTTTTAACCCCTGCATCGGGGTTGTCTCGCGCCGAACGGGGGGGGGGTTTTAAAAAAAAAAAACCCGTTTCGGCGCGGGACATCTCCTTTAAGAAAAAATCCAAGGCCATTTATCAAGTCGAATGTGATAAGTCTAGTTTAAGGGGGAGTTTAGACATGATGGAAGTATCTCAACAAAAATCCATGTCCATTTACAATGCAATGGATATGGACGAGCGTTTCAAAATAAAATATGTGAGTAACTCAGGGAATGCAGAAAATTCTCTCTTTCTCTCTCTCTCTCTCTCTACTGAAACTCCACTACTGCTGCCAATTCTTTCTGATAATCGGTGGCAATGGGACCAAGCTGAATATATTGCTGCTGGCCTATCTTAAAGTCCCATTTTGGACGTTCATGAAATATGCACAACATATTCCATAAATGTCTGACAGATGTGGATCGCAGCTCTGAGACCCTTACCTATCACTAGAACAGGGTCTCCTGGCCCCGTCCTAACTCACCGCTGCAGACACTGGCTGCTGGAATTTCAGAAACAGCTGAAATGTCTGTTCTACACTGTTTCTGTGATTGAGAATTATAGAAACAGAAAGTTACATTGTTTCCCCAACTTGGAAGTTGGGTTTTTATGCTGTTTTTGTAGCGCCTCTTCACTTCTATGGGAGTTACAAAAACAGCACAGAACAGCCAGTTTAACTGTGTCCATATTCTCATCCACTTCTGGCTGTGGTGAATGGGATGGTATTCCCATATCAACAATGTTTGGCTAAAATGAGAATACCCCTTTAAGAATAGCCCATCAATGTAATATCCTGGGGGTTAAATTGGCCCTAGTATGTTTGTGAGGTAGGGGAACCATATAGTAAGCCTCAATGAGTTGAAGACTGATGTATGTGTTTAAAATCTATATTCTACATCATGGAACATGCTGGCATAGTAGAGGCAAAGGGGAATAATCAGTGTGACTCTGCTATATATAATATGTATACCATTGTAAAAACATACCGTATTCTAAACATGGCTGTCCCCAATCTGTATTCTATTTATATATTCATAATAATAATTACCTAGATAGTTTTGGAGATCTTCTATTTATGATCGTGTTACTACTGTGATGTGCATAGCTTTTGAATGTGACGCAACATTGCTTTTTATAACACAAATGTGATGTCAGAAGTGAAAAGGTGAAGCGGGTTAATAATAAGCTAAAAGAAAACTGACCTTGGACACTGCTTGTGTAGCCTAGTTAACAGGAGTGCTGCTCTGGTAGTATTTAATGATCCTTACTCTGCACTTTGTACATCATGGCTGATTGCTTATCTTAACATTAAAATTAGAAATGAACTCACAGTCATGAATACTGACTCTAAACCTGGGCATACATGTTAGATAGCTGTCAACCAAACAATATATCCTACCAACCAGGGGTGTAACTATAGGGGATGCAGTTGCACCTGGGTCCAGGAGACTTAGGGGGCCCATAAGGCCTCTCTTCTCCATATAGGGAGCCCAGTACTATGAATAAAGCATTATAGATAGGGGGGCCCTAATTACAGGTTTTGCATTGGGGCCAGGAGCTTCAAGTTACGCCTCTCCTCCCAACTTTCCATACAGATGCACGCTCAACTCCGCCGAGTGTACATTTATGTTCTGAATAGGGCGAGGGCTGTAAGCCATTGCCAGACACCTTTGGAGGCTGCTTATCTCCCATGAGAAAAAAAAGAATAGTGCATAGTAAACTCCAGCTGTCTGATTTTTCTCTTCCCCAAAATCTCATTGGAGGAGAGCCAGCAGGGGCCCCTGTACACATTTATATGGTCAGTCAACATTGTATGGCCAATTTCACATAAGAGGCCATAAATATACAATACTCTATGCTAGAGGTGATCAACCATCTACAGGTGCTTTTACACAGGACGACCTGTCGGGCAACAGATACCCAACAAGTTGTCCCAGCGATAATTGTTCCTGTGCTTTTACACAAGAACGAGCATTGCTGACTCCAATGACTGAATGGAGGCGGAGTGGGCCAGGGATCATTCTGGCTCGCCTGCCTCCATTCAAAGTAAGCATTCAGTCGTTCATAAGTGAACAACTGCCTGTTTACACGGAACGATACATGGTTCAATTTTCTGCATGCAGAAACTGAACAACAAACAAGAAGTGAAAAACATCTCATTCTTCGTTCAGTCGGCGCATGCATTTACACTGGACGATTACCGGTCATATCCTCGCTGGATTGCGGGAATCCGAAGTTAATCATTTAGTGCAAAAGCAGATTAACTAATGAAAGGTATGAGTGAAGATAATTACTTGCAGGCCTCTTTAAAACAGCCTGAAGGTCAATGATGACTTTTAGAAGTTTTTTTTTACAGGCTGTACTTTATCCCATATTTAGTACTACTTCCACCACATGAAGCCTATAGTACAACCATCTATGCAATGCTCTTCATGTAGATACCTGTTTATGTATGTATAAGGCAGCACAAACTGCAATATACAGTGCACTCCTTACATGCAAATTGTGAAATAGAGAAAATGAGGTCATAACATGGTTATTTGTTGAGATTTCTGCTCATATGTGAATACAAAAGCCACCAGAAAAACAGAAACTATGGTAGCTCATATTTAATGTGGGTTTGGTTAGAAATGTAATTTGCAACCTATAATTATGAACATCAGTGTCCAAAAATGTAGCCAGGTTTAGTAATCTGGCTCATTCTGGATCTCAGACATTTTTGTGTTTAACCCTTTTCCTTTGTATTAATGGGTGGGATAGGTAAATTTGCTCTTAGTCAACTAACATTTCCAAATACCTGCCTGGTATGAGAGATATAGTTCAACAGCAGCTACAACAGGATGTTGCCTGTGTTTGTTCTAGTAGAAACTCAAAAATGCTGTTTGTTCTAGTAGAAACTCAAAAATGCTCCGTCCTACGGAGAAGACTCAGGTTCCCATCCAATTGCTGGTAACTTAGCTCCAGTTCAATTAGTTTTATTATACTGAGGAATGTGAGATAAACAGGGCACTCCTGAATATTGCCTACCTGCAGTCCAGCTAGATCAGATTACAAACATTTTCTTCATTGTGTCCTAATCTATAAAAGCATTAATTTTGAATTCAACCTTCAAATTTCTTTTGCGGCTGATCAGTCATTAACCCCTTAAGGACATGGCCTATTTTGGGAGTGGTGGAGCGGAACTTAGCTCGCCCCTGTCCCGCCCCCTCCCATTGCAAACAGTGGCAAGGGGCGGAGAGAGCTCAATGCACTAGCTCCTGGCCCATCCTGTCTCCCCTTGCAGAGAGGGGCAGTGTATATCAGTCGGACGTGAAAACCCGACCGATATACAATCGGTTAAATAGGTCTTTCATTATGCAGCATGAATTACACAATCCATTTTTTCTGCGGGCCGCTACGATTACAACAATACTAAAATTCTTATATTTTATTTAGGTTTTTCCACTTTTTTGCGACAAAACCCCTTTTTTTGGAAATCTTTTTTTTTTCTACATCGCTGCATTCAAAGTCCTGTAACTTTTTTTATTTTTCCATTTACAGAGCTCTGTGAGGGGTTATTTTTTGCGAGACAAGCTGTAGTTTTTATTGGTACCATTTTGGTTACATACGGCTTTTTTGATCACTTTTATTGCGTTTTTTTGGGAGGCAATATGCTAAAAATTTGCATTTTGCCTCAGTTTTTTAGCGTTTTTTTTTACACTTTTTGCCGTGCAGGATAAAAAGCATGTGCAACTTACTGTACACGTCGTTCCTGACACGACATTTTTTTATGCTAATAAGAGAAAAAGCACCTAATAAGGATTTCTTTACATAGTTTTTTTTACATTTTTCTTTTTTGTACATTATTTTTATCTTTTTTTACACCATTTGTGTCCCTGTGGGGGACTTGCAGCATAGTACCGATGATCGCTATGATTAGGCATTGCAGGACTTCTTTTCTGCAATGCCTTATCACTAGTTACAGCGATCACAGGCACTGGCAATACAGGACGCTGGTATCTGGCGATTATATCACGAGGGCCCGATGACATCACAGAGGGAGCGCACTTCCTCTGGGAACCCTTCCCATGCCGCGATCTACATAGATCGCGGCAGGGAAGAGGTTAACAGCGGGGTCGCATCTCTGATGCACCCCCGCTGTAGCAGTGGGAGGCCGGCTGTCACTAAGAGCCGGCTCCCGCTGCTGGATAGTGCAAGATTGCCTACAATCTTGTGCTATCCCCAGGATGTAAGTTTACGCCCTGTTGCAGGAAGTTCCCCGCTGCCAGAACGTCAGCTGACACCCTGGAGCGAGAAGGGGTTAAAAGTGGCAATTTCCTCCAATGTTATGTTCACACTAACCATTATGAAAATGCTAAAGTCCCTTAGGCTGCTTTCATATCTGCGTTATGAACTTCTATTTGGAGGTTCCATCTTAGATCCAGCACAAAATACAAGAAGAAAAATTATGCATGTAGGACTATTTCATCCGGTAAAATGTCGGACAGCTGAATGAAGAATAAATGGACACTATTAAAGTCAATGGGGTCCATTTGGCGTCATTTGATTCCATTATAAAACTGATCTGTTTTGCCAGGAAAATCCATAATGGATGGTGAAAACGGAACAGCCGAATGCAGCCTTTGAACTAGATCTTTGCGAGTTATTGCGGTCATTGATATTTGACTCCCTCATACTTGTCCATGATAAAAGCAGGACATGTCAGGTTTGGATGCAGTGCCCCCATACATGTCTTCTTCAGGCCATAATCAACCTCAATTGGGTCATCAATGATGTCTTAAGTCTCACTGCTAAAGCTTTTCTTAGGCCTTCTAACTAATGACTTAACGTGCCACTTTATCTAGTAATGATATTCTGTACGGAATCCATATACCATAAAATGTATACAATATATACTCTTGAATAGTGAAACAGCGCCATCAAGAATGAATATATTATTTTCTATTTAGAAACATGAGCTTTGCCACTGGTTCTCTTTAAGGCCTCTTTCCTAGGTGACTTGGTGGATTATGGGCCCTAGAGTTTTTAATACCCTGTTAAATTTTTACATCTGCAAACCTTATGCTATGTCCCTCTCTGTAGATTATTTAACTGCTTGATGTCATGTATAGTATACATATGGCATGGGTTTAAGGTTACTGCTCGTGTGGAGCAGAGTGTTAAGGCAGCAGAAATGCAGTCCTAAGCTCTCGCTCACGACCTGAAGGTTGCGAGTTCCATTCCCGCATGGTTCAGGTTGACTTAGTCTTCCATCCTTCCAAGGTCAGTAAATTGAGTACCCACCCTGGTGGTGGTGGTGGTGGTGGTGGGGTAATAAGTAAAATAAATTACCTGAAAGCAATGCGGAATAAGTTGGCACTATACAAATAACAAAACCCCAATCCACCCACTCCCCTTGAGTGATCAGTTGGCTGAATGTTGGGTCGCTAACCCTGGGGAGATGGCAGAAGGGGGGAAAACGTCTGTTCTCAAGTATACAGCACTCAATGAGCAATGTATAAATGTGCATAGAATAGAGGCACCCCTGCCTCTACCCATCCAAGATGGTATTGTGATTGATCACATGACCACTGGGATGCTGATAGGAGGAGGCTGCTGCTGGGTCTAACACAGCCCTAGCAGTGACTAGAATTTCTCTACAAGTGTCTCCAGTCTGTGTCACAGATCCATCCAATGATAACCCTTCTATCATTAGGGTTATTCTGCTGCTATCATGAAGTCGAACAATGGATATACAAACAAAGATGTAAACAAAACCTAAATTATATAAGAAATACATATAAAATGCCCCTAAAAAAGACCCCACCACCACCAATCATTGTCGTGATGCTGGCTCAAACCAAATTACCTTAAAATAGATGTATATATATATATATATCAAAATTAACAGAATACAAATAAATGCAAGTAAATATTTTACTTTTAAGGTCGCTCATTATGATTACCATAAAAATTAAGTAGAATGTAAAATCAGGCTTTTTTTACTATTTCTTAAAAGTATAAGCCTAAATATGATGAAAAAATGGCTAAACTGCGTCTGGTCCTAAAGACCAACAAAAGTGTCCTAATGCTTTTGTTGCTACTATATGCATGAGAATTATGGAAAGTTGAGACAATTTCAGACCAAAAAAAAGTTCTAGTTCAGACAGTTGCAATTCAGCTACAGTTTTGGGGTCCAGACTGCTGTGACCACCCAGAACTTAGGGTGATCCAAGTACAATTACCACTGCCTATAATAGGTGGCTGAGAGCATTTTATTACGGGGTGATTTTGCTGTATTCTTATATTCTCAGGTTTTCTATTCCACAAGGAAAATTGTGGGTGTTTACAGAAATTAACATGGGTAATCAGTATGGGAAAAAAGACCTATCAAATATGTGGAGATCATACAAACTCTATGCAGGTATTATCCAGGTTTCATTCACACCCAGGGCCAAAGTGCATGACTAGAGTGCTAACCACCGAGCCACCATACTGTCTGAAATGTATGGAATTTATAGCAGTTGGGGATAGATAGACTGGTTATTTCAAGGTTATTTTCGAGAATTATATAGTTAATCAAAGAAAATTGTTGCTTAAAGATGCTCCTAATAAAGCAGGGAGTGAAACAAGAGATAATTAATCTGTTTACATGCTCATATGTCAGTGCGCTCACCAAAACTAGTCATCTACTTGTTCCCACACTCAGAAGATCATACTGGAGTCCCTGTCAAGTAGTTTCAGTGACAGTGCTCTACCATCGTTACTGGATTAGCAGATTATGATGTCATTATTATGAAACTGATCATTGAATTACGGATAGAATATTATGCAGTATTGTAAAAGTAGAGGTGGCCATACACATTGTAGAGCTGTCAGACAAGAAACTGCTTGGACGACAGCTATTAGCCTTGGCCAATACTGTATGTTATGTCTATAGGTATATGATGGGGGACCCCTCTAGCACCAGTCACTCTTGAAAAACTGAAAAAGTCCAACACAAAAAAGTGCAGATTGTATGTATATATATATATATATATATATATATATATATATATATATATATATATATATATATATATATATATATATATATATATATATATATATATATATATATATATATATATATTAATATTAGAATAATGTGAATATTTATGTTATTATATAAATATTTTAGAATATAATTATTATATTATTTTTATTGTATATAAGTGATTGCAAACTCGTTTGTAATCGTTTAAATTCCAATGGAATTTCAAAGAGGACATTTTGAACCCCCAAAATGACATTAATGAAAAGTATAAAGAGAGAGAGAAATAGGAAATGTATGGAAGTATCAGAGTAGCGGTGCTGCTCTACTTATCAATGACAGAAGCGCCACTAATTCTTTTATACATTTATTATTTGATATACTTGACCTGACTCCTTATGCCCTACCTGGGTCAAGGCTGCAGCTGCCCCATTGCATCCCCCATTTAGCGCTCCAAGGCTTTTTCCTGTTTTTTTCGTAATATCTATGCTATGGAAGTGTTTTTTCTTAATTCATTTTCAGATAGAAGTGGTATCCGTAGTAACACAATACATTCATATTGAGTCCTCAAACATACATTCAATATATTAATATGAAATTGTGTTATGTGAATCAGTAGACTGGAAGCTGAAAGAGTATTAAGGTATATTTTACGGGATTGGAAATTTACATGTCTATAATGGTGCAATTCTAAATGAATGTACTTTGTAATAGGAATATAGTTCACTGTAGTATGTGGGGAATAGTATATATAAAGAGAATAATAATTTATACTCACATAAGAAAACCAGTGAGCTGGAAATCCTTCTCCAACAATTCATGCTGGTAGGTGGTCCTGAGAAGTAGGAGAACTTTTGATCTTCAAGCTTAGTGTCAAGCTCTTCTTGAATGGTACTGGCAGGCTTTGGAGAACCTGGAGTATTCCTGCGGTACTCAGAGGAGTGACTAATAGGGCTTAGTGTTCAGGCAGGTTTCCCTCTCACTTTGGAATGCTACTCTTAATTCTTCAGCTCTACTGTGACCTCTGAGCCAGCAAGTCATTTATATAACCAGTCCTGCTAGATAACTGGCTTGGCTCAATTTCCACTGCAGACGTACAATACAGGAGGAGGAGATTTTTTTCTCCCACTCATTCCAATTTTTTTTTTCTTCAGCCCACCAGCCGGAAGTTATTTTCTTTAACCTAAGAAAATCATCTGATGACATGCAGTAAATTTGTATAATGGGATTGGTGGTTACAAATAAAAGTAGTGTAGGAAAAGTTTTTCATTCTCTCTTTATTACCTTCACTCCCATCCAGGCGGAGGGCTCACCTACTGAATCTCACTCCCTAATTAACTCTTCCCAATTCCAAATTCTCTAAAAAAAATAATAGTTTATTTAAAGAAGCACTCCAGCTTTTTTTTAACATGTATAGCCTATTATTAAAGTAGATCTTTCAGCTTATATGCTGCCCAATGCAATATATATATATTATAGTTACATGCCTCTACTACTAGTAGCCAAAATGGCACAAAAAATGTTGTGCTGTTTGGCTACTTAGGGCTCTCTCACATGAGCTTACACCACAGGCTTATCTCTCGTGTGGGGAACACGAAAAAGTATGCAATGCATTGAGTACCAACAGATTCTCATACACTATCTTGGCATGGGTACTGGTGCATCTTATCTCCACCAGAACTGTGGATGGAGACATGGGTTGGCCTGGCTCTTTGATAGAGGACTGTCCCCACCTGTGGATTGGCTGCAGCGTTCTGTGCTCCGCTGCCATCCAACGCTATAACTGTGCACTCGGCCTCAGCGGCAGTGCAGGAGGACTGGAGCACAGTGCCACCCATACTCACAATGCTGGAGCCACAACACCAAGGGAGAGCGCACAGGAGACGGGAGGGAAACTGCTGGTACTACGGCAGCAAAAGTCAGAGCAGCCGGCAGGGGGAAACTTACAGCAGACAGGAGGGTAACGGAGGCAGAGAGCATACCTGCATCAGTCAATCTACTGGTGGGGGCATCTCCTGGCCCTTCCCTTTATCAGCCAATCCACTGCTGGGGGCATCAGCTGTCAGTAAGTCAGGCCAACCCATGTCTCCACCCCTAGTTCTGGTGGAGACAAGATGCACCAGTACCCTTGGCATGTATGCACAAGTAATATGCACCAAGACATTCTTTTTTGCACGCACATTTCCTTTGCTGTGTGAAAGAAGCACCTTTTGAAAGTAATGTAGATTTTGTTACCATGTGTGTAACACATGGTATGAAACGCTTTTTTTTCCTGTTTACGGAGAGCACCTAGATGGTGAGTGAGGAGACTTAAAAGGCCATTTACGCTCCTCTAGGTAATATGCAAATAAGGAAGATGGAGAGGTATTGTTCCATCACCCTTATTTGCATAATACGTGGTATAAAACGCTTGTGTGAGAGAGCCCTTACAGGGCTGAAAGAATACACTAGGCACATAGTTTATGAGTCCAGTACATGGGGCAGCGTATAAAGAGGACAGATCCGCTTTTAAAGATAAATGTTTATAGCTGTTTTAGTACCATTTATGGGTTGTCTGCCATCTGCGCTCCTTCTTCCTCTCATGTGATTCTTCTAATGCAGTTTCACATACAACCCTGTAACCTACATTTTCCATTATGCCTCTGGCTTTGCAGAGAGGGTGTGGTCAGTCTCCTCCCTACACTGCACTTGTCCTATCTATAGTAGTCCATGATAGATCATAGTAACATAGTGTGTAAGGCTGAAAAAGACACATGTTCATCTAGTTCAGCCTATTAACCCCCAATGTTGATCCAGAGGAAGGGAAAAAATGAGGTAGAAGCCAGTTTTCCTCATTTTAGGGGGAAAAAATTCCTTCCTGACTCCAATCTTGCACTCAGGCCAACAGAACCCCTTGAGAAAGCAGGTGGTGAAGCGCACGTCGGTGCTCAGGAACGCACTACTGGTATATCTGTACTCCTGCTTTTTCTTTATGCGTATTGGATTGAATGTTTACAGGGTGGAATTTAGCTCTGCCCCCAGCCCTCCTATTGCAAACAGTGGCGAGGGGCGGAGAAGGGGTGGGAGCTCAGTGTACTATCTCCCGTCCCACCTCCTCCCCTTGCAGAGAGGGGCAGCGTATATCGGCACGTCTGAATAAGCCCTAAAACGGAGAACTGAGTACCCATTTATTTGCATTGGCGCCTTCAGACTTGCGTTTTTCACGTTTTTACATTTAAAAAAAAATTTGCAGCATGTCCTGTTTTGTTCTGTATTACGGCCCAAAATAGCCAATCACAGTCAATGGGACTGCGCAAATCCTGCATGCGTATTAACTGTGCATTTGAACGTAAAATCAATGGAAACTGCTTGCTTTTTTTGGCGAGCGTGAAGAATGCCAAAAAAAAACCCCACAACCAGAGCCAGATGAAAACTTCATACGCTTGTATGAATAATCCCTTAGAAGAGTTTTCAAAATTCCATTCATACAGTGCAGTCAGGATTTTTGGATTTTGTCATGCCCTTTCCACATTAAGGATTTTCTGTTGTTTTTTCCCCCTGTTATATGTTTACATTTACATGTATTAAAGTGGGGCGTTGTTGTGTTTCCCCATACAGTGGGTGGCCAGGAGCGCCACTGTTCTGGGAATGTAAAACCAGTGCTGCAGCCCCTTCATTATAAGGATTGGCGGACAAACACCCTCCAATCATAAAGGGATGCCATATCCTGGCGATAAGGGTGCATTCCCACGAACGTATATCGGCTCTGTTTTCACGTCGAGCCGATATACGTTGTCCTCGTGTGCAGGGGGGGGAGGATGGAAGAGCCAGGAGCAGGAACTGAGCTCCCGCCCCCTCTCTGCCTCCTCTCTCTGTCCCTCTGCACAATTTGCAATGGGGAGAGGTGGGCCATGGGTGGGGCTAATTCTCTGAATTTAGCCCCGCCCCCGCCTCTGCCCATTGCAAATAGTGCAGAGGGGCAGAGAGGAGGCAGAGAGGGGGCGGGAGCTCAGTTCCTGCTCCTGGCTCTTCCATCCCCCCCCCCCCCTGCACACGAGGACAACGTATATCGGCTCGGCGTGAAAACCGAGCCAATATACATTCGTCTGAATGCAGTCTAAATGAATGAAATGAAAAATGCCATTAATTACCAATTATGTCGAAAATAATATATTTTTACTCTCTAAGTTGCTGCTGGAGACATAATATAAGGAGCACATCTTACTTCACTGTAATTCCAAAATTTTCTAGTTTACATTGTTCTTCTTGTGAATGGTCAAGTATTCTTGTTCTTAAGTAGTTTCCACAAAGTTGATCTTACTCATAATTAGTTTTATTCTATTTAATTTCCCTTTTAATCTATAGCATAAAACCCAACAAATAAGGATCTTGATGAGGCTTTCCCCAGCTGGTCAGCACACAAATTGCATTCAACCTTGAAAAGAGATTGAGTGTTCTTTCACACGGGCGACAGCGATTTTACGTTTGCCCGCCAGCAACATTAAAATGTGTGAACAGGCGCACAAAGCTAACGTTTGTGCGCCCGTTCAGACAGCCATGGACCAGCGCATATACGCCGAGCCCACTATGCTGTTGGGCAGGGGGAGACAGTTTAGCTCTGTTGAGCTGTCTCCCCCTTCCCTCCCTGGCTCTCAGCAAGGGGAGGAGGTGGGATGGGGTGGGAGCTAGTGCGCTAAGTTCCCAGCCAGCAATGGGAGGGGGCAGGAGCTTACCAACTAGCCCCTCCCCCTCCCATTGCAAACAACCAGCAAGGGACGGAGAGGAGGAGAGAAAGGGTAAGGAATTTAGCAATCATGCTGCTAAACTCCCTCCCACCTCCCCTCTCCGGCAGCTGTCGTATTTCATCCGGGAAAGATAGTTCCAGGACTATCTTTCCTGCCCATCGTAAAAGCACTATATTGGCCGACTGGGCTCTTTTACGCCGTGGGAATACGCCTGTGTGATCTGATGCATTGGAATCCAATGCATCAGATGGTAGCATATATCGGCCGGACTTGAAAACGGCAGCTGATATACGCTTGTGTGAATAATCCCTCAGGTAAATAGAGGAAGAGGGATAGTTACAAGGGGAGGGGGAAACAGACAAATGACAGGAAGGTACAGGATGCAAGGTAAAGAGCTTTGGCGTGAGCTGAAACATAGGCCTTACCAAAACTTGGAGTAGCAGAAAGCACTTGCTCAGGGCTCTTTCACATGAGCTCTTTCTATATCAGCCCGTTTTCATGGCCGGCCAATATACGCTGTCCATCTGATGCATTAGTTTACAATACATCAGTTCAGATGGGTATTTTGCCACTGCATAAAAAGGCCTGGCTGGCCAAGATAGCGCGTAAGGTGAGCATTTCAGCCGGGCGATTTTATTTCGTCCAGGAAAGATAGTTCAGGAATTATCTTCCTGGCCGGAATGCGGCTGCTGCCATAGACTCCTATGGGGGCCTATGGGAGCTGCCAGAGAAGGGAGGTGGGAGTTTGGCAGCGTGTCCGCTAAACTCCTACCCCTTCCCTCCTCCTCTCCGCCCCTTGCAATGGGAGGGGGTGAGACGGGGCAGGAGCTAGTTGCGGAGCTCCTGCCCGGCCCCTCCAATTGTTGGCAGCCGACAAGGGAAAGAGAGGGGGCAGGAGCTTTGCACACTAGCTCCCGCCCCATCCACTTGCCAAGAGTCGGTATGTTATCTTGGGCTCGGCGTATGCTCGCCAGATCCTGGCCGTCTGAACGGACGCACAAACGGGAGGTGCAGACTTGACTTGGTCACGGCTGCCTCTCGTTCATGTGATTTTCGGTTGCGCTGTTGCCGTGACACGGCCGACCAAACATCACCTACGCTCGTGTGAAACAGCGCTCACAATGTAAAATCTTATATAAATTACCCTGATTATTGAATTACAAGGTCACCCCATGATCACAGAGATCCCTTGCTATAATAGCCAGGGTCAGAGAAAACTCTGATCCCTGTCATTTAACTCCCTAGATGCGCAGTCAGTAGTGACCATAGCATCTAGGTGGTTAAACAGATTGAGGAAGCTCCCCTGTCTCCATTGACCGTCAGCAAATGCAATCGCAGAATACTGATAGGTAACCTTGGCAGCCAGAGACCTAGGAAAGACCCCCAGGCATGCCACAGCTGAATAACTATTAGGCCGACCCTTCAGCACCACCTAATAGACTGCTTTGCAGTTTTAGATTCACTGGGAATAATTCTTTGCTATAAACAGTATCGCAAAGATCACATTGTGACGTCTCTAGTGGGTCTAAATAGATAACAAATTTATAAGAATTTTAATAAAAATGACAGTTAAAAGGTTTTATTTTGTAAAAGTGACATATGTGATATCACTGCATTCATCATGACCTGTAAAATTTCCACCATATGTCACGGTACAAAAACTACTAAACTAAGACCAACACTACCAAAAACAGCACTGCATGAGGGCCAAATAATCCCGCCGCACCATGATTACATATTAGCACCACATAGTGATTAGTAACATAATACTGATATTGAATAAAGACCACTACAAAGATCAATAATAACACTATACCAGGGTCAAATAATACCCACAGACTGTGAACATATAATACCACCATAGTGTTACTGCAAAAAAAAAAAAAAACACTTAACAAAGAGTATTGTTACCTCTACACAGTTCTACCTCTGACTATATGCGTAAATACTGTATGTTATATCCAGTGATCACAGATGACATCCTCTTACTGGAGTTTTTCACTTTTACTTTTCTTCTTCATCTGACCTAGACCACCATGACAACTTCTTCCAGTCAAACCTTGCCTCTGCTGAATCTGACCCATAGACATCTTTGATTCCTGAATTTTCCAGTGACTTGGCTTTGTTTTCCAAATGTCTACATAACCTCTCTATCCATAGTTCCCCAGCTAGTAATAATGTCACCCATGGTGGCCCACACAATAATAGTACCTCCTTTTTGTGCTCCTGTAAGTGCCAGTTTTAGGGCTAATGCCCACGGCCGGAATTTCACAGCGTTACACCACAGCTATTAGGTTCTGTCCGCAGCACCCTTGCAAGCACCAAAGCCTTTTCAATCTTTACATCTGAGCATGCTCCTATAAGCGCTCAGAATGCCTTACTATATATAGCAGCTGTTCAGAGTACCACCGGCTTTAACTCCCATTAACTTCAATGGGAGAAACCTGTAGTTCTTAGTAAAAACAGGATTGCGCTTACATATAATAATTAAAGAGGCTGTGGCACTTACAAGAGGGCTGTGGATCTTTCAATTAGCTGATCATGGGGACATGAGCAGCGGGCCCCACCTATCACATATAACCTTTTAAACGCTTTTGCCTCCCCTAAAAAATGGAATAAAAGTGATTAAAAAAGCTGTTTGTATCTCAAAAAATAAGCCCTCACAGAGCTCCATCCATGAAAAAATAAAAAAGTTATGGGACTTTGAATGCAATGATGTAAAAAAAAAAAAAAATATATATATATATATATATATATATATATATATATATATATATATATATATCCAAAAAAAACAATAAGAACCAAGTTACAAAAATAAAATAAATCCCTATTTGTATAAAAAAATTAAAATTCTGAAAAACCCACATATTTGGTATCATCATATCCATAGCGACTTGTACAATGAATTGAATGCTGCCATCCAATAGGTGGCACTGCAGAGGTATTTTTCCATCTCCCTTATTTGCTTGAACACATACTATTTATGTTTTAAAAAGTTATGGGACTTAATAATTTAAAAACTTAATGGTGAAAACCATAAAAAAAACACAAAGGAACTAAAATATGGAGGCAAAATACTTATTATGTTTATTTTGCCTCCCTAAAATAATGCAATAAAAATGATTAAAAAAAGGTACGTTCCCCAAAATATTACCAATGAAAACTGCAGCTCATCACACAAAACACAAGCACATGCAGAGCTCCGTCCATGGAAAAATAAAGCATTCATGGGACTTTGAATGCAACAATGTAAAAAAAAGGGTCTTTATTGTGCAAAACTGAAAAAACCTTAAAAAATGGTGTTGTTATAATTGTACCACCCCGCAGAAAAAATATGTTATGTCACTATGCGGCATGATTAAGAGCTTTTTTACACAAGCGTGTATCGGCCGAGTTTTCACGGCCGGCCGATATATGCTTCCATCTGAGTCCAAACTTTCCCTCTCCCTCACCGGCTCTCTTCTCCACTCCAAACAAACAAACGAAATGTAGTGGCAGCATAAAGCAAAAAAATATTTTTAAAAATTGAAAAGCTTTATTAATCCATGATCTTTAAAAACAGATAAGCAAGATACGTTTCGGCCAGATGTGGCCTTTCTCAAGTTTGAGGTTCGGACTCCTGTTGCGGCTTACATTGCTTCCACCTCAATTATGTAGGAGCTAATTGAGTGCCACTGTAACTCTCCATTTGTATGTCTCTCCTCCACTCTGGCGTTTGCAATGGGAGGGGGTGAGGCAGGGGTGGAGCTAAGCTCAGCTCTGCCCCGCTCACTCCCATTGCTGGCTGTGGACAAGGGGCGGGTAGAGGGGGGAGCTTAGCTCTGCCCCCGTCCCGCCAGCATCTATTGCAAACCGCTTGAAGGGGAGAAGAGAGACCAGTGAGAGAGAGGGAAGGGAGGGACTGCTCAGATAGAAATATATATCGGCTGGCCATGAAAATGCCGGCCGATATACACTCGTTTAAATAAGCCCTCACACTGTAAAAAAAAAAGACAAAATTTATGTTTTTTCTCCCTGCCCTCTAAAAAAATTAATATGTTTTACAATATATTACAGTTACCCCAAAATGGTACCAATAATAACTACAGTTCGCAATGTAAAAAACAAGCCCTCATACGGTCATGTCAACGTTATGGCTTTTGAAAAGTGAAGAAGAACATCCCCCCAAAAATTATTGTGCCCTTATGGCCAAAATAGGCTGTGTCCTTAAGGGGTTAATGATGAAGACATCTGATGACATCTTATCATAGGGATCTTGACTGTTTTTAGCTCTGTACTAGTTGTTATCTACTGTACATTACTTGTATTTTAGATGACTTATTTCCGTAATATACCACTTAAAGTGGTGCAATAATCAAAGTTCCAAAGAACAGAAGCGTGGCCATCATGTTGCCTCACCGACAGGTCATACGATCTTCCTAGCAAGGACGCTCACACAAAACATATTGCAAAGTCAGGATGTATTAGTTAGGCACGACAGAAGATGGAATGTAAACATGGAAGCGCTCCCGCCGGTTACCCAATCTGTAGCACTACACTGCAGCTGCGGGTGTTTACAACAAAATTTACATGCAAAACAACAATTTATACAACACAATAAAAAATGAAACTTTCCATGCCGAGTTTCCACTAGTCACCGGATATGACTTTCCAATGTCGTATTCTCCCAGTAGCGATTTATTTCTCAATATTTTAGTAAAATAAATGGCCAGGATGACACCATTGCTGGAGCAGAGGGCAGTACAACAAGCATTAGACCCAATATATCCGTGGGCAGCCCATTTATTTGAATGGGACAATGTAATGCTTCATATCTCCTGATACTGCAGGGATACTGAAAACGTGTTTCCAGGTTCACCCACAGATAAGTGAACACTGGGGATTCCAGCTATGGGAGACAGTGATCAGGGTGTTTTTGATGGGCCCTGCTCACAAAATTATTTATGTTTTTATTTATAGATTTAAAATCGAAATAGTTCACATTGAGTTTTATTTACTGCTTATATTGAATGCAGCATCTAAAAAACAACAGTAGTTTCAAGATTAGACTTTGTGACTAAGGTCTAATAATTGTACATAAAGTTGTTCTGCTTGCTGCTGCCCATTGAAGGCATCGAACAACAGGCCAAAAACTGATGGATATGGCTTCATACAGTTTGCAATAACTGTGCCGTGCCCCCAAAACCACAATGGTTTTTTTTACTTTGAATAAGATTTTTTAAAACTACATTGTTCTTCGACTTTACAAGTCACTGGTGAGACCAGCTATTGCAAACAGCAGAAAGAGGTTTATGTGTCCAAAATAAAATACAAGGCAACAAAATATAGTTTAATTGTTTTAGATTGTATTTTAATGGTATCTAAATCATGATGGGGAGGTATGTTGAGGTTGTATGCCATATGTGGCCATATGTTAGGGCATGTAGCCTGAAATGCATAGACTTTAGCTTCCATCTGTCTGCTGGTCTTCTTGTTCATAGCTGTGTGGATGCTATATACCATGAGGCTTTTTATGCTGCATTGAATAAAGAATGGATGTTTTATCTACACATCATGATGGATCTTTCTTTTCCCTTTATTGCATTTCTTGGATTCTTTGGATTCTAGCTTAGTTGAAGTGAGCAAGCTCAATCTCCGCTTTTCTTTAAACCGGCTGTTCTACTCTGCAGTAAATAGAAGTTATGTAAATAGTGTAGCACATCAACCTACACTGTTTCTGTAACGTCAGGGATATTGAAACAGCATAATTCACTGTACTACACTGTTCACATAACTTCTTTTCACTTCTATGGAAGTTACGGAAATAGCGTACAACAGTCTGCCTGGCTATTTCCATAACCACGGCCATCTTGGGTGAGCTGGGATGGGGTTTGGGAACAATTAAGGAGGTAAATGCAGGGGTCAGGGTCAAACCTTTGGGTGAGGGAGAGAGTGGGGAACAAAATGGTGGGTCAGGATGGCTCTACCGTCTTCTTTCATCACATCCCAAAACACGGTCTGCCCTGGCAGCACGTGAGGTGGAAAGCTAGCAGTTGCGCCAGCAGAGAAATGATAGCTTAACTGTTCACGTGATGCCAGTTCTCCTTTTCCAGTAACGGGTCGACGTAACCAATTAAATAGTCCACAGTGAAAACCGGAGGCACACGGTTTTTACTTGATATTTCCAACTTTGATTTTCCAAGTACATAACTGCAACAGTCTCAAGTACAATATTACTGGCACCTTTTCTTTTCACCATCTTCCAACACACTTGCGTTAGACAGACAGTCCTTTCCCGAGATACCGGTGTCATCAGTCCCAGTTATCTGATGCGTCGTTTTGGGGAGAGCCCTCCTGACATGGAGAGACAAACATGAACAGTCCTCTCTCACTCTTCACGCCCTTTCCTCGCTGACCTAGCAACATTTAAGGGGCAAAACACTCCCGTCAGACTTGTCCTATGATTTACAGTAGCAGTATCAGTACTGTCCCTCTACTCCGTAGTTAAGCAGGGGAGTGTGTAGCATTCTCCAACGACTCCTACTCCAAGAACTGATGCTTACCTCAGGTCCCCTGAGGGAATGCATCTCAAAGCTGAATGAGACGAGTCCATGCCTAACCCAGACGGAAGCGTCAGAGCCTCAGCCTCCTGCTCACACGTCTCCCTTCAATGACTATATGTTTCCTTCTCTTCTTGCCAACTAAACTCTGCCCCCAACCACTCCACCAATCACATCACACACAGCAGGAGAAACCCATATGAACACCACCAAGACTGGTGACACTAACACAAGACATTGACCTCAAAAGGTCACCTCCAATGACATAAAAACCAACAAGCACATAGACACAAACACAAAAAAATGCTCAAGGACAAATCCATATGGGTGGACAAGTACAGAACTAAAGGGTTCCTAACTCTAGGGCAACTACATAGGCAGGTGTCTCAAAGGTGAGACTCGCATTTATCAGGCATGCATGGCACAGTCTCTGGATATATCATGGGCGTATCCCTTTAAACATGATTACTGTTGAATGCGCAATCGTTTAGGTACCAGCTAGGGTTAGGGCCCTGGTTTGCCTTCTTAGTATTCACCCTTGAGTTTGTGGAGCATGCAAGTTTTATCTATGTGCATAACATTCATATATATTTATGGTTGTAGCAAATCATTGTGCTTGAAAGTAGAAAAACATTTATTATTTATTGGCATTTTGTTAAATTAAAAATTTTACACCCTGTCTCCTTAGTTTGGCATTAGTGGCCATCTACGCTATCCTTCAGCCCAGCCCTGCATTTCATAAGAGTCTGAAGATAAAGCTAGTTTCTTCCACTCTCAAGTATGGACCTGAAAAAGTGGCCGGTGGGCAATCAAAACATCCAGTGGGTTCCATGCTCCCTTAGGGCTAATGCCCACGAACGGATTTTCACGTAAATTCGTGGCAGAATTCCGCTGCTAATAGGTTTTATTGAACCTAAATGCTCAATGCGCACGTGCATGATTCTGCCGCGGATTTCCGCTGCGGGAAAAAAAATCACACATGTTCTAATTCACCACGTTTTTCCACCATGGGAGGTCTCCATTAATATAGTATTAATGGAGACCTCAGGATTACTGCAGCGGAATTACGCGATTGCTAGCGGGCACTCGCATTTTTAATCGCCATACTCCAGCGGCGGAAATCTACGGGCGTATCCCGCTCTGTCCGTGGGCATGAGGTCTTAGGGATCCTATTCAAATGTCCAAAATACCCCTTTATCTATGTTGTGTAATCCCGAAGACACCAACCTGTAGCCCCAGAATGCAAAGATGCCAACCCGTAGCCCCAGAATGCAAAGACGCCAACCCGTAGCCCCAGAATGCAAAGACGCCAACCTGTAGCCCAAGAATGCAAAGACGCCAACCCGTAACCCTAGATTGCAAAGACTTAACCCGTCGCCCCAGAATGCAAAGACACCAACCCGTAGCCCCAGAATGCAAAGACACCAACCCAAAACCCCAGAATGCTTTTTCGTGGTAGTTCTCTAGTGCTGTTTTGAACATCTTCTACCAACCTCTTATTCATAGTAGACATAAGGATTAATTTGAATGTGAATTTATTACATTTGCAAAATGATCCACCAGGCTTCCTGATGATCCATGTCTCTTTCAGTAATATTACTTCTGGACTGACATCATTTACATTTGCTTTTCTTAAGAAAACAAAAGTATTTCCCCAATTTCATCATGCGGAGTGAAACTTCCTTGTCTTTTCAGCCTCCAGCATTTTTATGTCATAAATGAATTTTAAGCGGGTTGTCAAAGAGACTCGTAGAAACACACTAGGCAGTAATTTTGGCAGTTTGTTTGCACAGCACTCTCTAAGTTAAAATGTCCCTACATTTTTAGGACAAAATTGTGTCCCCAGGACCAGAGGAGGGTGGGAATGTATTACCTGTTGTTCTTCTCAATTTTTCTTCTGACCAGCTGGTAAAAGGTCCAGTTTTTATCCATCCAAGATGTCCGATGCGTCTTTAGACTACCTAATCCCCATAACTGCATTGATAGTGTTAGACTGCCAATTCACTATAACTGCTCTCTGATTGGCCAGTGCTGCTCATGTTATCAGTACTGGCCAATCATAGAGCAGTGCACAGTGTGCATTAGGTAGTAAAAAAAATTGCTGCGGCCATTTTTGAAAGAGGAAACATGGCTCCAAACTGCAGAAGCGGAGGGGTGGCAGAGAAGAACAAATGCAAGTTATATACGCCCCTCCCCCTCATGTCCCAGGACAGAATATTTTCCCAAAACTGAAGGGTCAATAAAGTATATGATGCAAATATTTTATACTTAGTGCATATTAATGCTGGGATCAGACCTCAAGAGAGCTGTGCATAAGTGAATGCCAACAAACAGCAATGAACTAAAGCAACCTTTTAATAAAACAGCCCGAATTCCTCCAAATGATGTGAGAGACTGATAAGGTTATAGAAAGCAATTACTTCAAAATTTTGCTGCTAAAGGTGGTTCTACAAGTTATTGTTTCATGGGGTGCGCTTAATTTTTCACACACTGCTTCTGCATTTTGGCCTAGTTTTTGTTAAAAATAATAATGACAGTGTGTAATCTGCTATGTCATTTTGTTCATCTGACATTGTAATTACCTAATTTTAAGGGCTCCTTCACATGAGTATATGCATAAAAACGCTTGAATCAGCTCAATGTATTTGCACAGTGAATGAATTCAGACAATGTAAATTTGCACACATATTGGCGCAAAATACTGTAATTTTTGTGTACGCAGGGCTAGTTCACACTTGCAAACGACACACCCCCTTGGTGGTTTAAAAGGCTATTTAGCTAAATGAGGTCCATATTCTTCTTTTCCTCGCAGTTTTGCGTAGCATATTGCCCATTTGTGCACCTCAAATAGACTTCTAGGGGGTTTTTGATGCGCAAATATGCACAAAAATAGAGCATGCTGCGTGCAAAAAAGAGTAATGAGAATGAACCCATTCAAATCATTGCTTTCTATTCTCTGCTTATTGCACGCCTTAAGACCTTCAAAAGATCAGATATTTTTTTATTATGCGTAAAACCATAGAATTTAAAAAGGGCGTACTTAGTTTTTCTCATGCCTTTATGACTTTTTCACATAGCTGTATTTGCAGCTGCTGTTTTTTGCATTTAGGATATATAGCTCAAAACAAGTTTAGGCTTACCAGAAGACACATATCTTCAGTGAACAAAGGCTCCAGGCATAAAAAAGGTCAAACATAGATACATACTCATAAACAAATACACAACAAAAATCTTGGAAGTGCAAAAGACACCACAGTGCACCCATAACAACAGAGAAAACAGAGAAGCTTCTGCATTCTGTTCTTGCTGTTCTTTATGTTTGGGCAGCTGTGCATCACCTGCCGGCCGGCACCAGGTATTCACCAGGTGTGGAATCAGAGAAGATGTATAACTTTACTCTTATCTATATATTAATGCCCATTACAGCACTTTGCATTTTTTCTATAGATACGAAGTTTATATATCTTTGCAATTTTATGTTTTTGTGGCATTTCTGAAAGGTCTAGAGCCTGCAGCAAAATTCCTTTTTTTAGCGGTTAGCGAATACTTCACATATCAAGCATAACTAGAAAACATACAACACATAATACAGTTGCCATAATTCTGGCCATAAATTTGTAGTTTACAGTGACATCCCTTCACAACTATATTCATTTTTCTAATAGCAAACTTATAGATTCTGGCTGACACCAGTTTTTTAAAGGAATGACCAGAATAAAGGGAAATAGTGTCATCAGTACATGAGCATTAGGGCACCCACCCACTGGCAATTTTTTTTTCTTTGCGTTTTGCGTTTTTTCTCAAGAGCAATTAGAATTGAATGTGCTCCTGTCCACTGGCGTTTTTTTTTTTTGGTCCGTTGCGATTTTTAACATAGGAACTGTCAGTTGCATATGTGTCCTTATTTTTCTCCTAATGCACCCATGAATGTCAATGGAAATGAATGGAAAAGGCGCAAAAAGCCGCGAAAATGCCGCGAAAAAGCCGCAAAAAACGCCGCGAAAAACGCGTGGAAAACGCGCCGAAAACGCTGCGTTTTTCACGCACGAAAATTGCAAACGCCAGTGGGTGGGCGCCCTTAAACTGAGGGCTGGAAATGCCAATGACACGGGCAACAACAAGTTCCAATATTCTGTGGCAAACAGTTGTATTGTAGGGTGCAGCATGTGCTATTGAGGGACAGTGCTAGACTACACATATACTGTAAATACACTCTTTGAATTAAAAATGTAAATGTCGCTCCTAAAAGGAATTGTCGTTTTGCTTCTAACTTGGCATGCAGTTACATCTCAGACAGATATGCCAATGGTTAGAGCTGTGGCGTGATTAAATAAACGGTCTTGCCAACCTTGGACTATACAAAGGCTCTGAGAGGCTCCTTGTGTGTAGTGACCTCTTTTCCCACTTGTGTACAGCTTGTTGATCACTAGATGCCTCTACGACGCAGAGAAGAGATTTTGCCCAGTGAACAGTTTGAGAGGGGCGCATTATTGGAATGTGAAAAGCTGGATGGTCGTATCAAAACAATTGGCCGTCAACTGGGCTGTTCTAATACAAGATATTACATCTTGTATCCAAGCTGGAGGCAGTTCAACAGGGTACTAGAGCCTCCATGTCCATCTGTATCACATCTTGTATCCAAGCTAGAGGTGGTACAACAGGATACTATAGGATTCATGCCTGACTGTATCACATTTTGTATCCAAGCTAGAAGCAGTAAAACAGGCTACTAGAGCCTCTATGCCTGCCCGTATCACATCTTGTATCCAAGTTAGAAGCAGCCCAACAGGGCACTAGAGCCTCCATGCCCACTTGTATCACATCTTGTATCCAAGCTAAAAACAGTACAACAGGGTACTATAATCTCCATGCCTGCCCATATTGCATCTTGTATCCAAGCTAGAGATGGTACAACATGGTACTAGAGCCTCCCTTCAAAGAGTTAGATTTCTGCAATATATGATCCTTTTGCTATGATAATGTAATCACTTACTTATATCGACATTACAATCACACAGAGAAAGTTTCATTTGATTCTAACAACTCCTTCTAGGGGAGGGATTGTTTTTTTTACCATGAGTGTATATACCAGTGGCTGACACGCACCACCGTCGGCCACTCACCACGTTAGTGAATACTGGCAGGGGCCACGGCTCCCCTGCCACTATTTACTCAGCTGCGCTGCTAGCGGCGCTGATCCTGGTGCACACTGTGACGTCAGTGTGCAGCCGGGATCCTCCTACCCCCTCCTCTGACGTCCCCTCTTAGGTTCCGCGGGAGCAGAGGGGAGGAAGCGTCCGGCAGCACACGCTGATGTCACAGTGTGCACCTGGGATCAGCAACAGCAGTAGCACCGAGCACAGGAGCAGCAACACTTCCACAAGGAGGGGGGAAGTATATGGGTCTCAGGGGGGCACTACTCCTACTGGGGCCGCTGTGGGATGTCACTATTACTACTGAGACCGCTGTGGGATGTCACTATTACTACTGGGGCCGCTGTAGGATGTCACTATTAATACTGGGTCCACTGTGGGATGTCACTATTACTACTAGGGGCCACTGTGGGATGTCACTACTACTATTGGAGCCACTGTGAAATGTCACTATTATTACTGGGGCCGCTGTGGGGAGTCACTATTACTTCTGGGGACTGCTGTGGGTGTACTATTACTACTGGGGCCATTGTAGGATGTCACTATTACTACTGGGGCCACTTTGGGATGTCACTATTACTATTGGGGCCACTGTGGCATGTCACTATCACTACTGGGGCCACTGTGGGGTGTCAATATTACTACTGGGGGCCGCTGTGGGGTGTCACTATTATCGCTGAGGCCGATGTGGGATGTCACTATTACTACTGGGGACTGCTGTGGGGTTTCACTATTACTACCGGGGGCCGCTGTGGAGTGTCACTATTACTACTGGGGGCTGCTTCTGGGGGTCACTATTACTGCTGGGGCCACTGTGGGGTTCACTGTTACCGCTGGGGCCGCCGTGGTTGTCACTGTTACTGCTAGGGGCCACTGTGGGGGGGGTCTCTATTACCGCTGGGGCTGACGTTAGAGTCACTCTCACTGCTGGGGTATGTTTACACGTGGCGGAAATGCTGCAGAATATCCGTGGCAAATTCTGCAGCTTTTTTTGTATCCAAAAAGCTGTCAAACTCTGCACCCTGTCTATTTTGAAGCGGCCCGGTCTTTTTTATAATGACGGAGGTAAAAATCATACGGCCTGATAAGCCCCGCCCCTGATGTGTTGGTGCTTTGCTATAAATAAGTAGGTTTTAGGTTGCAGTTTGGGCACTCAGTTTCTAAAAGGTTCGCCATCACTGGTTAATAGTTGATCCAAAGGAGTAAAGGAATAAACACGCTTCAGCAGTCATCTATCTGAATTGTGGCAACTCCTGTTCATGTAGCTTGGGCCACAAAAATATTTTTCAAGTAAAGGCCCTCACTCATAAACTATTAGCCAAAGTCAAGAGCGCTTACAGACAGTGTCTCTTGCTTTGGAGGACCCAGCACTTATTTGTATCACATGGACAGCCTATTGATTGTCGGGTGCTTTATTTCCCCTGTTGGGGTGCAGCTGCACAATTGAACTTTTGGTGACAGGTTTCCTAATTCGTTCCACCTAGGACCTCAGGAGACACAGAGCAGACAACCCCTTTAAGTATAGGTAGACATTTTCTGACTACCAATTTTGATGTGGAACTGAATGACGTAACTCTTGTCCTTCCTTTTGGATTTTGATTATCAATGATTGTTCTTAGATTTTCTACAGTGACAAAACTGAAATAATAAACTGGGAATTATATTTCCACTATTGTTACCAGCAATCTCATACTTCCCCCACTGCTCCTACTACTTCTTCATGTGTCCTGACTAGAGATGAGTGAACGTACTCGTCCGAGCTTGATGCTCGTTCGAGTATTAGGGTACTCGAGATGCTCGTTACTCGAGACGAACACCACGCGGTGTTCAAGTCACTTCCATTTTCTTCCCTGAGAAATTTGCGCCCTTTTCTGGCCAATAGAAAGACAGGGAAGGCATTACAACTTCCTCCTGTGAAGTTCCAGCCCTATCCCACCCCCCTGCAGTGAGTGGCTGGGGAGATCAGGTGACACCTGAGTATATAAACTGGGGCCAGCCGCGGCTTGCCACAGATGCACGCTGAGAGACATTAGGGAAAGTGCCGTCCTGCTGTAGCTGCTATAGTGAGAGTGTTAGGCTGTTATCTTTGTCTTCAAGAACACCAACGGTCCTTCTTAGGGCCATATCTAACCGTGTCCAGTACTGTTGAGGCTGCTTTTAGCAGTTTTGCACTTTTTTTTTTTTTTTGTATATCGGGCGTGCAGACCATAGCGTCCTCAGTCTGCAGTCATTTTACTGAGTATAGGGGCAGTACTGGTGAGGCAGGGACAGTGGTACAGGAAAAAAGATATACTGGCTATATAGGCAGTGGGCTTTTTCAAAAAAATTGGAAAAAAAAATCTTTGGGCTGCCTGTGACCGTGTTCAGTTTACTGCGTGTCTGCTGGGGGTAGTAGTCGCTCACTATTACCCAGCTAGGTGTTACTGCAGCCTTGCGCATAATTTTTTCTGGCTGCACTGTGCTTCCAATAACCACAGTCATCCTCTAACAGGGAAATCCATATACAGGCTATATAGGCAGTGGGCTTTTTCCCAAAAATTGGAAAAAAATACTATATTTGGGCTGCCTGTGACCGTCTTCAGTTTACTGCGTGTCTGCTGGGGGTAGTAGTCGCTCATTATTACCCAGCTCAGCATTACAGCAGGCTTGCGCATAATTGTTTCCTGGCTCTGCTGTGTCCGTTACATGATCGCCGTCATCCCGCCAGAGGGAAAGAGCATACATATATACGCTGCATACGGTGTCTGTCTGGTTTTTCACCTCACCATTTAAAAAAATTGAAGCAAAATACTTAAGGCCTACCACTAGCCTTTGGCCACTTGACTGGTTCTGCCCTGTGAATTCCAGTAGCTCAGTCATACGCACCTAGGTCTCACTACAGGCTTGTGCAAAATTGTTTCCTGGCTCTGTTGTGCGTTCCGTAAGCGAAGTCAGCCTCCAACCACAGGCCAATAAGCGGCACATTTAATTACAGCGTTCTGTTTGTGCTCTACTCGTAATACACCATGCTGAGTGGTAGGGGTAGGCCTAGAGGACGTGGACGTGGATGTGGGCGAGGACGCGGAGGCCCAAGTCAGGGTGTGGGCACAGGCCGAGCTCTTGGTCCAGGTGTATCACAGCCGACTGCTGCGGGATTAGGAGAGAGGCAAGTTTCTGGGGTCCCCAGATTCATCTCACAATTAATGGGTCCACACGGTAGACCTTTATTAGAAACTGAGCAGTGTGAGCATGTCCTGTCGTGAATGGCAGAAAGTGCATCCAGCAAACTATCCACCGTCACCACACAGTCTTCTACGCCGTCCACTGCTGCATCCCTGAATCCTCTCACTGCTGCTCCTCCCTTCTCCCAGCCTCCTCCCTCCCAGCAAGTGACACATTCAGAAGAGCAGGCAGGCTCCCAGGAACTGTTCTTGGGTCCCGGCCTTGAGTGCGAAAAAATGGATCCTCTATCACCTGAGGAGTTTCTCATGACCGATGTCCAACCTTTGGAAAGTTCCCGGGATCCGGGTGAGGAGACTGGGGACTTCCGGCAACTGTCTCAAGAGCTTTCAGTGGGTGAGGAGGACGATGATGATGAGACACAGTTGTCTATCAGTGAGGTAGTAGTAAGGGCAGTAAGTCCGAGGGAGGAGCGCACAGAGGATTCGGTGGAAGAGCAGCTGGACGATGAGCTGACTGACCCCACCTGGTTTGCTAAGCCTACTGAGGACAGGTCTTCAGAGGGGGAGGCAAGTGCAGCAGCAGGGCAGGTTGGAAGAGGCAGTGCGATGGCCAGGGGTAGAGGCAGGGCCAGACCGAATAATCCACCAACTGTTTCCCAAAGCACCCCCTCGCACCATGCCACCCTGCAGAGGCCGAGGTGCTCAAAGGTGTGGCAGTTTTTTACTGAGAGTGCAGACGACCGATGAACTGTGATGTGCAAGGTTTGTCGCACCAAGATCAGCCGGGGAGCCACCACCACCAGCATGCGCAGGCATATAATGGCCAAGCACCCCACAAGGTGGGACGAAGGCCGTTCACCGCCTCCGGTTTGCACCACTGCCTTTCCCCCTGTGCCCCAACCTGCCACTGAGATCCAACCCCCCTCTCAGGACACAGGCACTACCATCTCCCGGCCTGCACCCACACCCTCACCTCCGCTGTCCTCGGCCCCATCCAGCAATGTCTCTCAGCGCAGCGTCCAGCGGTCGCTAGCGCAACTGTTTGAGCGCAATCGCAAGTACGCCGCCACGCACCCGCACGCTCAAGCGTTAAACGTGCACATAGCCAAATTCATCACCCTGGAGATGCTGATGTATAGGCTTGTGGAAACGGAGGCTTTCAAAAACATGATGGCGTCAGCGGCCCCGCGCTACTCGGTTCCCAGTCGCCACTACTTTTCCCGATGTGCCGTCCCAGCCCTGCACGACCACGTCTCCCGCAACATTGTACGCGCCCTCACCAACGCGGTTACTGCCAAGGTCCACTTAACAACGGACACGTAGACAAGCACAGGCGGGCAGGGCCACTATATCTCCCTGACGGCACATTGGGTGAATTTAGTGGAGGCTGGGACTGAGTCAGAGCCTGGGACCGCTCACGTGCTACCCACCCCCAGAATTGCGGTCCCCAGCTCGGTGCTGGTATCTGCGGCGGTGTATGCTTCCTCCACTAAACCACCCTCCTCCTCCTCCTCCTCCTATGCAACCTCTGTCTTGTAATCAAGATGTGTCAGCAGCAGCACGTCGCCAGCAGTCGGTGTCACGCGGCGTGGCAGCACAGCAGTGGGCAAGCGTCAGCAGGCCGTGCTGAAACTACTCAGCTTAGGAGAGAAGAGGCACATGGCCCACGAACTGCTGCAGGGTCTGACAGAGCAGACCGACCGCTGGCTTTCGCCGCTGAGCCTCCAACCGGGCATGGTCGTGTGTGACAACGGCCGAAACCTGGGGGCGGCTCTGCAGCTCGGCAGCCTCACGCACGTGCCATGCCTGGCCCACGTCTTTAATTTGGTGGTTCAGCGGTTTCTGAAAAGCTACCCATACTTGTCAGACCTGCTTAGAAAGGTGCGCCGGGTCAGCGCACATTTCCTCAAGTCCCACACGGACGCTGCCATCCTGCGGACCCTGCAACATCGGTTTAATCTGCCAGTGCACCGACTGCTGTGCGACGTGCCCACACGGTGGAACTCTACGCTCCACATGTTGGCCAGGCTCTATGAGCAGCATAGAGCTATAGTGGAATACCAACTCCAACATGGGCGGCGTAGTGGGAGTCAGCCTCCTCAATTCTTTACAGAAGAGTGGGCCTGGATGGCAGATATCTGCCTGGTCCTTGGAAAGTTTGAGGAGTCCACCCTGATAGTGAGCGGCGATGCTGCAATCATTAGCGTCACCATTCCCCTGCTATGCCTGTTGAGAAATTCCCTGCAAAGCATAAAGGCTGATGCTTTGCGGGCGGAAACGGAGGCGGGGGAAGACAGTATGCCGCTGGATAGTCAGAGCACCCTCATGTCTATATCTCAGCGCGTGGAGGAGGAGGAGGAGGAGGGGGAGGAGCCTGAGGAGGAAGAGACAGTTGGGCCCACTGCAGAGGGTGCCTATGCAGCTTGCCTCTCTTCCATTCAGCGTGTATGGCCTGAGGAGGAGGAGGAGGATACTCAAAGTGATCGTCCTAGTGAGGACAGCTATATGTTGCGTCCAGGTACTCTAGCACACATGGCTGACTTTATGTTAGCATGCCTTTCTCGTGACCCTCGTGTTACACGCATTCTGGCCACTACGGATTACTGGGTGTACACACTGCTTGACCCACGGTATAAGGAGAACCTTTCCACTCTCATTCCCGAAGAGGAAAGAGGTTTGAGAGTGATGCAATACGACAGGGCCCTGGTGGACAAACTGATGGTAAACTTCCCATCTGACAGCGCTAGTGGCAGAAGGTGCAGTTCCAAGGGCCACGTAGAAAAGGAGGCGCGGAGATCAGGCAGCATGTTCAGCGTAGGCAGGGGAACACTCTCCAAGGCCTTTGCCAGCTTTATGGCTCCCCAGCAAGACTGTCTCACACCTCCCCAGTCCAGGCTGAGTCGGAGAGAGCACTGTAAGAAGATGTTGAGGGAGTACGCAGCCGATCGTACCACCGTCCTCCGTGACGCCTCTGCTCCATATAACTACTGGGTGTCAAAGCTGGACACGTGGCCCGAACTCGCGCTGTATGCCCTGGAGGTGTTGGCGTGCCCTGCGGCTAGCGTCTTGTCAGAGAGGGTGTTTAGTGCAGCTGGGGAAATCATCATGGACCAGCGTACCCGCCTGTCAACTGACAGCACCGACAGGCTTACACTCATAAAGATGAACAAAGCTTGGATTTCCCCAGACTTCTCTTCTCCACCAGCGGACAGCAGCGCTACCTAAAGAACTTAATCTGTGTATGGTATTCGTCCTCCTCCGGCTTCTTCTCCTGAAACCTCTCGTAATCACCGCGAATGGGCAATTTTTCTGTGGGCCAAAAGGCTTTTCTAAATAATATTTATCTGTTTCAATTCTCATTAAAGCATTGAAACTTCCACCTGAACCTATTGTTTTTTAGACTGGGTTGCCTCCAGGCCTAGCCACAGTACGTTAAGCGATTAATGGGTTTCACCTGCCCTCTGGGTTGGGCATGGGCGATTTTTCTGGGGTACATTTGTACTGTCGGTACAACAATTTTTCGGGCCCTCGCCTACAATGTAATCCAAGTAATTTTTATAGGCTTCGCCTGCACTCATGGTACACCACTGTGTTTGGGGTTGGCCTACACATTTGCTACAGAAATGTAACTCTGTTCTGCCTACCTATACTTCTGCCACAGTAATGCTACAGGGGTCTGACTATACTTCAGCAACAGAAATGTTACTTCGGTCTGCCAATACTTCTGCTCCTGAAATGTTACCTTGGTTGGTGTATACTGTTACTACTGTAATTTTACTAATACTGGGCTCTGCCCATAATGCTTCAACGGAAATGTTACTGGGGCAGGTCTATACTGCTATAACACAAATGTAACTAATAGTGGGCTTTGCCCATACTGCTTCTACGTTACTGTTGCTGGGGCTTGTCTATACTCCTACTACTGAAATCTTACCAATACTACGCTCTCCCTACACTGCTGCCAGGGAAATGTGAATCTGCTGCTTTGTCTCTACTGCTTCTACGTTGCTGTTGCTGGGGTCTGTCTATACTGATACTACTGAAATGTTACTGGGGTCTGTGTATACTGCTGCAAATGAAATGTTAGTGGGGTCTGTCCTCACTGCTGCCAATGAAATGTTACAGGGATTTGTGCATACTCTTACCGCTGAAATGTTACTAATTCTCGGCTCTGCCTATACTGCTGCTACTGCAACGTTACAGGGTAGTGGAAACGGAGGCTTCCCAAAGACATGATGGTGGCGAGGCCACGCTACTAGGTTCCAAAGGCGCGACAACTTTTCAGCGACGCGGTCACTGGGAAGGTGCATATAACCTTGGACACGGGGACAGGACACGTACTGCCTGAAAAACTTTCCCGTCCTCCTCCTCCAACTATGAAAACATTCTTGGCCGAAGCCCACCTGCATTTAATCTGACGTTAGCTCTGCTGTCCAGGGCACTGCAATGGGATATATTTATGTACCGCCGGTGGCTTCCTGGGACCCACGCATGCTGTCGGTCCACACGGAGTTGTAACTGCATGTGTCTACTTATAAAGAACCCCAGTCTGACTGGGGCATGCAGTGTGGGCCGAAGCCCACCTGCATTAAATCTGACGTTACCTCAGCTGTGCTGGGCACTGCAATGGGATATATTTATGCACCGCCGGTGGGTTCCAGGGAGCCACCCATGCTGTCGGTCCACATGGACTTCACATTAGTGAGTTGTACCTGCCTGTGTCCATGTATTAAAAACCCCGGTCTGACTGGGGCATGCCGTGTGGGCCGAAGCCCACCTGTATTTAATCTGACGTTAGCTCTGCTGTCCAGGGCACTGCAATGGGATATATTTATGTACCGCCGGTGGGTTCCAGGGAGCCACCCATGCTGTCGGTCCACAGGGACTTCACATATGGGATTTGTACCTGCCTGTGTCTATGTATTAAGAATCCCGGTCAGGTTGGGCATGCAGTGTGGGCCGAAGCCCACCTGCATTTAATCTGACGTTACCTCAGCTGTGCTGGGCAATGCAATGGGATTTATTTGTCCTGCCGGTGGCTTCCTGGGATCCTCCCATGCTGTCGGTTCACACGGACTTCACAATAGGGAGTTGTACCTGCCTGTGTCTACTTATAAAAAAAAACAGTCTGACTGGGGCATGCCGTGTGGGCCGAAGCCCACCTGTATTTAATCTGACGTTAGCTCTGCTGTCCAGGGCACTGCAATGGGATATATTTATGTACCGCCGGTGGGTTCCAGGGAGCCACCCATGCTGTGGGTGCACACAGAATTCCCATTGCGGAGTTGTACCTGCCTGTGACTATTTATAAAAAACCCCGGTCTGACTGAGGCATGCAGTGTGGGCCGAAGCCCACCTGTATTTAATCTGACGTTAGCTCTACTATCCGGGGCACTGCAATGGGACAAACTACAGGAGCAATACAGCGCTAATGAGACGTGCACAGCTACGCTAGCATAGGAGTCCGCTGTAGGCCCGCGATTGCTGAGGGTTTGTGCAGAGGCCTATGTCCTTGGTGCAGTGAAAGTCCGCTTCCTGCCTAGGATTGCTGAAGCTGTGGGCCGAGGCCTATGTCGTGGGCGCGGTGCAAGTCTGCCATGTTTGGCCGCTCAGATCAATTTTTTGTTCATGTCTTGGGCTTCCTAGGACCCCCCTATGCTGTTGGTGTAAACTTAGTTCCCATCGCGGTGTTTGACCTGTCTGGCACAAAGACACTGACTGACTTGGGTAGAGGGCAGAGCGCTGACGGCTTTCCGCTTGCAGTGTGGATTGAGCTATGCGACACCTTGACAGAATGAATACTGTGTGGCACACGGATTCCCCATTGCTATGCCCACGTTTGCAGCTCCTGATGGAGGTGGCACAGGATTGGATGTCTCATTGCTTCTGTACAGCATTGTGGGCTATCGCCCTGCCACTTTTAAAGAGGGTCGCAGCCTGGCCCTGCCAACCCTCTGCAGTGTGTGCCTCCGGTTCCTTCTCATGGCTGACGCACTTATAAATAGACATGAGGGTGGTGTGGCTGTGAGGCAAGCGTGTGGCATGAGGGCAGCTGAAGGCTGCGCAGGGACACTTTGGTGTGCGCTGTGGACACTGGGACGTGCGGGGGGGGGGGGGGGGTTGGGCAGCATGTAACCCAGAAGAAGTGGCAGGGGTGTGTCCCGCAGGCAGTGCTTGTGCTTTGTTGGAGGTAGTGTGGTGCTTAGCTAAGGTGTGCCTTGCTAATGAGGGTTTGTCCGAAGTAAAAATTGGTAGGGGGTGGGCCCACTCTTGCCGCTATTGTGGCTGAATAGTGGGACCTGGGAACCTGAAATGCAGCCCAGCATGTTGCCCCTCGCCTGCCCTATCCGTTTCTGTGTCGTTTCCAGCACTTTCTTGGGTTTTGCAGATTTTCACCAATCAAAACCTTAGAGAGCATCGGCGATATACAAAAATGCTCAAGTCGCCCATTGACTTCAATGGGGTTCGTTACTCGAAACGAACCCTCGAGCATCACGGAAAGTTCGACTCGAGCAACAAGCACCCGAGCATTTTGGTGCTCGCTCATCTCTAGTCCTGACGCGATGTTCATATCAGCGATAGGTCAGCTGACTGGTATATTCCAGCAGTATCCGTGGCAGCCCGGTGGAATTCGTAAGGTTATCATATTGATCCTATATACATTGGAAAGGTAATAACTCTCTTTACGAAGATGCAGATAGTAGGGAGTCTTCAGGGCAATGATTTTCTCACTATGCGACAGTGCTACAAATCGCATGTATATGAAGCCCTTGTTTTCGTAAGCTTTCCTTCACATTAGCGAAGTTTTTAGCCTGCGACATTGTGAGGAAAAAAATTGTGGGTTGCTAAATATTACTGTGATTTGTGATGTTTTGTAGCCCATGTTCCCTATGGAGACTTCCTATGTGTTGCGCGCAAAAACACGTTTTTTTGTGCGGTGCAACTTTTACAGTAGGGAATCCTACTGCAAAAGCCCTAAACTAAGCCCTAGCTGCAAAAAAACTAAGAAAAAAAGCACTGGCTGTGATTGGTTCTCAAGCGCCTCAGCTCAGCCAATCTGAGCCAGGGTTTGACGTCATGCCTGTGCGCTGCGGACCAACCATGGCTTCCTGCCACATCAATATATAAGTAAGTGTGCATCTTTTAGTCCATTAGGCTTGAGAAAGGGGGTTCTTAATCCCGAACACTTTGCCTTTGTATATATCCACTACAAGCTGTACTACTACTTTGTGTGAAAAAAAGGACATACCAGCGTCTATATTGTTTGAAGCTGAATTGGAATGGGGGGAAATGGTTGGGTCCAGATCTCCTCAGTGAAGTAAGTTCTCTCCAATCTATGATTTTTTAATACTCTGTAAAGGTGCATTGTAGCGCAAAAGGACCTGCACATTTTTCTTATTGTTTTCCATTAGGTCCTAAATAGGAAAAGTAAAGGGGTCACAACTCGATTATTGAATGCTAATTGCAAAAGTATTGGCACCCCTATGTAATGTAACTTCCCGTTGTTGTACAAACATGAAATTTGGCAGGAGCATTCTTTAGGTCCTAAATAGGAAAAGTAAAGGGGTCACAACTTAATTATTCAATACTAAGTAAATGACTCTCTATGTTATGTAACTAATAACACAAATCTGAACCTCACAAACATTAAATTTGCCACATTCATTCCTTACATCAAAAATCAGTACAGTAAAAGTATCAAAACTTCAATCATCAATACTAAGTGCTAAAAAATGCACGATACATAAGATACTTCTTTTCTCAGAAACCTTAAAGCCTAGGGAAATGATTTGTATACTGAGAAGAATCTACCTCACCTCTATGTGTATATACTAAGGACAATCTAATGGTCTTCTATGTGTATATACTGAAAAGAACCTAAGTCACCTCGTTGTGCATTTACTGAGCAGAAGAAAGTGGCCATGGACTGCAGAGATGGAGCATGCCTTTAAGGCTAAGAGGGGGCTGCAACCTCCAGTCTGGGGATAAATTTCAATAAAAGGGGGCATTACTTTTAAGGGTAAAAAGTGAGGAGAGTGGGAGGGGTGGCACATTCTGCAGAGGGACATTGGTACATGCAGCCTGAGGAGAATCTAACGGTCCTCTATGTGTATACATATTTTATTCCTCAGTTCCTCTAAAGTAATCTTGGCTTTATAAAATTTTCCATACTAACAACAGGTAAACACCTGTACCAAATTAACTCGGGCGAAGCCGGGTATATCAGCTAGTTGCTAATATTGGTCTTTGTATAATTTGTTTTTATTTAATAGCGGTATAATATTTTCTGGTTAATATTTAGCAGTGATCATGGTGTGGCAGTATTATTTGGACCTTGTATAGTGGTATCATTGGTCATGTGTTCCTTTGTATAGCCCATTTGGTTCATTAATAGTAAGAATGTAATTTTACTGTATGGAGGTGATATGTGGACCAGGTATAATGGTTACGACGTTTTATGATAATTACAAATGTCTAGAGATCAAATACATTTGCGGGGGCGGGGGGCTGATATATATATACCTTGGAACTAGTATCCCTGATCTTTTAAAACCATAACAATGCCCCTGCAGTGAATAGTCACTTTATTTGAGCCACTCATCTAGTAATGTATTGGCCTTCAATTGACTTTCAAAACCACAGCCATTCATCATGGCCACCCGGAGTAGCCACCCACTAGGCAGATTCCCTCTGGGCCGCTGCTCTGGACCTTCCAATGGGTCCGCCACTTTTAACTACTCTACTTTGCTGTAATTTGGGCCGCCCATATGATTGATCACATAAGCTCCTGGAGCTATAATCAGGAAACGGCCTGCTGGTGACCGCAGTGCCCCCGGCATGTAATCTCTGCTAGAGCTCAGCGCTGAATAACCTCGTATCATTTTTGTTCTGCCTCCTGCTCCCTGGCTCAGCTCGATTAAGGGCTCCTGAGTCACCCTGATGAGTCCGGAATGAGCACTCACTGAGGCTAACTTCACACGTGCAAGCGAGACATAGAACCAAAATGTGATTTTCTGTGTATGCGAGGCGTTTTTATATCAAAACCACCTCACATCATTTCAGGAAAATGGCAATACTTCACCACAGCTGGATTCTGAAGTTTCCCTTGATTGTTTTCAATGGAATGGGGAGACTTTGCATCGCACTCATGTGCACCTGGCATGCGGTGCGATGCTGCTGCCGGCTCCATTGAAAACAATAGTGATGCAAGGACATGCCCAAAGATAGGACTAGCCATGATCGGTGGGATGCAATGCTGGAAAAAAATTCCTCATGTGCATGACCCTATTCTAAAGAATGGGCTTCATATTCGTGCAAGATTTGTGCATCTCGCAACACACAAATCTCACATGAGATCTGTGTGTTGCCACATACACAAATATGAACCCATTCTTTTCAATGGGGTTATACACATGAGTGATTTTTTTTCCCCGCATGGCACCGCGATGCGATGTGTTAATCAAATCATGGCATGTCCATGTGAAATTAGCCTAAGGGTGCCTTCACACTGGTGATAAAAACGTGTGAGATTTGTGCGTTGCCCCATTGAAAACAATGGGAGAAGTTCGCGATCTCCTGCCACGGCTGTGACAGCTGCAGCAGGGGATTCCTTCAGCCCCGCTGTGATGCCAGGCTGCTTCCATGTGAAGTCGCCACGCATCAAGGGATTTTCAAAAGGATTGCGAGGGCGATATCAGAGCGTGAATCACAGCCTGATATCACCCTCGCCAGTGTGCAGGAGCCCTTAAGGCTGGTTTCACACGGGCAAAAAAATCGCACAATTTTCACCTGACGGAGAGTTCGTAAAAAAGCAGATTATGAAACCAATGATTTACAATAGCTTCCTTCCCATCTGCAATGTTTTCACTGCTGTGTTGTTGAGAGTACAAAAAATCACGGCATGCTCTATCTTTCTGCGTTTTGCTTTTTTTATCGCCCATGTTTCTTTTTGGAGCTTGCATTTTATCGTATTGCAAGGCAACAAACTTGTGTTGCAATACGTTTTTAACATTAGAAAGTCCTATTGACTTTCAGGGTAAAAAACGCACAATCTTTTTGCACGATTTTAACGCAGGCAGCAATCCGATTAGTCAAAAAAAAAAAAAGCATCGCTGACGCTCAAAAATCACACAAACAAAGATGCAATTTTACAGTGATTTTCTCGTAGTAAAATCGTGTTCACCCATGTCTAACTATCCTTAGAGTGCCTTTCCACTTGCAATCGCGATATTGTTGCATTTTTTAAACATGACTGTCAATAGGACTTTCTAAAGTTAAAAACGCATTGTGCAAAAATCGCAAAGCACAAACTTGCGAGTTTTGTGTGATACGTTTTTAACATTAGAAAGTCTTACTGACATTCGCGTAAAAAAAACGCAGTGATATTACAATCGCAAGTGGAAAGACACCCTAAGGCAGATCCTATTGCTGCCCACTGCAGAGGGTCTGTTACTGCTGTATGAGGTTGGTTGGGAAGGGTGCTGACTAGAGATGAGCGAGCACGCTCGGATAAGTCAGTTACTCAAGCACGCCTCGCTCTTCTCGAGTAACTGCATTCTTGTCTGAGCGTGTTGGGGGGGGGGACGGGGGTGAGCGGGATGCAGCGCTGGGTAGCGGGGGGAGAGAGAGATCTCTTTCGCTCTCTCCCCCGCTATCCCCCGACGCCCCCCCCCCCCGAGCACGCTCGGACAAGAATGCAGTTACTCGATAAGAGCTAGGCTAGCTCTAGTAACTGACTTATCCGAGCGTGCTTGCTCATCTTTAGTGCTGACGGATCACAAAAGCTGATATGGATTCTTTAGAGGCCTCATTATCAGCCCCTGTACAACTCAGCTTTAAGAAATGGAATGTTCTGGCCCAGTTTTCATATGAGCTCCTGTAAGCTATGTTCACACAGAGCAGATTTGCCACAGATTTTCTGTGCAGACTCTCCAGATGGAAAATCCATAGCATTTACAGTAGGAGCAATGGGAATAAGATTTTAAAAATTTCATCATGCTGCGGAATTTGCCATGTGTAAACATACCAGAGCAGTAATAGTGACCCCCACAGTGGCCTCAGCAGTAATATTGACCCCCACAGTGGTCTCAGCAGGAATAGTGACCCCCCCACAGTGGTCCCAATAGTAATAATGACCCCCCACAGTGGCCTCAGCAGTAATAGTGACCCCTACAGTGGCTTCAGTAGTAATAGTGTCCCCCAAAGTGGCCTCAGTAGTAAAAGTGTCCTCCAAAGTTGCCTTCGTAGTAATAGTGACCCCCACAGTGGCCTCAGCAATAATAATGACCCCCATAGAGGCCCCAGCAGTAATAGTGACCCTCACAGTAGCGCTAGCAGTAATAGTGACCCCCATAGTAGTGCTTGCAGTAATGATGACCCTCACAGCAAGGTCAGCAGTAATAGCGATCCCCATAGCAGCCTCAGCAGTAATAGTGATCCCCACAGCAGCCTCAGCAGTAACAGTGATCCCCACAGCAGGGTAAGTAGTAATAGTGACCCCCAACAGCAGCCCCAGTAGTAATAATGTCTCCCACAGTAGCCCCAGCAGTAATAGTGTCACCCACAGCAGCCCCAGCAGTATTAGTAACTCCCACAGTGGCCCAGGTAGTAATAGTGGCCCTGACAGTGGCCCCAGTAGTAATAGTGACCCCCACCGCGGCCTCAGTAGTAATAGTAACCCTCCACAGTAGCCCCAGTAGTAATAGTGACTCCAACAGAAGCCCCAGTAGTAATAGTGCCCTCCCACAGTGGCCCCAGTAGTAATCCTATCATTACTGGGGCCAATATAGGGGATGCTATTATTAATAGTATTCCCTATATCAGCCGCAGCCCCCTGAGACCCATATACTTACTCCCTGCTCCTCTGCTCGGCACTGCTTAGCGGTGCTGATCCCAGGTGCACATAGTAACATAGTTCGTAAGGCCAAATGAAGACAATGTCCATCTAGTCCAGCCTATCCTCCTGTGTTGTTGATCCAGACGAAGGCAAAAACCCCAAGAGCAGAACTCAATTAGCCCTTTTGGGGAAAAAGTTCCTTCCCGACTCCCTAATGGCAATCAGACTATTCCCTGCCCTACCTGCCTGTATACCCCGATTAACAATTAACCTAAGATTTATAACCTATAATATCCTTCTGCTCCAGAAAGACATCAAGTCCCCTTTTAAACTCCTTTTGCCATCACCACATCCTCAGGCAGAGAGTTCCACAGTCTCACTGCTCTTACAGTAAAGAACCCCTTTCTGTGTTGGTGATAAAACCTGCTTTCCTGTAAACGTAGCGGATACCCTCTTGACACAATCGCAGTCCTGGGTATAAACAGATCATGGGAGAGATCCTTGTATAGTCCCCTCATGTATTTATACATAGTTATTTGGTCCCCCCTTAGTCGTCTTTTTTCTAGAGTAAATAATTAGAGATGAGCGAACGTACTCGTCCGAGCTTGATATTCGTGCGAATATTAGGGTGTTCGGGATGCTCGTTACTCGAAACGAATACCACGCGGTGTTCTGGTTACTTTCAGTTTCCTCTCTGAGACGTTAGCGCGCTTTTCTGGCCAATTGAAAGACAGGGAAGGCATTACAACTTCCCCCTGTGACGTTCAAGCCCTATACCACCCCCCTGCAGTGAGTGGCTGGGAAGATCAGATGTCACCCGAGTATAAAAGTCGGCCCCTCCCGCGGCTCGCCACACATGCCTTGTGAGTTAGCTGAGGGAAAGTACTATCGTGCTGGTGCTGCTGTAGGGAGAGCGTTAGGAGTCAGTGTAGGCTTCAAGAACCCCAACGGTCCTTCTCAGGGCCACATCTACCTGTGTGCAGGCTGCTGCTAGCAGTGTTTTTTTGTTTTTTTTTCTCAAAATCGGCAGTGCAGAGCATTGCACCCGGCATTAGGGACAGAAGTGGTGCATAGACAGGGAGAGTGTTAGGAGTGAGTGTAGCCTTCAAGAACCTCAACGGTCCTTTCTAGGGCCAAATTTAAGCGTGTGCAGTACTGTGCTGGCTGCTGTTAGCAGTGTTGCATTTTTTTTTTTTTCTAAAAATCGTCTGTGCAGAGCATTGCACCCTCCATTGATACTACAGGGACAGAATTGTGTAGGCAGGGCCACAACACAGTTATTGTTCATTGAATACATGCAGTGGGGTCTTCCCCTTGCTAAAAAGGACAAAAAATTATATTTGGCCAGCCTGTGTCAGTCCTAAGGTCTCCGTGTACGTGTGTGCTGCATGGACAACGTACAAAAATCAGACGCAACCAGCTACGGTTTACTGCAGGCTTGCGCCATTGTCTTTCCTGACTGGCAAATACCTGCTCTGCTAGAGTTAATAACTCTGCTACACTATAGTTGTGTGACACTTTTTGAGGGCCACACCACAGATATTAAACTTCTTGTTCATTGAATATACGCAGTGGGGTCTTCCTTTTGCTAAAAAGGACAAAAAATTATATTTGGCCTGCAGGCTTGCGCCAATTTATTTCCTGCCTGGGAAATCAAATCACTGGTAATACAGCATGCTGAGGGGTAGGAGTAGGCCTAGAGGACGAGGACGCGGCCAAGGACGCGGAGGGCCAAGTGAGGGTGTGGGCACAGGCCGAGCCAGTGTGGTGGCCAGGGGTAGAGGCAGGGCCAGACCGAATAATCCACCAACTGTTTCCCAAAGCGCCCCCTCGCGCCATGCCACCCTGCACAGGTCAAGGTGCTCTACGGTGTGGCAGTTTTTCACAGAGACGCCTGACGACCGACGAACAGTGGTGTGCAACCTTTGTCGCGCCAAGATCAGCTGGGGAGGCACCACCAACAGCATGCGCAGGCATATGATGGCCAAGCACCCCACAAGGTGGGACGATGCCCGTTCACCGCCTCCGGTTTGCACCACTGCCTCTCCCCCTGTGCCCCAACCTGCCACTGAGATCCAACCCCCCTCTGAGGACACAGGCACTACCGTCTCCTGGCCTGCACCCACACCCTCACCTCCGCTGTCCTCGGCCCCATCCAGCAATGTCTCTCAGCGCAGCGTCCAGACGTCGCTAGTGCCACAGTTTGAGCGCAAGCGCAAGTACGACGCCACGCACCCGCACGCTCAAGCGTTAAACGTGCACATTGCAAAATTGATCAGCCTAGAGATGCTGCCGTATAGGCTTGTGGAAACGGAGGCTTTCAAAAGCATGATGGCGGCTGCCCCGCGCTACTCGGTTCCCAGTCGCCACTACTTTTCCCGATGTGCCGTCCCAGCCCTGCACGACCACGTCTCCCGCAACATTGTACGCGCCCTCACCAACGCGGTTACTGCCAAGGTCCACTTAACAACGGACACGTGGACAAGCACAGGCGGGCAGGGCCACTATATCTCCCTGACGGCACATTGGGTGAATTTAGTGGAGGCTGGGACAGAGTCAGAGCCTGGGACCGCTCACGTCCTACCCACCCCCAGAATTGCGGGCCACAGCTCGGTGGTGGTATCTGCGGCGGTGTATGCTTCCTCCACTAAAGCACCTTCCTCCTCCTCCTCCTCCTCCTCCAACGCAACCTCTGTCTCGCAATCAAGATGTATCAGCAGCACGTCGCCAGCAGTCGGTGTCACGCGGCGTGGCAGCACAGCGGTGGGCAAGCGTCAGCAGGCCGTGCTGAAACTACTCAGCTTAGGAGAGAAGAGGCACACGGCCCACGAACTGCTGCAGGGTCTGACAGAGCAGACCGACCACTGGCTTGCGCCGCTGAGCCTCCAACCGGGCATGGTCGTGTGTGACAACGGCCGTAAGCTGGTGGCGGCTCTGCAGCTCGGCAGCCTCACGCACGTGCCATGCCTGGCCCATGTGTTTAATTTGGTGGTTCAGCGCTTTCTGAAAAGCTACCCCCACTTGTCATACCTGCTCGGAAAGGTGCGCCAGCTCTGCGCACATTTCCGCAAATCCCACACGCACACTGCCACCCTGCGGACACTGCAACATAGGTTTAATCTGCCAGTGCACCGACTGCTGTGCGACGTGCCCACACAGTGGATCTCTACGCTCCACATGTTGGCCAGACTCTATGAGCAGCGTAGAGCTATAGTGGAATACCAACTCCAACTTGCGCGGCGCAGTGGGAGTCAGCCTCCTCAATTATTTACAGAAGAGTGGCCCTGGTTGGCAGCCATCTGCCAGGTCCTTGGAAAATTTGAGGAGTCTACCTAGGTGGTGAGCGGCGATGCTGCAATCATTAGCGTCACCATTCCTCTGCTATGCATCTTGAGAAGTTCCCTGCAAAGCATAAAGGCAGACGCTTTGCGCTCGGAAACAGAGCCGGGGGAAGACAGTATGTCGCTGGATAGTCAGAGCACCCGCCTGTCTATATCTCAGCGCGTTGAGGAGGAGGAGGAGGAGCATGAGGAGGATGAGGAGGAGGGGGAAGAGACAGCTTGGCCCACTGGTGAGGGTACACATGCTGCTGGGCTGTCATCCTTTCAGCGTGTATGGCCTGAGGAGGAGGAAGAGGAGGAGGAGGAGGATCCTGAAAGTGATCTTCCTAGTGAGGACAGCCATGTGTTGCGTACAGGTACCCTGGCACACATGGCTGACTTCATGTTAGGATGCCTTTCTCGTGACCCTCGCGTTACACGCATTCTGGCCGGATTACTGGGTGTACACACTGCTCGATCCACGGTATAAGGAGAGCCTTTGCACTCTCATTCCCGAAGAGGAAAGGGGTTCGAGAATGATGCTATACCACAGGGCGCTGGTGGACAAACTGATGGTAAACTTCCCATCCGACAGCGCTAGTGGCAGAAGGCGCAGTTCCGAGGGCCAGGTAGCAGGGGAGGCGCAGAGATCAGGCAGCATGTACAGCGCAGGCAGGGGAACATTCTTCAAGGCCTTTGCCAGCTTTATGGCTCCCCAACAAGACTGTGTCACCGCTCCCCAGTCAAGGCTGAGTCGGCGGGAGCACTGTAAAAGGATGGTGAGGGAGTACGTAGCCGATCGCACGACCGTCCTCCGTGACGCCTCTGCCCCCTACAACTACTGGGTTTCGAAGCTGGACACGTGGCCTGAACTCGCGCTGTATGCCCTGGAGGTGCTTGCTTGTCCTGCGGCTAGCGTCTTGTCAGAGAGGGTGTTTAGTGCGGCTGGGGGAATCATCACGGATAAGCGTACCCGCCTGTCAACCGACAGTGCCGACAGGCTTACACTCATCAAGATGAACAAAGCCTGGATTTCCCCAGACTTCTCTTCTCCACCAGCGGACAGCAGCGATACGTAAGCAATACGTAGGCTGCACCCGCGGATGGAAGCTACGTTCTCTCTCACCATCCAAAACGGGGACATTTCTGCTTCATCAATCTGTGTCTAATATTCCTCCTCCTCCTCCTGAAACCTCACGTAATCACGCTGAACGGGCAATTTTTCTTAGGGCCACAAGGCTCACTCATATAATTTTTCTAAACAATTTTTATATGTTTCAATGCTCTTAAAAGCGTTGAAACTTTAACTTGAACCAATTTTTCGTTAAACTGGGCTGCCTCCAGGCCTAGTTACCACTTAAGCCACATTAACCAAAGCGATTAATGGGTTTCACCTGCCCTCTTGGTTGGCCATGGCCAATTTTTTGGATGTACATTAGTACTGTTGATACAGCAATTTTTGTGGGCCCTCGCCTACAGTGTAATCAAATGAATTTTTAGCCCACCTGCATTACAGCTGACGTTACATCCGCTGTGTTGGGCAATGCAATGGGATATTTTTGTGTATCGCCGGTGGGTTCCAGGGAGCCACCCATGCTGTAGGTGCACACGGAGTTTAACCTACATGTGTCCACTTGTAAAGAACCCCAGTCTGACTGGGGCATGCAGTGTGGGCCGAAGCCCACCTGCATTAAGCATGACATTACTACCTCAGCTGTGTTGGGCAATGCAATGGGATATTTCTATGTACCGCCGGTGGCTTCCTGGCACCCACCCCTGCTGTGGGTCCACAGGGAATTATAAATGCATCTGTTTCCACTTGTAAAGAACCCCAGTCAGACTGGGGCATGCAGTGTGGGCCGAAGCCCACCTGCATTAAGCACGACATTACTACCTCAGCTGTGTTGGGCAATGCAATGGGATATTTCTATGTACCGCCGGTGGCTTCCTGGCACCCACCCCTGCTGTGGGTCCACAGGGAATTATAAATGCATCTGTTTCCACTTGTAAAGAACCCCAGTCAGACTGGGGCATGCAGTGTGGGCCGAAGCCCACCTGCATTAAGCACGACATTACTACCTCAGCTGTGTTGGGCAATGCAATGGGATATTTTTATGTACCGCCGATGGGTTCCAGGAAGCCACCCATGCTGTCGGTCGACAGGGACTTCACAATAGGGAGTTGTACCTGCCTGTGTCTATGAATTAAAAAGCCCGGTCTGACTGAGGCATGCAGAGACACCTTGACAGAATGAATAGTGTGTGACACATAGGTTCCCCATTGCTATGCCCACGTGTGCAGCTCCTGATGGCGGTGGCACAGGATTCTATTTCTCATTGCTTCTGTACAGCATTGTGGGCTATCGCCCCGCCCCTTTTAAAGAGGGTCGCTGCCTAGCCGTGCCAACCTCTGCAGTGTGTGCCTGCGGTTCCTCCTCATGGCAGACGCACTTCTAAATAGACATGAGGGTGGTGAGGCATTAGGGCAGCTGAAGGCTGCGCAGGGACACTTTGGTGTGTGCTGTGGGGGGGGGAGGGGGGGGTTGGGCAGCATGTAACACAGGAGAAGTGGCAGTGGAGTGTCATGCAGGCAGTGATTGTGCTTTGTTGGAGGTAGTGTGGTGCTTAGCTAAGGTATGCCATGCTAATGAGGGCTTTTCAGAAGTAAAAGTTTTTGGGAGGGGGGGGGCCCACTCTTGCCGCTATTGTGGCTTAATAGTGGGACCTGTGAACTTGAGATGCAGCCTAACATGTAGCCCCTCGCCTGCCCTATCCGTTGCTGTGTCGTTCCCATCACTTTCTTGAATTGCCCAGATTTTCACACAAGGAAACCTTAGCGAGCATCGGCGAAATACAAAAATGCTCTGGTCGCCCATTGACTTCAATGGGGTTCGTTACTCGAAACGAACCCTCGAGCATCGCGAAACGTTCGTCCCGAATAACGAGCACCCGAGCATTTTGGTGCTCGCTCATCTCTATAAATAATCCCAATTTTCATAGCCTCTCTGAGTATTCCAGTCCCTTCATTCCATGTATTAGTTTAGTTGCTCTTCTTTGAACCCCCTCCAGTACTGTAATATCTTTCCTGAGCACCGGTGACCAGAACTGTGCGCAGTATTCCATGTGGGGCCTGACTAGTGCCTTATATAATGGAAGGATAATGTTCTCGTCCTTCGCCCCTATACCTCTTTTTAATGCACCCCAAGACCTTATTAGCCTTTGCAGCAGCTGACTGGCATTGGTTACTTCAGTTTAGTCTATAATCCACTAGTACCCCCAGGTCTTTTTCCATATCACCTTTCCATAGCAGTACCCCATTTAGAGTATATTGGTGACATCCGTTTCTGCAGCCCATGTGCATAGCCTTACATTTAACATTGAACTTCATTTGCCATTTTTCTGCCCTGAGCTTATCTAGCTCCATTTGTAGTCGTACATTGTCCTCCGTTGCATTGATTATATTGTATAATTTTGTGTCATCTGCAAATATTGATATTTTATTGTGCAGCCCCTCTATCAAGTCGTTGATAAATATATTGAACAGAATGGGGCCTAATACTGAACCCTGTGGCACCCCACTAGCGATGGTGGCCCAAACAGAGTACAAACCATTTATTACCACCCTCTGCTTTCTATCATTGAGCCAGTTCTTTACCCAATTACACATGTTTTCACCCAATCCGAGCTGTCTCATTTTGTATATTAGCCTATTATGTGGCACAGTGTCAAATGCTTTACAGAAGTCCAGATATACAAGATCAATAGATTCTCCCTGGTCCAGCCTAGAGCTTACTTCATCGTAGAAACTGATCAGATTTGTCTGACATGAGCGACCCTTCATGAATCCATGCTGGTGAGGAGTTATTCCCTTGTTCTCCTTAAGGTACTCTTCAATGGCATCTCTCAGAAACCCCTCGAAAATATTTCCTGTTACTGAAGTGAGACTTACTGGCCTGTAGTTACCAGGCTCACTTTTGGTCCCCTTTTTGTAAATTGGAACCACGTTGGCAATGCGCCAATCCAATGGTACAATCCCGGTCTTGATAGTATCCAGAAATATTAGATATAGCGGCCTAGCTATCTCATCACTTAGTTCCTGTTACGGCACTCTGACCCCCGAGCGCCAGATGGGGTGCCCTGAACTTACCGCACCCCACTGTCCCTGCCTACTTGCCTCGACCTGGCTAACCCCAGGCGGACAACTGGGCGGCGGTCCCTACTCTGGCTAGGGACCTGGCGACTATCTAGATGAACTAACTAATGGGGGACAGAGTGCCGACAAGGAAGGCAGATGGAGTTACCAAACAGAAAAATTCTGAGCACTAGACAAGCTAGGGAAAGGAAGCTGACGAGCAGACTAGCGGACTGACTGGAGGGAACTGCAGACAGAACTAACTAGTAGCTGACAGAACCAATAACTGGCAGTGAGCTCAGGTCACTGCCAGCCTTATAACTGCGAGACTCCGCCCAGTGGTGGAGAGTGGGAGGAGCCAACTCCCCCACTCACAGTACAAGACAGAGGAAGGGGTGCGGGCGGCGCTCTACGGGCGGACCCGCCCACGCCGCCGCACACTGGCCGCCCCACGTCGCCGGGAGAGCCCTGTCGTCCCAGCTCCAGGATGCCGGAGCCGAAGCCGGAGCGGCGCGCGCTGACCGCGGGACCCCGCGCCGTGCTGCCTGGTAACAGTTCCCTTAGTACCCTTGGGTGTATTCCATCTGGGCCTGGCGATTTATCGATTTTAATCTTCTTTTATCGGTTCCGCACTTCCTCCTGCGTTAGGTATGACATATTTTATGAGGGGTTCATTTTATTCCCCTGCATCTCGTGTGGCATTTCCTTTTCGTTTGTAAATACGCTTGAAAAGAAACTATTTAATAGGTTTGCCTTCCCTCCATCATCTTCAATGATTTCTCCTGCATTATTTGTTAAAGGGACAATGCTCTCGGTGCAAATCCTTTTGCTGTTAATATAGTTGAAAAATAGTTTGAGGTTTTTTTCGCTCTCTTTGGCGATTAGTCTTTCTGCCTCCTCTTGGCAATTTTAATCCTATCTTTGCATATTTTGTTTTTTTCCCTGTACGATTTTAGTGCTTCTTCGCTGCCTTCTTGCTTTAGTAGTTTGAACGCTTTTTTTTCCTGTTTATTGCCCCTCTTACTGTCGAGCCACATTGGTTTCCTTTTAGTTGAAATTGACATTGTATTGTCAGTGTGTGCATCCGGATGCCTCCTCTCTTGTGCTCTCGCGAGAACCAAGGAGGAGGTGTCAGGGGAGGAGGATCCTGGGTGCACACTGATGTCACAGTAATTGTGGAATCAGCTCTGCTGAGTGAATACCGGTATTCACTACTGTGGTGAGCAGCCACCCGCAAAGTGCCAGCAGGGAAGGCTCTGTGTGCCACCTCTGGCATGTGTGCCATTGGTTCACCACCACTGGTTTAGGGGATATGGTATGCCTCCATGAAAAGCTGCATTTTTAGAGCATGTCTGAAGTTTTGTGTGTCAGGATTACCCGAATAGATTTGGGTAGCATGTTCCAGAGGACTGATGCTGCTCTGGAGAAGTCTTGGGGGTGGGAAAGAGAGGTTCGAATTAAAGGGGCACTTAATCTGATTTCAGGAGTGGAACGGAGGGTGCAGGCTGGGTGGGGGATTGAGATAAGGGAGGCAATGTAGGGTGGCACGGTGCTATGGAGAACTTTATGGATGAAGGTAGTGAGCTTAAATTCAATTCTATATTTCATGGGCAGCCATTGCAGTGACTGGCACAGGGCAGAGGCATCCGAGTAGCAGCTGAAAAGGAAGATGAGCCTGTCTGCTGAATCAGGATGGATTGGACAGGGGAGAGTCTGGTGCAGGGGAGGCAGATCAGCAATGAGTTGCAATAATCAAGCCGAGAATGGATGAGGGCAACAGTGAGCGTTTTTAGTGTGTCCATGATGAGAAAAGATCGGATTCTTGTGATGTTCTTGAGGTGCAGCTGACATGTTCAGGCGGGAGATTGGATATAGGGGGTAAAGGAGAGATCGGGGCTGAATATAACCCAAAGACAGCTGGCGTGCTGTCTAGGAGTTATGTTTGTGCCACACACTGAGATGGAGATGTCAGGATGAGGTCGCTTAGCAGAGGGCAGAAACACCAGTAGGTCAGTTTTTGAGAGGAAAGGTGCTGTGATGTCACGGGAAGAGGTGTATAACTGGGTGTCATCAGCATAGAGATGGTATTGAAAGCCAAAATGTCTGATGGTTTGTCCAATAGGGGCTGTGTAGATGGAGAAGAGGAGGGGGCTTAGTGCCGAGCCCTGGGAGACTCCAACAGCAAGGGGAAAAGGAGAGGAGGTAGAGCCAGCAAAGCAAACGCTGAATGAGCGGTCAAATAGGTAGGAGGAGAACCAGGAGAGAGCAGTGTCCTTTAGTCCAGTGGAGCGAAGCATACTGAGAAGGTTGTAGTCAACAGTGTCAAATGCTGTGGAGAGATGGAGGAGAATCAGTAGGGAGTAGTTGCCCCTCGATTTGGCTGTCAGTAGGTCATTTGACACTTTTGTAAGGGCAGTTTCTGTCGAGTGTAGAGGGCAGAAGCCGGACTGTAAGGGGTCAAGAAAAGAGTTTTCTGATAGATAGCTTGTAAGGTGGGAGTAAACTAGGCATTCTAATAGTTTGGAGATAAAGGGGAGATTTAAGATGGGTCAGTAGTTGGCAGCATCGGACGAGTAAAGTGTCGGTTTCTTTAGGAGTGGGGATATGATGTTTGAATGAGGAGGGGAAAATGCCAGAGGTCAGAGAGAGGTTGAACATAGTGGTGAGATGCGAGATGACAACTGTGGAGAGGGATCGGAGGAGGTGTGAGGGCAGAGGGTTGCTAGCACAGGTGGTGGGGCAAGCAGAGGAGAGCAATCACATTATTAATACCCCATGGTGAACACCGTTAGAAAAAAAATTGCAATGCCAAAATTGTGCCTTTATTAGTCACCCTGTTTTCAAGGAAAAATTGAATGAAAAGTAATTGTTGTGACATTAGATTGGCGCATTGCCAATGTAGTTCCAATATACAAAGAGGGGACCAAAAGATCGCCTGGTTATTACAGGCTGGTAAGTCTCACTGCAATAACTGGAAAAATATTCGAGGAGTTTCTTATAGGCGCCATTCTAGAATACCTCAAGGAAAACAACGGAATAACTCCTCACCAGCATGGATTCATGAGGGGTCAATCATGTCTGACCAATCTGATCAGGTTCTACAATGAAGTAAGCTCTAGGCTGGACCTGGGAGAGTCTATTGATCTCGTATATCTGGACTTCTCTAAAGCATTTGACACCGTGCAGCATAATAGGTTGATATATAAAATGAGACAGCTCAGTCTGGGCGAAAACGTGTGTATCTGAGTAAAGAACTGGCTCCGAGATAGAAAGCACGGGGTAGTAATTAATGGTTTAAACTCTGATTGGGCCACCATCGCTAGCGAGGTGCCACGGGGTTCAATATTAGGCCCCATTCTGTTCAATATATTTATCAATGAACTGATAGAGGGACTGCACAGTAAAATATCAATATTTGCAGATTACTCAAAATTATATAAGATAATTAATGCAACGGAGGAAAATGTATGGCTACAAAGGACCTAGATAAGCTGGGGGCTTGGGCAGAAAAATGGCAAATGAAGTTCAATGTTGATAAATGTAAGGTTATGCACATGGGCAGGAGAAATGGATGTCACTGATATACACTAAATGGGGTACTGCTAGGGAAGAGTGACATGGAAAAAGACCTGGGAGTACTAGTGGATTGTAGATTTGCTGGAGCAACCAATGCCAGTCAGCTGCTGCAAAAGCTAATAGAGTCTTGGGGTGCATTAAAAGAGGTATAGGGGCGAGTGACGAGAAGATTATCCTCCCACTATATAAGGCACTTGTCAGGCCCCACATGGAATACTGCGTACAGTTCTGGACACCAGTGCTCAGCAGAGATGTTGCAGTGCTTGAGGGGGTTCAAATAAGGGCAACTAAATGAATACATTGAATGAGGGGACTGGAATATCAAAATTGGGATTTTTTAACCTGGAAAAAAAGACGGCTAGGGGACGATCAAATAACTATGTATAAATACATGAGGGGACAATACAAGGATCTCTCCCATGATCTGTTTATACCCTGGACCAGGACGGTAACAAGAGGGCATCTGCAACATCTAGAAGAAAGCAGGTTTCAACATCAACACAGAAGGAGGTTCTTTACTGTAAGAGCAGTGAGACTGTGGAACTCTCTGCCTGAGGACGTAGTGATGGCAAGATCCATAGAGGAGTTAAAGAGGGGACTAGATGTCTTTCTAGAGCGCTATGATATTACAGGATATAGACATTAGGTGACCAGCGGTTTGTTGATCTGGGTCTTACAGACAGGTAGGAACTATCAGGGGTTGATTCAGGGATTACTCTTACTGCCATTATGGAGTCGGGAAGGAATTTTTTCCCTGAAAGGGCTAATTGGCTCCTGCCTCTTGGGGTTTTTGCCTTCCTCTGGATCAACAAGGAGGCTGAAACAGGCTGAACTAGATGGACATTGTTTTCATTCAGCCCAACATACTATATAATCAAAAAAGTTGAAAGTTTTCTCTCACTCTCTCTACCGACCAGCACTCACTGTTTAGTTGTCTGTGACGGTACTCTCTTAATCCTTCCATGATAACTCCAACACTCTAGACCAACCAGGGATAAAACGGGGTATTCTCCATTCTTTAGTAGATGGGATATCGCTCCGCGTCTTCTATATTGGATAGACTTAGATGGGGCTTTCTCCTTTCTTTCACTCTCTTCTCAAACATATTGTAATTTACAGGTAGACTGTCTGGCTGTAGACACCATCTAGACTGATTGTTTAGACTTATAGCCCATTTAGATACAACGGTTATCACTCAAAATTCACTCAAAAGCCATCGGACCCACCGCAATGTGATCAGGGGGTCCTGATGGGTCTCTGTGGCACCCGGAGGCTTAAATATAGCCTCCGGGTCTGCAAGCTAAATTAGGCTTTAATGCTCAGACTCTGTCTGAATGTCATAGCCTGTCTAATACCCTGCTATGCTGAGGCATAGCAGAGTATAAGAAGAATAAAAAGAAAAGTACTATGCAAGGCCCTTAAAGGGACAAAAATTTTAAAAAAGTTAAAAAGTAAAAAAATAGTAAAAAAAATTATAAAAGAATAAAAACGCCAAAACCCCACCTTTCTTTAAAAAATTAAAAACCAAATTACACATGTGGTAGCCCTGCGTTCGTAATGACCCAGAGAAGGAAGTTAGTACATTATTTAATGTGCAGGGTGCACGGCATGGAAAAATAAAATAAAATGTGGCATCTTACCATACAAAATGCTGCATGGATCAACAAATGGTACTAATAGAAAGTACAACTCATCCCGCAAAATAAAAACCCTTACACAGCTCCTTTGATAAAAAAAAAAAATAAAATGCTGGGGGTCTTTGAATGCTAGGGGTCTTTGAATCTTTTTTTTTTTTTTTTTTTAAAGTGTGAAAAAGTAGCAAAAAAGAAAAACACTATTACAATTTGGTATTGGCATAATCGTACTGGCGTGTAGAATTACTTTAATATATTATTGATACTGCTCAGAGAATGCAGTGAAAAAAAAAATGCCAGAATTACAGATTTTCTTAATCTTGTTAATTATCTCTGTTATTCTGCACGCTGAATACCGTAAAAATAAAACCCAAAAAACAAATGGCAGAATTTTTTTTTTTTCCCCCCAGCCTCCATTCAAATTTTTTTACAAAAGTTATGCAATACATTGTATATACCCCAAAACAATGCCATTAAAAAATACAACTTGTCCCACAAAAAACAAGCTCTCACATGGCTGTGTCAATGGAAAAATGAAAAGGCTCCTGGAACGCGACTGAAAAATTAGTTGAAATTAAATGATTGGCCCATTTAAAAAACCTGCCCTGGTGGGTTTGACAGGGTGGTGAGAAACCCGCCACTCAAGAGGTTAATCATTGCGTGTAAGCCTGGGTTCACACAGGGCGTATTTGCTGCTTATTTGCCGCGGATTGCCGTTGCATATCCGCATTGCAGCCATTCCGTCGCATTTGCAGTGCAATGCAGTGCAAATGTGTTTGGCCAAAATGTCGTTCTCACAGGGCGTAAAATTTACCGCAGAGCCGCAGTGCGGATAAGCAACTGCGTCGCGGTTTTGAAAGATGCAGCATGTCCATTCTTTCGACCTTTCCGCAGCGCTTTTTTTTTCCATAGGGCCCCATGGACGCAGCAAAAACCGCTATGAAATCCGCTATTGCTTTTTTTGTCGCGGTTTTTCCAAGCGGTTCCGCAGCAGATTGTTCGCATGAGAAAAGAGAGGCAATAAAGTTTGTTCACAGGAAGTGGTTCAGCAGCCATTTTAGCCGCTTGGCGCCATTTCAGCCTGGTCTCCATGCACAGAGGAAGCAGGGAGCAGGAGCTCAGCCGGCAGCACCACACCGAGCGGCACCACACCCCCCCAGCGGCAACAGAACATCCATTGGGAGCAGCACCAGCGGTAGGGACTTCCCTCGCGGCCAAGGGAAAACCCCGCCAGTGGCGGGAAAAGCACCGCCAGCAGCGGCGTCACCACCACTACCCCCAGCGTCACCACCACTACCCCCAGCGGGTCCACCACTACCCCCAGCGGGTCCACCACTAGCCCCAGCGGGGCAAGCAGCTGGCCCACCACAACTACCACCACCGGCGGCAGCACTACAACCCCCAGCAGGACCACGCCCAGTGGCGGGAAAAGCAGCGGCGTCACCACTACTACCCCCAGCGGGTCCACCACTAGCCCCAGCGGGTCCACCACTAGCCCCAGCGGGGCAAGCAGCTGGCCCACCACAACTACCACCACCGGCAGCAGCACTACAACCCCCAGCGGGACCACGCCCAGTGGCGGGAAAAGCAGCAGCGTCACCAGCACTACCCCCAGCGGGTCCACCACTAGCCCCAGCGGGGAAAGCAGCTGGCCCACCACAGCTACCACCACCGGCAGCAGCACTACAACCCCCAGCGGCACCATGCCCAGTGGCGGGAAAAGCAGCGGCGTCACCACTAATACCCCCAGCGGGTCCACCACTAGCCCCAGCGGGGCAAGCAGCTGGCCCACCACAACTACCACCACCGGCAGCAGCACTACAACCCCCAGCAGGACCACGCCCAGTGGCGGGAAAAGCAGCGGCGTCACCACTACTACCCCCAGCGGGTCCACCACTAGCCCCAGCGGGGCAAGCAGCTGGCCCACCACAACTACCACCACCGGCAGCAGCACTACAACCCCCAGCGGGACCACGCCCAGTGGCGGGAAAAGCAGCGGCGTCACCACCACTACCCCCAGCGGGTCCACCACTAGCCCCAGCGGGGCAAGCAGCTGGCCCACCACAACTACCACCACCGGCAGCAGCACTACAACCCCCAGCGGGACCACGCCCAGTGGCGGAAAAAGCAGCGGCGTCACCACTACTATCCCCAGCGGGTCCACCACTAGCCCCAGGGGGGCAAGCAGCTGCCCACCACAGCTACCACCACCGGCAGCAGCACTACAACCCCCAGGGGGACCACGCCCAGTTGCGGGAAAAGCAGCGGCGTCACCACCACTACCCCCAGCGGGTCCAGCACTAGCCCCAGCGGGTCCACTACAACCCCCACTGGGTCAAGCAGCTGGCCCACCACAGCTACCACCACCGGCAGCAGCACTACAACCCACAGCGGCACTACGCCCAGTGGCGGGAAAAGCAGCAGCGTCACCACCACTACCCCCAGCGGGTCCACCACTAGCCCCAGTGGGGCAAGCAGCTGGCCCACCACAGCTACCACCACCGGCAGCAGCACTACAACCCACAGCGGGGCAAGCAGCTGGCCCACCACAGCTACCACCACTGGCAGCAGCACTACAACCCACAGCGGGGCAAGCAGCTGACCCACCACCGCTACCACCACCGGCAGCTAAACCACAACCCACAGCGGGAACACCACCAAGCCCCCACACGCTACCATTACCACCAGCGTCAGCAGTGGCACCACTACCCACAGCGGGACCACCAGCTTGACTACCACCACCGACAGCAGCCATACCACCAGAACCATCAACAGCTATCCCACTACCACCGGGAGAACAACACCCAGCGGGACCGCCAACCGCACCAGAGCCACCACCACTTTCACCACCAGCATCACAACCACCACCACCAGCAGCGGCACAATCTTCAACCTCGGCTGAAAAAGGTAATGCACTACTTCGCCATCTCCATTGCAGGCAACACGAGCGCAGCTCCACCCCACCTTCTTGTGGTCTCTCCTCGCAGCATCGCGTTCTTTAGCGTCCTTCTTTTTTGAGCATTGCAACCCGCGGTAGTCGCTGTTTTACTCCCCTGCATTGCTCCACAGTTGCATTGCGTACCTTTCCAAGGGGCAAGGTTGGCGTTAAGTAGGGCATTTCCACCATTGTATGGCCACCCACCCTGGTGCATGTCATTCCTTTGCACAGGCGAGGCCACGCGTCCGGTTTTGCATTGCTCAGCCTGTGACACAAATCGGAAGCAGCAAAGTATTTTTTAACACGTTTCCTTTTATAAAATTGCTCTCCCTTTGGCATGTCACTTGTGTAGATGTGAGCCTCGGCGTTCTTTTTGGCGACTTCCCATTGAGCGCTAGTGGCCCATAATGTTGTGTATCTGATGAAATGTAATCATATGGTGATTTTTCACAGGAAGACCTACATTTTCTGCAGTCGCCAAGTACATTCCTTTCACACAGTCATCCCTCTTTCCGGACAATGGCCTGGTATCAACGAATGGGGATCAACGTTGGCAGGATGATACTCTTGGTGAGTGTAGTGTCCGCTGACACAACCATATTCTCCCCCCTCGGAATGCAATTCAACTTGTTTTTTTCTTTCTTCCCTCCTTGCAGGTTGAAAGTAGGCCTGAGATTTGGGACCCAGCTGAGCCGGGCTACAGTGACCGTGACTTAAAGGCGGACGCCTGGATTGCGGTCTGCTCAGGGATGTATCCCGATTGGGACTCAGCTACTGCTGCCATCCAAAGTCAAATCCGTAAGTTTACACTATTGGTTGTAACGCTTTGGGTGTTATTGCGTGGATGTACTTAAAACTGTCCTGCATTTAACCACACTGTTTATTGCAGCGTTCTGTGGATTAAATATAATAAAAAAAAGTCTGGTACTGTGTTAGCCAGTAGAGCAAAATGTGATTGTTCTCAGCAAGAGAAACGACGTAATCTTGTAGATATGATACCTTTTAATGGCTAACAAAAATACATGATGTAATAATAGCGAGCTTCCGAACCAACGCATGGTTCTTCTTCAGGCTTATGGATTGGATCTGAAGAGGCATGGATATATATACACTTATAACATACATACTTATGACAAGGCACAGAAATGCATTGGTTCGGAAGCTCGCTATTATTACATCATGTATATTTGTTAGCCATTAAAAGGTATCATATCTACAAGATTACGTCGTTTCTCTTGCCGGGAACAATCACATTGTGGATTAAATAGTTTTGCAGACTGCTTTTAAAAGCCATCTTTAAATTCCCATCTGTAATTCTGCAGTTAAAGACGTCAAGAATCGCTGGCGTTCAGTTCGGGACCGGTTCAAGAAACACGAAAAGGAATGTGAAAAAGCGGCAGTTCCCTGTCAAAGAAAAAGTGTCCACATCATGACGTTCTGCTGTTCCTCAGGACCAGTCGAGCATTGCGTCCGTAAGTGTACATTTTCTTCCAAGCTTACAGCTCCGCGTCACTGACGTTGCATTTTGAGGTTGTACGTCTCTAAAACGGTACTATTGTTTCGTCCACAGATCCAGCAGGAACCTCACGGCCGCGCCTGCCACGGACGAAACTGCTTCAGTCGACACAGAAAGGCCGGAACAGGAGTCGCGTGATGATGAGCCCCGAGAAGGTACCCCAACCTTGGAAGACAGCCAGCGGAGCACGCCCGATTTGTACCCCACTTCAGTAACACCGGAAGTGGGGGAACAAAACGTGCCGCTTAGCAGTAGTACTGCCCCTGGCAGCCGAGCAGGCAGTAGCAGGGAAGTGAGTTCCGAGCGGACGAGCCACAGCGTTGCTGCTCGTCCGTGCCGGAAGAATGACCAGACAGTTGCCGCCCAAGAGGCTCTAGCATTATTGCGCCGGGCTGACACGGAGGATCAGTGGGACACAATGGGTGCCACTATGGCGTCACGCATTCGGGAACTGACCTCGGAGCGTCAGTGGGCTATTGCGCCCGTTCTTTACACTGTGCTAGAAGTTTATGCTTCTCAAAGGCCCATTGCCGATAGCTGTGCCATTATTTTGGCTATGAAAAATGCAGCCTTTGCAGTATCACCATCAAACCGCATGTTGCCTCCACCCCAATCTTTCCCTGACCAACCAGGCCGGGTTTCTAGGACAACGGGATACCCCATGCACCATGTCTCTCAAGACACTGGCTACGGTGACACGGTCTCTGGCGGGTCCCCTTCCCAAACGTCGTTTCTGTCACTGATGAGCAGCCCTCTGCATCAGACATCGCAACACACAACCTCAGTATTGTACTCGCCACCAACCGCTTCTCAATCCAGTACAGGAGAAGGCTCTTTTATTAGTTATACGACATTGCAGTGATCACAACTGTTGCATGGGGATAACTGCAATGTCTTAGACGCTGGTATTGGAAAGTGCTGGTTCCGTTGTGATGCTGCCCTGTGTAACACTGCATGGAGTTGCCTGGTGTCCCAGAAATTCTAACGGATGGTCATCGGAAAGATTGGGGTGCAATTTCTTACATCGCTCACTGCCAGCTACTATCTGCTCTGCTGCTATATAAGCAAGGCAGACACATTCCTTCCTATCAGTGGCATGACCGTGAAATTCTTCGCAGGCTGTGCGACTGTACGAGAAGGATTGTGTTTGTGCGTGTAGTGGTATTTTTTCGCTGCCTGGCTGTCCTCCAAGGTTGGGGTAACTCATTTCTCGGTGTCATTGTTCCTTTTTTTTTTGTTTTGCTTTATTTATTTTCGTGTGTATCTTCATGTTCGCTCCAGTGTAATGTTTGTTACCGGTGTTCTAACATGAAAAAAACTAAAAAAAATGCTGATGAGAACAGTATGTTGGCCAGTTCCCATCAGCATTTTCACTTGCGGTATCTCCGTCAAGTATGGATGAAAGCCAAATTGGTAGTGGATCGGCCTGCGACGCACAAAAACGTAAGAGCACAGAAACTACTACTGTCACCACGTGCCAAATGTGTGCAACTGCAGGCCCTCCATATTGTGACGAGAAATATAACAGCAAACACAGAATTCCGCTACCCGACAGGGAGGTTAAATTCTGTCAGGATTTTAGTATCTCCGTCAAGTATGGACGAAAGCCAAATTGGTAGTGGATCGGCCTGCGACGCACAAAAACGTAAGAGCACAGAAACTACTACTGTCACCACGTGCCAAATGTGTGCAACTGCAGGCCCTTCATATTGTGACGAGAAATATAACAGCAAACACAGAATTCCGCTACCCGACAGGGAGGTTAAATTCTGTCAGGATTTTAGTAAAAAAAAGGTGGAAAAAAATGTGTGACATACATTGATTTCATGTCCTCCTGGTGCGTGGCTAATATAAAGCTAGGTTATGGTGTTGCGTCAAGCTTGCGAATGTGGTTCCATTGCTTGCGCAAAATTTCGTTTCCTAGTCATTTTGTGGTACTCGTTAACTACTTATATGCTTAAAAAGCATACGTTTCAACACCAATACACCAGCAATGTTCCTTAAGCTGTATTAAGATGTATTAAAATACCACATAGCCTTACAATTTTCTCCACTTTAATGGAAAGTTGACATATTTTGTGCGGCGACAAAAAGGAAGAACAATGTTTTTCTTGATATTTATTCAAATTTTTTTGCGCAAATTTTATTTATACAATTTCTTAAAATGGTGTGACCAATCTGGCATTTGCCATGGAGTGCCTTTGCTGTGTCTTGAATAAAGAAATAACTTTTTTCCACCTCTGTTTTCCGCGTCCTTCTGGGGCTGGGCGCCGGGGGGGGGGGGTCACACTGCAGTTAGGGCTGCACACCACCAACACAGGAGAACTGCCATGGCACGGTGCCTTCGTGACTAAGGAAATAGTCAGTGAAGAGTTCTCGTACCTGCAATGCGGAAGCAGGCGGGCGACCTACCCCCCAGTTGATGACCGTGTCAAAGGCAGGATCGAGTTCTTCGACATCTACCTCGGGGCGATAGTCCCGGAGGTAGTTGTGAAGAACACAACATGCCTTGACAAGGTCATCAACTGTGGTAGGGTCTACCATAAGGGTAGTCCCTAGAACTCTCCACTGACTTACCATAATCCCGAAGGCACACTCAACCATGCGACGTGCCCGGCTCAGCCTAAAATTAAAAATCCTTTTTCAGGCATTCAGTCCTCTTCGTGGGTATGGGCGCAACAGGTTTGGCATCAACGGGAAAGCCTCATCCGATACCATCACAAAGGGGACTGGATGTGTGGTTCCCGGGAAAGGTTGTGGGGCTGGGAGCGTAACGCCATCTCGGAGAATTTGCATCCCAATCTGTGAAGTTCGCAGCACCCGAGAATCTCCAGTGCTGCCATAGGTGCCGACGTCGATGCAAACAAATTTGCAATGTGCATCAGCCACCGCCATCAGGACAATAGAAAAAAACTTTTTGTAGTTGTAGAACTTTGATCCTGAGTGGGCTGGCTGAAGCACACGCACATGTTTGCCGTCAACCGCGCCTATGCAGTTAGGAAATTTGGCAACAGCTTGAAAGCCTGCTGCAACACGTTGCCAAGTGTCCTCGGTAGGTGAAGGCATCACGATGGGCTGCAACTTCTGCCAGATGGCGCTGCATGTGCACCTGACAATTTCGGTGATGGTAGATTTACCAACACGAAATTGGAGATGCAGGGATGCATAGCTCTCTCCTGTGGCCAGAAAGCTGAAAAGAAGCAGAGAAGAAAAAGAAAAGTTAGTACACTATGCAGACTTATATTGCCTCAACACTTCAATATATACAGTATTCAGATCTGGTTCTCAACACAAAATTTGTAGGAGAACGCAGTAAAATTCGTGTGAAGGAAATAAGATGTGCATTGCATAGGTAGCCATGGGGGAGGTTGAATTTTCACTTTACACGCTACACATAGTTCAGAATTTCATTCTCCCCATCCACAACATTATAGGTGGGGAGAGAGAATGAGAAAATGCAAACATGTTCCTGCCACGCTCAGGAACGTAACAAGGGTCCGTTGACTGCCGGTGCACAACAAAGGTTGCCCAAGTTTGCTGGTATGGTAAGTTCAACAATCTCTCTTCTGCCAATTTGTTTCGGAAGACAACCAGCCACAAGATGATGATGGCTGTGTTAGGTAGCAGAGGAGAGAATGCTAAAGACAACGAACAGTTCAACCTGCCTCTCCGAAAGTTACCAGATCAATACCCGAAAACGAACAACTTTACATATTCTGCTACGTGGGCTGCGAATTTAACGATGTAGTCTTCGGCTGGATGAACCCCTTTGTGACGGGGCAATAGTTAAACTATGTCCAGCAGTTGCAGGACGTGTATCGCGGGAGCTAGCGGCGCTGTCTCCCTCCATGCAGCAAGGGCGTCAGCTGGTTCTTGCAACTGAGACACGCAGTCAAGAACCGCGCACGGCCACTGGGCCGATGGCGGCTATTAACCCTTTAAATGCCACTGTCAATTCTTACAGCGGCATTTACATACCCCGATTGCTGTTCAGGGGTCAAGCATGGGCAACTACCCACCCGCCCCGTGAGATCGGGGTAGCCGTGCAGGTGTCATGACGGCCGGGGTGCTAATGAAAGGGGGGCTCGATAGCCTGGCTGTCCAAAAGCAGTATGACGTAATGCTATATCATTACGTCCTACTGCCGGAGCGATCACAGCATCGTATGTTGCTGTTCCAACTGAGGAACTTCCAAATAAAGAAAAAAAGACAATTTTGAGAAAAGGGGGAAAAAAGCAATCTTTTATATCCCCCCACCCCACCCTTTTTCTATATGTAATATTAAAAAATAAAAATAACTTAATTTAGATGTTTTTTGTATCGCCGCGTCACAACAAGTCCGATCTATCTAAGTAGCGCATTATATTTCCACGACGTGAAACGTCCCCCGAAAAAATAAATATTTAAAAAAAAGGTTTAGGTACCTAACAATAGTCCCTTGGTCTACCACGTCGCCTAAAAAATTAAAAGCGGTATTGCGCAAATATTGCAGAAAAAAAAATTATACACCGGACGTCCATGCTCTGCAGTCGCAAATTACATTACAGATATAACAACTGTGAAAGGATAACAAAGGTTACTTACCGAAGGGTGATGAGCAGCCTTTCTTCTGCAGTGATCGCCTTCCTCATCTGCGTATCCTGGTACGTCAGGTCCCGGCGCACCAGCTCCAGGAGGCGCTCAAAGGCCTCCATAGGCAGCCGGCAGAAGGCTACAAACTTGTCGGGATGGCTGCAGAGAGAGAGAGAAAGTGAGAGCGGGCTAAAATAAATAAAATTTCTTTGCGCAACCTCAAACCTATTCACGTGCTACACTTACTTACTTTTTCAAATCATGGTACAGGCTGGCGAAATGGCCCTTCGTCCCCCTCTCCGTCAGTAGAGGATGGACCCAGTGAGCAGAGGCCTTAGGGAGAGAGGGTAACATTTATTCTTTGGCTAACATTATTAGATGTTAATGCCATGTTGCCTGCAGGGAACACACAAATCAATGCACACTATGCTACTAGGACCTGCCAGCCTCGACCCAATCGGGTGTGAGAGGGGCGTTCCTCCCGTCAAACCCCTAGCTTCCGGTGGCGTCAGGATATAATAATACCCATAACTATTGTCACCAACGTAAAAAGCTGACCTCAGCAGAATGTGCGCTTTGAAATGTTTTCCTGGTACTAATGCCCAACAGAAATCTAGGAATTATTACATAGAACTAATGTAATAAGTTTTGAAGTTTCACATTTTCTCTTGTGCTATGAACTAGAAATATTTTGCCATAAATAAGGTATTTTAATGACGTCAAGAAAAATGTGTAAATGTGCAACAAGAATGTAAAAGTGTTTAAGACGTTCTGCCAAACATTGCAGATAGAAAGATAAAAGTTGTGTAACTTTGATGTAGTGATCTACAGTATTTCAGGTTTTAGAGGAAACCATCACAAATTAGGAGTTTATCAAGTTGCAGACAGTTTCTCCTACAAGAGTATAAATAATGTGTGACACCTTAAAACTGAATGCTGCTTGTGTTGTGTATAAAGGGGAAAGGTTTCTGGAGGCTTATCAAGCGAAATGCAGAAATCGCTGCCTGGCCGCGTCAAATGTGCCTAAGGCAGCGTGGATTTTGCATTTGAGTCATAAACCAACCGCCTCCACAGCTCTACAGATCAATCATTTTCTCTTTTACTTAGTTTCTCAGGTGGAATATTACACTATTACTTCTATATTAATATGCCATTTATGTTTCTCTGTCTGCACTTTTCCTCCTCTATGGTACTGTTAGAGATGAGCGAACGTACTCGGTAAGGGCGATTTCGCAATCGAGCACCGCGATTTTCGAGTACTTCACTACTCGGGTGAAAAATACTCGGGTGCACTGTGGGTGAGCGGGGGGTTGCAGCGGGGAGTGGGGGGGAGAGGGAGAGAGAGAGGGCTCCCCCCTGTTCCCCGCTGCTACCCCCACTCCCCTCTGCAACCCCCCCCCCCCCCCCCGCCCCACAGCGCACCAGAGTACTTTTCACCCGAGTAGTGAAGTACTCGCGGTGCTCGATTGCGAAATCGCCCTTACCAAGTACGTTCGCTCATCTCTAGTACTGGTGTATCTTGTCGACACAGTCGTGGAGGATTCTGCACTGCTGGCTGGCCGCTAACACAATGACAGCGGCCGGGAGCAGATTGTGGAGGAGGACGGTGACACTGCTCCCCGCTGGACTCCAATCTGCATTTCTGCCGACCCCGTTATTCTCTCGCCCTGCCAGGGTGGCATGTCCGCTCCCCACCTCCGGGATGGCATGCTGCCATAGCCACTGAAGCCGGGTCCCCTCTTGCTGCCTCATCACTCCGTCAGCTGTCTCCCTGGGGCTTCCCCTCGATGCTTTGGCCCTCCAGTCCCATCCAGGCCTGCCACTGGGTACGCCAGCAATCCCCCTGAGAAGCGCTGACATGTGTTCCCCTGCCGGAATCCCCGCCGACGCCGCTCTCACACATGTCGCTGCTCCCACTCCTCTCTTCCTTCCCTGAAGCTCCTGAATGGCAGCTGCTCTCTGCCCCCACCCCCACCCTTCCTCAGGCGCTGTGCGCGCCAGCCAATCCACATGTGGGAGTGTGATCAGGGCTTTCTCTCTCAGTGATGCTTGTCTCCACCCATCCCTTCCGGTGGAGACAAGATACACCAATACCCTCCTCTATATTTGCATATAACAGATAAGTCTGTATTTTCCTTATGTGTATGGAAATACATATTATGTTGTTACTTTTATTTCTAATTGCCCTTTTTACACGGAACAATTATAGTGCAGATTCTCTTTAGATTATGCGAATATGAACGATAATTGTCCAGTGTAAACGCTGCCGGCAACTGAATGATGAACAATAATTAATTCACTTAATGATCGTCATTCAGTTTGTGCAGGCATCGAAATCAAATCACCTGTGTAAACAGACATTCATGAAGGCATCTTCATTCGCTGAGCAATTATCGCTCTTATGTCAAAGCTCAGGAGCTTGGACGACTGTTCGATAAACTGACTTAAGTGCCCAGTAATTGTTCTGTGACTCTAAGGGATCTTTCACATGGGCCTAGGCGTTTTTACGTGCACCCGCCATTGCTGTAAAAACATGTGAATGGGCGCACAAATCTGCAGTTTGTGTGCCCTTTCAGACGGCCTGAGCCCGGCACATATACGCTAAGCTCGGATTGCCGTCGGGCGGAGGAGACAGTTTAGCTCTGCTAAACTGCCTTCCCCCTTTCCATCAGCTCACTGGCTCGCAGCAAGGGGAGGAGGCGGGACAAGGTGAGAGCTAGTGTACTAAGCTAGTTCCCGCCCCCTCCCATTGCAAGCACTCCCTCCCACCTTCCCTCTCTGGCAGCTGTCATTGAAGTCTATGGCAGTGGCCGTATTCCGTCTGGGAAAGATAGTTCCAGGACTATCTTTTCTGCCTGGCGTTAAAGCGCCTGGCTAAAATACGCTATCTTGGCTGGCCGAGCGCTTTTACGTGGCGGAAAGTCGCCTGTCTGATCTGTTGCTTTGGAATCCAATGCATCAGATGGTAGGGTATATCAACCAGCCGTGAAAACGGCGTCCGATATACGCTCGTGTGAATAAAGCCTAAGTCTGCAGATTGACAGATTTACCATTAGAGCCCTGTTTAATTATTCTCAGACTTCGGTGAATGCTCACCATTAAAGAAATCTTTTCTATGTAAATAGGCCTAACATTCTTTGTTTAATACTTGTTTACAACCCTCAGAGCTTCATTTAACTAATACAGAACTTCAAACTCCCGCATGCATATAAAGGTAAATGATAACATTTTAGCTACTTTCAGCTCCCACTATGATGAGCTTGCTAGTATACATCTAGAAACAGAATTTCATCATTTACCTCTATGTCTATTTAGATGGTTTGGCACATTGTATCAGAAAATCAGAGCTCTGAACTCCATAAATATATACAGTATTATGAAATTTCTTCAAATGTTTGATATGAATCAGCACAGAATCTTGGACCTAAAATGGCATGGTGTAAAAGGTAGATATTCAAGTTAAATATTTCAGTCATATTCCGCCAGATATGAAGAAAGGTACCCTCCCCTCTGCATTCCTCTAAAACATAGGCCTGACATCCTTGGAAACATGCTGGAGATTCTTTTAGGAACAAGCTACCAACGCATTAGAAGTTTATAACCCGCTTCTGTAATTGATAAGTTAATAGAGAGTTTTGCAGGCGATATTGTGATTTTATGGCACTTCGAAATAGACAATTCCTCACTTAATTCCCCTTCCCACCTCTCATGTAGGGGAATTTGTCCTTGGGGGTTATGAATTTGGAGTACAATTTGGCAATTATTCCAGGGCCCCTGGTATTTGTGTTACAAAGGCTTTCGAAGATAGATAATGCAGCCAGATTTCGTCTATTTTCGGTAAGGGCCAATACATAATGCTAAATTTGCTGTAGACGAAAAATTACCGCATTTGTCATGGCGTGAACAGCACAAAAGAACTCAAATTGTCTGAACCTAATCTATCCACAAAATCAATCATTCTGGTGAGATTGTTGGCTATCCACCATCCAAAGTTGGTTTTGTTCATGCCAGAGGGGAAGGCAGGATTACCAAATATACTGGACATAGGGATATGTTTAGATTTCAGGCTATATCTGTTTGATAATATACCCCAGAGCGCCAGGGACGAAGACAGAACTGGGTTCAAGATTGCTTTTTTGTATTCCTTTCTATGTCAAAATATATCTTCCAATGATTGGGTGGTAACTGCCTGTGCCTCAATAGATATCCAGTGTTGTTTTAAACCTGTTTATACAAAGCATATTTGATTGGACATTATTTATCCAGTTCTAACATTTATGAGTATAGTCACATGACCACTACTGTAAAATCTTGGTTTAACCAAAACTTGGTTATGGCATGGTGTGAGGAGTTGTCTATCTTTTCACTGACAAATCCATTAAGAGACGTGTATTCCCTGGTATGTCAGGTGCACAGATTTGTCAGGGAGATGTGTCTGCCATATCAAATTATGCAAAATCATAGTTTATATGAATATTAAAGGGAATCTCTCAACTCAGAACAGCACTATAAACTAAATTATGATGCTGTTCCAGGAGGTGACAGTTCTCTTTGTGTTTATTTTTGTTGTTCTTCTCCTCCTCCGGAGCAGAATAGAATAGTGTGGTGGCTCAGTTGTTAGCACTGCTGCCTTGAAGTGTTAAACTTCTATGTTCAAATCTGTCCAAGGGCAACATCTGGATGAAGTTTTTCAAATTCCATGCAGATGTTATCCTTGATGGAATTTAAACCTAGGACCTGCACACTGAAACACAACTGAGACAAGGGCAAGTTAGTGAACATCTACCATATTTTGGTTGGTTGGGTCTCTAAATCTGTTTGGTTCTTGCTTCTCTTTTTTCTACGACTGCTTTAAATTGCTTGATGTCCGTTCCTGTGTTGTTCTTGATGGTATCTAGACAACTTGTCTTTTGTCTTCCCTGCTTCCTGTTACCATTGACCATTCCAAGTAGTATCTCTTTTTCCAGCGAATTTGCCCTCATAAAATGTCCAAAGTAAGTCAGTCCCTGTCTCATGATCTTGCCTTTCAGGGACACTTCTGGATTGATACAGTCCAGGACAGGTTTTTTGGTGACCCTAGCTGTCCAAGGGATTTGTATACGTTTTCTCCAACACCACAGCTTGAAAGCATCAATTTGTCTTCTGTCTGCTATCCTCAGTGTCCACATCTCACAGCCATATGATGCAATCAGGAAGACAATGGCTGTGATCAATCTTTGTTTGGTGGTGACTGCGATATCCTTGCACTTCCATATTGGGTCCATGCTCAACATGCCCGTGTGCCTCACTGCTAATCAACACTTTATCTCAGCTGTGGGGCTGTCACTATGAAGGACCCAAGAAATACAAAACTATTAACCACTTTGATTTCCTCGTTGTTGACCTTTATGTGGACTTTCTTTTTGACAGCGGTCATGATCTTTGTCTTCTTCATGTTCAGGTGAAGTCCCATCTTCTCACTTTCTTCTTTCAGCTTCAGGATCAGCGTCTTCAGATGCTTTGCCGTCTTTGCTACAAGGGTTGTATCGTCTGTGTATCTTAGATTAGTGACGGTTCTTCTACCTATTTTCAATACCCTGAAAATTTAAGTCCAGACACCTCATGATCACGTCAGCATAGAGGTTGAAAAGGAAAGAAGAGAGAATGCATCCTTGTCTTGTGCCCTTTTTGATATTGAAGCATTCTGTATCCCCATACCCGGTTCTCACTGTGGCTGGTACTCCTACCTTCCTCAATGTTTCCCAAAGCTTATCATTCTCAAAGCAGTCAAAAGCCTTGGTGTACATCATCCTGGTCCCCTCCATAAATGTTATACATGTTTGTCTTATGTTGATGCACTGTGCAAACCTGTCTTGTCATTTCCAGTATGAGTCTTGCACAGCTGCAGTGCTAGAAGGGTTAAGTGTTGAACAAAATCCAAAGCCTGCATGTAAATGTATCAAGTCTGTCATGTCATGTAATGTAATGTGAGAGGAGGTTATAAAAGGGCGTGTATGAGAGCAGGAAAGAGTTAGTCCATGTCTTCAGGAATGTTGCTGTTCAGGAGGTCCAGGTACATGGGGACACCTTTAGTCCTCATGTACTGAAGCATGTAGGAGAAGGAGAGATTTCCCGTGCCATGTATGATTGGATGTTAACCCTTTCCAATCCACTGTCTGACCTCTGAAGACATTATGATTTAAGGCTGTACAGCTCTGATGTTGGAAGACGTCCGTCGGGGTTCTCTTATTGTATATTGCCAGCCTCTCTGCTGTCAGAGCCTATCCAATGTGTCACCTCATGCAGTACTGGCTTTAGCCAGCAGATAGCGCCATTGTATAACTGCAGAAAAAGAGTAAGCCTCCTAGGAAAACCAGGATACAAATTGGATTGGAACGGGTTAATGGAGTGAGCCCCAGAGAGAGAGAGAGAGCAATTATAAATAACTACTTCTCCTCAAGGCCAGTGCAGAGGTACTACTTCATTGTCTAATTTTCCTACGCGGCCATCTGAAGTCTGGATCACCGCGTAGAGGTACACTCTTTAATTGTCACATCCATGCATCTTCAAGACTGGGTGGAGGTACTGCAAGATAATAATCTCTGTTCACACACATGCGTCTTTGAGCTTGTGAGAGCTGTGTGTAGGTACTACGTTCTGAAGACTACCCTTTTACCGGCACTGTGAAGTCTATGAGTGAACACAGGTAAAGATTCTTCTGATACTCTCATGCCTTTTCCATGATCCACTTCAGTTTTGCGATATGGTCGTGGGTCCCTCAGCCCTTGTGGAATCCGGCTTAAACATCAGCATGTTCTTGGTCAATGATGGCTTTTGAAAAGTGGAGATGAAAATCCTCCAAAAATTGTTGCATTCTTATGGCCAAAATAGGCTGTATCCTTAAGAGGTTATACCCGCCTTTCCATACATGCCTATCTATCTGACCAAGTTAGCATTCTCTTTCAAACACCTTGATGGCACTAGTGATCAGCTATAATTTCAGATGCTTCAAAGTGACTATGTGTATAATAATATACAGGACACATATGATACACCAAAATCATTGATAAGTAAAATTAGTAACCTTCCACATGTCAGTACTTAGAATGCAATGTATAAATCCATTGCTAAATTCACACTTGCTTTTTTGTGTCTCCTCCAGGTATTACAAGACTGGTCAGGTGAAGTTTTCCCTATTCTCTTATATAGAATGCCAAATTATGTGATTTCTCCAACCAGACACAAGTGTCTGAACTATCAGGAGGCAAAGATGAAAAAAAAAATTACCATGTCAAAAAGGCCAAAACTGTCTGCGTTGACGGGCAGATCTGTTGCTGCTGTTTTGGTGCCATGCGGTAGGTCTCGTGGAGTCTTGGAAAATTGTTTGGGCAACATGAGAGGAACCTACATAATATTAGATAAGTGTTTTTTAATATTACAGCTCATCAGTGCGTATATCTGGCATACAATTTATGGCTCCACCTAGTCAAGTATAAATGGATCACCTTGATAATCCCCATCACAAATATACTGTGTAACTAATAACTACTTCTTGCATCACATGTTAATTGCATTTTGATGACAAGTTTCCTTCACCGTGTTTATACATACCTGAGACGTAGCCAGGTATACTAAGTATAGCCATAGGGTACATATATATTAAATATTGTAATACATATCATATAATTACATCTAGGATATCATATCATAGTTATTTGTAATATTAAGGTGGGTCCAAGAAAGCAATGGTGTTTTCTGGAAAAATCTGAAAATAAAAATTACTGCTATTATAATACATGTTTTCACATGTGTATAGTACATGGCTGGATGTTTCCAGGACTGGATCACTATTGGTGTGTTGAAGCTCCTCTTCCGAGTCTCCACTTTTCCCTGAGCTCCTTTAACTACAAAAACTTTTATTGACTTCAGTGTAGGTTTCAGTTTCAATCCAGTTTCAATTAAAAGCTTGAATGTGGAGCTGACCATGCTGAGGTTTAGGAGATAATATGCTGTTTTTGGGCACTGTCAAGGGTTAACATCGGACTGTCAATCAAGTCAATGTTACCTTATGCCAATGAGTGGTGGGGTTCGCCTACTTGACACATTGACAAAGCCAGGAGCTGGACCTAAGAAGATCCCTTCTGAGCAGAGAAAAGTACAGTTAATTGGGCTGTAACTGCAGAGCTATACAGCTAACACCACTGTCTACACCATGACGGGTTCGCTTTAATAAACAGCTAAGTCTGGGCACTGTTTAATGTTCTTATGTTCACTTTGCACGGGTGTAAGGGGAAGACAGACCAGCCCGATAGGGGAGGTAGTGCAGACAGCCACCCGACAAGAGAATACAGTTACCTATGTTCTCAAAGGAACATTGTATTCCAAGCCCCTACAGCATAAGGGGCATATAATAGAGAATTAATCTGATTCATCGGGCATGACCACAGGATGTAAGTTTACGTCCTGGCTGGGGGTAACTTAATGTAAAAGGATGTAAACTTACATCCCGTGGATGACAGAGGCTCAGACATTAGCTGGCTGTGTCCGATAGTTGGCCTCCTGCTGCAACAGCAGGGATCAGTTAGACCATCAACTCCTAATATTAACCCCTTACATGCCGCGATCGATGTAGATTGCAGCATGTAAAGAGTTCACAGAAGTAGCACTCTCCCTCTGCTATTACATTGCAGAGGGCTGATGGGTTACCATGGCAATCCAGATGCCAGACGCTGGTGTCCAAACCTGCCATGGCCTGTTATGCCTATTGAGAGCTATAATGCATTGCAGTACAAAAGTACTGCAATGCATTATCATAACGATCAGAGCTCTTATGGTTCAGGTCCCCTACAGGGGCATAAAAAATGTAAAACTAAAAACAGTGTAAATAAAAAACTTTTTGCGCACTTTCCTGTTTGTATAAAAAAAATCTAATATTTTTTTAAATCCACATATTTAGTATCATCATATTCATTATGACTTGCACAGTAAATTGAATACACTATCCTGCATGTCAAAATAATAATAATAATAATAATAATAATAAATGAACACAAAATGCCTATTTTGCTCCTTTTGCCTCCCCCAAAAATGCAATAAAAGTGATCAAAAAAGCTCTATGTAACTAAAAATGGTACCAATAAAAACTGCAGCTCGTCATGCAAATAACAAGCCCTCATAGAGCTCGTTCCATGGAAAAATCAAAGTGTTATGGGACTTTGGCCCAATGTCCACTTGCACACCTGGATTCCACTGCTTAATCCCGCAGCGGAATCCATCCGTGCCCGCGGATATGGAGAGAAACCCCTCCTTCTTACACCAGCTCCGGAGCCACTTGTTTACCTCCCTAAGATCATGCTGCCTTTCTAGTGTGGCTTTAGGAGCAGGTAGTATTTCCAAGAAAACTACCCTAGAGGTCCTCGCCCTAAGCTTGAATCCTAGGTCCCTGAAATTTTTGAGGGCCCTCCATTGACCTCTAATTTGTTCATTGGTGCCAATGTGAACCATGACCGCTGGATCCTCACTAGCTGCTCCCATTAATCTGTCAATCTGATCCGCGATGTGTCGAACTTGAGCACCAGGAAGACAACACACCGTTCGACGATCGCCAAAATAGACTGTGTCCTTAAGGGGTTAATGCTCTAAAAAAAGTTTGAATTAAAGGGCAACCTTTAGTGTTGAGCTGTAGCCCATTAGCTAAGGCAGAATAATACAAGCCAGGTTACGGCTTGGAACTCCTTATTTTCAGGCCTCCCATTCTCTGGGGTAGCTGAGATAAACAGGCGTCAGTTTTGATTCTTCTGCTCCAAAGCTAGGCGCAGCCACAGTTGCTGGACAATTTAAACACCTCTGTCCAGCATAAACTCAGTAGCATTCTCTCCAGCGTTCCTCACACTCCACTTCTTGTTCTGTGGGCAAACCTGCTGAATTCCCTATTTCAATTGAGCTTGCCTCTTGCAAGATCCAACTGATCGCTGGGGCGTCACGTTTGCACTTTTGGCATTTTCCTAAAGGGGCCAAAGATTCACAGTATCATCAACAAGCAAAATAAACAAGACAAGTGCAAATACAACCATCCTGCACCCTCCATACATGGGCATTGTATGCCGCTATGAAATAGATAGAAACTGGTGGGTTGGTGAGGCTACTCTGTTCGGGAGAGCATGATATTTGTTGTGTCAGAGGCCTACATCCATACCTATGTTCGACAAGTAACACTTTCTGTGTATAACAAGCAAAGTAAAATCACACTGCCATGACATGGTCACACTCTTTGAAATTGACATTGCGCTGTCAACTTTAGAACGGTTCTGAAGACAGAAAATAATTTTAAAAAATTAAATATCTTTAAAAATATATATAAGTAGTACACCAAAAAAAAAACTATACAAGTTTGGTATCGTAGTAATCGTACTGACCCATAAAATAAAGATATCATGTCATTTTTGTTGCAGTTTGTGTGCCCTAGAAACAAGATGCACTGAAAGATGGCGGAATGTCATTTTTTTCCCATTTCAGTACATTATAAGGTACATTAAATAGCACCATTGAAAAATACAACTCGTCCTGCAAAAAACAAGCCCTCAGATTGCCTAGTCGGATAAATGAAGGAGTCATGATTTTTTAAAAGGGAGGAGGAAAAAACAAAAATGGAAAAAAAGCAAAAAAGTGTGGTCACTAAGGGGTTAAACACAGTAAAGGGAAATAACCCTAATCACAAATGAAGTTTGTGTGTATAAACATAAGCTACACCAAAGCACTAACTCCAATGCACTTAGTTGTTTGGTGAAGGGTTATATGGGGCATGTGACAGGGATGATGATGTCATAATGGATTTTGTCAACTACATTGCCTGACATTTTCTAATAACGGGTGGTTATAGTGGAGGTGGCCACATGGGTGACATACTGAGATACAGCCCCATAATTCGAGCATTGGATCTGCTGATGTTAGACAGCCATGAAGACTGAACTTGGGAGGAGGGATTGCCTATGCCAAATACGTGCTGAGTCTCCCATAATGATGCCTCTTTGCTTGATATCAGAGGGGAATTAAAGCCAGGTTTTGGTATCTTTTAAAGGGGCATTCCGGGCAAATGCTTTTGATGACCCATCCTCAGGGTAGTCCATCAATAGTTGATCGTCGGGAATCCACCGCTCAGAATTCCCGCCAATCAGCTGATGCCTGAAGTGTCTCTTAGGGCTCCAGAACAGGTGGAGCTGCAGTCCTGAGATCACAAGGGTTAATGTCAATGTCTTGTTGCCCTCAGCATTAATAAGGTCATTGATGGGGAAAGGTGATCAGTTTGTGGATACTAATGCATGTAATGATATTAAAGGGGCAGTGCCAGTGACATGGACTAACATGCGCGCTTTACGCCTCCAGAATGACATCATTATGACTTCACCCAAGAGCATCCACGGCTTATAACATTAAATTTTAAGAAACGTTGTCAGATGACCAATAACAATGAATTTCCATTTTAAAACAGCGTTACTTGAGGCTTTCATTGTTCCTTTGGCACAGGCTGATCACAATCTAGCTAAGTAAAGGAAGATAAGCTGTTCACCAGAACACAATGCCTAAGGCCGCCTGCAGACGAGCGGAAATCCCGCCGCGGGATTTCCCGCGGGATTTCCACTGCTGAAAGTCTGCATAGGAGTGCATTACAATACGCACTCCTATGCAGACGGTCGCGGTTTGGCCGCGCGAAATCTCGCGCGGCAAACAAACCGCGGCATGTTCTAATTTTCTGCGGGGCTCGCACTCACCTGGCCGCCGGCTCCGGTCTGCGCATGCGCCGGCTGCGCGGCAGCCGGCACATCAAAGAGCCGGGGCCACCAGGCGCGGGTGAGTACGCGCTCGTCCCTGCAGGCTCTGGGGTCGGATCGCGCGGCGAGATTTCTCGCTGCCGGATCCGACCCGCTCGTCTGCAGGCGGCCTAAATCATGCACTCAACAATCATCATGTTTCAGAACTCTTCCTGCAAAAAGAAGCCTTCAGACAGCTTCGTCAGTGGATGAATAAAAGTTATGATTTTTTGAAAGTGGGGAGGAAAAACCGAAAACAAAAATGAAAAAAAGGGCTGCGTCCTTAAGGGGTTAAACATTCTTTTGGAGTATGACTTGTGTGCTTTGGGTTGCTGTCTTGCCGCATGACCCACATTCTCTGGAGATTCAGCTCGTGGTCAGATATACTAACAATTTCCTTTAGAATTTAATGGTATAATTCAGAATTCATTGTTCCATCAATGATGGCATGCCGTCCCGGCCCAGATGCAGCAAAACAGACCCAGACCATGATACTAGCACACCGGTTGCAGTGTGGGTGCAGGGAAAGGAGGTACAGAGGGGCCAGGGCACACTATCAATGTGTGTGAGCACGGAGAAGCAAGAGCACACTAACTATGTGTGAGCACTCAGGGCACATTACAATTGTGTAGGGAACACAGGGCAGGAAGAACTGCACTGTAAATGTGGGGGTTAGGATTGCAGATGGAGGCACTATAACTTTTTGGGGGGGCACAGAGAAGTGGGGCATGGAGGAATACACTATATCTGCAGGAGACACAAAACTATGTGTAGGGTAGAAAGAGACGTACTGTAATTGTGAAGGTTAGGGAGGGGTGCACTAATTGGGGGGTAGACATAGAAGGATCCACTGTAACTAGGTGGGGGTTATGGAGGGGTGCACTGTAACTGTTTAGGACTAGCAGAGGAAGATAACATAACATTATGGGGTTCGGAAGTGAGGCACTATCAAACAACATTCCGGGCAAACCTTGGCTGACAACTCTGAAGAGCAGTAAAAGGGGGGGGGGGGCTAAACTGAACTTAAAGCATCCTGACCCATGGGCCTGTAGCTATGCTCCTGCCTGAAAATAGGTCATCACTGGTTCAAATCCTGGTTTATCCCTTTAAACTCATCGACTTTGCCCAAAAGAGATATCAGGCATATTCATTTTTACATTTTGAGCATGCTCAGAGTGCAGAACACATGATCTGTCTGTTCTTCAATAGAGGAGAAAACTGGTGAAACATGCAGGGTACAAATCAACTAATGGTCAGATTTAATGTTATGCCTCATGTACACACTTTTGAAAAGCCACCTGAAAAGTCAGATATGGTTTAACTAGTGCATTCTGCTACAAAGCTTTCTAATCCTAAATGACAGGGCCACAGCAAGTTTTATCATCAGACTGATGCAATTACATTCAGCTGTTGAGGGCAGCAGTCATCCATAGAATGTCTGAGGGGGTCTTCATATGTACCATTTTGATGCAATTTTTAAAGCCAATCTCGAATGGATAACAAGGGTGGAATTACAGCAAAGATTCTGCTTCTTTTTCTCAATTTACTCCTAGATATGGCTTCAAAAACTGCATCAAATCAGTACATGTGAAATCACCCTAAGGCTGGTGATGCACTGTCGTATTTTGGCCAGAAGTGTGTCTTGGCATGACCATGAGACTCTTGACCTGATCTCCAAGCATCATACATCCCTATGATGCATGGAGTTCAAGATCAGGAATAGAGATGAGCGAGCACCAAAATGCTCGGGTGCTCGTTACTCGAGTCGAACTTTCAGTGATGCTCGAGAGTTCGTTTCGAGTAACGAACCCCATTGAAGTCAATGGGTGACTCGAGCATTTTTGTATATCGCCGATGCTCGCTAAGGTTTTCATTTGTGAAAATCTGCAAAACACAAGAAAGTGATGGAAACGACACAGAAACGACTAGGGCAGGCGAGGAGCTACATTTTGGGCTGTATCTCAAGTTCCCAGGTCCCACTATTAAGCCACAATAGCGGCAAGAGTGAGACCCCCCCCCCCCCACTGTCAGCGTAAAGATCATTCTCCTCTGCCACAGCTGTAACAGCTGTGGCAGAGAAGAACGATGTTAGCCCATTGAATTCAATGGAGCCGGCAATACAGCCGGCTCTATTGAAAGCAATGGGCTGCCGGCGTACGCGGGATGAATTGTCGGGAAGGGCTTAAATATATAAGCCCTTCCCTACAATTCATCTAGAAATGTGTAAAAATAAAAAATATATATATACTTACCTGGTCCCGGCAGAACGATGTTAGCCCATTGAATTCAATGGAGCCGGCAATACAGCCGACTCCATTGAAAGCAATGTGCTGCCGGCGATCGCGGGATGAATTGTCGGGAAGGGGTTAAATATATAAGCCCTTCCCTGCAATTCATCCAGAAATGTGTAAAAATAAAAAATATATATATACTTACCTGGTCCCGGCAGACGGAGTTCAGCGCGGCAGGCTGCAGTTCTCCTGAACTGCTCTGAACAGCTGTGAGTAGTATTCAGCAGCCGGGGATTTAAAATCCCCAACTGCTGAATGAGAGGCCTCTGATTGGTCACAGCCTGACCAATCAGAGGCATCCCTCACTCACACCCATTCATGAATTCATTTTTTTAACCCCCCCCCCGTTCGGCGCGAGACAACCCCGATGCAGGGGTTAAAAAAACAACCCGCACAGCGCTTACCTGAATCCCGGCGGTCCGGCGTCTTCATACTCACCTGCTGAAGATGGCCGCCGGGATCCTCTGTCTCCGTGGACCGCAGGGCTTCTGTGCGGTCCATTGCCGATTCCAGCCTCCTGATTGGCTGGAATCGGCACGTGACGGGGCGGAGCTACACGGAGCCGGCATTCTGCACGAGCGGCCCCATAGAAGACTGCAGAAGACCCGGACTGCGCAAGCGCGGCTAATTTGGCCATCGGAGGCCGAAAATTAGTCGGCTCCATGGGAACGAGGACGCCAGCAACGGAGCAGGTAAGTATAAAACTTTTTATAACTTCTGTATGGCTCATAATTAATGCACAATGTACATTACAAAGTGCATTAATATGGCCATACAGAAGTGTATAGACCCACTTGCTGCCGCGGGACAACCCCTTTAAGTCCCAGTTTGCTATTTCTGTATATAGTTGTCCCCTTTTATGGTCAGGATAGTCCTGTAAAAATTTAGAAGAATTAGTATTGAGAAAGTACAGGCTCATAACATGAAAGAATCTGTCTCAAAATGGCCACTAGATACAAAATGGAGCATTATAAGATGTAAATAAGCTTGTGTATAGTGAAACAATAATTCAAGCAGAAATAGCTTTAGAGCAGTATATTCGGTGCAATGTCTAATGATGTGTCTCTCTGTTCTTTTTCATGAGAACCAAGTCTGGACACAGTTCTTATCAGAAAAAACCCTCCCACAACCTCCAGAGAGACTCGGACAAAGGAACTGACTGTGCTACAACCACCTGAATAACAAAGTGAATACAAGGGAGGACCAGGGAGGACCAGATAATGCTGAAGAGAAACAGACGTTGAGAACATAACAGATTTATTCTCACTGCGCTGATTGTTTTAACAAAGCACAATTCTTGATGTTTTTTCTAACCCAATAAGATTAACCCCATGACTAATGACGTATTCCTTTCCTGTATTAGAACTATACTCAGTCAATAAACGCTCAGTGTACGCGCCTTAAGCAGAGTGGGCTGTATACTTGCCGCGGCTCATCTCTACGTACCTGTGGGAGCCAATTACTATAAATCATATAGTTTTTGGCCTCTCTGATGCATCCAAGTACGAACTAATTTGGAACCCAAGGCTTGAAAGGTTAATGTGACCGGTCATGTGTAACGGTCCTTAACAGTATCAGATGAAGTGACTAGGAATATAGTCTCGTTGACATACTGTCATTAGACCACAGTCATACATATTATGATCTGCTAGTGAAGGTTTGATATTATGGCCAAAATGCTGATTTCGAATCCTAATTTGCATCATTGTTTTATTAAATGGTTTCCTGTTCCAACTTTCTGTTAGATCTTTTAATCCCAAATAAGAACCGTCCTTTTAATAAATTGTTTTTTTGGCAGCCATTAGAGTGTTCTTCAAAAGCATTGCAACTGTCATTGGTCCCACGCCTCCAGGAACTGGTGTAATATAACCTGCTTTTACTTTGACTTCTGAAAGACAGAATAAAAAAAATATGATGTAATCATAGAACTTCTTCAATGGTAAGATTCAGATTTGGCACATCCATCAGGGATTCCGATGCAGATCTATTCTTGCCATCAAAATGATGAAATCTTGACGAAACCCCAAATAGGTGCAAATATAACTCAATGAACTTTATCGGGCACATTGGTAGGTGTCATATGGCAAAACTGGCAAAGCGTCACAATCTTACATTTTTAAACTGTAATTTCACCACAATGCTAGATTACATTCCCAGGTGCTGGGTTGAAGGACATTTGGTCTCACAGCGCTCATTACATGTATGGCCTTTGACACTTACCCACCGTCACCTCTCTTTGCAGTGGTGTCATGAACTACGAAACTGGACGCTACGGAGTGGAATCAAGTTGTCTTTAGTGACGAATACACGTTTAGTTTGAACACTGACGACATATGTATTTGTGTCTGTAGACCTCGGGGTGAGCACCCCAATCCTGTCTTTGCTGTGAAGCAGCACACTGCCCCCTGATGGTGTGATGGTCTGGAGAGGGGGGGGCTATTACATATGACAGATGGTCACCCCCAGAAGTAGTACAAGGGACAATGACAGCTCAGTGATCTGTTCAGGACATCCTGCAGCCACATATGTTCCTCATGGCTGTTTCCAGGAAGCATCTTCCAGCAGGATAATGCTTGGCCGACCACAAGGGTGTCACAGGAATGTCCACACAACATTGTCAAACTTCCAGGGCTGCCCGGTCACCAGATTTATTATCAATACATCATGTTTAGACCATCAGGGACACCAACTTCGACAGCCTACGAGTTTGCATGCTCAGTTACAACAAATGTGGAGTGCTATGCCGCAGGATACTATATGGAACCTGTATCCCTTTATACCCACCCATAACACATCGTGTATCTAGGCTAGAGGAAGCCCAACAGGGTATTAGAGCCTTCATGCCCCATGTATCACAACAGGGTATACAACAGGGTACTAAAGCCTCCATGCCCACCAGTATCACATCTTGTATCCAAGCTAGAGTCGGTACAACAGGGTATTAGAGCCTCCATGCCTGCCTGTATCACATCTTGTATCCAAGCTAGAGGCAGTAGAACAGGTTACTAGGGCCTCCATGCCCCTCCCCCTGTATTACATCTTGTATCCAAGCTAAAGGCGGTACAATAGGGTACTAGAGCATCCATGCCTACCCGTATCATATCTTGTATCCAAGCTAGAGGCGGTACAACAGGGAACTAGAGCCTCCATGCCCCTTCGTATCACATTTTGTATACAAGCTAATGGTGATACAATAGGGTACTAGAGCCTCCCTTCAAGTGCTCAGGTTTACACAATAAGTTATCCTTTTGCTCTGATATTGTAATCACTTCCTTATATCAACATCACAATCACACATCACATAGAAAGTTTCATCCGATTCGAACAATTCCTTCTACGGGAGGAATTTTTTGAGTGAGTGTATATATGATGTACACATTATCTATGACATACACATTGTGATAATTAAGTACTGGATGTCACCAGGATTTAGTTTCACCATTTTCTAATCTGTACAGTACACCAGTGCACATAAGGTAAAGAGTAAAAGGTGTCATACTGTGTTAGCTAGTAGAGCAAAACGTGATTTTTTTCTCAGTAAGAGAAACCCAGTAATCCTATAGATATGATATCTTTTAATGGCTAACAAAAATACATGATGTTATAGCGAGCCTATTCACAGTTCTTCCTCAGGCTTAAATGGGATAGATCTGAAGAGACGCATATATATATATGTATATACACACATACATATAAAAAGAGGAGAGCTTTAAACTAGAACAACATAGGAAGGGAAGTGAAAAGCCACGTAAAAATATACAGCTAATTAATACATTTGAGACCTTAGCTGTTAGAAGTGGAAAGAAAGAACAAAGACAAAAAATTCATCCTTTGGAAGTGTACCGGAAATATGTAGATCAGCTCTCCCCAATATTAAGGGACACTCTCCCGTCTTCCTTTTATGAAGCATCATTAAAGGAGATGTCTCGAGGCAGCAGTGAAATATTTTTTTTGCCCAGTCCCCCTTCTTCAGTATACAATACTAAGTACCAATGTAAATGGCTTTTAAAGCCGGTTCCTACTTACAGTTCTGGCGTTTCATGAACTTATAAAAAGTTTCCCAAAGATGGCCGCCGCTTCTTCTCCCTGCGCTTGCTTCAGCCCGACGTGCTCGCTCCCGAGACGCCGGTCACGCTTCGTATTAGCAGGGAGCTGTCCAGTGCTGATCCTTTCCCCCTGCACAAGTAACCCAGGCTTCGTAATAGGAGGGAGCTGTCCAGTGCTGAATTCTCAGCAGAAGGTACTGTAATGCCTCCCTGCAATTCACTTTCCACTGTTTTAGATGAAATAGTTTTTTCACCTAAATATATATGTGTGTGTATATATGCGTGTACACATTTTATATATATATCTATCTATATATATATAGATAGATATATATACAGTATACGTGTGTATGAGTATACGCATACGCGTATTCGTGAGTGTATATATACACACACATTTTATATATATATATATATATATATATATATATACACCCACACGTGTTTGTATATGTGTGTGTATGTGTGTATATATATATATATATATATATATATATATATATGTGTGTGTGTATATATATATATATATATATATATATATGTGTGTGTGTGTGTGTATGTGTATGTGTGCGTGTGTGTGTGTGTATGTATGCGTGTGTGTGTGTATGCATGCGTGTGTGTGTGTATGTATGCGTGTGTGTGTGTATGTATGCGTGTGTGTGTATGTATGCGCGTGCGCGTGTGTGTGTGTGTATGTATGCGCGTGTGTGTGTGTGTGTGTGTGTATACGTGTGTGTGTGTGTGTGTATGCGTGTGTGTATGCGTGTGTGTGTGTGTGTATGCGTGTGTGTGTATGCGTGTGTGTGTATGCGTGTGTGTGTGTGTGTATGCGTGTGTGTGTGTGCGTGCGTGTGTGTGTATGCGTGTGCGTGCGTGTGTGTGTAGGCCCCGGCGGCAGGCTCCGGAGGCAGCACGGCGGCAGGCTCCGGGCAGCAGCACGGCGGCAGGCTCCGGGCAGCAGCACGGCGGCAGGCTCCGGGCAGCAGCACGGCGGCAGGCTCCGGGGGGCAGCACGGCGGCAGGCTCCGGGGGGCAGCACGGCGGCAGGCTCCGGGGGGCAGCACGGCGGCAGGCTCCGGGGGGCAGCACGGCGGCAGGCTCCGGGGGGCAGCACGGCGGCAGGCTCCGGGGGGCAGCAAGGCGGCAGGCTCCGGGGGGCAGCACGGCGGCAGGCTCCGGGGGGGCAGCACGGCGGCAGGCTCCGGGGGGGGCAGCACGGCGGCAGGCTCCGGGGGGGCAGCACGGCGGCAGGCTCCGGGGGGCAGCACGGCGGCAGGCTCCGGGGGGGGCAGCACGGCGGCAGGCTCCGGGGGGCAGCACGGCGGCAGGCTCGGGGGCACGGCGGCAGGCTCCGGGGGGCAGCACGGCGGCAGGCTCGGGGGCACGGTGGCAGGCTCAGGCAGCACGGCGGCAGGCTCGGGGGCATGGCGGCAGGCTCGGGCAGCACGGCGGCAGGCTCGGGGGCAGGGCGGCAGGCTCGGGGGCAGGGCGGCAGGCTCGGGCAGCACGGCGGCAGGCTCGGGCAGCACGGCGGCAGGCTCGGGCAGCACGGCGGCAGGCTCGGGGCATGGCGGCAGGCTCGGGGGCATGGCGGCAGGCTCGGGGGCATGGCGGCAGGCTCGGGCAGCACGGCGGCAGGCTCGGGCAGCACGGCGGCAGGCTCGGGGGCATGGCGGCAGGCTCGGGGGCATGGCGGCAGGCTCGGGGGCAGGGCGGTAGGCTCGGGCAGCACGGCGGCAGGCTCGGGGGCAGGGCGGTAGGCTACGGGGCAGGGCGGTAGGCTACGGGGCAGGGCGGTAGGCTACGGGGCAGGGCGGTAGGCTAACACATCACCCCCGACCCCTCACTTACATGGGCGGCTTCTAGGCAGGGCTTCTCAGCTGGGCGGCTGGGCTTCTCGGCTCCGCTCGGCTGGGCTTCTCGGCTGGGCGGCTCTGCACCTTCCTCTAACAGAGGATGGTAGCAGAATGGCCGCTCCAGCGCGCTCCCGAGAGGTTACAGCTCTTCTGCGCATGCGCAGAAGAGCTGTAGCGGCTAACACACTGAAGCGGCTCGTGCTGAGCAGAAGACCGGACTGCGCAAGCGCGTCTAAAAAAGCAAGCCGCCAGCGAATTCAGACGGAACCATGGAGACGAGGACGCTAGCAACGGAGCAGGTAAGTGGAATAACTTCTGTATGGCTCATATTTAATGCACGATGTACATTACAAAGTGCATTAATATGGCCATACGGAAGTGTATAACCCCACTTGGTTTCGCGAGACCACCCCTTTAATAGTATTGCTGAAGCCGGGGAAAGAGCCAACTAAATGTGACTCATATAGACCAATATCACTACTTAATGTAGACTATAAAATACTGACTAAAATATTAGCCACCAGACTAAATAAGGTAATCCTTTCCATAATTCATGAAGATCAGACAGGGTTTATGCCCGGGAAATCAACCACAATCAATATACGCAGAACCCAAACAATAGTACAACTGGGCAGAATGCATAACAAACCTTGGGCAATAGCATCGTTGGAAACTAAAAAAGCATTTGACTCTGGAATTTTCTAGAAGCTTGCCTGATTCGCTTTTGTTTCGGACCAAATTTTTTGGGATGGATCAGATTGCTATATAGGTCACCCATGGCAAATGTGATAGTTAATGGCATACCATCACTGAAATTTCCATCGTCACGAGGAAAGTGCCAGGCATGCCCTTTATCCCCGGCTCTATTTGCAATAGCAATAGAGGCCCTGGCCATTCGCCTGCGCAATACCCCCACTGTGACAGGAGTGCAATGGGGAGACAAGGAGAGTAGGGTCGGACTATATGCAGATGATATGGTTCTATATTTCCGCAACCCCGAATGCTCTTTTCCGCGAGCCCTTGAGATAATAAATCTTTTCTCTGAATACTGTGGATTGTATATAAATTGGTCCAAATTGGCAATAATGTATACGGCCCATAATCCAACAGCAATCCCTTGTGTGCTTGCCAGTGGATTATTGGAAGTATCCAAATTTAAATATCTGGGAGTAAACATAGTACAAGACTATGAAAACAAAATAATTGAAAATATAGACCCATTATATGATTCAATAAATGCTAAAGTTAAAATTTGGTCCGGATTCCCTTTCTCAGTGGCTGGCCGCATAAACCTGATCAAGATGGTAATCCAGCCTAAATGTCTATACTCTCTACAGCACACTTCAGTTAAGGTTTCAGAGAAATTTTTTCAAATGTTGAACTCCCTGATCACTAGATTTATATGGGGCTCATCCATATCCAAACTAAATCTTACTAATCTGCAAAGACCCAGAAAACAAGCTGGAATGGCGCTATCTGACTTTAAATTATACTATTTAGCGGGACAACTGAGGAACCTCCGATTTTGGTTTGCTGAAGAAATGCCACTGACCGACTATTATTTGGCTAGCGAGGTGGCGGGGCAAAATTTGATTGGTTTTTTGGAACATCCAGAGTATATTAAGCCATCAAAACTCCTACCCCTACATAAGCTGGCTTTATTAGTGTGGCAAACAGCCAAAAAGGTTCAACAATATACTGATACAATGACTGATACCCCCCTATGGGGAAACCCTACCTTGTCATCAATGCAGACACTGCAGGACATTGGATATTGGGTTGCGTTGGGGATGAAAGTATTGGGTGACATATAAAAGGATAACATAATGCTGTCCTATATGCAACTACGGGAGAAGTTACAAACTCCCGGATTACAATGCTTCAGATATTTTCAATTAAGACATACTTTAAATGCTCCATTTCCACTGAATGTTATTAAAATCTCTAAGTACGCAATAGTGGGGATCCTCAAAACACAGGGTCCTAAAGGATTGATATCGCAACTCTATACGTATTTGTTATCGGCCAAAATAGACCATGATCCACTGCTAGTCTATGACAAGTGGAAAAGTAACATCCCCACGCTTACAACAGAAGATTGGCAGGAAGCAATGGGGTCACACCTACTGGAGTCACAATCAATAATAAACTCATACAATTGTATATTATACACCAGGTGTATCTTATGCCAGTCCATTTGAACACAATGGGCAGAACTAACACAACATGTTGCCATAGGTGTCATCAGCCAAATGCTGATTTTTGGCATTTCATGTGGGAATGTGCCTATGTTAAAACCTTCTGGGAGGAAGTCTTCACCTTTATTTCTGGACTCTTGTCGGTCCCTTTGGATCTGGATCCCAAAATAGCGGTGTTTGGGCTGATAGATGAGGAGGCGTGGACCCATCATGATAAGATATTTATTAGAAAGATACTATTCATGGCTGGAAAAACAGTGGCTATACGATGGATAGCAACGAGACCGCCCTCCATCTCATACTGGATGAGAATGGTAGACACTATAATTCCCTATGAAAAGGTGATTTATCAACACAGAGGATGCCCCGATAAATTTGAAAAAGTATGGGGGATATGGACAAGCTCGCACAATACATTATAAGTTGAATAAATATAAGTTTGATAAATAAATGAGGAAGAAATAAGTATACACATACACAATGAACCAAACATATTAAAGGTTTTATTTCGAATGTTAACAGTTATGAAAATGATGCTGTATTATTGAATTGTGATGTAAGATTCAGAACAAATTAGAAATATATTACACAGAATTGACTGTAATAATTGTCTTACAATCTGCTAATAAAACAAAGTTAAAAAAAGACAAAAAATTCAGAAGGCAAGTAGAGGAGCAAGAGACACCGATCACAAACTAAAATGTTTTTATACAAATGCACAGAGCATGAGAAACAAACAAGGAGAATTGGAGCTCCTAACACAGGAAGAGAAATATGAATTCATAGGCATCACGGAAACTTGGTGGAATGATACACATGATTGGAACACAAAGCTTGAAGGATACAACTTATTTATAAGAAACAGGCCAAAAAAAGGGGAGAAGGTATTGCGTTGTATGTTAGGAAAACATTAATCTCCACAGAGATTCAAGCTTCAGAGCATGGAAGTTCTATAGAAACTGTTTGGGTAAGAATACAAGGAGAGAATAACAGAAAGGACACCATTGTAGGCATTTACTATAGGCCACCTGGACAAGCAGAAGATATGGAAGAACTCTTTCTACATCAGATGGCCAAGCTCTCCAAAAAGCTAACAAAGTGATTATGGGAGATTTTAACTATCCAGAAATTTGTTGGGAATCTCTCTCAGGTAAAAGTAATGGATCCAACAAATTCTTATCAGCTCTTGCTGACAACTTGATCTTCCAAAAGGTCAAAGAGAAAACAAGGGGATCTGCTATCTTGGACCTAATTCTTACCAACAGGGAGAAGATGGTTGAGGACATAAGGGTGGCTGGGTCCTTAGGAGACAGTGATCATGCTATCCTTGAATTTTGGATAAAAAGGGGAGGAAGACCTGAGAAAACTCAGACCTCAAGGTTGGATTTCAGAAAGGCAGATTTCAATGAATTCAGAAAGAGGGTATGAAGAATCCAATGGCCAGATGTTCTTAAGAACGGAAATGCCCAAGAAGGTTGGAAAATATTGCGAAGTAAGATTCTCAAAGCACAATCGTTAACAATCCCTAAAAGAAGGAAGAATGGGAAGCATTTAAAGAAACCAGAATGGATGAACACAGAACTTACACACATGTTAAAAAGGAAAAAAAATGTGTTTATCAAATGGAAAGAGGGGATAATATCTAAAGAAGAATATAATGCGGTCTGCAGAAGCTGTAGGGCAAGTGTCAGAAAAGCTAAAACTAATAATGAATTGAGGCTTGCAACAGAGGCCAGCAATAAAAAAGGATTTTGGGGGTATGTCAAAAGCAAAAGAAAAGTCAAAGATACTATTGGATGCTTACAACATGAAAATGGTGAATTGGTTAAGAATGATGTTGAGAAGGCCGAACTTTTAAATTCCAATTTTGTATCTGTTTTCTTTCAGAAAGTAGATAGAACATCAACTGATCTTCCCTGTGCTATTGGGGGAATAAAAGAATGCAGGCTATCTGTAAGCAGAGAGATGGTGAGGGAACACTTAGCTCACTTAAATGAATTCAAGTCTCATGGTCCAGATGATTAACATCCGAGGATACTAAAGGAAGCAGCGGAGGGAATTGCTGAACCACTCGCCATAATCTTTGAAAATTCCTGAAGAACAGGAGATTCCAGAAGATTGGGAAAGGGTGAATGTTGTGCCTATCTTCAAAAAAGGGAAGAAGGTGGATCCAGGAAACTACAGGCATGTGAGCCTGACTTCTATACAGGGAAAGATCTTTGAACAAATTATTAAACAGCATATATGCAAGTACTTGGATGAAAATGGAGTAATTAACCAGAGCCAGCATGGGTTTGTAACAAACAAGTAATGCCAGACTAATCTAATTTCCTTCTATGATAGTATCACTGACTGGGTTGATCAGGGAAATGCAGTGGATATAGTTTTTCTTGATCTTAGTAAAGCATTTGACAAAGTATCTCATACTATACTTATTGAAAAAATGACCAAATATGGGATTGACAAGGCAACTGTTAGGTGTATTCAGAAGTGGCTGAGTGATCGTACTCAAAGAGTGGTCATAAATGGCTGCACATCTAAGTGGAAGAATGTATCAAGTGGGGTACCACAAGGCTCTGTCTTAGGCCCAGTGTTGTTCAATATTTTTATAAATGATCTGTGGAAGGGAATTGATGGGAAACTGGTCAAATTTGCTGATAACACAAAGCTAGGAGGGATGTCTAACATTAGGGAAGATAGAGAGAGGATTCAAAAAGATCTAGAAAAGCTTGCACAGTGGGCAGCGACTAACAGAATGGTATTTAACAAGGAAAAATGCAAAGTCCTACATCTGGGCAAGAAAAATGAAAAAAGCACATACAGAATGGGAGGAATTGAGCTAAGCAGCAGCACATGTGAAAACACTTGGGTATACTAATAGATCATAGACTGAACACGAGTCAACAATGTGATACAGCAGCCAAAAAGGCAAATACAATTCTGGGATGTATTAAGAGAAGCATAGAGTCTAGATCACTTGAGGTCATTATCCCCCTTTACTCTTCCTTAGTCAGACCTCATCTGGAATACTGTGTCCAGTTCTGGGCACCCCACTTTAAAAAAGATATAGAAAAACTGGAGCAAGTTCAGAGAAGAGTTACCAAGATGGTAAGCGGTCTGCAAATCATGTCCTATAAAGAACGGTTAAGGGATCTGGGAATGTTTAGCTTGCAAAAAAAGCTGAGAGGAGACTTAATAGCAGACTACAGGTATCTAAAGGGTTGTCACACTGCAGAGGAATCAGCCCTATTCTCATTTGCACAAGGAAAGACTAGAAGCAATGGGATGAAACTGAAAGGGAAGAGACATAAATTAGATATTAGAAAAAAATTCTGGCAGTGAGGGTGATCAATGAGTGGAACAGGTTACCACGGGAGGTGGTGAGTTCTCCTTCAATGGAAGTGTTCAAACAAAGGCTGGACAAATATCTGTCTGGGATGATTTAGTAAATCCCGCACTGAGCAGGGGGTTAGACCCGATGACCCTGGAGGTCCCTTCCAACTCTACCATTCTATGATTCTAAAAGGCACAGACATGATGTGACTAATTTGCACTTAAAACAATACCAGAACAGGATGAGTAGAGGAGTAAATACTTAATTAGTCCACTTATATGAATGTGAAAGTTTTATGGTCCCTAAATTGGTGTTAGGGAGTCACCAGGCCTGTGTGTTATCTCTGCTACAGACTTATCATATTCTTCAATGATGCATGAAGCCACTTGAGATGTTGCTGCCTGTGTTGAAATTGTCGAAGATGGTTTTAAACGTGTACTCCCAAATTCTTCCATGACACTGAGATCTAAAGTTGCCTTTTAATATAATAACTTTTATATTTTCTATGTTGTGTCCATGACTAGAAAAGTGCTTGGCCACAAGTAATTCTGTCTTTCTCTGTTTAATTGTGTGACGATGAGACCTCATCCTCGCTTTCAGTTTTTGTCCTGTTTCTCCAAAATAAAGAACCCCAACAGGACATTTACTGCACAGGATCAGGTACACAACATCAGATGTGGAACATATGAATGGCCCCAGGATCTTATAGTTCTGCAGTGTGTTGGGGTTATGTAACCTGACCAAGGTTCATACATGTGAGCAGGTCTTACAGCTCCTTACATTACGGGGATGAGGTTTTTTTTGTGTCAGAGGGCAATGCACTCCTGATTATAAAGTTCCTCAAAGTAAGAGGTTGCCTGTAACACAGAAGGGGAGGGTCCGGGAATATGGTTTTCAGACGGTCATCCTTGTGTAGCTAGGATGGAGTTTCTTTGCGGTTTTCCGTAGTACCTCTAGCTGTGAATTGTAAGTCACTACTAGAGGCACACAACAGTTTTCTTCCTTCTCCCTTTATTGGAGTAGTTGATTTCTGGGTATCCTGGTGACTCTGGTGATTTGGTCATGAATTGAGGTGGGATGGTAGCCCTGATTTAAAAATGTCCTTTTTAGATGCTGTAAATGTTCCTCTCTATCTGTTGGGTTGAAGCAGATCCGGTTCTATCTGATGGTCTGGCGTAGACAGACTTTTTGATGTGTTTAGGGTGGAAGCTGTACCATCTGAGGTATGTGGGACGATCAATTGGTTTTCGGTATAGGGATTTCTGTATTAATATTTATTGTGGTGTCCAAAAAGTTGATTTCTGTATACGAGTAGCTTAATGTCACGTTTATGGTGAGGTGAAATACACTGAATCTCTCATGTAATTTTATTAGCTCTTGTTCGGAGTTGGTCCTGATGATTATGATGTCGTCAATGTAGCGGAAGTAGGCCCATGGTTTGCTGGAGCAGGAGGCCAGAAAGTCACTCTCCAGTTTTGCCATGAAAAGGTTGGCATATTGAGGTGCCATTTTACTGCCCATGGCGGTCACAGTGTGTGAGGATGAATCTTGTGAGTAGTAACACGGATTCAGAGGCAACCCCAATGGCTTCAAGATGTGCCTTGCAGGCAGTCCATTTTCCTGTGGGATGTTGGAGTATAAGTATTCCACATCCATGGTGGCCAGAGTGGTGCCATCGGGGACCTATGGTTGACAGTTTGTTCAGTAGGTCCATGGTGTCCTGCTGGTAGCTAGTTGTATTTCTCACCAATGGTTTGAGGACACCTTCCACCCATCCAGAGATTCCTTCAGTGAGGGTTCCCAACACCTGAGATAATTGGCCTCCCTGGGTTGCCAGCTTTGTGTAGTTTGGGAAGCATGTTGTACATTGTACATGTAACATCACTGTTGCTATTAGTAACAGCCGACTCCCGCTGCGGGATAGCATCGGCTCACAAGCCCATGGTGTAAGTTTTCATCCTGTTGCATTAACTTACGTCCTGTGGCATTAAGGCATTATGGACAACTTTTGGAATTGTTCTTGCGGATTTCTAACATATAGGAGATGTAACTCCACAATTAAAGTCTGCAAAAAAATGCAATAAATTCTGCGAGACATTCCGAAAGAATACATTCCACAGTTAAAACGCAACAAAATCTGCGATAATTAACAAAATCCGCATCTGTGCTGCATCCTGAGGACATCTACGTCCCGTGTGAAAGGTTCCTAAGTCAGCTGCATGTGATTCTACAACTACATCTCTGGTCAGGTTTGCTAGCAACAAATTTTTCATCACACTCTCCATTCATTTGGGGGTTATTTAATTTCCATCGCAAACTCAGCAAGTACTGCAACATAATTATCACTTTGTTCAGTTTCCAGCACATTCCTCTCACACACACCTTTCTCTCACCTGTAGGCGTGGGAGTCAGTTGGTGACCACATCACTTACAGCCGAGACACTCGCGCAACAGTAAACTTTGGGTTAAATTTGGTATCTGCATGTTCCTGACACAACTCACTTCCATTGTTGCTAGATACCCGGACTTCTGGAGTATTTAAGCTGCACAGAATTAATAGTCTTTTGAACGGCCTCACCACTCTTCTTCTGATGGTGCATCTTGTCTGGATCCACTGACAAGACCAGAAGACCACAAGACTCCACCTGCGATCCGCTTAGGGACTTTTTTCTTGTCCCCTGAATATTGAACAACTAGGTGCACACCGGTCTGGTCCTCTGCACATCCAGCAAACATTTCTTCCTTCACCTACGACAACTGTCTGCTGCTGACATTGGTCAAACCTGGTAACCACATTATTCCACTCGGCTTAGTAGACTCCAGAATACTCCAGTGGCGTTGCATTGGCCATTTTATCTCCGGACATCTGGATATGCATTGGTACATATTTAAACATCCCCAGTACTCGAAGGATGAGCACTCTCTGGATTCCCGTGCAGACCCTCAGTCTTGTTACTTCAATAGCAAGGACTGTTTGCATGTCCGACTTTTTTCTTATTATTTGGCCACTGGTCCTTTAAAAATTTCTTTTTGCAATCACCACACTTCGTGCTCCATTTTTTTTGCATCTTCTACCACGTGACAATAGAGGATTAGGCACCATACAGAATTGCCATCTTCTTCATCTAAGACAGTTGGCGCCACTTTCAGGAAGACAGTGAACACTTGGTCTTCGATAAGTCTGGCGGCTGCCAGCATTATTGCACTCAGCAGCCATTTCACCATTTTCCAAACTGTACATTACACCAGTAGGCATAAAACAAAATCCTGCTCATCTGACCACTGACTGTACATTAATCTAATTCTGCCTAATGCTTTAGCATCACGTCAACAGTCTCATAGCATAGCACTGTCTGGGTTTCACTCTCTAGCCTCTAGCTACCTGTTTAAAAAAACAAGCAAGGTGCAACTTCATTATGATAGAAGCACCTTTTTCTACCTACACACTAATAGCCCTCTACTGGCCAACTCCGGTATTGTCTCTTCACCAAAATATTAAAACAGGAAACTCTAGTGGTGACATCCGGTAGTTTTATATCACAACATATATACAATATCAGTATATTAGCATATACAGTATATTATACATTTGATGGTAGAAACGGATTACCTTCAAAATCCACATCTCCAACTAATATTGTTTTCCCAGTAACTGGATCTTCTATGTGATTGATGCCAACGTCTATTACAGCAGCCCCATCTTTAACCATGTCTGCTGTGATCAATTTTGGAATACCTGGAAAAAATTACTTAGTTTGAGAACACAGAAATTAGGAGATGTATAATGATACAGAACTTGTTAATTATGTTTCCCACCATGAAAAAGTTTATTTAACCCAATAAGGACCAAGTGCCGTAAACGTATGGTGCTTGGTCCTGGCTTTTAATCCCACGTTATAGTAAAAATATGGTGTGGGCATAAAGCACCGGTTCCTGCAGTGTAGCAGGAGCAGATGAGGACCTTGGCTATTAGTTATATCCGAAGACTTGGAGGAGAAGGCAGAATTATTTTTTAATCGCTTCTGCCTTTCTCTTGCAGGCTATATAGCGCTCAATGAGCTCTATGCACTGAATACAGAAATCGAAAGTGCTGCATTAACTATTCAACCCGGAGATCACGTGATGGCTAGCTGCCCCCTGCCACGGCAGAGCTACGGGGTCCTAACAGACCCAAACCAGCTGTGCCATTGACTACTGCTAAAACAGGTGAATGTTTTCCCCTGTAACTGGGGCTCCTATGGATGCAGCTCCTATGCATGTGCCAGCTACTGTGGAAAAGTGTGAAAATAAAGAAAAAGAAGACAATGTGAATGACCCCCAGAGGCCTTAAATAATGTCATGGGGGACATAGATGTTAAAAAAAGTAGTTATAAAAATAAGGTTTGAAAAAATTACAGAATAAAATAAAATAAATAAATTATATATATATAAAATATAAAGCGTAAATGACCCACCGATGACACCATCCTAAACCATCTCCATATGCATCCTGTAATCCGAGACCATACAAAATCTACATCAAAACGTCCAAAACAAAATGAGAAACCCATTTCCATACTTTACTTTAGCATAAATATACATTTTTTTAAAAAAACAACTATAAATAATAAAAAAAAGTTTAAGCTTTTCATCACCTAATCAATTATAAATAATAATGATTATAAAAATTTTGTGAAAAAAGATTTAAGAAAACAGCCCTATATGTCATAGGAAAAAAAACACAGCAAAAATAATTTTGGTAGCTGAAGAAGAAAAAATAGAGCTGAAAAACCACCACATGGGTAGAATCCCTAAAAAGTATCTGGTACTTAAGGAACGAAGCACCCTGGTCCTTAAGGGGTTAAAAAGGACTGTGCTATAAAAATATTAGATATATGGATGGAATAGACTGCATCTCTCGCCCAGAACGATACTCCAGTCACACCCTACTGAAATAAACAACATCAAATCATCCAAGCGTTATAAATGTGGAGCATGAGAAGAGTGTAAGTACCCCATAGAGGCGTGGTGAGTGACCCCTGGGGTACATGTACAATACGATGAGAGCTTAGGCTATAGAGGAACTAGCTCATTCACGCCTTACACAGATGGCCCAAGGTGATTGACGGGTCTTTTATTTATGCTTTAGGTTAACAGTTCTATTCTCTTCTATTTATTAAAGGTCCATTAACATGGGACGACTCTCAGGCAAGCGATGCCTGACACTCGTTTCTGTGTGTCCACACTCGTGTGCTGTCACACGGGAGCTAACAGAGCTTTCTCGCTCACGGAGCGGGCAGTGCCTCTCACTCCCCCGCCCCTCTCCACTGAGATAACACAGCGGCCGTTCACTACTGAACAGCCGCTGTTTAAACTGAACGATGAGCGATCACCTGATCGTCCATCATTTATGCAGAATAAACGATGGACGATGAGCATCATTCAAACATGTATGACAATTATGGAGGGGACCAGGATGATGTACTGGGCCACTACAACATACTCTGTTAACCCCCTAGTGGCATGCTAATATTTTGCCTTAAGGACCAAGTGATATATTTAGTGATGAATTGCAAGAGCCATAACTTACTGACGTTGCTGCATGACGGATTTTTTTTTTTGCAGGACAAGTTGTATTTTTTTAATTGTTGGGGCCTATATAATGTGCTGTAGAACTTTTATTACATTTTTGGGGGGGGGAAGATGGGAAAAAAAACGTTCCCATTCACTTCAATGGGGCTGCTCACAGAAGCATCAAAACGCAGCGTCTTCAACGCTGCGCTTTGACAGCAATGCATATTCTATCTTTGGCCTTTTTCAGCCGAGCGTCGCCCATTGAAATGAATGGGCAGCGTTAGCAGCGCTGTCGAAAATGTGTCACAACTTTAGTACCATATTTCTGACAGCGCTCAACGGCAGCGCTAGCAGTACAAAAAAAAAAGTTAATACTCACCTAACCAGAGCCCTCCAGAACCCTGCCACAGTGCTCCGTTGCTCTGTGTAGACAGCCATTTACTGTCAGCAGTGATAGAACATGTTTCACTTGTGACGGGATTTAAAAACCCCACCTGCAGCAAAACAGTCCTCTGATTAGTCTCTCTCTCCCTCTCCATCCATCCTTCTTTGCATCCATCCATTTATCCCTCTTTCAATCCATCCATCTGTAGTGGCCTGAAGTGAGTGGGGACCCTCCATAATGTTAAATGGTTGTCTCGTGCATTTGTATTGTCAGTGTCTTACATGTAGTGTGTATCTGTGATGTGTATTTTACCTCTGCAGCACTGAATGGGTTAATGTCTGGGTTATGTCTGAGAAATGTATCTTCTTGTATGTCATGTGACTGTCATTTATATGTGTTTGCAAGGTGTATGCAAGGGGGCTTTTTGCAAGAGAGAGAGTGGGAGTCTGAAGTGGTAGTCTTGCAACCACAGTGATCGTCTGGTGTGTGGAGAATGGAGGAAGTGGAGCGATTCCTACTGCTTGGCCTGGGACTAGCTTACCCAGAGTGTTCCAGTACTGAGTGTGAGAGAAGGACCGCTACATGGCCAGAAGCCAAGAACCAATAAATGTGAGTGTGGACTCTTTCAATCCATCCATCCCTCTTTCAATCCATCCATTCTCCCCTCCCCCCTAAAAAAAAAGTTGCTACTCACTTAACGAGAGCCCTCCGGGACCCTTCCACAGTGCTTCGTCGCTCCGTGCAGACAGCCATTGGCTGTCAGCAGTGATAGAACATATTCCGCTAGTGATGGGATTTGAAAACCCTGCCTACAGTAAAAGAGTCCTCTTATTGGTCAGTCTGTCTGTCTATCTCCATCCATCCCTCCTTAAATCCATCCATCCACCTCTCTTTGCATCCATCCATCCCTCTTTGCGTCCATGCATCCATCCATCTCTCTTGCCTGTGTAAGGGAGGCCTAAGACCCATAGAATTTTTATTTTTCTGACAGTGAAACTACATGAGGTCTTGTTTTTAGTGTGAAGAGTTGTAGTTTTTATTGATACCAGTTTGAAGCACATGTGACTTTTTGATTGACTTTTATTGTGCTCTTTGGGAGGCAAACAAAAGAAAAATAACAATTCTAGCATTAGTTTTCTAAATAATTTTTATAATTCACCAATGCTTGATTAATAACAAAATATTTTCACTGTCTGGGTTGTTATGAATGTGGTAATACCTATTATGCGCTGCTTTTTACATTTTTAAGTTGTACAAAAATGTAAGTTTTGTTGGAAAAATGTGGATTTTATTAAGTGGATTTGTTTTTCTTAGGGTGACCACCCACTACAGTTTTTTTTCACTGTGAAATTCGCAGCATTTTTTTTTTCTGCAGGGGTCTATGGGACTTGTAATGTTAAAATCGCAATCGCGCAAAATCGCAATTTACAGCAAAATCGCGATTTTGCACGATCGCAATTTTAACATTACAAGTCCCATAGACCCCTGCAGAAAAAAAAACCCTGCGAATTTCACAGTGAAAAAAAAAACTGTAGTGGGTAGTCACCCTAAATGTAAATGTTTTTGCACTTTTGTTGATGCTGTTTTTTTTAGTCCCTCAAGGAGGCTTGAAGATGTAATTGTTTAATCTCTAGGATAATACACTGCATTACTTATATACTTCTGCCATGGGAACCCATTGGTGCCTTGTAAGCGTACTGTGGGGTACTGATGGATAAGAGAAAGTGCCCCCACTCCCCGTCCTCTGTTTACCTGCTGATCGTGGCATGTAAGGAGGTAAACTGCCAGGATCTGAGGTTTCTCTGTTCCTGACTGTCAGAGCAGGAGCCTGGTGGTCAATCATCAGCTAAACCACTACTTTAAAGGCCCCCTGTCCATGGGCGTTGCATGTTTGTCATGTGCATTTATGCTGTCAGGAATTTCTGTGTACATGAAGTGTATATGGTGCACCTCTGCAGTGCTGAAAGGGTTAATGCCTGCAAATGAGCTATCTCTGTCTGGAAATGTATCGTTTTATGTTGTGAGTTTGTGGTCACCTGACTATGCTTTATATTAATGTTTGCAGAAAGTGAGTGCAAGAGAGTCTCGTCTAAGGCCGCCTGCAGACGAGCGGGTCGGATCCGGCAGCGAGAATTCTCGCCGCGCGATCCGACCCGAGCGCCTGCAGGGACGAGCGCGTACTCACCCGCGCCTGGCGGCCCCGGCTCTTTCATGTGCCGGCTGCCGCCGCATGCGCAGACCGGAGCCGGCGGCCGGGTGAGTGCGTGCCCCACAGAAAATTAGGACATGCCGTGGTTTGTTTGCCGCGCGAGATTTCGCGCGGCCAAACCGCGGCCGTCTGCATAGGAGTGCATATTTTAATGCACTCCTATGCAAACTTTCAGCGGCGGAAATCCCGCGGCAAATCCTGCGGCGGGATTTCCGCTCGTGTGCAGGCGGCCTAAGTCAGTTGGAGAGAAAGTCAGTTCTTGGCCTAGTCTAGACTGAAACAGTCTGAGGGTGCGTTCACACGAGCACATAAACGGCGCGTTTTTGCGCCCAATCGTATAAATATGACCATCTGAGGCATTGGTTTCCAATGTATTCGTTCGCACGGGCGATTTTACGGCGCGTAAAAACGGCAACCCGAAAAAAAAACGGAACATATGCGACCGAAATACGCGCCAACGCATATTCGATGGCCGAAAAGATAGTTTGCAAAGTAGGAACAAACGATAATACGCTTTCTAGCTCTGGTCATGATCGCCGAAAAACGTTCTTTCCGGCGATTAAACGCTGCGCACGTGCGAATGTAAATACGCCTACACTCGTGTGACCGTGCCCTGAGAGCCAGGACTCTTGGAGTGTCGGTCGATGTGTCTTTCAAGCGTTCACAGCATTCCCCTGTGCTGTGGAAGTGAGAATGGAAGAAGCCGAAAGGTATCACCCGTCTCCCCTGGATATCCCTGATACTAGGAGACCCCGGGATAGCTGCAAGCCCCTGTGAGAGAGAGGAGATGTTCTGCTGAGTCGAGTGCCTGCCGTCTTTGCTGCAATCGTGAGTGTGAACAGGGAGAGAGAAAAAGAGAAAGGAAGGTGGAAATATGTGTCCAGGACCCCGCAGACAACTTTGACTGTAGAATATTCTTCCGTGAATTCTGTGTATGCCTCCCTGCCCTCTCATGCAGAGTGGAGCAAGTTGTACTCCGTTGCAAAACTTGTAATGCACTTATTGGACTGTTAGTAAACGAGTTTCACTGACCGTTCCCGGTATGACGCTTAAATAGACTTCTCCGTGTATGGATCCTTTATTAACCATAGGTCGCATTCGCCATGGAAGAAGGAACGGTGGCGTCATCCATGACAACCCCAAAGAAGAAAAAGGTAAACCTGTTCCCGATTACCAACTCCTTTAATAGCCTGCCCTTGGCCCTGTTGGACGTGTCCTGGCTACCCTCTGGGTGGGAGACAGTAGTGCCACTGTGACAAGGCCTACAACTCATCTCCACTGTCTCCTAGGCTAGGGCCTGCTCGGAAGCTGCAGTAGGGCCCTGTAGATGTCTATGATCACCATATTACAACTAAGTAGAACTTGCAGAATACATGGTGCCAGGATATACTCATGTGCAAAAGGTTTTGTAGTTTATGTTGCAACGCTCACAGGCAGCACAAATGTTTTCTTTCCCTGCAATTATTTAAGGTGTGTAGACTACAGACGACTGGGAGTGTAATAAACCAGTTTACAACACATTGGATGTTTTATGCAAATATATATATATAGGACTGAAAAACATCAATAAAATACATTAATCAGATTACCAAATTGTGTATCCAACTTTCACTTCTTGTTCGTCGTTCAATTTCTACATGCAGAAAAACTGAATGTCGTATCATTCTGTGTAAGGCCTAATGCCCACGGCCGTATTTGCACTGTGGGATCCGGAGTGGGCATTCACCTCCGAATGCCGCAGCAAATACTGCCCATATGGCATGCTATGGAAAATGCTCTTCCATGCCCACGAGCAGAAATCAACAGCAATTTTCCGCTTGCAGGGAAAAATAGCAGCATTTCCTATCCTAGTGTTGGTCTCGCACGGACGGCTTCCATTGCAATCAATGGAAGCCATTCGTCCTGCGGAGAGTCACAGTGGATCTGCGTCATCGCCGGCACAACTCTCTGCACTGCATATGAGCAACAGCATGCCAGCTGGCACATCAGCAGAGCAGAAAGAAGACAATGCCAGGGCACAGGGTCTGATTCCGCTGCGAGATTTCGCAGCCGGAATTTGAACCGGCTGTGTGCATTTGGCCTCAAGGGGCAGTCGGTCACTTATGAACGACTGCCTGTTTACTGTGGATGGAGGCAGGCCAGCCGGAACTATCCCCGCTTGCCCCGCTCCTCCTCCATTCACTACCGCTCCTACACTGTGAGTGATGCTCATTCCTGTGTAAAAGCATCTCTGGGATGACTGTTGGGCATCTATTGCCTGACAGATCGTCCTATGTAAAGGCACCCTTAGGCCATGCTGAGACTTTTCGTAGCAAGACTTTTTTTCCCCCCAGAATTATCAATTGGTGACCGCACGCAAATCAACATGGCCATTGAGTCCCCTTACTTAATACGTTCATGTATTACACGCCAAATAGGGCATGGGGATTGGCGGCACAGAGCAAGTATGCATGTAATTGCGCACTTGCTGCTTGCTCATGCATCGGGGTAGGGGGGGTCACATCTAATAACTACCATAGAAATAGATTGTTGTCATAGTTATCACTAGTTTACCATATATTACTAATGTTTCCACAATCCTGCCTTTGTCTTGCCTGCATTAAGTAATTGGATTGCCTGTGATTGTTAAATCCTTGTACGTATTATATCTGGCACCAGTGGCCAAACAGACATAAAACACCTTTGGTTTCACTAGACAACCCACATATCAGATACATGTGTCTCGCAGCTTGGGCAGATCCTGGGAACATCGTTCCAGAAGTATTTAAAGATCTCTATGAGCCAAAGGCTTGTTCCAGTAAATTAACCTATAAGTGCCAAACCTATTGAACTAGGGCATTAAATGTGATTATAAAGCTACAGTAATGCGCTAAAGGTTTACATTTAGAAATCTTTACAAACTATTTAAAGCTCTTCTTAATTATATTCAGATGATCATCCTGGGATCCCTTAGTGGGTGTTAGAAATTGAAATGTATGGTTTTACTTTACGATGATTCACAAGAGACTATAAACTGAAGGTAATTCATTATATTAACCCCTTAAGGACGCAGCCCTTTTTTATTTTTTTAAAAGGTTTTTCCTCCCCACTTTTAAAAAATCATAACTCTTTTATTTATCCATCGCCACCGCTGTATGAGGGCTTGTTTTTTGTGGGACAAGTTGTATTTTTCAATAGTACTGTGTAATGTACCATATAATGTACTGAAAAACATTAAAAAGTTGAGTGAAATGGAAAAAAACCCCACAATTCTGCCATCTTCGTGGGTGTCCTGTTTCTACGGCATACACACTGCACCAAAAATGACCTGATAACTTTATTCTATGGGTCAGTACATTATTTAGATTTTTTAAATTATAAATATGGCTAACTTTTATTGCCTTTTATTTTTTAAAAACAGATTTGTACACTTTTTTTTAGTCCCCAGAGGAGACAAGAACATGTGATGGTTTGATCAGTTTCTGCACTATGATGTTATACCATTGTATTACATCATACCACGATCTGGCAGGCTGTTGCAGGTGAGTGTCAGCTGTAAGAAACAGCCGCAACCTGCATTGTATGGAGCGAGATCAACCCTCGATCCCCATCCATACAAATCCTGAACCTCCATGATGTAACTGTACTCCATGGAGTGTTCAGGGGTTAAATAGTCTTTTTTATATGAAATGGAATTAAACTTCTCCAAGTCACACGGCCTGACAATCTGTGACATTTATTACTACCTCAAGTCTCAAAGCTGACCCTGGTTATATGTTGCAAAACCATCTGACGCTATGATCTATATTGTAGTTCTGATGTAGAAACAGATTTTAAAAATGGAAGCATTATGAGCTTGTATATTTTTTAATCAACCAAATATTAGGCTAACTTCACACGGGCGAGCGCGATATGGAGCCGTGAATCCCACCCCCTACCATGCTTGCCATCAATGTGAAATCCCTGTGGATGGGAGGCGTTTTCATGTCAAAATGCCATAGCTGTCACAGCTGTGGCGGAGAATCACAGAGTTTCTCCCATTGTTTTCAATGGAAGACCTCACATCGCGTGTACCTAGCACATGGCGCAATGCTGCCTTTGGCCCCAGTGAGAATTTTCAGCAAGGTAGAACATGTTTGTTTCTCGAATAGCATTGCAGTACCAAGCAGGAAAACATCGCTCATGTGTATGTCCCCATTCGAAACAATGAGGTTCATATTTGTGCATCTCGCAAAGCACAAATCTCATGCAATTTTGGCGCTCATATGAAGGCAGCCTTAATGTGTGGAGTATAACTGAAAGCGGTATTCTGGTTAGTGGACAAAATTACAAGTTTTAACCTATTTACTGGATGGGTGAAAACTGATAGTTCGTGGGTGTCTATTCGTTGGGACCTACAGCAATCCCAAAAACGGGGGACCTGTGACCCCCCCCCTCCCCCCTAATTCACAATGCAGATCCATTTTCCCTAACATAGCAGCAAAGGGACTGCCAGTCATGCAAGCTCTCTACTCATTTTAATGGTGCAGATAGAGATAGTCGAAAATAAAGCACTTGGCTGTTACCGTCAGTTCTGTTGAAATGAATGGAGCGGCCGAATATAGCCGAGCGTAGCGCTTGCCCCTTTAAAATGAATGGAACTGTGCATGTGTGACCAGCAGCCCATTCACTGCTACGTTAGGGACATGGAGAGAAGAGATACTGCATTGTGAATAAGAAGGGACACAGGTTCTCCCTTTTCGGGATCCCAGTGGTTGGACCCCCACCAATCTATCAGTTTAATTCAGAGGATGGGTGAAACCTTGAAATTTTGTCCACTAACTGGAATACTCCTTGAATATTATTTAAAGAGTGTATTTAAGAAAAGAGAATGGAGATACGTACCCGCTGCCACAATAATTATATCTGCTATCTGGGTGTGGACCTTTAGCAGCTCTCTTGGGGTGTATCTGTGTGTAATCGTCACTGTTGCATCACCTTAAAGGAAAAAAGATGTCAAAAGATTCAACAACTTCCAAGCAGTTTCCATCATTAAACACTGCAGAAGATCTCTGACAAAAGAGGGCACGAATGTAATGTTAGTTATATGAAACTTGCTATTCATGACCCCCAATATTTCTGAGGTGTTACATCAATATATTACACATCAGAGATATCAACATCGATGGTTTTAGTATCCTGAACAGGGGCTTAACTATAGGGGATACAGAGGATGCAGTTGTACCTCCTTTTCCTGCTGAGTTAGAGAAGACAGAGGCACAGGGTGCTCCTCATCACCGGAACACACAAGGGCAGGCGACGCATGAGCGGTCACTGTACACCGCGTTGCTGACGCACTTTCCCTACATGGTCCCCTAGTCTGCTCCTGCACATCATTGAACTTCTTCTTGTGCAACTAGCTCTTCGCTGGCCATATGGAAGAAGTTCAATGTGCAGCAGCAGACCGGGAGACCATATGTGCGGTGTACAGCTTCTGTGTTGCCCGTTACTGTGTGTCCCGGTGATGAGGAGCACCTTGTGCCTCTGTCTTGTGCGACTCAGCAGCTGCAAAAGTACATGACACCTGATCACAGACAATACTTTATCCAGTCATTTCTGAGGAAGGGGCTGTGTCCCTGAAAAGCATCATACTGGCTGCAAATTAATAATGAAGAATTGGGTTAATTCTCTCGTCTTAATGAGCCTTCTGTTCTAAGGGTTGTGCCTGTGGCCTATTGTTTTTAGTTTCCTGTGATTCAACTTATCATGCCACGTTACATACGGTGGCGACATTTTCACTAGCAGCCCCTTGTGGTTTTCTTCAAAAATCTCTTCTCTACCATTTGGATCAGATTCCTAGTAGAAGTTGTTTCACCATCTTCTTTTCTTCTTTGCATTCTAAGGGCGCCTACCCACTTGCGTTTGTGATTTTCGTGCGTGAAAAACTCAGCGTTTTCCGCGCGTTTTCCGCGCGTTTTCACGGCCTTTTTCGCGGCTTTTTCGCGCCTTTTCCGTTAATTTCCATTGACATTCATGGGTGCATTAAGAGAAAAATAAGGACACATATGCAACTGACAGTTCCTATGTTAAAAATTGCAACGGACCGAAAAAAAAAAACGCAAATGGACAAGAACACATTCTATCCTAATTGCTCTTCAGAAAAAACGCAAAGGAAAAAAAATCGCAAGTGGGTAGGCGCCCTAATAGTAAAACTGTCTTTGCCAATAGCAACCAATCACAGCTCAGCTTTCAGTTTACTAGAGCAGTATTAGAGAAACGCTGTGCTGTGATTGGTTGCTATGAGTAACAAAGACAGATTTACTGCTAGATAGTTTTGATAAATGAGACCTTTTGCCTGATAAATTTTGTCTCATTTTAAAGTTCTCGCTCCCTGCACAGCATCACGTTTGCATGAAGGAAAATGGCAACTCTAAAACAGCGCGCACCAACAGTAGTGTGGTATGCCAAAACAAAGTCAATCATTTTTAATGCAAAGAAATTTCTGATGAGTTTACAGAGGAGATTCACCTGATGGAAGAATAATCAATATGTCATTCCAGACGTTTCTTGTCACTACAAGTGTTCAAGAACAGTCTGGAGGAGCTCATTGAAGTTTTTCCAATGAGAAAGTAGAAGAAATTCAAGCGGGGGTATCAGAGAAGTCCAGGGAAATCAATTTGCCAAGCATGAAAACAAATCAGCATACCGTCACTGACAGTGCATTGAGTTCTGCATAGGTAGCTTTGTATGTATTGAGTGCAAATTGTCCAACAGTTGAAGCTAGATGACGATCCGCGTAGACAGGAATTTCTTACTAAAGTGCTTAATTGTATCAATATGACAGTCACTTTATTGGAAACATCTTGTTCTAAGACAAGGCCACATTTTATCTGTCGGAATATGTCAATAGGTATAATGTTCAGAAATGGGAAACCGAAAATCCCCATGTCTACAAAGAACATGTCTGATATAGCCCAACATTGAATGTTTGGTGTTATGCAATGAATGACAGGGTTATTAATTAGTTTTGTTTTTGTGAACATATAGTGGTTTGCCCCAGACAACTTGACATGTTGGAATAGTTCCTGTATGCCGCATGTCAAACTTAAGGCCTGCGGGTCGAATCTGGCCCAAGAAGTCATTTTATGTAGCCTGGGAGGTCCAAATGCAGAAGAGCCTCTTCTAGATCGGAGGGTACTGAGCTGTGCCAGGAAGAGTCTCTGGCGCACTCTGGACTCATTTGCGATCTTCTGCTGGGTACTAGGATCGCGGTCACCATCTACACTGCAATGTTAGGTGCATGCGGACTGAGCACTGTGCCGCTTACTACAGCCCATGGAGCCTTTGGTGTGCATTTCCCTATCTGCTTCCCCCGCTGAGCCTGCTGCACGGATCAAAGAGAACAATGTTTTATACTGCTGCTAAGCCCAGTGAGTAAGGAATTCCCTAAGGCCTCATGTCCACGGGGAAAATCAGGCCCGCCGCGGATTCTCCTTGCAGAATCTCGCAGTGGGTCCCTCCTTTCCCGGGGACATGAGGCTAAAAAGAAGATTAAACTTACCTGTCCGGACGCTGCGGATCTTCCCTCCGTCGCGGCCGGATCTTTTTTCTTCGGCCCGGCAGCGTGCCGCGCACATGCGCCGGGCACCCAATTTTTTTTTAAACTCCTGCTCTCCCGCGCTACCACGCCGGAGAGCAGAAATTCAGGTACGAGTGTTTCGCGGATCCGGACGGCCTCCGTAGGCTTCAATAGAAGCCTGCGGGAGACCCGCACTAAAAATGGAGCATGCCGCGGGTGTTTTCCCGCAGACGCAATCTGTGCCTCAAAGGAAAATGACATCCACAAGTATTTAATTACCTGCGGGTGTCCAATGCATCCTTATGGGGCGCGGATCACGCTGCGGATTTTAAATCACATTTTTCCCGTGGACATGAGGCCTTAGGCCTCCCTCACACAGGGGGCTTTCAGCAGCATTTTCAGCAGCGTTTTCAGCCCTGTTCTAAACGCTGTACACGGCTCCCATTCATTACAATGGGGCTGCTCACACAGGGCTGAAAACGCTGCTTTGAAAAGCACTGCGTTTTGAAAGCGCTGCATGTTCTATTATTGGGCATTTTCCGCTGAGTCTCCCATTGAAATGAATGGGCAGCGTTTTCAGCTGGGCTGAAAACACAGCTGAAAAGGCAGCTGAAAAAGCAGCGTTTTGCAAACGCCCTGTGTGAGGGAGGCCTTAGGAATATTTTGAGAACCTTTCAACAGGTTGTAACTCCCATAATTTTTTCTTCTGTCTGACTACCTGGCAGTTTAGAGTCAAGTGTCTGTGTTGAAGGACTTGTGCCCTAATTTTTCTGAACTAGAACCTTGCCCTGGTCCGTCTGTTCTCCTCTTCCCCAACCTTTTTAATATATCCTTTAAAATACAGTCTTACAATTACAATTGTCCCTTTGACGGGAACCATAATGCTGATGTGGCTCGCAGTGAAAAGGAATTTGACACCCCTGCAGTATACCCAAGTAGCTGATCTGCAACCTGACATCTTCCAGCAAGATGGGGCTCCCCCTACATTTGGAGTATGGATGTTTGCCGTTCCTTCAATAACATTTTTCCAGGTCACTGGATGGGACTCGGTGAATGATGAAGGACCATATGTTCGCAACTACAATGAATGATCTCCCAGATTTGCAAGCCAGCATCCATGATATGATTGTTACTGTAGCAGAACACACATTGCAGAGAATGTGGCAAGAAACTGAGTACAGGCTGGATATTGTTCTTGCTACCAATGGGGCACATGTCAGGTTTATTAGTATGCATCAGAATAAATTATGAGTTGTTCTTACATTTCCTGTAGATTCATTTTCATTTTCCTACCAGTCATACTTTATGCTCTGCAAACTGAAAATGTGGTAGGTTTGAATGAAACACCCTATATTTAGTACTCCAGACCGCGTATAGAATTATGAACTTAACCAACACATTCCAAATATGTAACTAATACCCTCATGAGAATAAGGTCTATGAGTGAAAATATCTGGTGTTAAAGGGGCTGTCCCACATAGATTATTTTAAGTTAAATTCAGCTCATAAATAAGAACATTTTTGTATTTACACTTCTTCAAAAAACGTTTCTATCCTCAGATGTTCCAGGATTAATGTTATAATAGCGCCACCTGCTGTTGTTATTCTGTGCCCAGACATGGTAAATGTTCCAAGGTGGTCACTGAGCTCTGTCATTGGCTGCAGCAGCCTCTTTATGAGATGGCTCAGGCAGACTGTAAATATAACGTCAGTGAGGAGACCCAGAGTTGTCGACAGGGAACATGCTGGGAGTGGGAGAGTGCACTCTATGAGCTCATTATTATCTTTACATGAGCACTTGGGACTCGATTGTAAAAAAAAAAATATTTAATCTTGTACAACCCTTTTAATTATAAACAATATTTTTCATGACAACCCCTTTAATCATGCTATGAATATGAAAACTCCATGTAGAGAGGTCGTAACAGCACAACTATCCCTCCTTGCAAATTTCAAAACTTACAGGGTGAATCATGACTCAGAGCTTGGAATTCAAGTCTCTTTGCAGTTTAGTATATTCTTGGCAGAACAACATTTGTTCATGATACAAGCAAGCTCACGCTCAATATTTAAACATATGATGCAATATCTACGAAGTTTGTGCAATAATTCCTGAAATGACAAGTTATATTTACACTAAAACGACAATAATAATAATTTCTTTGTGAAAAGTACATTATAGTAAACTAACTACCGTATATACCGGCGTATAAGGCGACGGGGCGTATAAGACGACCCCCCAACTGTCACCTTATACGCCGGTATTCAGTGGAGAAAAAAAAAAAAATTTATTACTCACCTCCCACGGCGTTCTGTCGCGCTCCGGCAGCATGTCGCTCGCTCCGGCAGGCTGTCGCTCGCTCCTCGTCCCCGCCGCAGCATAGCTTTCTGAATGTGGGGCTTGAAATCCCCGCTTCCAGAAAGCTAATACACACGCCGGCAGCCATGACATCATTGAATGGCTGTGATTGGCTAAAGCACACGTGGCTTCAGCCAATCACACTATTCAATGACATCATTGAATGGGTGTGATTGCTAACACGTGCGCCTTCAGCCAATCACAGCCATTCAATGATGTCATTGAATAGTGTGATTGGCTGAAGCCACGTGTGCTTTAGCCAATCACAGCCATTCAATGCTGTCATGGCTGCCGGCGTGTGTATTAGCTTTCTGGAAGCGGGGATTTCAAGCCCCGCATTCAGAAAGCTATGCTGCGGCGGGGACGAGGAGCGAGCGACAGCCTGCCAGAGCGAGCGACATCCTGCCGGAGCGCGACAGAACGCCGTGGGAGGTGAGTAATAAAATTTTTTTTTTTTACACTTTTTTTTTTTTTGTATTACCGGCGCATAAGACGACCCCCGACTGCAGAGCAGATTTTTCGGGGTTCAAAAGTCGTCTTATACGCCGGTATATACGGTATGTATGTAATTTCCTGTTTTAAGCCCACCTGTTTTGGTCTTTCTTATGCAAAAACTATCAATGGTAATTCAATGCCAGCTATGTACTTCCCAAGTTTAATACCAGGGCACATCACATTTTATAATTCAAGGAATATATATATAGGATCATGAGTACTAACAGAGAGATGTATGCTAGCAATTCATTACATCTGTGGATGGTTGTTCTCTACAGCTTTCCTAGGTGCATTTCTCTTGCATTAAAAAATGTGGTCTGAATTTAATCTAAGTCACAATTATAGACAGACACGATCTAACTAAACGACTAACACACAAACAATTGTATTGTTTGGGAAGTGTGGGCCTTACGGGGGCTTTATACATTAAATAAAGGTGAACATTAGAGATGAGCGAGCATACTCGTCTGAGCTTGATGCACGTTCGAGTATTAGGGTGCCCGAGATGCTCGTTACTCGAGACGAGCACCACGCGGTACTCGTCTCGATTAAACGAGCACTGACCATTGAATTCAATGGAGCCGGTAATACAGCCGGCTCCATTGAAAGCAATGGGCTGCCGGCGAGCGCGGGATGAATTTTCAGGAAGGGCTTAAAAATATAAGCCCTTACCTGAAAATCATCCTAAAATGTGTAAAAATAAAAAAAAAATGTATACTCACCTTTCCGCTGCAGCCGAAGTTCAGCCGCGTCTGGCCGGCAGTTCTCCTGAACTGCTGTGAGTAGTATTCAGCAGCCGGGGATTTAAAATCCCCGCCCGCTGAATGAGCTGCCTCTGATTGGTCACAGCCTCACCAATCAGAGGCAGCTCTCACTCACACCCATTCATGAATTCATGAATGGGTGAGTGCTGCCTCTGATTGGCTCAGCGCAGGGACCAATCAGGGGCAGCTCTCAGCTGTCATTCAGAGAATCGTTATGCTGACAGTGGGGGGGGGGGTCTCACTCTTGCCACTATTGTGGCTTAAGAGTGAGACCTCGGAGCCCGAAATGCAGCCCTGCATGTTGCTCCTCACCTGCCCTATCCATTTCTGTGTTTTTTACATGACTTTGGTGATTTGCTAAGATTTTCACAAATGAAAACCTTAGCGGAGCACCAGTCATATACAAAAATGCTCGAGTCGCCCATTGACTTCAATGGGGTTCGTTACTCGAAACGAACTCTCGAGCATCACTGAAAGTTCGACTCGAGTAACGAGCACCCGAGCATTTTGGTGCTCGCTCATCTCTAGTGAACATAGCCTGGTTAGTTTCAAATTTCTTCTCCTGAAAAAAGACTGGATAATGTTAAGTATTCCTTGATACAAAGAACTTTCAGAAAACATCAGAAGACACAGTCTAAAGAGAAATAAAGATACAAAAGCATTTCTAAAGACTTGTGGGTCAGAAACAATCTTTTCTCCTTAGGGAGAGCAACTATATACTATAAACTAAGTGAGGAGACTCAAATGGCCAAGCACGCTCCTCTGGGTAATATGCAAATAAGGGAGATGGAATAAATCCTCCACAGTGCCACCTATTGAAAGGCAGCATTCCTTCAAGTCAAAGTCAGACTTGTATAAAAAGTCTGACTTTGACTTGAAGGAATGCTGCCTTTCAATAGGTGGCACTGTGGAGGATTTATTCCATCTCCTTTATTTGCATAAAGACTTGTGTGTACATCTATATATATAAAGCTGAAAGCCCTCACTGACTGACTGACTCGCCAAAAGTTCTCCAACTTCCCGATGTCGTAGAAACATGAATTTTGGCGCAAGCATAGATTATCTCCAAAATAGGAAACATAATTGGGTCCCAACTCAATTATTCAATTCTAGTGCAAAAGAATTAGCGTCGAAATTTAACGTACATAATCTAAATCTCTCACTTCCCAATGTCATAGAAGCTTAAAATTTGGCACGGGCATTGAATATGTCATAAATAGGAAAAGTTAATAGGTCCCGACTCGATTATTCAATTCTATGCGCAAAAGAATTGGCGTCCAAATTTTACGTACGGAATCTAATTCTCTCACTTCCCGGTGTCATAGAAACTCGAAATTTGGCAGGAGCATTGATTATGTCATAAATAGGAAAAGCTAATGGGTCCCAACTCGATTATTCAATTCTATGTGCAAAAGAATTAGCGTCCAAATTTTACGCACGGAATGTAATTTTCTTACTTTCCGGTGTCATAGAAACGTGAAATTTGGCACAAGCATTGATTATGTCATAAATAGGAAAAGCTAATGGGTCCCAACTCGATTATTCAATTTTATGCGCAAAAGAATTAGCGTCCAAATTTTACGTACGGAATGCAAATTTCTCACTTTCCGGTGTCATAGAAACGTGAAATTTGGCACGAGCATTGATTATGTCATAAATAGGAAAAGCTAACGGGTCCCAACTCGATTATTCAATTCTATGCGCAAAAGAATTAGCGTCCAAATTTTACGTACGGAATGTAATTTTCTCACTTTCCGGTGTCATAGAAACGTGAAATTTGGCACGAGCATTGATTATGTCATAAATAGGAAAAGCTAATGGATCCCAACTCGATTATTCAATTCTATGCGCAAACGAATTAGCGTCCAAATTTTACGTACGAAATCTAATTCTCTCACTTCCCGATGTCATAGAAACTTGAAATTTGGCATGGGCATTGATTATGTCAAAAATAGGAAAAGTTAATGGGTCCCAACTCGATTATTCAATTCTAAGTGCAAAAGAATTAGTGTCCAAATTTTACGTATGGAATCTAATTCTCTTACTTCCTGATGATATAAAGGAAACGTCGCATGGTTGCCTCCACGTGGTGTTTCCTGGGTAACGCAGAGAACTATGCAAAATGGTGAACATATGTTTTTTCGGTATCTCTAAAGTAACCACGACCTCATAAGATTTTCCGTGTGAACACCAGATAAACACCAGTACCAAATTAACTCGGGCGAAGCCAGGTATATCAGCTAGTCAATTAATAAGGGAGATGGAATAATACCTCCATAGTGCCTCCTATTGGAATGCAGCATTCATTTAAGTCTCACCCTTTATACAAGCCTTGTAACAATGACTGGGAATTAAAGGCAAAGCCAGACTCTATGCTCAGACAGCTGTTTCAGGGTATTTGCCCTACATCAGTAGAAGTCTGGCTTTGCTAGTGAGAGGTCTGGGACGGAGGTCAGAAACGCTATATTTTCTCCTTAGGAAGAGCACAAGCCATGATTTTAACTGCTTTTTGGATGCGGAAATACTGCAGAATGTCCCCAGCGGAAATTTCTGTAAAAAATTCTGCAGCATTTCTGCATCCAAAAAGCAGTCAAAATCTGCACGCTGTCTATTTTGAAACAGCCCTGCCCATTTCTGCCGCATGTAAACCCCCCCCAGCAATAATAGTGACATCCCACTGCGTCCCCCTAGCAGTAATAATAGTGGGGGTCCGCTGGGTGTCCCCCAGTGGCCCCCCAGCAGTAATAATAGTGACAGCCCCCAGCAGTAATAATAGTGACATCCCCCAGCGGCCCCCTAGCAGTAATAATGCCCCCCCAACGGTCCCCCAGCAGCAATAATGCCCCCCCAGCGGTTCGCCCCAGCAGTAATATTGCCCCCCCTCCCCAGCGGTTCCCCCAGCAGTGATAATACCCCCCAGCGGTCCCCCAGCAGTCATAATGCCCCCCCTCAGCAGTCCCGCAGCAGGCCACCAACAGTAATAATGCCCTCCCAGGGGTCCCCCAGCAATAATAATGCCCCCCTCCCCCTCAGCGGTTCCCTCAGCAGTCATAATGACCCCCCTTCCCCCCAGCAGTAATAATGCCCCCCCAGGGGTCCACCAGCAGTAGTAATGCCAACCCCTAGCCCCCAGTCCCACATACTTACCCCTTCTCCTCGCGAAAGCACCACTCCTTTTCTGCCTGATCGCTGGTGCACACTGTCGGATGCCTCCTCCTCCTGCTCTTACGGAACCAAGTAGGAGATGTCGGGGGACGGGGAGGAGGATCCCGGCTGCACACTGACGTCACAGTGTGCGCCGGGATCAGCGCAGATAGCAGCGCTGGGTCAATGCCTGTAGGGGAGCCGCGGCCCCTGCAGGCATTCACTAATGTGGTGAGCGGCCGATGGTCACGCGTGCCAGCAGGGAGGGCTCTGCGTGCCGCCTCTGGCACTCGTGCCATAGGTTCGCCACCACTGGTCTAGGAGCTCTCCCTAAGGAGAAAAGATAGCGTACATCAATCCTAGTTTGAGGGAAATGATCAGTGCACATCAACACCTCATCCCAACTGTGAAGCATGGTGGAAGGAGCGTCATGCTTTACTGTCTCTAGACCTAGGCACTTGTGATAATTTAGGGAACAATAAGGCTGCTTTCCCACCTGCGAGGGTCATTTTTGGGTTAACGTCTCTCTCTGCTCTGTTTTGACGGAAAGAAGCTGAAATAAAACTGAAAGAAAAACAGATCCTGTCCGCCCCTTCGATCTCAGTGGGGTTAAAAAAAAGAAAAAACAGAAAGCAAACAGAAAGGCTTCAATTTGCTTCCATTATGTTGGGTTTCTGTTTTTTTGGACGGGGAAAAAAAAATCGCAATCTGGAGCGTTGCTTTTCCGTTGCTCAAAACTTTTTTGAAATCGAACACCTCACGGAATAAAAGCAAGCAGAAGCCTTTCCATTTGCTTTCCACTTTTTTGAGACCCCATTGCAATCAATGGGGTAAAAATAGATCAGTTCTTTTCGATTTTATATCAGTTTCCTTCAAAAACGGAGCAAAGAGATGGAAACCCTGAACTGACCCTAATGCAGGTGTGATAGCAGACTAGGTCAAATACATTTTTTTTTTATTTTTTTTTTAAAGATGATGATTTATGTTTTGGTATGGCCAAGTCAGAGTCCTGACCTTAAAGAGTTTGTCTAAGATAAGTTTTCGATGTGGAAATCTGAAGCTCGCTGGAATGCAGCGGTGGCGCAGGTTGGCAAAAATGTTCAGTTTAATGATTTAAATGGAAATGTGGAATAATGCAAGAAGTCGAAACATTAGGGAAATTATGAAGATTGTGCACAGTCTTTAGAATACCCCTTTAAATCAAGGGGTTTACTTACTTTTTCTTCCTGTATTCTTGATGTTTACCCTATGTGCTCAATAAAATAAACTTGAAAGATGCGACTGTGCGTTCTTTAGTTAGATTGTTTACTAAGGGTGTGCTTACATGGGGCAAATATTGTTTGAATAATTGCTGGAAGTATGGTAGTCATTACAGCGAGCTCTTAGTGTATGAACGATTACTGTGCTTTTACACAGAGCGATTGTTCTTCATGTTTACAGCTGATAAAGCGCACACCTCCCGGCAAAGTTCATTTGCTAGTTGTTGAAAGATAAACGATTGCCTGTTTACCTTGGCGGTAATTTATCAACTAAGGACTATTTTTAAGGGAGCTAAAATGGAATGACTAGTGACTATTGGTAGTCGTGTTTACATGGAACAACCATCAATTACATGGTTTGGACAATAGTTGTTCCCCTAAGGCCTCATGCACACAGCTGTAAGCATATTTTGGTCCATGAATCTTCAGTGTACTTACGGGCTTAAAATCGCCTATTCCTTTGTGGATTTCGGCCCTTCAACCACTTATGTGCATGTGTAAATACACAGCAATTTATGCGCGCAAAAAAATATGCAAAAGTGCCCGCTTTCATGCGTACTTAATGCATATTTAATGCACTTTTCTGACTTATTTAGGTGCGTAATATCAATAAAAATAGGACATACTGCGTATTTTTTAATGCAACTGAAAAACACGCACATATGAATGAACCCATTGAAATCAATGGGTTTCTATTCAGTACGTTTTATGCCTATATGAATGAGCCCTGACTCAAAATTATAGACAAACACAACCAGTCCACTTAATTCGTAACCAATGCTGAAAGCCAGGTAATTTCAAAGGGTTTTACGTTTTCCTGCAACTGCATAGTCTAAGCTGGCAGTAAAGATTCATCTACTGGAGTGTATTACCATTTCACACACAAAAATATATACGTATACATTGTGATTCAGGCTCTCTTCATGTGGCACACTGTGTTGGGAATTACCCCTTAGCATTGACAGTACTTGTGCTATGTAGTTCATGAGTTCAGTGAAAGTCTTACCCCCTGGTCTCTCATGTCTTCCATCTGTGTGCAGTAGCATTGAAATAGGCATTCCTACATTCTTTGATCTTCCGGCAACGACCACATTTTTACCAAAAGTTGGTATCCCTAAAAAGACATATGTTTTCACTTTTATGGAATTGTACTCGTGCAAGTAATGGAAAGATAACACCATGTCCACCTTTATAACCTATTTTTTATCGCTCCAAATCATATAAAATGAAAATGCCCTGAAAAATCCCAGTTGCATTTAGAACAACACAACAAGAGCCGTATCTGCTCACAGGATGCTATCTGGAACTTGATATCCGCATTACCTGGGCAGCATCCTGTAGGTGCGGTCCGGCAGGGCCGCTGCTGAGTCTGTGACTGCTGACCTCTCCTCTTGGCATCTGCGCTGCGTACAGGACGGCGCTCTCAGATGTGGGGGGGTCAGCAGTAGCAGACTCTGCGTGGCTGTAAGACCCCAGCTGCAGGCGGGGTGAGTAGTATTCCTGTTAGTTTGATACACGGCCGATGGGACACATAAAATGAAGCGGTGGACAGGATTCAGCCCGTGGGCCTTGCATTTGCCATGTGTGCATTAGAGTATATTGCCGAATCCCGCTTTCCTTGAATGTATTTGGAGGCATTGGTCCAAAGAGAGGTGAGCCTTTCAGAGTAGTATTCCATTTATAAGATGTCGCCTTTCCTGGCAGATGAGCTCCCACACTTTTATCAAAATGAGCACTAAGAGCCTCACATTTGTGCAGTAAACAAAACAGTTATATAGTTTTAAATAAAATTTTAGATGTTTGTTGCTGCCTCTTGTGTCTGCTTGTACTGTATTGTTGTAGCCATGGCGTATGTGCACTTGCACACATTTGTAGGAAGTGCTGACTAAATTTGTTTTTTATTGTATTAGCAAAGTTAGGGTGCACTCACACAAACAATTTTCTCCTTCAGATTTTCCGACCAAAAAAATGGTCTGAAATCAGGGGGAAATCGAATATATTCATTTTAATATGAATATTGAAATGGGCTTAATTTAATTGGTTATAGTCAAAGTAAATAAAAAAAATCATGCTGAAAATTTGCAAAAACTGAACTTCACTGGTGTAAATATACCCTAAAGAAGAGCACATATCTCACAACAAATTTGATGAATTTGACAATGTCCATCAGTCAGAAAGCCAAATCTAAGCCTGCTATCATCAGGTCTAGAGCTGTACCATAATTTTCTGCCATTTTCATGCTCTGTTCAATTCATTTGACAAAACTTGATAAGCTTTTTACACAAATTTGTTACACATTATCATTTGCAATATTTTTTGTAACAGTTGATCACAAACTGTTAACTGCTTAGTAAATGTGGGCCATTGTCTTTATTTTTCGTCTTTTAGAAGCTCCACCCAGTGGTAGCCGAAGCCTAAGACTTCAAAATATGAAAAAAGACCCATCAATGGAACAAGATAGCCTGGATGGGTGTGAACAGTTGTGCTCCAGGACTTTAACAAGATTATGGTGGTTTCACATCTCCGTTTGGGGGGCAGGAAAGGGGAATCCCCTGGCTGAACAGGTTTGTCTTATGATGTAATTGAACAGCATTGAACGGGTGCCATTGACTATAATGAGGTCTATACGGTTTCCATTCAGCTGCCCAGCTTTTTGCTGGCAGAAAAGTCCTGCAAGCACCGCATTTTCTTCTGGTCTTCTGTGCCAGATCTGCGACAGAACCTTCAACCGGATGTTCCAGTGCAGATGTGAAATTGCTACATAATCGTGGTATAACACTCCCATTGATTTCAATGGGGCCTCGCAGACGTGTACTCGAACACTGAATTTTCCAACGCAGCAATTTTTGAGCATTGTCTTCTCTATTTTGCCACGTTTTTTGCGCTTTTAACGCACCTTATCACCCATCACAATGATGGGATGCATTAAAAACCACTGTCAGACACAGTAACCTGCGTTCAAAAACAGCGGTAAATTTGTGGAAAAGTGCTGAGATCGGAATTGCGGCACTTTGCGGGACGTTATGTGTGAGAGTGGCCTTAGTAATGTAGTCAAATAGTAATACAAACAACAGCATGGAATTGCAACAACTGGTCATGATCAACAGAATAGCTCTTGCAGTGGTCAGTATATTTATACTGCACAATAAGGGCAAGCACCCACTGGCGTTTTTTTACCTGCGTTTTGCGTTTTGCGTTTTTTCTGCACAGCATAGAGATAACATGTGTTCCTGTCCACTGGCGTTTTTTTTGCGTTGCGTTTGCGTTTTTAACATAGGAACTGTCAGTTGCATATGTGTCCTTATTTTTCTCCTAATGCACCCATGAAAGTCAATGGAAATTAATGGAAAAGCCGCGAAAACACCGCGAAAAACGCGTCGAAAACGCTGCGTTTTTTTCCCGCGGAAAACGCAAACGCCAGTGGGTGGGCGCCCTAAGGCTGCTGTCACACCTGTGTTAGGGTCAGTTCAGGGTTTCCATCTCTGCTCCGTTTTTGGCTCAGAGAAACTGAAATTAAATGGCAAACAGCTGATCTGTTTTTTCCACATTGATTGCAATGGGGTTTCAAAAGAACAGAAAGGCTTCCATTCACCTCCATTCCGTCAGATTTCCGGTTTTTTGGACAAAAAATAGCGCAGTCTGCAGCATTATTTTGCCATCCAAAAAAATTGAATGGAAGCAAATGGAAGACTTTACGTTTACCTTCTGTTTTTTGAAACCCAATTGAAATCAATGGGGGAGAAAAAGGATCAGTTTTTTTCTGGTTCATTTCAATTTTTATCCTCCAAAAACGGAGCAGAAAAACAGAAAGCCTGAGCTGACCCTAACACCAATGCGAGAGCAGCCTAGTAAGTGTAGAGGCATATAGGAATTAAAATGTTCTTTAGGGCGCATTCATACAACCCTATATCGGCCGGGTTTTCACGCCCAGCCGATATACGGCGTCCCTCTCTGCAGGGGGAGGAGGCTGGAAGAGTCGGGAGCAGTGGTCTGAGCTGCCGCCCCCTCTCCGCCCCTCTGCACTATTTGCAATGAGAGGAGGCGGGATGGGGGCAGGGATAAGTTCCAGGAATTAGCTCCGCCCCATCCCACCTCTCCTCATTGAAAATAGTGCAGGGGGGTGGAGAGGGGGCAGGAGCTCAGACCACTGCTCCCGACTATTCCAGCCTCCTCCCCCTGCAGAGAGGGACACCATATATCGGCTGGGCGTGAAAACCCAGCCGATATACGGTCGTCTGAATGCGCCCTTAGAAGTGAACCAACCATCTGACTTGCAGAGACAAGCAGACCTTCAGCATACTCAATGTTCATCCATAGATGTAATTGTCGATATACCTGTTCTCTTAATGATTTCCCATACAGCGGCAGCAGTGGCAGGAATAATAGACGATTGATCCAGGCAGAGTCTTCCAACATTTACTATGTGAAAACCATCCACATCTTTTTCTGGAGCGACAGCATTACATATATCTCTTTCATTGATATGCTCTAAAATGAGAAGGATTTTATTTTTGAACACATATCTTGCAGAGAAATATAGTATAAAAAGACATTTGCGCATATCTATTATGCCCTGTATGCCAGCTTTCTGGTTTATAAAAGTTGCAATTTTGGGGTATGGGGCAAAATTGCAAATTTAGTTGTATTAGTTGTTGAGTACACTCCTGGGAAGATTACTGGCCTAGTACATCTATCCTATGATAAATGGCGCGTGTGCGAGAATTGTCGACAGTTACGCCCCACGTAGATCGTTCGATTTCCATCATTGCCACTTATTCTCTCACTTCCCGGTGTCGTAGAAACGTGAAATTTGGCACAAGCATTGATCATGTCATAAATAGGAAAAGTTAATGGGTCCAACTCGATTATTCAATTCTAAGCGCAAAAGAATTAGCGTCCAAATTTTACATACGGAATCTAATTCTCTCACTTTCCAATGTCATAGAAACTCGAAATTTGGCACAAGCATTGATTATGTCTTAAATAGGAAAAGCTAATGGGTCCCAACTCGATTATTCAATTCTAAGCGCAAAAGAATTTGCGTCCAAATTTTATGTACGGAATCTAATTCTCTCACTTCCTGATGTAATTTGGCACGAGCATTGATTATGTTATAAATAGGAAAAGTTAAAGGGTCCCAACTCGATTTTTCAGAGTCGAAATTTTACGTACGGAATCTAATTCTCTCACTTTCCAATGTCATAGAAACTTGAAATTTGGCACGAGCATGGATTATGTCATAAATAGGAAAAGTTAATGGGTCCCAACTCGATTATTCAATTCTATGCACAAAAGAATTAGCGTCCAAATTTTACGTACGGAAGTTTTTTTTTCTTACTTTCCGGTGTCATAGAAACGTGAAATTCGGCACGAGCATTGATTATGTCATAAATAGGAAAAGCTAATGGGTCCCAACTTGATTATTCAATTCTATGCGCAAAAGAAGTAGCGTCGAAATTTTTCGTACGGAATGTAATTTTCTCACTTTCCGGTGTCATAGAAACGTGAAATTTGGCACGAGCATTGATTATGTCATAAATAAGAAAAGCTAATGGGTCCCAACTCAATTATTCAATTCTAGTGCAAAAGAATTAGCGTCGAAATTTAACGAACGGAATGTTTTTTTCTCACTTTCTGGTGTCATAGAAATGTGAAATTTGCCACGAGCATTGATTATGTCATAAATAGGAAAAGCTAATGGGTCCCAACTCGATTATTCAATTCTATGCGCAAAAGAATTGGCGTCCAAATTTTACGTACGGAATGTAATTTTCTCACTTTCCGGTGTCATAGAAACCTGAAATTTGACACGAGCATTGATTATGTCATAAATAGGAAAAGCTAATGGGTCCCAACTTGATTATTCAATTCTATGCGCAAAAGAATTAGCGTCCAAATTTTACGTACGGAATGTATTTTTCTCACTTTCCGGTGTCATAGAAAAAATGGATTATACCTACCTGATAATCAGGTTTCCAGTAGTCTCCACGACAGCACCAATTGAGATTGCCTCCTCCTGATAGGACAGGAACATACTGAGAGGTTAAAAGCTCCCCCCCTTCCCCACTTTCCTCAGTGGATTCTAACGAATTGCCGGGGTAGGAGCTCAACTTAAATTTTTTCCCTTAACCGGGATTTTTTGGTTTTTTTGTTTTTTAGAATAAAGTTATATTATATATATGTTTTTTTATATTATATTACATAGTTTCTTTTCTATCAATTTAGGGGGGGGGGAAGGTACGGGTGCTGTCGTGGAGACTACTGGAAACCTGATTATCAGGTAGGTATAATCCATTTTTTCCCCCAGTCGTCTCCACGACAGCACCAATTGAGACGTACCAACTAAAGTTTCCCTAGGGTGGGATTGCTGCCGAGAGGACTTCGCGGCCGAAGGCCATGTCCTCGTCCTGCTGCACTTTTACCCTATAGTGTTTAACAAACGTGTGGGGTTTCTTCCAGACTGCGGCTTTGCATATCTGCTCGACCGAAGCTGAGCTATGTTCGGCCCATGAGGATGCTACTGCCCTTGTAGAATGGGCTTTAAGAGCTAAAGGGATTTCCTTCCCGAGGGCTTTATAAGACTCTATGATGGCCAGGCGGATCCACCTGGCTATGGAGCTTTTTGCTGCTTTGCTCCCTTTATTTGGGCCACTGAACTGGATGAACAAGTTGTCGTCCCGCCTCCAGTGGCTTGTCGCCTCTATGTAGCCTAGGACTGCTCTCCTGACGTCCAGGCAGCTTAGGGTTTTTTTCTTCCTCGTTTTTAGGTTTACTAAAAAAATGAGGGGATTATTATGTCTTGGGACCTATGACAATGTGATACTACTTTTGGCATGAAGGCAGGGTCCGTTTTAAATACTAATTTGGTGTCCGAGGTTTTCAGGAATGGGTGGCGAATGGACAAGGCCTGCAGCTCGCTAACCCGTTTTGCGGAGGTGATGGCTACTAAGAAAATGGTCTTGATAGTAAGCATTTTTATGGGTAGTGCTTTGATCGGCTCGAATGGTACCGCTATCATGGCCCTTAGGGCCCAATTAAGGTTCCAGTCTGGAAAAAGATTTATGGGTCTAGGCCGTAATCTAGTTGCTGCTGCTAGGAACCTGTTGACCCATCTGTTGTCTGCGAACTTTGTGTCACATATGGCGCAAAGGGCTGCGACCTGGACCTTCAGGGTGCTTGGAGAGAGGCCCATCTCTAGGCCCTCCTGCAGGAACTCTAAGATTAGAGGGATATCCGGGATAGAATCCCCGCGATCCCTTCCCTGTCTCCATGAGGAAAACCTTTCTCCAAACTTTCTGGTAGATAAGGTGGGTAGTCTTTTTTCTGCTGGACATTAACGTTTCTACTACTCTCTCTGAGAATCCCTTCTCTTTTAGTGAGGATTCCTCAAGAGCCATGCTGTTAAGTGGAGCTTGTCTAGGCGCGGATGGCTCAGTGGCCGCTGCGGGCCAGAAGGGGGTCACCAGGATTAGTGTGCATACCTGGGTTCTGAAATGTTGTAAGACTCTGGGGATCAATGGTATAGGAGGAAAGGCGTACACCAGCCCCTCTCCCCAGTCTTGGCCTAGGGCGTCTACTGCTGTCGGACGATCTCCTGGCCGGAGGGAGAAGAAATTGCTTACTTTGGCATTTTCCCTGGTTGCGAACAGGTGCAATTGTGGGGTCCCCCACTGGTTGATCAGGATTCTGAATGCTTTCAGGGAGAGAGACCGTTCTCCTGGGTCTATTTGCCTCCTGCTGAGAAAGCCCGCTTTTTAGTTTAGCGTCCCCTTCAAATGGGTTGCCGTGATCGAGAGGATCCGGCCCTCTGCCCAGTGGAAAATTTTCTGTGCGATATTTTGCAGAGCGGGAGATCTTGTGCCCCCTTGGTGTCGTATATGGGCGACCGTGGTGATATTGTCTGACAATATCTTTATATGCTGGTCCCGTAGCGAGTTCCCCAACTGCTGTAGGACCTGCCATACGGCCTGTAGTTCCCTGTAATTTGAGGACTGTTCTTTTGTCCTTTGAGGCCATGGGCCCTGAAAGAACTGGTTCCCCACATGCGCTCCCCATCCCCAGGCGCTTGCATCCGTTGTGATGTGAGTGGCTGGGTTTTGTAGCCAATGAACCCCTCTCCGCAGATTCTCTGGGGATGTCCACCAACGCGGGGATGTTTTCACCATGCTTGGGATGTACATTCTTGTCCCTAGGGAGGACTGCCTTTTGTCCCACGTGGATAGGACTGAGGCTTGCAGGGCTCTGGTGTGAGCCTGGGCCCATGCCACTCCTGGAATGCACGACATCAAGCTTCCCAGGAGAGACATGGCTTACCAAACTGTGCATAATCGTCTCCGTAAAAAGGTTTTGACTAGCCGTCGGATTTTTTGCATTTTCTCCTCGGGTAGGCAGGAGCATTGCGATTCTGAGTCGAGCGTTATACCCAGAAACGTTTTCTGTTTGTCGGGATCTAGGCTGGATTTTTCCCAGTTTATGATCCATCCTAAGGATTGGAGAAGTTCTAGCACTATCCTCAGGTGTTCCGTTAGGAGTTCTCTGGACTCTGCTATTATTAAAATATCGTCCAGGTAGGGTATTATTAGGACCGACTCTTCCTCAGGTAGGCGGCTACCTCTGCCATAATTTTGGTGAAGATTCTGGGTGCTGAGGAGATCCCGAAGGGCAGGCATCAGAATTGGTGGTGCTCTATTCCTTTGCCCATATCCACTGCGAACCTTAGGTATTTCCGGGACCCCTCGTGGATCGGTACGTGGAAGTAAGCATCCTTTAAATCGGTGGATGCCATGTAGGCTCCTTTGGGAATCAACTTTATCGTTGAGGAGATGGACTCCATCTTGAATTTTCTGTATCTGATGCGGGTGTTCAGAGGTTTCAGGTTCACTATCATCCGCTGTTTCCCGCAGGGTTTCCTTACTAGGAAGAGCCTGGAATAATGGCCCTGGGTTTCCTCGTTTTGCGGTACGGGGGATATTGCATTTAGTTGTTGCAGGTCCCCAACGCTTTGCCTTAGTAGGTGTAACTGTTGTTTGGAGCCTCCCGTGATAATGAATTTTCTTCTGGGGAGGGACACTAGTTCTATCCGGTATCCCTGCTGTAAGATCTTTGGGATTCATGGGCCTTCGGAAATTGCAGCCCCTTGATCCACAAAGCCCCCCAGCCTTGCCCCTACGGGGATGGCGTCAGGGTCTCTGCTTTGGCTCCCCCTGGTGGGGGTTAAAGAGGATGTTCCTTCCTCTGCCCCCCTTGGGGTAACTCCAGTGGCCTGTCTTGCCCTTGCCTCGGTAGGCCTCTGGCTGTTGCCTTGGGGCCCGGAAGAAGGTCTTCCCTCTCTGTGGCTTTTCTTCCGGGAATCCCTTCTTTTTGTCGGCCGCCTTCTCTAGAATCTTGTCAAGGTCCGGTCCGAACAAAACTGGCCGTAGAACGGGAGGGCGCATAGCTTATTTTTTGAGGCTAGGTCGCCTGACCACGATTTCAGCCATAACTCTCTTCTGGCTGAGTTAGACCGGGCTGTAGCTGTCGCTGAGAGTTTGACAGTTTCGGCCGCGGTGTCCGCTTAGGAAATTTGTTGCCATACGCCGGATCGGAAGGGAATTTAGGATCTGTTCCCTCGGCATCTTATTGGTTAGGTGTAGCTATAGCTGTTCTAGCCATACCCCCAGGGTTCGCACCACACAAGTGGCTGCGATCCCTGGCCTAAGTATGTTTGCCACTGCCTCCCCTGATTTCTTAAGAAGGCCCTCAGCTTTGCGATCCATGGGATCTTTTAACTGTGCGGCGTCCTCAAAGGGCAGGGTCGTTTTCCTGGCTACTTTGGCCACTGGGACGTCTACCTTAGGTACCTCCTCCCAGCTTGCGCAAACTTCCTCCTCGAATGGGTACCTTCTTTTTACCCCTCTAGTGGAGAAGGAGCTTGCGTCTGATTTCCTCCACTCTTTCTGGATTATTTTGGTGATATTCTTGTGGACAGGGAAGGTATGCTTGCGCCTCTCCCCTAGTCCCCCAAATATCTCATCTTGTAGGGTACGCCCTGACTGACTTAATTCCCTTAAATCGTCCTGATGGAATAAGTATTTTTTGTAGTCCTCCTAATCTGAGGACTCCTCGTCGCCTGTTCCTCTTGCTCCGACCCGATACGGAGTCGGAAGGCTCGTCAGGAGCATACGCCCTTTTATGGCGTTTCGCTGGTGGCGCCAGGTGTGACGTTAGGGCTGATCTACCTCTTCTTTCACCAGCTTCCTAACGTCCTCCTGATTCCTCTTTAACTAGCCTAGCTACGTATGCCTTGCATAGAGGCCCCTGGTACATAGCTGGCAGTTTTATCCCGCATTCCACGCATTTTCTGAGTTTTGTTCTGGGGGGGATGTCTTTTTTTAACCCCCTGACAAATAAAGCATTTTTGCGTGTAAATATGCAATTTTTCCATACACAATACACTGGATGTTTGCATCGTATTTTTTGCGGGTAAATATGCAATTTTTCCATATACAATACATTGGATTTTGCATTTTGTATTTTTTGCCGCACTGGCTACTTACGGCCGCTGAGGCTGAGGTTTCAGCTGTCTCTGGGACTGGAGCACTCATTACTATACCGATGCTGCAGACACCCTGCGACCTGTAGTGCTGGTTTGTTCTGGCTTCTCCCAGGTTCCTTTTTTTTTTTTTTAATTTTCGCGCTCCTGCGCTAAGCCCCGCCCCCTCCGCTCCTGATGCAGACGCGATGACGTGCAGGGAGGACGAGGGGGACTGAGGCTCCCGCTTTGTACCCCCCATGGGCCGCCGCGGGAGGAACCTGGCCCGGGGGTTACCACCCCATGTGGCGTCCCGGGAGTCGTCTGGCTGGGAAGGGAGGACAGGCTGACCCACTGCCCTCCGATCCGCCCGTGAGTAGGCTTCCGGCTGGCTTCTCCACCAGCTCCTCTCAGAGATCCTGCCTCCTGGCAGGACAGGAAGACACTGAGGAAAGTGGGGAAGGGGGGGAGCTTTTAACCTCTCAGTATGTTCCTGTCCTATCAGGAGGAGGCAATCTCAATTGGTGCTGTCGTGGAGACGACTGGGGGAAATGAGAAATTTGGCACGAGCATTGATTATGTCATAAATAGGAAAAGCTAATGGGTCCCAACTCGATTATTCAATTCTATGCGCAAAAGAATTAGCGTCTAAGTTTTACGTCCGGAATGTAATTTTCTCACTTTCCGGTGTCATAGAAACGTGAAATGTGGCACGAGCATTGATTATGTCTTAAATAGGAAAAGCTAATGGGTCCCAACTCGATTATTCAATTCTAAGCGCAAAAGAATTAGTGTCCAAATTTTACTACGGAATCTAATTCTCTCACTTCCCAATGTCATAGAAACTTGAAATTTGGCACGAGCATTGATTATGTCATAAGTAGGAAAAGTTAATAGGTCCCAACTCGATTATTCAATTCTAAGGGCAAAAGAATTAGCGGCCACATTTTATGTACGGAATCTAATTCTCTGACTTCCCCCATGTCATTAAAACTTGAAATTTGGCACGAGCATTGATTATGTCCTAAATAGGAAAAGCTAATGGGTTTCACGACCCCGGGAAAGCAGAACAGGAGCTGGCTTTGCTATCCCCGAGAGAACCACCGGACAAGCGGGGGAGATACTCACCAACAACAACGGGCACAAATGAACACTGGCAGGCCGACACCCCAGATCGCTCTACTAGACCAAAAGAAACGGCAACGCCTAAAGAACAACGACGCAGAAACACCGCAAGGGCCATTTCTCCCTCCTGAGATCTTCTGGCCGTGAGTGCATGACACTACAAGAGACCTATCTCAGGGCAATGAAGAACTAATTAAGGACACTTGATATAAACAGAACATTTAACATTTAATAGTTCTAAAATTGTACCAATTGCCATGAAACTTTGGGAAGTTGTTGAGTACACTCCTGGCATAGTACATCTATCCTACGATAGGTGCCGCGCGTACGAGCGTCGTCGACAGCTATGCCCCCCAGACAAAGATCGTTTGATTTCCATCTCAAGCACAAAAGCAAAAGGCATTACGAGCAACGGGATGCATGTTCAACTACAAAATGATGCATCAGCTGAACGTTTCGCAAGACAATTGCTGGATATTGAGAATGCTGAGGTAAAATAAAAGCTGCGCTGTGATTGGATGCTATATATTATACCGCTGAGGTAAAATGAAAGCTGTGCTGTGATTGGTTGCTATTTCTTATACTGCTGAGGTAACATGAAAGCTGTTCTGTGATTGGTTGCTATATATTATACTGCTGAGGCAACATGAAAGTTGTGCTGTGATTGGTTGCTACTTCTTATACTACTGAGGTTACATGAAAGCTGTGCTGTGATTGGTTGCTATATATTATACCACTGAGGTAAAATGAATGCTGCGCTGTGATTGGTTGCTATTTTTTATATTGCTGAGGCAGAATAAAAGTTGCGCTGTGATTGGTTATTTCTCTTACTGCTGAGGTAACATGAAAGCTGCACTGTGATTGGTTGTTATATATTATACTGCTGAGGTAACATGAAAGCTGCGCTGTGATTGGGTGTTATATATTATAAAGCTGAGGTAACATGTAAGCTGCGCTGCGATTGGTTGTTATTTATTATACCATTGAGGTAACATGAAAGCTGTGCTGTGATTGGTTGTTATCTAGTAGAGATGAGCGAACGTGTTCTAAACGAACACTTACGCACCCAGACACCGGCTTTACCGAGGACTTCAGTGTCCGCGCGTAAAGATTCGGCCGGCGCCGGGGGGCGGGGAGAGGCGCGGCGGCGCGGGCGGCAGCAGCGGGGAACAGGGGGGAGCCCTCTCTCTCTCCCTCTCCCCCCCACTCCCCGCCGCACCCCCCCGCGCTGCCACGGCGACCCCCGAACTTTTTTCGCCCGAGCACGGAATTGCTCGCAAAGTTCGGTGCTCGGGCGAAAAGGGGCGGAGCCGAACACGTTCGCTCATCTCTATTATCTAGATATATAAAAACGAATGTATGTATATATGTCTGTCTTCGCAGCAACGCGCGACGGGTAAGCTAGGTAAAATAATAAAAAATATAAGATCACAGGAAGTTTTGGGGGGACTGAAGTTGAAGAAATAGTACACCCTCAGCCACCACTCCACATTGTTTTTCATGGTGTGTGATGAAGTGTTATAGTTTATGACAACATGACACATGTTCTTCGGAAGCTAATCGCTAACCATTTCAAGTACGGTGATCACTATACATCATCACACACCACTGGAAACAAAGAGCTGCAAGTGGCACAGAAGATAAGTGGCAGGAAACAGAGAACAATAGTTAAATGGACTAACATTTCAAACAACATGTGCTTATATGATAGCCAATGCGATAACTAGCAAAACTGCTATTTACTTTACGAAGTGAAAATGACTCTAGTGTGTTGTCTCCCTTACTTCAACTGATAGACAAGAGAGGTGTAGACATAAGAATAGGGGTGGGGGAAGTGGATGAGTCATCGTGCTCATTGAACTGTATAGACAGCAAAATAGAGGGGAGGAGGGAAAGAGAGATTTACAGTCTTGCTGTACACTGTCCTACAACATGATTTTATATTTCTGTGTGTTACAGTCATTTAGAGAGCAGGATCTGCATTTCTCTGCGTACAATCTATAAAATACAGCACAGCAGCCAAGCTCCTCCTCCTACCGATCCTGAGAAGATTGAGAATTGGATGTACACCTTGCAGAGGGGCAATTGGGAAAAATACAGGATACAAGTCATAGGTAGGGAAAAAAATAGGGGTGGAGCTAACTGAATGACTGATTTGGATAAGTAGATGTAGGGGAACGTGCAGATGATGTGATTCTTCTCTCTCGCTAAGATGCTGGGTCGTGGAAAAGACCTTGTTCGGGTACAGCCAACCCAATGCTAGTCGCACTGGCAGGTGAGACTATTCCGATGGATTAGGGAAGAAAAAAATGTGATGGGTGTAGGCACAGCTGACCGAAACGCGTCTTTTCATGCTGGTATAAAATAGAACGGAGAAGCTAAGCTTACTTCTTGCATTGTTATTAAACTTTATATTTCAGTCAGTTGTGCCTACACCCATGACGTTTTTCGTTTCACTAGGATACTATAATATAATGGCCAGAAATAGTGTTATTCCTCATGTCCACACGGTAGCTTAGTGCTCATTCACACTAGCGTTTTGCTTTTGTTCACGGTTTACGCCTCTCTGTTCTGTTTTTGGAGTAGAGAGATTTGGAACCAAGTCCTACTTTACCCCCATTGATTTCAATTAGGTTCTAAAAAACGGAAGGAAACAAAAAAGTTTTCAATTTGTTTCTATCTCTTTTTTGGTTTTTAAATGGGACAAATAGCGCAGTCTGCAGCGCCAGTGGGGGGCCTGTTTGGTCCAGAGGGGAATCCATATAGGTTCTGGACATAACAGAGTGTCTGTGGTAATACCCCTCATCACATACGTTGTTCCTGCTCACACCGAGTGCTTGACACCAGGGACCAGAAGAAGCCATCACAGCGGTGTCATGTTTCACAAATAATAACACTTCATCACAGGTGACCCGTGCCCAACAATGAAGAATAATGGGTAATATGGGTATTTGTAAAAAAATGGTACTCTTCCTTCAACTTTAGGCACCAAAAAACGTGATCTTACAGTTTTTATTCTTTTAGTGTTGTACTTTAGATTGGCTTATATCGCCCTCTAGTGATTATACACATATATTAAACGTTCACAATAAAAAAAATATCTCTGCCTCAAAGCAATTGGTTGCCATTAGATGAACTAGGCATGTGAGCAAAGTAATAAACAGCAAATCAGAAGTGAAGTTTTTTAAATTGTATTTACTGTATTTTTTGGACTATAAGACACATCTCAGCTTTAGACAATAGAAAATGGGTAAAAAATATTTCATACTACCTAAACTTCCCTGGTACTTTTAGTAAGTAGAAGGGTAATTGTCGATCGGGGCATTTAAATGCACTGTCAGAATTGACAGCAGCATTTTGAGGATTAACAGCTGCGATCAGCTTCAGCTCCAATCGCGGTGATTGTGGGCATCTGCTATCTCAACCCACCTCGTATGGAGGGGGATCGGCTCACAATCCTGCTTCACATAAACACCACACGGCCAGGGAGTAACTGTACATCTTGTCTTGTTAAGGAAACATAGGTGGCAGAAGCAGCACACCAAGGAATTCTTTTCTTTAAAATTTGTGTAGCTTCTACTACCTATGTTTTGCTGATATTTATTTTGGATCCAAGGAGTCACGGATTCATTGGAGCGTGCACCTCCCTGAAGTGAACAAGTGAGTGGGAGTGAATATTGCTGTGCTGCTGTTTTTTTCCTTTTTCTGATTGTTAAGGAAACAGTCAGGACAGGGGGGGGAGGGGTATATGGCACAAGGACGTTTTAGCAATTTTTTTACTTGCTAAAAGTGCATCTTCTAGTCCCGAAAACACTGTACTGCTTTTCCCTTGGTGCGTATTTTAATTGCCCAATTTTCAAAATAATGACAGTAACTTCCCCTATATTGCAGGAGCGAGAGCTTAGTGATTCAAGTAAGAAGTCATTGTGTGTAGACTTGAGTAATGACTGTATTGCTGGTCACAATGTCACCTGTATCATATATTTTAGCAATTGTTCACATATGCAAGATCCTTTTCTTATCGGCTTTTCTTGATGTTATCTTGTAGAGGAATAGGCACTACCAGCTATCATCTTCTCCCCCACTCCAGTGTACTGAGTCCCTGTCCGCCAGCCAACAATTTTGTGCGCACTTTTAGTTTCAACGGTTTTTATTGAAGGTTTTTTTTTTTTCCAAGAGTGAGGCAATATTATACATACTTGTGTCCCCATGCAGGGGGCTTAAGTTTGGCAATTTGGCACAGATTAGTTTATGATACAGTCTTTTTACTCTTGGCATGGAATATTGGGTGGGGATAACAGGGGGAACAAAACAGGGGGTCGTCGAGGATCCACATCTTCCCCACGGTATGTTTTATTGGGAGTCTAAAGTCAGTTTATGTTGTATAGTCTTAAACGGTAGAGGAAATGTTAGGCAGTCCTGGTACCGCTAAAGTTTATCCAGGGTTGCCGTGTAGTTAGAAAGTTTGTTAAAGTATCCGTCCAGATAGCATGGATTCTTTTGTATAACATAATTGTGGAGATTTTGTTTGTCACCTCTGAAAAGGAGAGGCTTGGTGATTTCCATCTGGATGCGATGTGGATCCTCGCGGCCATACAAACAACTTGAATAAACTTGTGAGCTTTAAATCTAGTCCTAGGTTCACGATTTCCTAGAAGGAATATTGTGGGTGATTTAGGCATCTTTGGGAGGGGTCTCTTGTACAGAGCTTTTCAAGTGGGGTAGGCGGGGGTAGTGTAGGGGACGCTGATAGGGAGCGAATAAAGTGGAAAACTTGATTGATCCTGAGGTACTCTTGTATAGGTGCTTTGAAAGTGTCTATAAATTGTTGTATGGTGTATAGTTTTATTTTGTCATAGAAGTGGCTAAGCATATATTCCTTTCCTTTGTGGGCACTTTTAATTAACTAGATCCCCATGTACTTTCTGACAAAATACTGTGATCAACAATTTGATCCTTCATGAGACATAATAACATAAGTGTCGGCAGATACAGCTGTATTGGAGTGTTACTGAAAACTGAGCAGTGTTGCGGTCAATCAAGTAGTGGTGTAAAAAAATACATGTTTAGGACTGTGTGTACAGGCATACTCCCTCCCTCCCTTTCTCTCTTGCGCTCTCTCATAGTCTCTTTGTAGTTCTGCTCTGTATAACATGATCAATTAGTGAGACTGAAAGCTTTGACCGTTCTCAGCCTTTGCTATTTTTCAGCGAGTGCTGAGTTTCTGAAAAGTTACAGACAGTACAGTATGAACAAAGAAAGCGAGGAAATTCCGGACCAGGTGTTGCATTAAAAGCTTTCAATTCTTTAGGCCGCTGCTTTCACACGGGCGACAAAATCGTGTGATTTTTCGGTGATAACCCATGCTTTCCAATGGGTTCCTTCACATTAGCGATGTTTTCACTGATGCTAATGATGCGCATGTGGAATCTAGCAATGTGTAGGCGGCCTTAATTTGGTAAATTAAAGTTAATTATTATTTTTATACATCTTAACTTGTTTATTTATTCTATGCTTTTAATGTAAAGTACATTTGAGACATTAAACTGTAAATATCAATAAGAACTGGAAAAATTGTGGTGTTCTAACACTTCTGGCAGGTAGTGTAGGTCACTTTCTTCCAGTGCTTCAATTCTTGCTATCATAACACTAGTATTAGAGTGTGTTAGAGGGCTTCTTATGACCCATCCTAAATATGTTTTGCTTTAATATGCCCCCTGCATGGGGAAATTAGGCAGTGTTATGTAAAAAGTATTAAAGGAGATGTCCCGCGCCGAAACGGGTTTTTTTTTTTTTAACCCCCCCCCCCCCCCCGTTCGGCGCGAGACAACCCCGATGCAGGGGTTAAAAAAACCACCCGCACAGCGCTTACCTGAATCCCGGCGCTCCGGCGTCTTCATACTCACCTGCTGAAGATGGCCGCCGGGATCCTCCGTCTTCGTGGACCGTAGCTCTTCTGTGCGGTCCACTGCCGATTCCAGCCTCCTGATTGGCTGGAATCGGCACGTGACGGGGCGGAGCTACACGGAGCCGCTCTCTGGCACGAGCGGCTCCATAGAAGACTGCTGAAGACCCGGACTGCGCAAGCGCGGCTAATTTGGCCATCGGAGGCCAAAAATTAGTCGGCACCATGGAGACGAGGACGCTAGCAACGGAGCAGGTAAGTAAAAAACTTTTTATAACTTCTGTATGGCTCATAATTAATGCACAATGTACATTACAAAGTGCATTATTATGGCCATACAGAAGTGTATAGACCCACTTGCTGCCTCGGGACATCTCCTTTAACCCCTTAATGACCACCGATACGTCTTTTGACGGCCTGTATTGGAGGCCTATGTATGAGGAGAGATCGCGGGGCGACCTCTCTTCATACAGCGCGGGCGTCAGCTGTTTATTACAGCTGACACCCGCGGGCAATAGCTGCAATCGTCCATGCGGCCGATCGCGGCTATTAACCCTTTAAATACTGCTGTCAATTCTGACAGCGGCATTTAAATCCCCAAACAATGTTCGGGGGTCCCATACGGCCCCCAAGTGAGATCGCAAGGAGCCGTGCAGGTGCCATGGCAGCCAGCGTCCTTCCGAAAGGCCCCAAGGCTGCCTTAGCAGACTGCCTATCAAGCCGTCCCCGTGGAGTAGCTTGATAGATTGCCTGTCAGGTTGCAGTATGATGTAATGTTATGGGATTACATCATACTGCAGGAGTGATCAAAGCATCGCTAGTTGTGGTCCTCCAGGGGGGCTAAAATAAAAAAAGGAAAAACAAGGTCAATAAAGTTTTATTAATTGTAAAACAGGAAAAAAAGTAATAAAAGTTTAACTCACCCCCCTTTTGCCATATCTATTATACAAAATTCTAAACTTTAAAACAAAAATACATATTTGGTAGTGCTACGTCCATAAAAGTCCGATCTATCAAAGTAGCGCATTATTTATGGCGAACGTCCGGAAAAAAAAAATGAACGCCAGAAATACACGTCTTCAGTCACCCTGTCTTCCAGAAAAAATGCAATGAAAAGCGTTCAAAAAGTTGTCTGTATTCCAAAATGGTACCAACCTAAACTACAGGACACCTTGCAAAAAATGAGCCCTCCCACAACTACGTTGACGGAAAAATTAAAAAGTTATTGCACCCTGAAGATGGGCACAAAAAATAATTTTAAAAAATTGAAAAAAATACAAGTAGTACAGCAAAAAAACTATACAAGTTTGGTATCGTAGCAATCGTACTGAGCCATAGAATAAAGATATCATGTCATTTTTGTTGCAGTTTGTGCGCCGTAGAAACAAGACGCACCGAAAGATGGCAGAATGTCAGTTTCTTTTTCATTTTACTCCACTTAGAATTTTTTAAAACTTTTTCAGTACATTATATGGTACATTAAATAGCACCATTGAAAAATACAACCCCTCCCATAAAAAACAAGCCCTCATACAGCGACATCGATGGATAAAAGGGGAGAGGAAAAAACGAAAATGGGGGAAAAAAGGGCCTTGTCATTAAGGGGTTAATGCAACCCTAATAAAAAGTTTGTGAAACTAAAAGTGGAGCTACCAGCTATCCTCACAGGTCTGTTTTATTTATTTCTTTTATTTCCTATGAAATAGTTCCAAGGGTACCTATTTTTGAAGTTTGTGGGCTTCGTAATGTGATGTTCCTCTGTTATACTTCCAGGAAATGTATGAATAAATTGTCAAGTGGTTGTTTCAATTCCTCTTGTCAATAGCACTTTTGCCTGTGCAGTCTGACAGTGTCTGCGGCAACTGGATACTGTCAGAGTTTGTAGGGCACTGGCGTAACTACAGGGGTTGCAGAGGATGCAGTTGCACCCGGGCCCAGGAGCCTTAGGGGGCCCCTAAGACCTGTCTTCTCCATATAGGGAGCCCAGTACTATGACTAAAGCGTTATAGTTGGGGGCCCGGTTACAGGCTTTGCATTGGGGCCCAGTAGCTTCAAGTTACGCCTCTGGTTTAGGGACACACCCCATCCACAACTATATGGACAAACCTGTAGTATATAAATTGTATGTACAACAACCAAACAATTTCCATAATGATCTGTATCAACACGCTAATATCATTAGTTAATTTACAAAACGCATAAGATATCACTAGAGAAGTGCAGTATATGCTCATATCATGTAAAAAAAAGGTCTTATTCAATATATGAGAGCAGAAGGGTTAATAAATAATCAAGTACAATGTGATAGGTGGCACTCACCTGGCAACGGCAACTGGACAAGTAGGCCGCTAATATTAGAGTCATGACTTAACTTGCTTATGATATCCAACAATTCGTCTTGAAAAACATTGCTGGGCTTAAGTATTACTTCACTGGAAATTCCTAAAATGAAAAAGATTCATAAACTGTGCAAGAAGCAAATTATTCATTTCCTAATTAAAGGGATTGTCTGAGTTACTCAATCTTTACTTAAACATGCTCCCCTTGTGTAAAAATGACAAACACACCTATACTCACCTCTTCTAGGTTCACACAATTCCCTCATTGGCAGCACCGAGTCTCCTCTGTTATATATTGTTTGCAGGCTGCAGTAGCCTGTGTATGGGATGCTGCTGCAGCCAATGACAGAGCACGACGCTAGATCACCAAGCTCTCTAATTGGCTGCAGCAGCCTGTGACATACTGTACACAGGCTACTGCAGCCTGTAAACAATATTCACAGTGAAAACCTGAAGCCATGTTACTGGACATAGAGGAAAGCCAGGAGAGAGGACTATAGACTTCTTTGTTCTTACAAATAGGAACATTTAAATACAAATTCAGTAACTCAGACAACCCCTTAAAGCTAAACACAGATAATAGTCTAGAATCAGGTCTATATAGTACAAACGAGAGAGCCCTTCAATGAGTAAAACCTGAACAGCAGGTGTGCCAAAAATGGGGGTCGACTTCCAAGAGGCATGGCTTATATTAAAGGGTATGGCTAACTGACAGTGGCTGTAGTACTTCAGGTTACAGTAGTAATATGCAAGACCGAGACTGTAAATTCAAATAGGGGCATACATAAAAGCTTTATAAGTTGTATACATCTCATTCTGATTCAGTGAATATACTACAGATATGACACTCAATATTGATGTTTTTAATACGTCAATCTGAAATATATATTTTTTTCTTCGCCCATCATAATGAGGGGTATGTATTCAATTTCTTGTACCAGAAATCTGGCATCAAGAAGTAGCAATTTTGTCGCAAATGCTAAAATTGTAACTTTTTGAAGATTCACACCAGGTTCAGCCACTATTTTACACATCTGGTTTGTTCCATTACTTTACAATGTAGTAAGTATCTATAAACCATGCTATTATGTTATTACCTACAGTAGCCGCAGCTTTAATCTTGTTCTTCACATAGGAATGGCTTGCAGGATTGTCGCCCACTAGAATGACACTAAGGTGGGGCCTTTTGTTCCCAAGTGATAGCCAAGATTCTACGTCTTTCTGGATTTCTTTCTTTATTTCTTTGGCAAGTATAGTTCCTGAGATAACATGCGCTTTGGACCTGTAAAATGTTCTGAAATTTAACAAGAAAACGTGTTAAAAAGAAACATTAGGAATTTATGCTTATTTTATGTAGTGTGGATTCTGTACCACTTACACCAAATTAATGATAAACAAAACTAACTAGACCGGGTTAGGGTGGTTTCACCTCTACAGCAGGGATTCCGTTTTCCTGCTCCAGTTGGGGAGCAGGAAAGGGGAATCCTCGCGTATGAACGGCTCCGGATGGATCCCACAGACTATAATGGGGTCTGTCAGCTTTCCACTCACCTGCCTGGCTTTTAACAGAAGAAGCACTGCATGCAGCACTTTTTCTTCTAGTATCTTTGGCCGGTTGAGCGACGGAACCTCCGGACAGAGGTTCGGACACAGATGTGAAGCCGGCTTCATTTTTAAATAAGTTACCTGAACGATTGTTTACAATTTTTCACAAACTAAAAGCCTAAAAATTCTAACAATACCACATATGTATAAAATATACATTCTTTATTCACATAACTTTATATGTGTTCAATTCCTCTTTGGTGCTCCTACAGAGGAAACCATAGAAGAAATGCAGAGGAAATTAATGAACTGTTCGTGCACTGCATATACATCGTGGTTCATCCAGAATGAGATATGATCTTTATAGCTGCTGTGGGTCTGGGTACACCCCCCCTCCCCACCCCACTTCCCCCGACTCACAATAGCCGGTAATTATTTACTAAGGTCAGTGACGGTATTTATTTTTTACTGGTGATGTTTATTTGGAGGTTTAACCCCTTAACGACTGCCCCATCGGGAAACTACGTCCTCAGAAAGTGGGCTTTAATCCTAGAGGACGTAGTTTTATGCATCCTCTTTGGATTGATGCCCACTTGCCTGAGGACGTGACAGCTCCATGCTGTCGGTGCCTGCAGGTAGCCGACAGCATGCAGCTGTCATCCCAGGATGCGGGCAGTCCCCCCCGGCATTGCGATCGCAATAAAGTAAATAAAACAGTGAAAAAAAGTAAAGATTCAGCTGCCCTGATGGATCAGGTCCATCAGGGCAGCTGAAAATGCTCACCTGCCTTCTCCGCTCTGCCCCCGATGAATCTGGTCCTCCCGGACCCGCCGGCGGTCTTCTGCGCATGCGCACCAGACGATGACGTCACGCGCACGCGCAGATGCCTGGGAGCCCCCGGCAAATTTAAATTCTCCTGGCTCCCGGCTCCTGAAGGTAGCCGGGAGGCAGGAGGTGTTACTGGGGACCGCGGTGAGTGGTCCCCGGGCCCACGATCGCTGCTATCCATTGGATAGCAGCGATCACGAAAAAGATAAAAAAGTTTTTAAAAAGTGTCCGTTTTACCTTCCCTCATGGATCGGATCCATGAGGGGAGGTGAAAATACTCACCCTCGGTCCTCAGCGGTGTCCCGATGTTCGGGGACCCGAACTCCCCCTCTGCGCATGCGCGCCCGATGATTGACATCGGGCGCGTGCACAGAGGGGCTCGAGCCCCGGGAAATTTAAAATTCCTCTGCTCCTGGCTGCCATGTGTAGCCAGGAGCAGAGAGATTATACCGGGGACATGATCACTGTCATCCAATGGATGACAGTGATCATGTAAAGTAAAATAAAGTGTAAAAAGTGAAAAAAAAGTGTAAAAAGTAAAAAAGAAAAAGTTTTTAAAAAGTTAAAAAATCTTACGTCTCATCACCCCCCACGGATCATATCCGTGAGGGAGGATGAAATGACATACCTAAGGCCCGCGGAGAGCCTGGAGATTTCACGGGGGGGGGGTGGTGAGCGGTTTCTGGTCACGTGTTCGCCGTTATCCAATGGATAATGGCGATCACGTAAAAGTTAAAAAAAGGTGAAGGAGATGAAACTTTTTAACGGAGGCCTCTGTATTTGCACCCTGAGGCGATCCTCATCCGTGAACTTTCCCGGATTCTACGCATGCGACTGCCGGCAAAATACCGGACACATGCGCAGGAGGCGGAGAGCCCAGGAAACTTAAAATCTCCTTATTATTCAGACCGCTACCTGTAATACATAATTTACAAGAAGCCCCGGGAACGTTCGCCTTCCTGCAGTTCCAGGAGCAGCTTGTTGAGCGTCTTCTGTGCGAGATTGCCGCACCTCAGCAGGCTTACGGAGACTCACAGAGCGCCACTTTTTACACCCCATACCCGCTACTGAGGTCACGAAATACCCCCAAAAAGCATGAGAGGAGGGGGATACCCGTTTTGATTTCCCCATGGGCCCATCCCAACCAACCTCCGTACTTACCCCTGTCTTCGGAAATACTACACAGTTCACATTATTACTGTTATCTAAGATTTGGGGAACGCCGAAAAGGGCGTGGGGGGGATATTTTTAGGGAGTCAATTTTTTTTCTGTACAAGTGGGCAATGGTTCCTGGAATTTATTCAGTTGTGCCCAGAAATCCAACGGGTGCTCCTTCCATTACAGGCCTTGCCATGTGTTCTATAAGTAGATTAGGGCCACAAGGGGTATGGTTCTGAACACGGGACAAACAGGGGTATCCATTTTGGGGTGATTGTCTTCATTCCTATGTACACTGTACAAAAAAAACTGTTTTTAAATTGACAAAATTGCCAAAAAAAGGAAAATTGTTATTTTTTCCTTCTGCTTTGCTTAGATTCATTCAAATACTGTGTGGTCAAAATACGCAGTACACCCCTAGATGAATTAGTTAAGGGGTCTAGTTTTTAAAATGGGGTCATTTGTGGGGGTCCTTTATCATTTTGGACGCTCAATGGCTCTATAAGTGGGCAATGGGGCCTGGAATTTATTCCGTTATACCCTGAAATCCAACGGGTGCTCCTTCCATTATAGGCCTAGCCATGTGTCCTTTAAGTAGATTAGGGCCACAAGGGGTATGGTTCTGAACACGGGACAAACAGGGGTATCCATTTTGGGGTGAAAGTCTTCATTCCTATGTGTGCTGTACAAAAAAAACTGTTTTGAAATTGATGCAACTGCCAAAAAAATGAAAATTGTAATTTTTTTCCTACTGCTTTGCTTAGATTTATTCAAAAATTGTAGGGTAAAAATACATAGTACACCCCTAGATAAATTTGTTAAGGGGTCTAGTTTTCAAAATGGGATCATTTGTTGGGGTTCTCTGTCGTTTTGGCCGCTCAAGGGCTCTACAAGTGGGCAATGGAGCCTAAATCACCTTCATGCTAAATTTCATTTCTGAAAGCTGATTACTCCTTTCATTTTGGGCCCCCGTTGTGCATCCAGACAAAAGATAAGGGCCACAATGGGTATGACTCTGAACACGGGAGAAACAGGGGTATCCATTTTGGGGTGCAAGTCTTCATTCATGTGTGTGCTGTACAAAAAAAGCAGTTTTTAAAATGATTGAATTGGCAAAAAAACGAAAATCACATTTTTCCCCCTTTGCTTTGCTTGAATTCATTCAAAAACTGTGCGGTCAAAATGGTCATTACACCCCTAGATAAATTCGTTAAGCGGTCTAGTTTTCAAAATGGGGTCACTTGTGGGGGTTCTCTTTGGTTTTGGCCACTCAAGAGCTCTACAAAAGTGCTATCGGGCCTAAAAGGACTTCAAGCAAAATTTCAGTTCTGAAAGACACCGACTACTCTTTTCATTTTAGGCCCCGTTGTGCATCCAGACATAAAATTAGGGCCACAATGGGTATGTTTCTGAACACAGGAGAAATTGGGGTATCCATTTTGGGGTGTAAATCCTCATTTACATGGGCACTATAGTAAAAAAATATATCTTTAAAATGACATATTTGCAAAAATATGAAATTTTAATTTTTCTCCTCTAAATTTGATTAATTCCTGAAAAAAAACGGTGGGGTCAAAATACCCATGACACCCCTCAGTGAATACATTAAGGGGTGTAGTTTTTAAAATGGGGTCATTTAGGGGGGTATCTATTATTCTGACACTCATGAGCCTTTGCAAACTTGGCTTGCTGCAGGAAAACAAAGTGTTCCTCAAAATGCTGAAAAGTAATGTTAAATTTGTACGTCATCTAAATGGTTAAAAAAAACACAAAAGTTTTTCAAATGTACATTCAGAATAAAGTTAAAAGATGGAAATATACACTACCGTTCAAAAGTTTGGGGTCACCCAAACAATTTTGTGTTTTCCATGAAAAGTCACACTTATTCACGACCATGCGTTGTGAAATGAATAGAAAATAGAGTCAAGACATTGACAAGGTTAGAAATAATGATTTGTATTTGAAATAACATTGTTTTTACATCAAACTTTGCTTTCGTCAAAGAATCCTCCTTTTGCAGCAATTACAGCATTGCACACCTTTGACATTCTAGCTTTTAATTTGTTGAGGTAAGCTTGTGAAATTGCACCCCACGCTTCTAGAAGCATCTCCCACAAGTTGGATTGGTTGGATGGGCACTTCTGGCGTACCATACGGTCAAGCTGCTCCCACAACAGCTCAATGGGGTTCAGATCTGGTGACTGCACTGGCCACTCCATTACCGATAGAATACCAGCTGCCTGATTCTGCTGTAAATAGTTCTTGCACAATTTGGAGGTGTGTTTAGGGTCATTGTCCTGTTGTAGGATGAAATTGGTTCCAATCAAGCGCTGTCCACTGGGTTTGGCATGGCGTTGCAAAATGGAGTGATAGCCTTCCTTATTCAGAATCCCTTTTACCCTGTACAAATCTCCCACCTTACCAGCACCAAAGCAACCCCAGACCATCACATTACCTCCACCATGCTTAACAGATGGCGTCAGGCATTCTTCCAGCATCTTTTCATTTGTTCTGCGTCTCACAAACGTTCTTCTTTGTGATCCAAACACCTCAAACTTGGATTCATCCGTCCACAACACTTTTTTCCAGTCTTCCTCTGTCCAATGTCTGTGTTCTTTTTCCCATCTTAATCTTTTTCTTTTATTGGCCAGTCTCAGATATGGCTTTTTCTTTGCCACTCTGCCCTGAAGCCCAAAATCCCGCAGCCGCCTCTTCACTGTAGATGTTGACACTGGTGTTTTGCAGGTACTATTTAATGAAGATGCCAGTTGGGTACCTGTGAGGCGTCTGTTTCTCAAACTAGAGACTCTAATGTGCTTATCTTCTTGCTTAGTTGTGCAACGCGGCCTCCCACTTCTTTTTCTACTCTGGTTAGAGCCTGTTTGTGCTGTCCTCTGAAGGGAGTAGTACACACCGTTGTAGGAAATCTTCAATTTCTTAGCAATTTCTCGCATGGAATAGCCTTCATTTCTAAGAACAAGAATAGACTGTCGAGTTTCAGATGAAAGTTCTCTTTTTCTGGCCATTTTGAGCGTTTAATTGACCCCACAAATGTGATGCTCCAGAAACTCAATCTGCTCACAGGAAGGTCAGTTTTGTAGCTTCTGTAACGAGCTAGACTGTTTTCAGATGTGTGAACATGATTGCACAAGGGTTTTCTAATCAATTAGCCTTCTGAGCCAATGAGCAAACACATTGTACCATTAGAACACTGGAGTGATAGTTGCTGGAAATGGGCCTCTATTCACCTTTGTAGATTTTGCACAAAAAAACAGGCATTTGCAGCTAGAATAGTCATTTACCACATTAGCAATGTATAGAGTGCATTTGTTTAAAGTTAGGACTAGTTTAAAGTTATCTTCATTGAAAAGTACAGTGCTTTTCCTTCAAAAATAAGGACATTTCAATGTGACCCCAAACTTTTGAACGGTAGTGTATATCTTATCAAAAATGTGTACAGTATGTTTGGACATATTTGAGATATTACAGTTGAAAATGTGAAAAAAATGACAATTTTTTCAAAATTTTCCCAATTTTGGCGCTTTTAATAAATATACACAAATTATATTGGTCTCTTTTTACAACCAAAATGAAGTACAACATGTGGCGAAAAAAACAATGTCAGAATCACTTGGATATGTAAAGCCTTTACGAAGTTATGCTACGTTGAACGACGCATGTCAGATTTCCACAATTTGGCTCCGTCACTAAGGCGCAAACAGGCTTCGTCACTAAGGGGTTAAAAAAATTGTTTTATAGCCATATGGCAGCATTTGCTGTTCTCCGCTCCCCTCCCTGAACCCCATATTCAGCGGCAGCATTAGTCACACAAGACTGCTGCCAGATGCCATGTTGTAATATTCACAGCATAAGCCTCCATCTGAGTGCGGCATATGCAAAAGACTAGCGAAGGCAATATCTAAAGAAGAATATAATGGGGTCTGCAGAAACTGTAGGGCAAGTGTCAGAAAAGCTAAAGCTAATAATAAATTGAGGCTTGCAACAGAGGCCAAAAGCAATAAAAAAGGATATGGGGGGTATGTCAAAAGGAAAAGAAAAGTCAAATATGCTATTGGATGCTTACAACATGAAAATGGTGAATTGGTTAAGAATGATGTTGAGAAGGCCGAACTTTTAAATACCAATTTCGTATCTGTTTTCTCTCAGAAAGTAGATAGAACATCAACTGATCTTCCCTGTGCTATTGGGGAAATAAAAGAATGCAGGCTGTAAGCAGAGAGATGGTGAGGGAACACTTAGTTAACTTAAATGAATTCAAATTTCAAGGTCCAAATGAATCACATCCTAGGATACTAAAGGAAGCAGCGGAGGTAATTGCTGAACCGCCATAAGTTTTGAAAATTCCTGGAGAACAGGAGAAGTCCCAGAAGATTGGAAAATCGCAAACGTTGTCCCTATCTTCAAAAAAGGGAAGAAGGTGGATCCAGGAAACTACAGGCCTGTGAGCCTGACTTCTATATAGGGAAAGATCTTTGAACAAATTATAAAACAGCATGTATGCAAGTACTTGGATGAAAATGCAGCAATTAACCAGAGCCAGCATGGGTTTGTAACAAACAAGTCATGCCAGACTAATCTAATTTCCTTCTATGATGGTATCACCGACTGGGTTAATCAGGGAAATGCGGTGGATATAGTTTTTCTTGACCTTAGTAAAACATTTAACAAAGTATCTCATAACTATACTTATTGAAAAAATGACAAAATATGGAATTGACAAGGCAACTGCTAGGTGGATTCATAACTGGCTGAGTGATCATACTCAAAAGAGTGGTCATAAATGGCTGCACATCCAAGTGGAAGAATATATCAAGTGGGGTACCACAAGGCTCTGTCCTAGGCCCAGTGTTGTTCAACATTTTTATAAATGATCTGGAGAAGGGAATTGATGGGAAACTGATCAAATTTGCTGATGACACAAAGCTAGGAGGGATAGCTAACACTAGGGAAGATAGAGAGAGTATTCAAAAAGATCTAGAAAAGCTTGCACAGTGGGCAGCGACTAACAGAATGGTATTTAACAAGGATAAATGCAAAGTCCTACATCTGGGCAAGAAAAATGAAAAAAAGCACATACAGAATGGGAGGAATTGAGCTAAGCAGCAGCAAATGTGAAAAAGACTTGGGTATACTAATAGATCATAGACTGAACATGAATCAACAATGTGATGCAGCAGTCAAAGAGGCAAACACAATTCTGGGATGTATTAAGAGAAGCATAGATTCTAGATCACGTGAGGTCATTATCCCCCTCTACTCTTCCTTAGTCATCTGGAATACTGTGTCCAGTTTTGGGCACCCCACTTTAAAAAAGACAGACAAACTGGAGCAAGTTCAGAGAACAGTTACCAAGATGGTGAGCGGTCTGCAAATCATGTCCTATGAAGAATGGTTAAAGGATCTGGGAATGTTTCGCTTGCAAAAAGAAGGCTGAGCAGAGACTTAATAGCTGTCTACAAATATCTGAAGGGCTGTCACAGTGCAAAGGGGTTCAGCCCTATTCTCATTTGCACAAGAAAAGACTAGAAGCAATGGGATGAAACTGAAAGTGAGGAGACACAAATTAGATATTAGAAAAAACTTCCTAATAGTGAGGGTGGTCAAATATATATCTGGGATGATTTAGTAAATCCTGCACTGAGCAGGGGGTTGGACCCGATGACCCTGGAGGTCCCTTCCAACTCTACCATTCTATGATTCTAAGAGATGGATTATGCTATGACTAAAACAATAGGGCCTGCAGCAGTCCTGTGAGACAGAGTGGAGCGAAGAACTAAACTTAAGTGGAGCTATGAAGGGGGTACTGTCACCTAAATGGGGCCACAACAGGATTGTAAACTTATGTTGGGCCACAGGCAGGAAAATTATCACCCCAGTGGGGCCACAGAAGGAGGACAGTATACTTAAGTAGGGCTACAGAGGAGCATGCTATACTTATGAGGAGCCTCAAAATGGAACACTATTACCTAAGTGGGGCCACAGATGGGGGACGGTATGAATATTGGTTTTCTGAACTAGACAACCTCTTTAATCTGCAATTCCTTTTTTCTTTTTACCCTCCCTGCATACACTGGACAAGCCTATTCAACCAGGGAGGAGCTGGTGAGGATCCAGCGGTCATGCTGCACATTGGGACCATTGAACAAATTAGAGGTCAATGGAGGGCCCTCAAAAATGATTTCAGGGACTTAGGGTCCAAGCTTAGGGTGAGGACCTCCAGGGTAGTTTTCTCGGAAATACTACCTGCACCTAAAGCCACACTAGAAAGGCAACAGGATCTTAGGGAGGTAAGCAAGTGGCTCCGGAGTTGGTGTAAGAAGGAGGGGTTTGGGCTCCTGGAGAACTGGGCTGACTTTGCTGTCGGGTACAGGCTCTACCGTAGGGACGGGCTGCATCTCAATGGGGAGGGTGCAGCTGTGCTAGGGGAGAAGATGGCTAGAAAGCTGGAGGAGTGTTTAAACTGGGGGGGGGGGGCAAAAAGAGAAACAAGGGAGTTGCCAGTGTAGCTAGTGACCTGGGTCTAAGTAATGGGAATGGGGGCTGAGCAGGGGGTGGGGTTAGTACAGTTAGAACTCACAGATCAGCCAATAGTACCATTAATAGCAAAATGAATTTAAAGAACAAAAACAACCATATAAGTCGTATGGCTATGAATGCAAGAAGTCTGATTGGCAAAGTTGGGTAGCTTAAAGCGTGAATGACTGATGAAAACTATGATATAGTTGGAATAACGGAAATATGGCTCGATGACAAGTGCGATCGGTCAGTGAATTTACAAGGTTACAATCTCTTCAGAAGAGACCAGAAAAGAGGAGGGGTCTGTACGTTAAATCGTACTTATTGCCAAGACTACGGGAGGATATAGGGGCAGGAGATGAACACGTGAAATCTCTGTGGGTAGAAATACAGGGAGGAAGAAATAATAAAATCCTGATAGGGGTTTTCTATAGGCCATCAAAAGCAACAGATGAAGCTGAAACCTTACTATTAAGGCAGATAGAAGAGGTGTCAAACCGCAACAAAGTAATTATCATTGGAGACTTTAATTATCCAGATATAATATGGGATAACGAGACCTGCAAATCTCACAAGGGTGATAAGTTCTTGAGAACAAGATAACTACCTTACCCAACTTGTGCTGGAACCAACTAGAGGGAGGGCCACTCTGGACTTCGTATTAACTAACATACAGGACCGAATAACGGGGGTACAGGTTGAAGAGCACTTGGGGAACTGTGACCACAATATAATTAACTTCCAGCTGTCATTCAATAAGAAGCCATATCAGGGAGCGACAAATAAACTAACCTTTAGTAAAGCAAAATTTGATAGGCTTAGAACTACTATCAGTAACATTAATGGGGACAGCATTTCCAAAAATATCAGTACATAGGACAAATTATAAAAGTTCAAAAGCATCCTAATCACCTCATGTGAGCAGTTCATTGCCTTTAAAAATAAAAGAAGTGCAAGTAAAAGGAAACCATTGTGGCTCGATAAGATGGTAAGGGAGGCAATAAACTAAAAAAAGAAAGCAGCGAAGAAGCGCTAAAATCATACAGGGAAGAAAACAAAATATGCAAAGAAAAGATCAAAATTGCTAAGGAGGAGGCAGAAAGATTGATCGCCAAAGTGAGCAAAAACAACCCTAAATTATTCTTCAATTATATTAACAGAGCACTGGCCCTTTAACAAATAATGCAGGAGAAATTATTGAAGATGATGGAGGGAAGGCAAACTTATCAAAACAGTTTCTTTTCAAGTGTACTCACGAACGAAAAGGAAATGTCACACGATGTGCAGGGGAATAAAATGAACCCCTCGCAAAATATTACATACCTAGCACAGGAGAAAGTGCGGAACCGGTTAAAGAGGATTAAAATCGATAAATCACCAGGCCCAGATGGAATATACCCAAGGGTTCTAAAGGAACTTTGTGATGTGATAGCTAGGCCGCTATTTCTAATATTTATGGATACTATCAAGACCGGGGTTGTACCACTAGATTGGCGCATTGCCAATGTAGTTCCAATATACAAAAAAGGGACCAAAAGAGAGCCTGGTAACTACAGGCCAGTAAGTCTCACTTCAGTAACTGGAAAAATTTTCGAGGGGATTCTGAGAGACGCCATCGATGAGCACCTCAAGGAAAACAACGGAATAACTCCTCACCAGCATGGGTTCATGAGGGGTCGATCATGTCAGACCAATCTGATCAGCTTCTATGATGAAATAAGTTCTAGGCTGGACCTGGGAGAGTCTATTGATCTCCTATATCTGGACTTCTCTAAAGCATTTGACACCGTGCCGCATAATAGCTTGATATACAAAATGAGGCACCTCGGATTGGGTGAAAATATGTGTATCTGGGTAAAGAATTGGCTCAGAGATAGAAAGCAGAGGGTGATAATAAATGGTTTGTACTCTGATTGGGCCACCGTCGCTAGTGGGGTGCCACAGGGTTCAGTATTAGGCCCCATTCTGTTCAATATATTTATCAATGACCCAATAGAGGGGCTGCACAGTAAAATATCAATATTTGCAGATGACACAAAATTATACAAGATAATTAATGCACCTGAGGACAATGTACGGCTACAAACGGACCTAGATAAGCTGGGGGTTTGGGCAGAAAAATGGCAAATGAAGTTCAATGTTGATAAATGTAAAGTTATGCACATGGGCAGGAGAAACGGATGTTACCAATATACACTACATGGGGTATTGCTAGGGAAAAGTGAGATGGAAAAAGACCTCGGGGTACTAGTGGATTGTAGATTTGACTGGAGTAACCAATGCCAGTCAGCTGCTGCAAAAGCAAATAAAGTCTTGGGGTGCATTAAAAGAGGTATAGGGGCGAGGGACGAGAACATTATCCTCCCACTATATAAGGCACTTGTCAGGCCCCACATGGAATACTGCGTACAGTTCTGGACACCGGTGCTCAGGAAGGATGTTACAGTGCTGGAGGGGGTTCAAAGAAGAGCAACTAAACTAATACATGGAATGACGGGACCGAAATACCCAGAGAGGCTATCAAAATTAGGATTATTTACTCTAGAAAAAAGACGGCTAAGGGGCGACCAAATAACTATGTATAAATACATGAGGCGATAATACAAGGATCTCTCCCATGATCTGTTTATACCCAGGACTGCGACGGTAACAAGAGGGCATCCTCTACGTCTAGAAGAAAGCAGGTTTCATCACCAACACAGAAAAGGGTTCTTTACTGTAAAAGCAGTGAGACTGTGGAACTCTCTGCCTGAGGACGTGGTGATGGCAAAATCCATAGAGGAATTTAAGGGGGGACTAGATGTCTTTCTAGAGCGGAAGGATATTACAGGATATAAATTTTAGGTGACCAGCGGGTTGTTGATCCGGGTCTTACAGACAGGTAGGAACTATTAGAGGTCGATCGAGGGATTAGTCTGACTGCCATTAGGGAGTCGGGAAGGAATTTTTTCCCCAAAAGGGCTATTTGGCTTCTGCTTCTGGAGGTTAAAACAGGCTGAACTAGATGGACATTGTCTTCATTTGGCCTAACATACTATGTTACTATATTATAAATGGCATATTTTGGCATTTGCCATTGATTACATTGGCCAAGAATAAAAGGTATACTGGTTTTTGGTTAGAGTAAAACGCTCTATGTGGAAAATTTACTAAGCATGGAATTTCCCACACTCGGCTTATAGTATAATTTTCCTTGACGCAAGGTGCGCAGAATACATGAAGAGATATACGCCTCTTCATGGATTAGGCGCATCTCAGCACCTCCGTGCGCCTTCTCAGAAATGCACGCCAGGTTCGACCTGTTGTACTTTTCTGGTATAATTTACTCCAGAGGCAAATTATACATAAATCTGTCGGTTCGGGTCAACCGAACCCCCTCTTGAAAGAGGCACGGTCAGTGCAGAATGAATATATCTTGAGTTAAAATGTGCTACTTTTTAAACACAGAAACGGACATAAAAACCATTATAAATATGCCCTTATGTATTTTGTGTGTTATATTTAGTTTTCCGCTATTTTATCAATTACTAATTTGTAATTACTTTTAACGTACACTATATTTATCCAGGGTAAGGAATGGTCACATGATAAAACTGCATTATTATTATACTAAAAGATGCCAGGCTGATCAAGCCTTGTTTCATTAATGACTGCAATCATGGAGCTGGACTAGAAATATAAATCAAGTGACAGAAGGGGGAATAAGATAAGCATTATCTAGTCTGGTTATCCAAACAGCTATAATAGTCATCCCACACAGTAAATATGCCCCCCCACCCACACACACACCCACACACACACACACACACACCCACACACACACACTGATTAATGCTGCTGTCTAGTTGCTTTCGAATATATTTTGAAAACAATTATAGCTCACATTTGCTAATTAGCATCAGAAGCAAAATTCAAGTAGTATGAGGTAAAATGTTCTAAGTCCAAGCTTCAGCACTAAGTAAGAGTCTACGGTGCTGCAGATTATCTGAAGATCCGACCATAAAGCTTCAGAGCGATGACTGCAGATTCATTTATGGCCATTATTCCTCTGCATCCATTTTTCCGTACGCGTTAAATCCTCGTATGGTGATATTGAAAGTGGCATTTCTAGGTCTGTATAGAACCGGTAGACGATCACATGATTTTCATACTTATGTGTCTGGACATTTCTACACTGCAAATAAGAAATTGTCATCTGCTATGATATCACAATTGGTATTAGAAAGAACTCATCACATTGAAAACATGGTCCATTCTGCAAGCAGCGCGGTATCGAGCAAGAGGAACTGAGCAGATCGATACAAAGATTTGTGGTAATTATTGCTTTAACCCCTTAGTGACCCTTCATATGCCTTTTTACAGCAGTCACTGAGGCGCCTTAAAGATGCATAATCGACTTCTAACAGCAATACAGGTTCAAGCCGGTAAGAGCCACTATAATGGCCAGGTGCGGAGAAATCTGCATTCCTAACCATTTAACCCCCTTCATGGGCTCGTGGCATAGCGATCGTGGCATGTAAGCCGGTGACGGGGGAGGATGCTCTCTCTGGTGCCCACCGGCACCCCACAATGCCAGATCACTAGATGTTGATGCGCTTTCTGTGGCAGCAGGAGGCCAAATAAATGCCTTCATGTTTGCCATGTAGTTCAACCTACCAGACCCTGCCTCTGGTAGAGTCCAATAGGCTAAAGGCATATGTGTAGTATACTGCATTACAGAAATACAGTGATCACATCTCCAAGTCTCTGTAGGGGCCTAAAAACTAGTGTAAACATTTTTTGATAAAGTTTAGTTTAAAAAAAAGTGTAAAATTACAAAAAAAGATTACCCCCTACAAAATACTTTTAATATAAACAAAAAAAAAATGAAAGCACACATAATAGGTATGGCCGTGCTCGTAATGAGCTGGACAATAAAAATATTTGGTTATTTATCCTACATGATGAACGGCGTAAAAAGTATTATGGTAAGCAGCCAATCTATACAATTTAAGGATCCATAAGAATGCTATATTGCATTCACCAATTACTAGGATGTTGTATTAGGTAGCCATGCACTTTACTCCCTGCTTATGAGTAGTCTTGTGTCTTCACCCATTTATACAATATACTCTCATTCATGACTTTCCATCTAATCTATATAGATTCAGAGGTCATGCTGTATAATGACATTTTACTGGTTCCAGTTGTAACTGTAGATATATAAACAGGCTACGAAATAGCAAAATATGCAACAACACAAAGGAAAGGGTGTAAATAAAGGGGCTGCCATATGGAGAGGCTGTGCCTTTTCTACATCTTCAGTTCTGCAGTCATCATTTTAAACTAGTGGAGTGTGAAGGGGAAGCTGCAGCTGCAATAAACATTATAAGCCCTAATCTATGACCGAAAGACAAAGCACCGTAATATGAAATAAAGAACAGAAAAAAATAACCAGCAAGATAACAGCAAACAAAGAGGAATACACATAAAATGTATCCATTCAAGTTATCTATATGTACATTATGTTGTACTTTACATTCTATTCTAGAATTTAGTTTAATACTGATATAATAAATTGTATCTCTAAATAATAAAAATGTATATTTTATTTCATCTGAACAATTGCAAAAATCATTTTAACTGTTAAATAAAACATAAACACAGGAAATCTTAATTATCTCAGCAAAACAAAAATGTGAAATATATAAGAAAGGTATTAAACATTAAAAGAATAAAATGTAAATAACCTTGATGATCTGCAGTTACATCTATAAACCCATAAAATACATAATGGTAAACTCAAAAAGCAGAGCCAAACAACATCCTAAAAAATAAGAAGATAATAAGGTATACATAAAATATAGACAAGTGTGTAATGTGAAAGAAAACATACTTGAAATGTGCAAGTATAAAAGTAAATCTTCCGTAACTCCATTATAAAATAGGCAGATTTATTTTATACTGTTATCAGTATGTGTTTGTTATTATGTACTAATACTAAATTGAACTTTTTCTATAGATGTATGTATAGGTATAGAAAAGGAGATATAATACGTCCTCACCTGATACATCCCCGGCTTATATAGGAGCCCCTTTTCCAGTTGGTCATGTTGGATTTTGCAGTTCCATATATTGTCCTCTGTAGGATATAAACCCTGCTTATTATAGAGGTCATTAGCTCTGTGTACACCGATAGGATACACCGAGGAGAAAAGCATGAAGGAGCAATAGATAATCTAGACCATCTCCCCTGCAGCAGCAAAACCCTTGTAAGCATCATTTGCAGTACAGTCAATGGTACCTTCAAGGACCACTGGCTGATGAGGAACGAAGCAAATCACTGAGTGAAAACTCCACCTCTCCATACCCCTGATTGGATGATGAGTACACCTGTAGAGACTAACAGCAATCTAAATGACTGCTAGAAATGTTTTATAGTAAATGTATCGTGAAATGCAATCTATTATAAGAGATACACATGATTTATGTTCAACTTTATTTTTTTGCAAAAAAATTTTTTTAATCATCCATGTCACTAAGTTAACCAAGGCGCCCCCCCCCCCCCCCAAAAACAATTACACGGACTACTGAAACATCACTATAGGCTAATACGATGTGTCATTTTTCAGCTCATTCTGGACAAAGTTTGCAGTCATCCAATTATTATCAGATTGCAGAAATACAATAAAAAGGTAACAAGGTAAAAAGGTAACACTATTGACCAGTTTTCATTCATTAATGAAAGTTATACATGCACTGACACCGAGAACGCCTCTGACAATGACACTGACAACAACTGACTAGTCATATCAAAGTTAAATGTCGGTGTCATTGTCAATGTCAAGGGTCATTCTCAGAGTCACCGGTATCATTATCAGAGTCAGTATCAAGTAGAAATGAGCAACCTTATAAAAAGTTTGCTTTGGCCGGCTCACCAAATTTCATTAAAAAATTCTGTTCAGTCCAAATTAGTTCCAACCGAGTCAGGAATTCAGGAAAAGACTATGGCAGTCCTTTGATGGATGTGACTCAGTGATTAGCATTGCTGCCTTTCAATGTTGGGGTGTTAGGTTCAAATCTCACCAAGGACAACATATTCATAGACTTTGTAAAACTCTATATACATGTTGTTCTCAGTCAGATTTGAACCTAATACTCCAGCACTGCAAGACATCAGTGCTAAGCACTCAGCCACCAGACAATAAAAACCAAACATACAAAAAAACACAAAGAGAACATACAAACTCCATATAGATGTTGTCCTTGGTCAGATTTGAACCTGAGCCTCCAGCACTGTAAGGCAGCAGTGCTAACCACTGAACCACTATGCTTCTTCTGCGTTCTTTCTTCACCATCCTACTCTAGAAGAGGAGAAGCAGAAACACAGGGAGACCATACAAACTCTATGCAGATGTTGATCTTGGGGCCCTGGCGCTGCTAGGCAACAGTGCTAACCACTGAACCACCAAGCCTCTTTTACATTCTTTCTCCTCCTGCTTCTTCCTCCGGAAGAGAAGAAGAAAAAGAGGAGGAGAATATGATCTTCTCTTCCTCCTCCACTTTCTTCTTCTTCTTCTCCTCTTCTTCTTCTTCTCCTTCTTCAGAAGAGTGAAGAGGAAGGAGGAGGAGGAGGAGGAGGAGGAGGAGGAGAAACAAAGAAGAAGCATGGTGGCTAACTCGCTAACACTGTTGCCTTACAGCAATGGGATCTTAGTTTCAAATTTGACTAAGGACAACATCTGCATGGAGTCTGTACATTCTCTTTGTGTTTCTTTTCTCCGTTCTCTTTCTACTCCACAGACAGAAAAAGAAGGATGGTGGCTCAGTGGTTAGCACTGGTACTTTGCAGCGCTTGAGTCCTAAGTTTAAACCTGATCAATGACAATATCTGCATGGAAATTGTATGTCCTCTTTGTGTTTCTTCTTGTTGTTTTCCTTTTCCTCAGAAGAAATGTGATGGCTTAGTGGTTAGCGCTATTGCCTTGTGGTGCTGGAGTCACAGGTTCAAATTGGACTGAGCACAACATCTGTATGGACTGTATGGAACTTTACAAAGTCCATGCAGATGCTGTTCTTGGTGAGATTTGATCTTAGGATCCCAAAGTGGCAGTGCCAACAACTCTGCCACATCCACTTAACCTCCTTAGGCCCAAGGTTCACATGGCTTCAAGCCGTGAGGCCAGCCGCGAAATGGTACTACCATACGCAGTGCACTTTTTTCTGTTCATATTACATTCCCTGTATAAGTGACTGAGAGGGACTGAACGATTGCTGTTTAAAATAAATGATAAATGAACAAGCCAACGATGGGTTTTATGCTTGCATAAAATGAATGACAATCAAAAAGTGAATATCGTTCGTCATTCAGTTATTGGCTCATGTATAGACTGAATGATTAGTGTTCACATTAACTCGTTAGAACAATCTTTTGATCGATTATTTGCTCCGTCTAAAAGCACCTTAAGTGCAATCAGGAATGTTTTGTAAAAGGGTGAATGTTAGACCAGCCGGCCACCTTGCATATCTGTTCCACTGAAACTTTAACACGCTCAGCCCAAGAAGATGAGACAGCCCACATAGAATGAGCTGTAAAACTCTCCAGAAGGAATATAACTTGAGCCTTATATGCCTCCCTGATTGCCATTCTAATCCATCTAGCAATGAAGTTTTTTGAGGCTGCCTTCCCTCTATTTGGATTTGAATTGAATGCATAGGCTATTATCCCTCAGAAGCATCTAAATAGGCCAGCATCTAACTTACAACAGCACTCTTTATCGTTTCTAGATTCTGACAAAAGGAAGGTAAAATTATTTCCTTTCTCTTTGTAATGTGGAAACCACCTTGGAAAGGAATGAGAGATCAAGTCTAGGAATTATTCTTTCTTCTAAAACTGATAAATAGGGATCTCTGCAAGAAAGAGTCTGAATCTCAATAACCCTTCTAGCTGATGTAATTGCAAACCAGGGATATAACATTCAGGGTGAGAAACCTCAAAGATAAGGACTCTATAGGTTCAAAGAGGGAACTGAAGACTGTTTAGTACTAGGTTAAGATCCCAAGAGGGAACTGATCTAATAAAAGGCTGAAGCCTATCTGCTCCCTTGAGAAATCTCCAGATCCATCTATGCTCTGCTAGATGGACATAAAAAAAAACAAGCGCTAAAAGCAGAAAACTGCACCTTACAGGTTCTAGGAATCAACCGCTTCTCTAGATCTGCTGGAAGAAAGTCTAGTATCATAGGAAGGCTACGATTGTACAGATCAAGCTGATCTGAGCCACACCAAGAACAAAATCTCTTCCATATTCTAGCATAAATAGAAGTAACAAATTTATGACTCTCAAAGAATGGTTATTACCTTACTAGAGACCCTGATCTAAGAGTCTCTATTTTTCAGCATCCATGCCATCAATTTTAACATCTTGACCCCATTTGGCCTGGGGCTAGATGTTCCTGTCTGGGAGTTAGAGGAATAGGGTCTTGGATTGAGAAAGATATCAATAGCGGGAACTGAGGCCACTTTGTCCATGATGCTGCAATGAGGGTCACTGCAGCACTGCTCTCTTGGATCTTCCACAATGCTTGGGGAATAAGAGGCAGTGGGGGAGAAGGCATATGCTAGGTCCATAGTTCCCTTTTGTGTGTAAGGTCGCTTTCTGCTGCTCTCATATGGTTCCGGGCAGCTTCAAGCTTCTCTGCTCTCCCTGTCTGCTTTCATCCAGCACTGAAAGGGTTAACCAGCTCTCTGTCTCTCAGCTCACCTGTGGTGTTAAACAGGTGTTACTCCGCTATTTAAGCTGAGCTGTGGCACTTCCCCTTGGCCTCAGAATTGGTGTGCGTTAGGTTCTGACACTCAGCTTTCTTTGGTCACATTCAGTCTGTTCTGTAGCTCTGTCTATGCCTTCTCAGTTCTGTCCTGCAGTCTGGGTTCTGTCTTTATTCCTGCCTCTGAGTTCTGTCGGTATTCCTGAATCTGAGATCATTCGAAATTCCTGGCTGCAGTCCCTCTACCCGAGGAGTCCGCTACCGACCACTCCCGAATAGGTCTCAGCTTAGTTGGTTGGTTGGTCCAGTCTATCCACATTCCGTAAATCTGTAACATTGTGAGAGGCCATCTAAGCCTGCTGGGTTGTTCCCTAACTCTAGTGAAAATAATGTTTGGCATTTTGCATTTCTCCTGAATTAAAATCTGTCTACGTGAGCCTGTCTCCATTGTTTTATGATGAAGACCTCACAGTTTAGCGACTACTCTCCTGGTTCTAGCCTCTGCCGACTCAAGAAGTCCGCTTTTCTATTCTAGGAGCCCCTTAAATGTACAGCTGTAAAGGACATCACTTTTTTTCCACCCAGGAGAAGATTCTTTCCACAAGTTTTTGATGTTGAGAATGTTTGGTACCACCTTGATGGCAAATAAAGGACATTGCCGTTATATTATCAGAAAAGAGCTTAGCATGCCTTCCCCTTACTAATTCCTTTGCCTGTGTGTCTCCCATGTTGCTCTTAATTCCCTAAAATTTGAGAATTAGCATCTGACATAAGCCGACCAAGAGCCCTAAAATACCTGGTCCACAACCTGCACTCTCCAGCCTGTTCGGCTTGTATCTGTAGAGACTGATTCAAAAGGGTAATGGAACCACTGTAGCCCCTTCCTAAGGTTAGAAGGTGATATTCAGCAGGCAAGGGAATCTTTTAACTTGATGGGATAACTTAATCTAACTATCTATAGAAAATGGATTCCTATCCCGTGAAGACAGTATCAAATTTTGCAAGGGTCTGAAATAAAGGAACCATATGTATACACAAAGTAATCTGTCCCAGAATTCTCATTGCTTCCTATATTGTAAATTTCTGTCTTCCTCGGAATGCGCTTACAGGCTGGATAATGCTTTCCTCCTTAGTCTGACCAAGCAAAGAAGAACCAAGTTCTGAATCAAGGAAAACTCCTAGGAAGATTTTCTAGGCTCTTAAAATGAGACTGGATTTCTGAAAGTTAATAATCTGGTCAAATCTAGAGAGAAGATCCATTGTCTGTTTCAGTGGACTATACATGGTCTCCGGTGTATTACATACAACCAGGAAATCATGGAGGTGTTGGATAATGGTTTTCCTATTCTCTCTAAGATAAGCCACCAGCTTAATAACCACTTTAGTAAATTGCCTAGGAGAGGTAGAAATCTTTGATTTGCTTCTAACGACAAACCTAAGGTATTTCGGATATATTGGCTCTATAGGGATGTTATGCATGTTTAAAAGGTCAATTGTGCACATAACAATCCTTATTAATGAACGGAATTGTAGATTTAATGGTCTCCATTTTAAATCTATGATAAATGTTATATTGAGAGGTTTCAAACTAATAGTTCTAGAGAAACCATAAGGCTTACTACCTAAAAATAATGTAGAATAATAGCTTAATTAACAGTCATCCTTGAGAACTGGAATAACCACACCCATGGTTAATAGGTCTTGGATACCTTCTAATCTTTTCTGAAGAAAGGAAAACTGAGAGGGTGATATTTGAAATCTTCTGGGAGAGTTCTGTAAATTCACATACAGAGAAAATGGTCTGTAAAAACCCAAGGTTTTTTGGTTACCTATCTCCAGTAATCCAGGGATAGAGATAGTCGTGCTCCCCTCCCTTCCGTCCCGAAAGCCCAAAGTCATTGTCTGGACTCTGGCTGTATTGGATTGAGAAGACGACCATCTTCCCAATTTACCTTTGCCTCTCTGCTCTTTGGGCTGAAATCTAGGTTTATAAAAGGATAGATTTATTTTGAATTGTCTATCCTCTGGAAATACCTCATTCCTATCAGTTGATTGCTCAAAGATTTTGTCCAGTTCAGAACCAAACACATAACCACTCTGAAAGGGGATTGAGCAAAGTTTGCTCTTAGAAGCCATGTCTCCGGCCCATGACTTCAGCGATAACCTTCTTCTGAGTAACCTAACACAGCAGTCTTAGCTCCAAAATGTACTGTCTCAGCAGAAGCGTCTGCTGTAAACCCCGTGGCCATCTTGAACAACCTCAGACATTCAATTATATTCTCTGAGGTGTTTTTTTCTGCCTTAGATGGTTATCTAATTGAATGAGCTATATCTACATGGAATTAAGACTGGGGTAGCAGTAATCTTTTTTTCTCAAGGATACTGGAGACCTTAAAGAACTCAGAGAAAGTTAGCAGAGATGGCTGGATGGAGATGTGAACACCTGGGAGAGTGAAGGAGTGGGCCATCACACAGAATGGACGGTCCCTGCCTTTTGATTTGCAGGCCTCAACAATGATGAACGAAATCCAATGCGTTATGCAGGTCTTGAATGCTGCCAGGTTCCCCCCCAAGACACTCAGGAAGCACAAAGAAGGAATCTGATCAGTGGAAAGAGGTAGTCTGGAAAAGGTAAATCTGCAATGCCCAGACTACATCCAGTTTATGAAGGGAACATTCCCTCAGGTAGGAGGTTGAAACTAAAAGAAGGAAAAACAACACTCTTCATTAATGTGAAAAGCTGAGACCACCTTTGTCAAGAAAGATAGGGCTGGGCAGAGTAGGACTTCTTCCAAATCCACCTTCACAGTGATTAATCAAGACAAACAGGCTGCCAAATCTAAGACCTAACAAATGGAGGAAATAGCCTTAAAAAAGGCTAACTTCCAGAAGAGGAAGCGAATGAAGGTGCTGATCAACACTTGCCCTTAAAGAGAAAGAAGGCTCAGGCTTGCTTGAAGGAAGAAAAGAAAGCAGTTAAAGTAAATAAAAATGCACTGGCAGAACATGGTGCTCATCACACTAGAGAAAACTTGATCTCAAACTCCTGTGAGACCGGAGTAGAAGGCCGCTTTCACACCTTAAGAATAAGCCTGAATGACTTTTTATGCGAAAGAATATGCCCTTAGGATGGAGGCTTCAACAGGTATGCCATTAAACATAGATGTTAAACTAAGGTGGAAAAGAGGTCCCTGGGAAAGAAGATCCTGCCAGAGAGCAACAAAGTCAAATGTACCATGCTCAGTTAAAGAGTCTGCGGTGATGCGGAGAACTATGATGCTGTTTTTTTTACTTTCTTGAGTTCCCACTTGGAAGAAGACGCAGGTGGAAAAATGTAAAGCCGCACAAACTGACTCCATGGAACGCTTAGTATATGTGGCCAATCTAGTGTTTAGGATACAAAACTGGGCAGCTCGTGATTCAATCTGGAGGCCATGAGATCTATTATCTGTCTGGAGACCCCCCCATTTGATCGAAGATGTCTGGATAGAGGGCTCAGTCTCCTAGATGGATGGGTTCATGGCTGAGAAAATTATCCAGTTTACTCCCAGAATGTGTACTGCCAAAAGAGCTGGAACATGGTATTCTGCACAAACTAGGGGCTTAGCCACTTTCACCAAGGCTACAGAGCAGCATGTCCTCACCTGATGATTCAAGTATGTAACAGCTATTACATTGTCTGTTTGGACTCTGATGGAACACCCTACTAGTTGATGAGTCTGGTATTAAACAACAATGCCTGTATTTTAAGAACATTAAACGGAAGGGAGGGCTCCTGCGAAACCCACTCCTTTACACTATGAGCTGTTGAAGGCCTCCCCACTCAAAGGCTGTTTGTACGTGTTCGCCAAAGAGCGAGCTCATCTGGAAAATTTCATTTTGTTAGTCTCACTGAATTCAGAATGAGAACGGAGAACCTTTGGTGAGCATCTAGGCTGAGGAAACCCACCTCTTGCGAGGTAAAGGAATCCTGATCCTGCAGGTGTACAGTTTTCCTTGAGGGCCACAATAAGGCTGTTAATGGTAGAGGACTTTGGATGACTGATCCTCATCCAGGAAAGTCAGAATCAAAAAGTTTCACTTCTGAGTTGTCCTTAGAGGGAAAATCCAATCAGGGCTTCTGGGGAGGAGGGGATGTAAATGAAGTAAGGGGTCATAGATCTTTGGCGAGTTTGAGATATGGCCCTTTTGTAGTCTACTGCACAATCGGTGTGCGGGAGGAGACTTTGCATGGGCCAAGGGAGCAGGTGGACCTTGTATTGGCAAACAACCGAGTATGTCAACAATGGACTATGATACCATAGCGAGGTCAGTCTGCCAAAAATATGAGATTGGGCCCATTCCTGTTCAGGACTCCTAGTGGATTGAGTGGAGGGTGCCTCTAGTCGCTAACTGTCCCAGAAACATAGCGCAGAGGAACCCTTGACTGGCCCCATGGAAACTTACTCTTGTGATGAGGACAGGCAAAATGTGTAGTTAAAGTTGAATGCTGCTGAAGAGCCTTACTTCCTGCTTCTGACAGTGACTTCCCCAACTACATGCCTCTATGCAAAGGGGAGGACTGCAGTACATGGAGATGGGTTGTGTGGAGTCCCTAGAGAAAAGACTATCCATTCAAAACACAGGATAAAGATTAATTCAATGCTGGTTGTCTGCTGTGGAAACTGCCTGGAAGGGGGTCAAATGGTTGCTGCTGAAGGTGGTCACATGACCAGAAGGCTGGCTGCATTGGGAGCCAATAGGGTGGCAGAACAAGGGTGCATTTTATGGATAGTGGTGGGAGAGATTAAAACCTCACTATGTTCACACTAACCAGAGGTCCTGACCCCTTATAGCGAGCTGTGTAGGAGAAGAGTACATCATGCTGATTGGAATGTCAGACAAAGAAAGAGTGCCACCAATGAAAGCCTGGTGTCTTGGAGAGGTAGAGTATCTCTAGAGCCAAAAGGGATCAACAACAACATAGGTTCTGCAAGACCATCAAGGTGGTTGGACAGGAGGGACTAAAAGGTGCTTTATACATACTTTTCAAGTAGGAGCAGCCCCAGGCTCTTAGGACTGCAGCAGGATTAATCAGGTGCAGGGAAACAGGAAAGAACAGAGGAGCTTGGTCAAATCCATGGTTGGCAAGTTACACTGCAAGCAGGTACCTTTTTAGAGGTAAAAAAAATACTGGGATTACTTCCTCCTTAGTGGGGGAAGCAAAGTTATTAAGGTTAACCTGTATTCCAAGATTGACAGTTAGAGAATGGATTTGCTGAATATTTTAGAAACTACCTTACGCCAAACAGATTTAGCTGACCATCTGCACATCTGCGGAAGAGGTATAGCTGATGCAAGGAGTTAATGCTTTTTTGCTTAGTATCCAACTCCCAAGGGCAGCAGCTTTACCCAAAGTATCATCTGTGTTTGCCAGTGACAGACAAGAAACTGTTACATTGGAATCTATCAGCACCACTATTAAAAGCAGGGGTACTTGACTAGTTTTGGTAAAGGCCCACTTATCCAGGTCTTTGGTCATTTGAAGGTCTGGCTGAAAATTAAACCGTTAGAAGGTAGAACTAGTTACATAAAAGATATAGCATTGGTCATTAAAAAAAAGCAAAACAAAAACATTAGACCCCAAAACTCAATCACACATCCTATATACATAAGGGCCGATAGAGAAAGCACTAGGGATTGACTCTTGGTAAATCAGTCTATTATAACCCCTTAAAACTATATGACATAAGGTTACATCATGGCAGTGAGATACTTAACGCACCAGGGCATAAATTTAAGTCATGTGGCTGTTGCAGGATCAGAAGCTGAGCCCGCACCATCTTGCAGTGGGAACCGCAACATTAATGTTCGCTTTTAACCTTCATGCGTACTCCCTCTGACATCAGACCCCCAGAGTGTAATCATGAAGGGCCGATGGGTTGCCATGGCAAAAGAACACCATATACTGGCATCCTGGCTTGAAATAGTCTATGATGGCTATTACAAGCGATAAGGCATTGATCATAGCCGTTATGGTTTAGGTTCCCTACAGGAAGGAGGGTGAAAAAAAAAATGCTTATTTTCTTCATTTTTCTTGCCAAAAAACGCAATAAGAGTGATATGTAACCGAAAATGGTACCAATAAAAACTACAGCGTGTCATGCAACAAACAATCCCTAAGAGTTCTGCCCAAGCAAAAGAAAAAAAAATTAAAGTTATAGGACCTGGAATGCAGCGATGTAGAAAAAAGTAGGTTTTTGGTTTTTTTTCCACAAAAAAACCCCAAAGAATTTTTGGTATTTTCGTCATCACACCGACGCACTGAAAAAAAAAAAAAAGGCATTCGTGGGGGAATCAATACTCACCTAGCTGGCGCTATCCGAGTCCCTAACTCTGCTCTCCAGAGCTCCTAGCACTTGTTATCGCCGACAGAGGATCTTTTGCTAGTGATGGGGTTTGAAGCCCCTGCCTTCAGCAAGAGATTGCTCCGATTGGCTGAGCACCACTGAGTGTCAGCAGGCTCAGCCAATCACAGCCAGTGCTGGATGCACCAATCAGAGCAATCTCTCGCTGTCACAAGCAATAGATGCTTTGTCGGCTTGACAAATGGCTGGCAGCCTGCCAGGAGCTCCGGAGAAGAGAGTCAGGGACCCCGACGAAGCCACATAGGCGAGCATTTATTTATTTAGGTAGTGCAGCTAGCACTTGCATTTAGCGCTACCAAAAACGTGGTACAAGTTCAAAAGCCAAAGATGGAACTTGCATCGTTGTCCAAGCGCAGCGTTGACGCTTGTGTGAACAGCCCCATTGAAATGAATGGGAGCGTTCTACAACGTTCAGCACAGCGCTGAAAAGGCAGCACTAAACGCTGTACAAAAATGCCTGCGTGAGGGAGGCCTTAGTTTTACAATATAGTATATATTTGCCTAAAAATGGTACAAATAAAAACTGCAGTTTGTCACACCAAAAGCAAGCCCTCATACGGCCACATCGACAGAAAAATTAAAATAAAAAAAGCTATGGTTTTTGAGTAGTGGAGATGAAAATGCTCCAAAAAATCATTGCGTCCTTATGCCCAAAATAGGCAGTGTCCTTAAGGGGTTAATGTACATACCGTGTTTCCCCAAAAATAAGACAGTGTCTTATATAAATTTTTGTTTAAAAAGGTTTAACTTTTTTACATGTATAGCTGCCTGGACACTATTTAAATTGACTTTTTAAATTAACCGTTAGCAGGGCTTAATTTTGGAGTAGGGCTTATATTTCAAGCATCCTCAAAAAGCCTGAAAAATCATTTTGCATCCTCAAATTCTGGAAAATCATGCTGTGTCTTATTTTCTGGGTATGTCTTATTTTCAGGAAAACAGGGTATATACTTTGGTGTCACTGGATGTGCAAACAATTTGTGTATGCCAAGGTTATTTTTACGGCAGCATTAGGAGAGTATTGAATAAGCAACTCTGTTCACATAAAAGCCATTTCCATTTTTATAGGAACAGACAGCAAACGGGATGGATTCTTTTTTCCCTCCATTGCTCTAAGATGGATCAGTCAGGTTTCTGGCTGTATCTTTTTTTTCCATCTAATACCACAAGTGTGTTACACTCGTCTGTCAAAATAAAAAAAGCTTAAAAGAAAAGCTGTAACGCACAGCGCCTAAACTCACCACTAGATTGTCAAATTAACTGACCTCAAATTGTCACCATTATTATGGCAGGAATGCAGCATTTAACTGGGGTATTTGATCAATGAACAGCTTATTTAAGACTAGAGATGAGCGAGCATACTCGCTAAGGACAATTACTCGATCGAGCATTGTCCTTAGTGAGTATCTCCCCGCTCGGAAGAAAAGGTTCGGCTGCCGGCGCGGGTGAGTTGCGGGAGTGAGCAGGGGGGAGCGGGAAGGGGGGGTGAAGGAGAGAGCGATCTCCCCTCCATTCCTCCCCGCTCTCCCCCGCCGCCGGCAGCCGAATCTTTTCTTCCGAGCGGGCAGGTACTCGCCAAGGGCAATGCTCGATCGAGTAATTGCCCTTAGCGAGTATGCTTGCTCATCTCTATTTAAGACATTAAAGAATGCAATGGTCTCCTAAATTTACCCCTAAAGGGGGTGGGGGGTATATTAACAGGCATACTTCTAACTAAATAGGACTGTAAATTGTACATTGAATATAGGTATTAATTGAGCACTATGTAAGGTCATATGGGGTGGCAGCATTATTGGTAACTACAGTTGCATTCCTCATGTTAGATGTCACTCATTGCCAAATGTGGAGGGCTCACCTCAATTTCTTACCTTTCTTAATACTTACAATAGATTAGTGATTGTTCTGTGCATGAATTGGTAAAAAAAAGATGAAATAAAGGCCAACCTAGATGGTACGTGCAGTCTTTTTTGTCAATTTTTTATGTTTCTACTTAACTTTGCTAAAGATCGCAAGTCATAGCCTTGGAGGACACTTGGTTCAAACATCATTACCCCCCCCCCCCCCCCCTGTACACAGTTTGGAAAACTTAAAAAAAAAAACTAAAAAAGACCAAAAACACAATTACAATTCTTCAAATCCTTCAAAATTGAATTAGGGAGATCAGCCATGCTGTAGACATCAGTAGTTTATTGTCAAATGTTTTAGTTTCAACACATTCAAAATATGGAAACTGAAGTAAAAATACTATCCAAAAGGACTAGAGATTCTACCGGCATAATGTTTAACACATTACAGCAATAAAGATGGGGAAAAAAATCCTAAATTATTCACCACTGTCCTCTACAGCTAGGTAATCATACTACGCCAATTGTGCTGAAACAGAAGTGCAATGATAGGTTACTACAATAAACCAACTGCCCAACACAATGAAAGGGGAAAATGCAACAATGTTGGATGAGGTACATTTACTGAGAGATTAAGACAATAACACTTAAATGTACACAGTAAAGTAGGTGAACAGTCACCAAGTAAACATTTCAGATGTATAAGGTTTATTCAAGGTATTCAAATATGAAGCAGACTTGAAAGCTTAATGGCTCTGATGCTCCTCTAGTACAGTATGTTATACTGAGTCCCGTTCTATTTGCCGATAGACAGTTCTGGTTGTGACAGGGGGTTGAACAATAAAAAACACAAAAAAAGAACTTTAAAGGAAAGAAGAAAAAAAAACCAACAAAGAAAAAAAACGAACTGCTGGCAAACTTTCCCATGATACATTGGAATGACATGAAAAACCAGTCCAAGCTTTGCTGTATACTAGGGAATTCAAGTACAATACTTCCAGGTAACAGATTGCAAATGTAAAACTTTTATAACACAAAATATATATATGTATATATATAAAATTATAACCATGAGAAATCTGTGTCTCAGAAATGTATGAAATAGTGCAAGACTTGCTATCAAAAACAGAAGACCTCAAGTGACAAAGTAAAAAGGGAGAAAGGGGGGGGGGGGGGGGGGACAAAAACACAAACCTGACATATGCAAGAGTCTGATTTTGCCTAGTGGACTGGAAAAATACCTTTGTGCACAATCATTAGTTTCAAGAGGCTCAGCAAACAGTTGCATAAGTCAAAAGCAGCATGTTACTCCATGTGCATTTTTCCTTTTTTGCTAGTATGGATTCGTAATGTTTCCTGCGCTTCCAGAGGCAGCTTTAAGTGTTCACACTTTCTCTTTCAAAGTCATCACTGAACATCACTATACCGGGTTGGCGTCTTCAGCTACATCAATCGTTTATTATGGAATGTATGGTTATAGGCAGGTGGCTGTCCAAAATCTGTGCAATCCCACAATTTCCACTTGAAGACGTGTGCATCGAAGGAGCAAATGGAAAAAGTAGAAAAATCTCTGAGGTTATGAGAACTGCATTTCAGGACAGTTTCTTCCATAGTTGTACAAATTTGAAGAAAAAAAAAAAAACAAGAAGTGTGAAAAATGAAATAGTTTACAAAATGACCCTGTATTAGAATATAAAGTGCATACACTTAGAGCTGCTGTTCGATTAAAGGAGCACAGACACAATTCCTCTGCTTCCAAGTACGATAGGACGCAGAGTGGTTAACAGAAATGTGCAACTGGACATTTGCAGGGCACCATTTACAGATCATCCACTTTAGATGCACTTATGGGAGTTACAATTTGGGCTTTAAGAGACATGACCATAGTCCTTCTCGTACACGCTGTAGCCCCCAACTATTGGTAACTGTATACCAATGGTAGTTACGGTGGAAGAATAACAAAAAAGTAAAATTAAACAAACAAAAAAAAGTCTACTGATGTACACATACTGCAGTTTGGTTAGGCAGATTCTTGAATGTACTGAAGCAGTTTGGCTTTGCAGCACAGTAAATCATTCACTGTACAAAATCACCAGCAAGGACTGGAATGATGTATTCATAGAAGGCACCATCATGCTTATTACATTACCAGAGAACTAAATACAATTGAGTACACTTTGTTATGTTGTTTCACTGTACAAAGCAGGAAAAAAAGGGCTTGCCGGGCAGGCTGAAGTCACGTGAACAGCCTGCCGTCTCGTAGCACAGAAGGGCAAGTGCAAGAATTCTTCATTATGAAACATTGGACTACTTCTGACCGTACCCTCTGAAGGTGGGTTAGGGTTAAGTTCGGAATTAAATTACACCCCAGAGGACTAACTTTTTGATATGCACAGCACAGGTTCTTTGTGGCAACAGACCAAACTGCCATCACCTCACAAAAAAACTTTTATTCTGTGTTCGTGGTAGAAGCTCTTTTGTGGGTGGTAGTAATTAACTGTTCGTTCCTTCACTGACACAGGTTACTAACGGGGAGGGAGGACACACTGCACTACTTTTGTTTCCAATAAAGAAACTATAATACTTGCAAAGTGCAACAGAACTATTAGGACATGGGCCTCCAGTGTCCTTGGAAATACTTGCAGTGCTAACGGTCATCTCAGTCACTGAGTCGGGAATGTATAAATTAACATTTTAAATTTCTGTTGAAATCGGCAAAAAAGAAAAACTTCATTTCAATTGAAAAACTGCAAACAAAAAGATGTTTTCACATCAAAGAACTTATGGGGAAGAAAAGGGGAGAAAAAAAAGGCTGTGTCACATTCCAAAGCTAAAAATTAACAAGAATGCAAACACGACGAATAATGTACCACTGTAGGTTTGACTTTGTGTTAATGACTGATTTCAGCGACGTTGGCCAGTAAAGCGGCCCTCCATAGGAGCGGCTCCTCTGCCCGTATTCAGCTTTTGTGCCATTCCACCTCGTGGAGGAGGGCCCCTTCCATCTCTATCACGCATCATCCCGCCACTGATGATTCCACGGGGTCCTCCTGGACCGCGGTCATTGCGACGTACATCTCGGCGATCATCGCCGCCTCGAGTTTCTCTTTCACGGGCAGCTCTAGTTTTCTTTTCTTCAACATTCAGCCGAACTTCACCACGGAACATAATTGGCTACAAAAGAGAAGAGAATAAAAACTACATTAAAATTCTACAGACAGGTGTGGCTTGTTTCTGTCAAGACAATTTAGTTCATGTGTGTTGTGGTATTCAGTGTACTTGGGAAAGGGTCTGTTGCCCTGCAGGCTCGGCACATGCAGCTTTTGGAGAAGAAAGAAAAAGGATCCTTCAGGAAGTTTTTTTTTTTCCCCTTCCCTAGTGCTTTAAAACAGATAACTTATCCCTTAGGCTGGCTTTCAATAGTTGGCTGTATTTGAAGGGGCCCTGGCACTAGGGTCACTTGTTTATCATGCACAGCTCTGCACTTTTAGTAGTGTCCATGGCTGGTATTACAATTTGCTATGGAGCTGAAATTCTAGGTACAGAAGATACTAAAAGTATGGAGTTGGACTACATAGAGCAATATACTTATGATGGGGCTCAGCACTCGCCAGAGCAACATGGCCCATCCAAGCAGCTAAACAAGAGTGCCGAGAGTTAAAATCATAGGGTTATAATAATTAAAACCCAGACGAATGTAAAATTACAGCGGGCATTAACCCTTTCCAATCCACTGTCTGACCTCTAAAGATATTATGATTTAAGGCTGTACAGCTTCGATGTTGGAAGACATCTGTCAGGGTTCTCTTACTGTATATTGCCAGCCTCTCTGCTGTCGGAGCCTATCCAACGTGTCACCTCATGCAGTACTGGCTTTAGCCAGCATACAGCGCTGTTGTATAATGGCAGAAAAAGAGTTAGCCCCCTAGGAAAACCAGGATACAAATTGGATTGGAAAGAGTTAAAGCCTTTTACTTCTGCAATCAATCAGAAGCAGGTCCGGTTGTCAGCTGTTAGTCACAGCTGATGACCCAGAGGGGGAGGGAAAAGTGGGTTTTAACCTTTTCTGCCTCCTTTATTTAGTACACATTTCTCAAGGAGCGTGATGTACTAAAAAAAAAAAAAAAAAAGTAAAAGTGGAATTCTTTTACTACGCAAGCGAGCAGTCAGTGACTGCTGGGTGACCTCTGGCACAGCAGAGCTACAGGGTCCTATAAAGCCCTCATCAGCTCTACGAGTGACTAAAGTCATTACAGGGGATGTTTTCCCTGTAGCTGAGGGTCGTATGAATGCCCCAGCTACAGTGGAAAAATGTCAAACATGTGGATGTCCCCCAGAGGTTTTATATGATGTTATGGGGGACATAGATGGTAAAAACATTATTAAATACAAGTTTAATTAAAAAAAAAAATTACAAAACAAATCTATACATAAAGAAAATAACCCAAAGCTGACCCCCTACCAAAACAGTCGCTTTATGCACCCTGTAATCCAAAACCACACATATTATATATCAAAATGTCCAAAACAAAATGAGGAACCCGTACCCATATGTATATATTTTTTTAATTACACAAAAATAAGGTAACTATATGTTAAATTTTTTTTTAAGCTTTCTACCCCCAATAAAACTGGAAAAAAAGTCAAACAGATATTAAAAAACGGGAATTTTTCTTACCGATAATTCCCTTTCTTGAAGGCATCATGACAGCATACATCTGGAGGTTGCTCACCTGCTGACCTGATGGGACAGGAAAAGGCAGAGCATAAAAGAAACCTCCCCTCCACCAAACACCAGTGCGTTCCAAATAACCACAGTGACAGAATACTTAACCAGAAGGTGTGTTTTTATTGACATCACACACCTCAGACAAAGAAACATAAGCATACACATTACCTCATGTGTTAGACAAAACAAGGGTAACCATGTCGGTAGGGGGGGGGGGGAAAGCCCGTATGCTGTCATGATGCCTTCAAGAAAGGGAATTATCGGTAAGAAAAATTCACGTTTTCCCTTCGACATCATGACAGCATACATCTGGAGGAATACCAAATAACGGGCATGGGCTTTTTTAGGGAGGGATTACCGCTTGGAGCACCTTCCTACCGAAGGTTGCGTCCTGACTACATTTAAAGTCCAGCCTGTAGTGTTTAATAAAAGTATGGCCAGAAGTCCACGTGGCTGCGTTACAAATCTGCTCGATTGACACGTGCACTCTTTCTGCCCAAGAAGATGCCACCGCTCTCGTCGAGTGGGCCTTCAATCCATCTGGAGGAGGGATGCCCTTGGCCTTGTAAGCCTCCTGGACAGCTCTCCTGAGCCACCGGGCGATCGCATCTTTAGAAGCGGCCCTTCCTTTGGCCTGCCCCTGAAATTGAACGAAAAGTTTATCAGTCTTTCTGAAACTTTCCGTTGCCTCAAGGTACGCTAGTACAGCTCTTTTGACATTTAGATTATGGAGCTTCTGCTCCTTTTCGTTTTTGAAATCTTGGCAGAAGGCTGGAATGACTATTGGCTGGCCTCTGTGGAAATCTGACAAGACTTTAGGCTGAAAGGACGGGTCTAAAGAAAATACTATTTTGTCTGGGTGAATAGTCATATATGGGGCCCTTCGTGAGAGGGCCTGGATTTTACCCACACGTCTAGCCGACGTGACTGCCACAAGGAGGGCTACCTTATACGTCAGCAAGGCGATGGATAGATCTCCAATAGGTTCAAATGGGGGAATCGCAGAAGGCCTGAAGGACTATGGTCAGATCCCAGGGGGGGTGCCGTAAGCCTTGTGAATGGATGCAATCTACTTGCCCCTCTAAGAAATCTCCTAATCCACCTGTGCTCCGCAAGCGCGAGATCAAAGAATGCCCCCAAAGCCGCAACTTGGACTTTGAGGGTATTCGGACTCAACCCTTTATCCAGGCCCGCCTGGAGAAAATCTAGGATTTTACGGATGTCTGCCTGATCTAACTGCTGGATGTCCTGGCCCATCCACTGAGAATTTTTCCCAGACTTTGGAATAGATCTTTTTTGTCGAGGGTTTAAGGCTCTCGCTAATAGTGGAAATTACGTTAGGAGAAAGACCCTTCCCCAAGAATTTTACCCGTTCAAGATCCAGGCCGTAAGCCTGAACTTGTGAACCTCCGGGTAAAGAAGAGGGCCCTGCAGCAATAGGTCCGGTCTGGGTGGAAGGTGGAAAGGCTCTCCTACTGACAGATCTCAGGAGGGGAAACCAAGGTCTTTTGGGCCAATAAGGTGCTACCAGAATTACTGACAGGCTTGACCGCAGTAATTTCCTTAGTAGGAGCGGAATTAATGGTAAAGGGGGAAAAGCGTACGCCAAGTCCCAAACCCAGGGGTGAGAGAGAGCGTCCGTGCCCAAGGCCTGTTTCTCCGCGCCTCGGGAAAAGAAAAGCCGGCACTTGGTATTTGCGTTTGACGCAAATAGGTCTATTTCTGGTACCCCCCATTTCGTCACAAGCAGGCTGAACACCTCGGGATGGAGTTCCCACTCTCCTGGGTCCACTTTCTTCCTGCTTAGAAAGTCCGCGGCTGAATTCTCGGCTCCTTTTATGTGAAAGGCCGACAGTGACTTGGTTGTGAGTTCCGCCCACTGAAGGATCCTTCCCGCCAACTGCTGCAGTAGAGGATTCCTGGTGGTACCCTGGTGGCGAATGAGTAACACTGTCGTCATATTATCTGAAAAGATCCTCACATGCTTCATCCCTAAGAGCGATTGCAGGCTACGTAGGGATTTCCACACCGCATTAAGTTCTCTAAAATTAGACGAACCAGATCTCTCATGAGCGTCCCAGGTACCCTGAATATGACCGCCTTCAAAGTGGGCCCCCCACCCTTTGGCGCTGGCATCTGTTGTGATTATTATTGCAGGGTCCAAGTTCCATTCAGATGCCCGTGACAGGTTGTCCGATGACAACCACCAGCGGAGTGAAGATCTGGCTTTAGCAGAAATAGAGATTGTCTGGTCGAGTGAGGACTGTAACTTGTCCCAATTCTGAAGGATTAGTGACTGGAGACCGCGACTATGGAACTGGGCCCAGGGAACCACACCAATACACGAAGTCATTAGCCCCAGGATCCGCATTGCATCTCTTACTGTTACTCTAGATTTTTTATAGAGAGTGGAACATTCCTCTAAAATAAGCTGTTTTCTTAGAGGAGGAAGGGACGAATTTTGGAGACTGGAATCCAGAATGACTCCCAGGAATTTTTTCCTGGTTTCTGGTTCCATGTTGGATTTTAGATCATTAATAATCCAACCCAGGTCCTTAAACAGTTGAAGCGTGGAACCCAAGTGTGACCTCAGAATAGTAGGGGAATCTGCCACCAACAGGAAATCGTCCAAGTAGGGGACGATAATAATCCCACGATTGCGCAAAAAGGCAACCATTTCTATCACCACCTTGGAAAAAATCCGCGGAGCAGAGGAAATTCCAAATGGGAGGCAAATAAACTGAAAGTGACAGATTTCCCCTTCCATTCTCAGCGCAAACCTCAGGAACTTTTGCGAGTTGGCGTAAATAGGGATGTGAAAGTAAGCATCCTTTAGGTCAATTGTAGCCATTACATTATCCCTGGCAATTAGGGGAGTTGCAGTTCTGATAGTCTCCATTTTAAATTTTCTATACTCAATGAATTTATTCAGTTCTTTGAGGTTAATTATTGTGCGGTGGGAGCCATCTGTTTGGGAACCAGAAAAAGGGAGGAATAAAATCCCTTCCCCTGTTCCTTCTTGGGGACGGGGATAACCGCGCCAAGATCCAGCAGGTTCTGTACACCTCTCAACAGAGCCTGCTCTAGGGCTGGAGACTGGATTGAGGTTACAATAAATCTGTCAGGGGGGCGAGATTCTAGTTCGATCTTGTAGCCCTCCGCCACCAGGTGTAGCACCCACTCGTTAGTCGTTATGTTACGCCAACTAGTGGCAAAACGAGCCAGTCTACCGCCCACCGGGCACAAAGATGCAGGCTGAGGGACAACAATAAGAGTCTTACCCCTTCCGCCCTTCGGATAAGACCATCTTCCGGTCTTCCCTTTCCCAGCGTATGTAGACGAGGGACGTGGAGTGAAGGGTCTCTTGGGCGGTCTGATGGCTGGCAGTCCCTGGTTCTTGTCAGCTGCTTTTTCCAGCAGGCGATCCAGGTCCGGTCCAAAAATGAGTGCGCCCCGAAAGGGTAGGGTACACAGCTTGTTTTTGGATGTTAAGTCCCCCGACCACTCCTTTACCCAGACTGCCCTTCTGGCGGTGTTGGATAGGGCTGCCATGCGAGCTCCGAAGCGGACCGTTTCCATAGAGGCATCCGCCAGAAACCCCGTTGCCATCTGTAGCAGAGGGATGCCGCTCGCAAACTCTTCCCTGGAGGCTTTTTGGTCAATTAGGGACGCAAGCTGATCCAGCCAGACCGCCATGGAGCGAGCCACAGAAGTGGCCGCGATATTGGATTTTATAATAAGGCTGGACGTGGACCAGGCCTTACGCATGGTTATGTCCACTTTATTGTCCAAGGAGTCCTTTAAGTGGGACGTATCTTCAAATGGTAATCCAGACTTCCTGGACACCATAGCGATAGCCGCATCTACCTTCGGCATTTCGTCCAGAAACACCACCTCGTCTCCCGCAAATAAAAGGCGCTCCCTGAACTCCCTAGGGATTAGCGGAGCCTGATCCACACAATCCCACTCATTCAGGATTAGTTGTTTGAGTGTGGCATTTACAGGAAATGAAGATTTCCGTTGTGGAAGCAATCCCGCAAACATATCGTCTTGCGCTCTGCGGGGTTGCTGCACATCTTCCTCCACCTGCATGGTTCTACGTACAGCTCTTAAAAGTTGATCCATGTCAGCGGTGGAAAAAAGGTACTTTTTCTCCTCCTGCAACACTTCCAAGATTATCAAGCTCCAAATCTTCCGCCATGTCAGAGTCAGACTCTGACACAGCCAGAGCAGACCTTCGTGTAACCCCTGAGGGTCCAGGTTGGAGGTCCGAGAGGGAGGACTGAACTTCTTCCCGGACGACCGACCGAATTTCGGACATAAGGGAAGATTTTTCCTCCTGCAGAACTTTTGCAGAACAAATGGCACATAATGTTTTGGTGTAGGAGTCGTCGAGTTTGGCCAAGCACACTGGACACTTTTTACTCCTCCTCCTAGCCTCCCTAGGTTTTTGAGTATCCCTGTCCTGAAATGACAAGGGAGAACTCTGTTAGTCAGGAAGTGTATGTAGTGCAGGTGTCTGTAGGTTGGCCCACTGGACCACTTACAGTTTGGAGATTCTCTGGGTCCTCTCTGGCCGACATCCTGCGCTTGTGGGATCAACTCCTGTACTTAGGATCGATTCCCGGCGTGAAGAAACACCAGCCGTCTTCCCTGGTGCAGAGGAGCTTTAAAAATTGAATCCGGCGCCAGGCCACGCCCCCTTTCACGCTAGGCCACGCCCACTTGCGGAGCGTCTGACGTCACTGCGTCACTCCCGGAGCTCCGCTGAGGCCACGCCCCCTTGAGGAATGCTGCTGCTCAGCCCTGGACCCAGAGATGGCGGCCGCCGCCTAAATGACGTCCGCAGTGGTGCCGGAAAGCCCGTACTTGGACCCAGGCCTACGCAGTCCCCGGTTAGCTCCCAGATGAGGTACTTCCCACTGGGGCAACCGGGGCTGCCAGGAGAGATGCCGCCGCTCACCGGTAAGCCCTGGAACCTCCGGCATGGGACAGCATCGCTGGAGCTCTGCCGCTGCTGTCCTGGAGGGACAGGAAAAGCACTGGTGTTTGGTGGAGGGGAGGTTTTTTTTATGCTCTGCCTTTTCCTGTCCCATCAGGTCAGCAGGTGAGCAACCTCCAGATGTATGCTGTCATGATGTCGAAGGGAAAATAGCCCTATAGGCTAAAAAAAAAGAAAAGAAAGAAAGAAAAATTTTGATAGCTAAAGGAAAAAAAGCTAGAGAAATAAAACCACATGGGTAAAATCCCTAAAAAGTGTCTGGTCCTTAAGGTACAAAACAGCCTGGTCCTTAAAGGGTTAAGTAAACAGGTGCAAACTTAAAGGGGTTGTCCCGAGGCAGCAAGTGGGTCTATACACTTCTGCATGGCCATAATAATGCACTTTGTAATGTACATTGTGCATTAATTATGAGCCATGCAGAAGTTATAAAAAGTTTTTTACTTACCTGCTCCGTTGCTGGCGTCCTCGTCTCCATGGTGCCGACTAATTTTCGCCCTCCGATGGCCAAATTAGCCGCGCTTGCGCAGTCCGGGTCTTCTGCAGTCTTCTATGGGGCTCCGTGTAGCTCCGCCCCGTCACGTGCCGATTCCAGCCAATCAGGAGGCTGGAATCGGCAATGGACCGCACAGAAGAGCTGCGGTCCACGGAGGAAGAGGCCATCTTCAGCGGTGAGTAGAGAAGTCACCGGAGCGTGGGGATTAAGGTAAGCGCTCCGGTGAGCTTTCTTTACCTCCCTGCATCGGGGTTGTCTCGCGCCGAACGGGGGGGGGGGGTTGAAAAAAAAAAAAACCGTTTCGGCGCGGGACAACCCCTTTAACTTTGTGTGACCTGAAACAATGAAGTAAGAGGGTAAGACTTTTTTTTTTTTTAGGTTTCTTAACATTATTTTATTTTGCAAATATTGTTTCACACGTTCAAAGATGTTCCCTCAATAAGCATACATACTTTGGCAAGCAAAATCCTTTGAACGGGTTCAGAATCGTCAAACACGACAAAACCAAAGTTGGGAAGTTTCCCTCCAACACCTTTGGTATTAATGCGGAGTTCCATTACATTTCCATAACCTGCAAAAGTTAATGTTGAGTTAGAAACCTTTAAACTTACAGGCGTTTAAGGATAACCCACCCTATCCCAAGGATAACATAACCGCCAAAAGTCAGCACGATTTCAGCTACAACATTGAATCAAAAATCTAAGCTCACCAGTAAACATTTAAGATATAAATCTACATAAAAACGGTCAATAAATTTTACAAACTCTGTACTCTACTTATATTGATCCCAAGTGAAATGGGATCTTATGCTTACTATTGTACACTGGATAGGCATCACTACTTTCTGTGCTGCAATGCATTCTGATAGCTTTTCCTACCTGCGTTTAGAGACTGAACAAGCAGAAAATCCTGGAAGATTTGAGCTTAGAAGTCTGCTGAATTAAAGACTGAAATGTAAAAATGATTTAAAGGGGTTTTCTGGGCAAATCCTATTGAGGGCCTATTCCCTAATCGGGTGCCCGCTGTCCACGCCAAAACGCAGAGGTACAGAGTGGAAGCCAACGCTCATAATTCCAGGTGCAGCTGTCCGATTTTAATGAGCTGCCTCTACAAATTACCACCCTCGACCGCAACATATTAGTCACAGCTAACTACCCACACTGCATACCCATGTGTAGTGTGATGCTGACAGTAGGCACCCGATCTGCTGATTAAACAGGGTCCAGAGCAGAATATCCCAGCCAATCTGCTATTGATAACCTCTCCCAGGGACAGGTAAGAGTATTTGCCAGAAAAGCCCCTTTAAAACAAAGATAAGCAAAGTTCTCGCAAAATGTATTGAAGGGTGTTATTGGGGAAACTATTCTTTCCCCAGGGTGCTGTTATCTCCCCACAGTATGCACTGTATTACAACATATAAAGCATTTCCTATATTGATGAAATAGCCGCTCTGGTGCCCCTTGACCTGCACTTTGACTCGTTGAATTCTAGCGCAGGTCAGAAGTTGCCAGCTCTATTTTCATGAGACTCGCATTATGGTTCTTATAGGAATGAGTAGAAAGTGGCTTCTGGTCACACAGCAGACACTATGATTCAACTACTCATCGTGAAGTTCATGTGGGACAACAAGGGAGTGGAGTTGTCATTTCATCAATATAAGGATCAATATGTCACTATTCCTAGAAACCAGTATAGCAATTACCCCATGTGAAAGGGATCGAAGTCTCACCGGATAGTAGAAGACATAGATGTAGCAGAGTTGTAGGTAATGAAACGTATTAAAACAAACACCTATTTGCATAAATGGATTGCACTCACACTAAGCAAATATATGCTCACACTTATCCCACACTACTTGCCTTATTACTTGTGTGTCAATTCAATTCATGAAAAATAAGTTGAGACCTACTAGTGTAAAGATTCTACACAATTCACTTCTAAAGATTTCATAAATGCAAGTGTAACACAAAATTCTGGTAAAGGTTTCAGTTGTGATATGTGCCATATGAAGTTCTCCTTTAAAATGACCCAAAAGTTACTCACTCATAAAAAATTCCTTCAGTTCACTTTCATCAATATCGTGAGGCAAGTTCCCAACAAAGAGCTGGTGACTGTCGGGGTAGCGGAACATGCGACGGTTGTCAGAATCCCCCTGTTCTGTCTCACCTCGACCTAAAAACACAAGAAATCGTTTAACAAATTTTAACTTTCTATGGTTTTGTAAGGTTACTTAAAATGGTTCCCCACCTAAAGTTATCTGCTTATTACCACAGCTTCAAAAGAATGGTGCGGCTGGACTGCTGGAGAACGCATCAGTTTGAGAAGTACAGCAGAGGTCACTTTAATGTAGGGTTTCCCAAATGTAATGGGCGCCAGTACAGATGTAGCAAGCTTAACTTAACTGTGATAACTTGCTGCAACATGTTGTCTGAATACAACAAAATTACAGGGGTTTTCCAGAACAAAAAACAAAACAACTTGACAGGCCTATAAATGTGTAAGGCTGGGTTCACATGGGATAGAAGTCTCACGGAATTGTCCACAGCAGGACTGCATGGAAATTCTGCACGATTTCCACAACTCAAGGCTGCTCCAAAACCTGCACCATTTGGTGCGGGTTTTAAAGCAGCTTTTCAGCCTGTATTCCACTGTGCAGCTTTGTCTCAGTTTTAAAAATGCATGCAGAATTTCTGTGCGGATGGTCGACATGTACTAAAAAAGTGAACCCAGCCTATGAATTTTTTTTTCTTTTTTTAAGTATTAAAACACCTTTAACTCAAGTTACATTCTGCTACATCTGTACATTGTCACATGTAAATATGAATATTGTGCAACGATATCATTACCTGATCTTGGACCCCTTGGCTGAAATGCAGGGCGCTCCCGCGGACGCTGTTCCCGAGTACGAGGCGGCTGAACTTGAGTTTCTGGTTTACCTTCAGCACGTGTCTGCAAGTAACCGCAAGATAAAAATTGAATTTGTCAGCTATATAACTTAACTAGAAGCGATATATGGGTGGACCATATTAACTGATAAGTGGATGAATTCAAATACCCCATAGACAATGGAATTAGAAGAGCTTAAAAACTTTAGTTAATTTTTTTTAAATTATTCATTCATCCAAAATTTTAGGTTAAATGTAAAAAGTTTAACCTATCAGACTATTACCTGTGAGGCAGGAGCTTTAATTACATGGGGTGGAATTCCCGATGATGGGACAGTCCCACTGGGAGGCAGGTTTTTACTGGTCACTGATGCCCACGAAAAAGCCTACAGAAAATGATGAATGCTAAAACTTAGGAAACTTTACACTGAACTCTATCTGGCTCAGTGACAAGAATGCACACTTTCTGTATCTAAAATATACTTTAGGACAACACTGGAATAATCTAGATTTACTACAGCCAAATATATATTACACCAAAACTTTGAAATAACAAAACATTAACAGCAAGGCCTCTCACACAGGTGTTTTTTGTACAGCATCTAGCACTGCCTTTTCAGCGCTGTGCTAAACTCTGCTTACACAAGCGTCAAAACACAGGGTCTTCAACACTGCACTTTGACAGCGATGCATGTTCTATCTTTGGGCCTTTTAAGATGTGTCACCCATTGAAATGAATGGGCAGCGGTTTCAGTGCTGCTGAAAACGTGGCACAACTTTGTCCGAGAGCTCAGCCAATCAGAGCAATCTCTTGCTGGAGGTTGAGGTCTTTAAGACCCATCACTAGCAAGAGATACTCTGTTAGCGATGACAAGTGCCCGGAAGCCTGCTTGGAGCTCCGGAAAGCAGCGGCAGGGACCTGGACAGCGCCTGCTAGGTGAGTTAATTTTTGTTTCAAGCTTCCTTGGCTGCGTTTTCATCTGTGCTGAAAGCGCAGCCAAAGTGTTGTCAAAAATGCATGACAACGCTGCTGAAGCTGCAGTAAACGCAGCATTGAAAAAGTGTTTATGCAAACGCCTGTGTGAGGGAGGCCTTAGATGAGAGCAGTTATGGCTCCAGGCAAAGACCACCAGGTCTGTCATTTTAGAATGTGCTTTAGGGCCGATCAATGGAAAGTTATGGTAGACAAGAGCAACCACTAGCTGATGCTATATTGCTGCATGAATGAAACCTGAAAAAGTTCTGACAGTGCTTCAAATGCTTGAAAAAGACCACACAGAGGTCGAAACGTTGCAGTCTGTATATTGCTGAGAAATAAAGAGGTTTTATTTTTGGATATCAAGTTCCTGAGTGCTGATCCATTTCTGGGCTATTCCGGAGGTGCCTTACATGAATTGTCCTCGAAGAACGTTAGACTTCTGTAGACCTCCATGCGTCTTTCAGCTGCTGAGAGGAGCCAAAAGGATGAGTGTTCCAGCTCCTAAATTTGAAATATCACAAAGTAACTCAGCAGAAGGACCCCCCACTGATCTTATAAACTTTTGACATGCCAGTGATATATCAAAAGTTTAGAAGTGCAGCTACTCTGACTATAAACAATATTTTTCAGGGAACAACCTCTTTACTGCATATACCCCAACCTTATTACTGCAGGGCAACCTGCAGAAACTCAGGCAGAGCCTCTAAGGCCATTCCTGCCTCAAAGATTGGTACAGGATCAGGTAAACCACCTATATAATTCTTGTGCAGTGTTATTATTTGGCCAAGATTTATTTACTGCTTTGCAAATCATCTTTGAGAAGGCCGAAATCAGTTTATCTTCCCTATTGTCAAAGCGAGAAGTCCTGTTCTTGTTATGTTCGGAGAACCTTGGTTGGGACATACTGGTTTAATCTCCTGGCACTGCAGCCAGTTTCCATTTTTTTACATTGATTTTTTCATCCCAGTCTTCCAAGAATTATAATTTTAAAATCGACATAGCCATACGAGGGCTTGTTTTTGTGGGAAGAGTTGCATTTTTTCCCAAATGGCACCATTTAATGTGCCATACAATCTATTGAGAAATACATATGTAAAACTTACAAGGGAGAAAAGCTTTTTTTTAAACTTTTTTTCTGTGTCGCCAAGTCCTGAGGCCCTTTTCACTGGCTGCACAGCCACTTAAGGCATTGTGAGTTTTCTTTTTTAAATTTACTATTACTGATTCTACACCACTAGATTTCCAGAGCTTCTTGGGTCCTCTGCCAGTCTCTCTACCTCCTGGTGTCTGTCAACAAGAATATGCAACCACTGCGATCACATTAAGGTGTTGCCAGGGACCAGGAAAAATAGACTCGGGGGTGGGAAACACTAAGTAACAGAGGGCACTCCTTCCCGTCGCCTAAGCACTAAGATGCCACGATTGCCATTTCTCGCAGGCATCAGCTGCATATGGAGCTGGCTAACCTCTGCAGCACTAGCCATAATATATATTATATAGGCACACACAGTTTGGTTTCTCTTGTCTACCATTCCTTTTCTGAAGCTTGGATGTAGAATACAGGGTATCTACCACTGGACCAAGTGCTGTTTTTAAGTCATTTTTAGTTTGTCAGTAGGACCATGATTAGTTGAGGGTCTGTCCAGAAGAATCATTACAAGTGCGGAAAAGCCAGAATGAATTGAGGCTACCATCGCAAAGCATGTTGTGAATGCAGGCACTCTTCACTGGAAGTAACAAATTTCAGTATGTGTAGATCACTGCTAAATACTGTTTGGACATGTTCTAACAGTCATGAAAAATAATGTAATTCACTGTAATAAGCAAAATTTCAATGAAACCTTGCATGGTAATATTAACTAATAAAATGCCAAACAAATTATGTTCAATATGTAGATAGACATAATCAGCCTAGGCAACAGGACAATAATGCGGGTAGTATCAAAAACAAACAAAAAGCAACATTGACATTCATGAACCAAAAGTAAAGTGTTAAGGTAACCTTGGGTGGTTCCTGTGGGAGAGCGGCCGGCTCAGTAGGTGGGGGTGTTGGGGATTTTTCTTCAAGTTCCGCTATGTTCTTTTCCTCTTGTTCAGTTTTGATCTCCTCATTCTTTCCTTCTGGTTCTGCTTCAGGCTCTGGCTCAGTGATGGTCTCTTCCAAGGATTCCTCTACTCCATTGCTGGAAGAGTTTGAAGAAGTCAGGGAAATGAAAGTTATTGTAAATTAGTAATACAAATAAACCCGGAAACAAATCTGAAAGGGTAAACGGATTTCCAACTTAAGGGGTTTTCCAAGGAGAATACTACTGATGACCTATCCCCAGGATAGGTCATCAATAGTTGATAAGCCGGGATCCATTGCTCGGGACCCAGACCAATCAGCTGGGCGGTCGTAAGCTGTCAGCACCAAAAATACACAGAGGTCAGAGCAGAAGCAGCGGACGCCTCTGCGCCGACCTCTGTAGTGGCCGGCACAGAGACTTCTGCTCTGACCAACATAAGACCATAACCTTCCTAACCCAGTGTCAGACCTCGCCCCAACATTAAGACTTCCCTGAATAGCGCCGATACATATACAGAACAGCTAGATGAAAAACTAAAAAAAAACCTAGTGTAAAATTGTCCTAACCAAGTCCCATTGGTGATTTTACTGGATCAGTTTTTCCATTTTTCTGCTCCCAGTATTGAACAGGTATACTGAAAACGCTGATGTGAAAGTAGCCTTAAAACGGGTAACAAAAAAATGTATTAAAAAATCCACGATAACCCTTTTGGGGAAAAAAAACAAAACTAGAGATTACAGGATTATGCACATTCTGATTGTTCCTAAATTTAGTTTATTATCTATCCATTAGTTCTAGTTTTTAAGGTGAACATTGCAAAATGAATAAAGAACAAGTTATGGTAGGCAGCACACAAACCCTAATTGGCAGACTTACGACACTGGGTGGGCATCATAATATGAGTTGTTTGTATTTTCTTGCACCGGTTCAGGAGATGGCTGCCTCTCCTCTTGTTCCTCTTCCACTTCCTCTTCAGATTCTAAAGTCAGAGGAAAAATTAAAAAAAAAAATATATATATATATTAGTGTGGCAATTATTCAGCAGCCCCAGATAGTGTGAGGACACATTACGGCACTGGCCAATCACTTGCCTTCATCCATCTCTGCTTCAGAATCACCAAAGACTTCATCCTCGTAGCGAAAGATGTCGTTGTGGACATAGAACTTATTTGGTACAGATCCCTACAAGAAAATGCTCAATTAGCTTACAGAAAACCTAACTAGTGAAAAAGGTATGAAACCAAAAATCCTATGATGCAATCACATACATTCAGAAGTTTTGGAAGGCCATACTGCAGTCCAGAAAACTCATTTAAAAGAGACCAGATTGCCTGGTACCGGTTCTCTGTATCACCATGTATGGAAGACCAGCTTCTAAGTGCAAGATTAGTTGTCTGTAAAGAGGTTTCACTGTATTTCAAAAGGGAGTCTGTCAGCTTCTTCGATCCTCATAAGCTGAACATATTGGCTCATAGGAGTAGACGTGCCGAGTCCGGGGCTGTGAGTATTAGACCTTCCCTGCACTTTTCCCTTAGTGTGCTGTCCTAGCCGCCACTGAATGTGCCCAGTGGCCTACTTGTGTGCACACAGAGAGAAGTAATCCTCTCCTATGTGTACGCAGACATAGTCAGCTGAATGCATTCAGCAGAGGTTTTGACTCACGGCCCAGACTCAGCTTGTCATCTCTAATGAGCCCATAGGTTTAGTTTATGGGGCTCCCTTTAACCCCTTGAGTGGCGGGTTTCCTACCATCCTGTCGTGCCCACCAGGGCAGGTTTTTTAAAATGGTCTAATCATTGAATTTCAACTAATTTTGCAGTTGCGTCTCAAGAGCCATAACTTTTTCATTTTTCCATTGACATGGCCATATAAGGGCTTGTCTTTTGCGGGACAAGTTGTGATTTTTGTAAACAGGGGGAGGAAAAAAAATGGGGGGAAAAAAGAAAAAAAGGGGCCATGTCATGAAGGGGTTAAATAATGCATTAACTTCCTTTCTGGGTCATTATGACGCATGGATACCACATGTGTGATTGTATTTTTTATTTTTTACAAAGTAAAGGGAGACAAGTGTTTTTATAATTTTTTTTTTTAGAATTTTTTTTATTTTTTTTCCCCCTTGTAGGGGACTTCCACAGGGACCCATCAGGACCCCCTGATCACATTCCGGGGGTCCGATGGTGACAGCCCTTTACATGCTGCAGTCACATAGTGTTGAGTTCCTCTCAGGCCCCGATCTGTGTTTTCAAAAAGCCATGACCAAGCAGTCCCCCCACTAACTCCTGGGCAGCTCTTCCAACCATAAAGTGGCTTCCCACACAAAAAGTCTTGATTTTTGACAAGAAAAACCCTCAGGTGCTGCAACTTGTTTTACGTTCACCTCGCAGCATAAATATACGTTCCCTTTATCCTCGTATGAACCTGCAGAATATCAAATGTATATTACCCTCTCAGTAAGGCAGGGCTCACAGGGTTGTGTGCAATTGCGTTTGGGCGAGTGTATACATGCAACAATGGGCTCCATGATGTGGATGTATGTGGCCAAATAGAACATTGGGTTTTTTTTTTGGTTTTTTTTTTACACACACACTTGCGCACTACACAATTCCAACACCCTAATTTGAGCAGAAATGCGCAAGGCAGTGTAATTAATTGCCTGCGAGTTACCACATATCACACAGGCGTACAGAACCCACGTAATATGTGGTAACATACACCCATGTGAGCCTGGCCTAACTGCCTGGTTTTATACTCCAGCAATTTTAATTTCATTGTGGCATTGCATGCTTTATTTTTTTTATCCTGTATGTAATTGGAGTATGGTCCCATAGGGACACCGTTAAACCGAATATTGGTGATCAAGGGGTTAAAACAATTAAAATGAAGTTTGTGTTGCCACATTCCATGACCTACAGTAACCTTGCGAAATTATTCAACGCCCTCCCCTGCCTCCTGTTTTGTTGCATTAGAACCCGGAATTAAAATAGGATTTTTTGAAGGTGGGTAATACTTGATTTACACAACATGCCTACCAATTCAAAGGTGAAAAATGTTTTTCTTGCTCATGTCATTGGGTGACACCATGGGTATAGACTGTTACCACTAGATGGCTGACACCAAGTACAAGAATGTAAGTTTCTCCTACCAGACTATAGCCTTCCTGCAAACAGCTAAATCACTTTTTGCTCGGGGTCTGCAGGTGGTAGACCTCCCTACTTTTGCAGTTGGGCTTTATCTTGGTCTATTACATTCTTTCCTCTATAGATTTGAAATAGGAATGACGCTGTCCTCTTCTTGCCCTCCTGGGAGCAAGGACGTCAACCCTACTGCACCACTGACACTCCAGCAAAGACTAGCAGAGCGGCTCTGTCGCCCACCAACCCAAGGGTCATCCAGCTTCCAGTCTTCTCCCTCTCACCACCAGGTGGTGCACAGTGAAGGGGTATGCCCTACTGGTCTCAGCTGAGAGCTGAAGTTAAAAGGATCCAGGGAAGTAGTGTGTGAGGCATCATCCCTCCACCTCTATAGCTCTTCATTCTAAGGAAAGTGGTCCAAGGGATAAGTTTCTGCTCACCAATATGCTGCAGCTGACTGTTTCACTGTCTAGGGAATATAAAATGGGATGACAGTCAGCATGCTTTGGCCTGCAGGCCCCAGCTCTCCCTTTGTGCTTAGGTTTCCATGCTGTATTCTGCCTGTCAGAAACCAGAGGGAAATCTTCCCATAAAGCAGTAACTATCCATTATGCCTGCTTATGTTGTAGCACTAAATTTGTTGGCAAGCCTGAATCCTACTGCATGGCGCCTATACAACTGTCCACGGCTCTGCCATGCCGAGTGCTGGCCAGGCCTTTCAGGAATAGTGCTGAGGCATTGCTACTCCACCTCCATTCATTCTAAGGAAGGTGGTCCAAGGGGCTCGTTCTGTTTCCAAGGCTGTTGGTGATATCACCATTTCCCATTCCATGCTGGGCCTCCTGAGCTACAGGTTTCCCTTCCCCAGGGCTCTCAAAAGGAATAGGCGTTCACACCTACTCCTCGCATTGCCACTCCTCCACCCTCAGTGGCTTGGTCCAAAATAGAGGGCAATTCAATGCATGAAATTTCCAACTCAAACTTGGATGCAAAACAGACCTCCAAGTTGACCTGTATGGTCAATACCCTTAGTGCAGCAGTTAGAGACCCTCTCCAGATTAGGGATCCAGAGAAAGTCCTGTTCCAGCCAGGACACCATTTAAGATTTTCTTTTGCAGTCTTAGGTGGATCAACTAGGTTCTTAGCTTCCAATTCTGAATTTGAGGACATTATCTCAAGAAAATGGAGAAACATCTAGCTTTTGGAGAGAAAAAAAACAAACTGCGCATACAAACATTTTGGACAAAGTGTTTGAACCTCGAGAATCCTTTGCCCGATTATATTTTTCCCATCTGGTCAAAGTCTCTAAATCTCAACTCTCTAATGTCTATTCTACCCAAGACAACCTTACTTGTGGTGGATGTTGGTTCCTTTTACTATACCTTGGAATACCACATGAAGTACTTTATCATATCTGTCTTCAAGATAATACGCTGTGCCCTTCAACCCAACCCTTACTTCTTCCTGGGTGAGTACTGCATCGCCCAAGCAGCTTATGCAGGAAAACTTTGTAGCTCTGCGTTGGTTGTAGATGGGCTTGTTTCTCACACTTGCACAGAATGGCTTGGCTCAAATCTTGGTCAGCAGACAGCCCCCAAACATGTGACAGCATTACTTTTTCCAGGTCCCCACCTTTTTGGGACATGAATGGATAAGATTTAAGAGATTACCAATGGAGAGTTCTCATCTGCCCCATCATAGTTTCTGGCGTTCCAGTCTTTCCAGGAAAATGAACACTTGTTTTCACTTTTTATAAGTTCAACTACAATCCTTGCTATCCCCCTTAGCAAGAAGTGAAGCTGAAACCACCTTTTAAGCCATACTTGTCCTGGCACACCACTTCAAACAGGGCTCTGATAGGACCACTACTGTATGCGCGGCAACCCCACTAAAACATTTTCTGTTCCCAGGAAACCTGGCCTTCTCAGGTTTTGGATGCCTCTGTCCAAGGGGTAGTCGCTTAAGGCTACCACATCAAGTTTTCTGACCTTCAATACAGTTGTTTCCAATCCCTCCCAACCTTCCTTCTAAGGCTTCCACCTTTTTCAGGCAGTGTAAACATTCCTCCAGCAGGGGGTGAGCATCCCTGTACCTCTAGAACAGATTTCAAGGGCACTACTGTAATCTTTTTGTGGTCCTCAAGGAGGACTGCTTAGTTGGTCCCATTCTGGATCACAAGTGTTTCAATAAATATGTACGTCTGCCACTTCCACATAGAGTGAGAGGTCAGCGATTGCCTCCATAGAGCAGGGACTCTTCCATGGACATTGAGATGTGCAAATAAGCATCCTTTATCAGTCCCTCTCATTGGTGCTTACAGCACTTTAAAAAAATTCTCTTCTAGGCAATTAAGATTTAAAGGAGATGTCTCGAGGAAGCAGTGAATTTTTTTTTTTGCCCAGTCCCCCGCATTAAGTACACATTACTAAGCCCCCCTGTAAATGACATTTCTAGCTGGTTCGTACTTACCGTTCCAGCGTTTCAGCAACTTATAAAAGTTTCCCCAAGATGGCCGCCGGCTCTTTTCCCGTCGCTCGCTGCAGCCCGACGTGCGCGCTCCCGAGACGCTGCCAGCTGTGTCTCCATGGCAACCAGACGCCCCGCAGCCGCCGACCGGACCCACCGCAGCCGCCGACCAGTCACCCACCGCCAGGCAGCAGGTAACCGGCGCAGCCCCCCCCCCCCCCCCCCCATCACAGCGGCAGCCCCCCCGGCGCAGCGACAGCAACCCCCCCCCCCCCCCCCCCCCGGCGACAGCCCCCCCCCCGGCCCAGCGACAGCCCCCCCACCCCCGGCCCAGCGCTAGTTCCCCCGGCGCAGCGGCAGCCCCCCCCCCCCCCCCCGGCCCATCACTTACCAGGACAGCTGGACGGCGGGACAGCTGGGCGGCTTCTCCGGACAGCTCGGCACCTTCCTCTAACAGAGGAAGGTACAGAATGGCCGCTCCAGCGCGCTCCCGAGCAGTGACAGCTCGTCTGCGCATGCGCAGAAGAGCTGTAGCGGGGAGCACACTGAAGCGGCTCGTGCTGAATGGAGAAGACCGGACTGCGCAAGCGCGTCTAAAAGAGCAAGCTGCCGGCGAATTTAGACGGAACCATGGAGACGAGGACGCTAGCAACGGAGCAGGTAAGTGGAATAACTTCTGTATGGCTCATATTTAATGCACGATGTATATTACAAAGTGCATTAATATGGGCATACGGAAGTGTATAACCCCACTTTGTTTCGCGAGACCACCCCTTTAAGATACTGGGTTAACACTGCCCCCTGCCAAACGCTGAATGCCATTTTGCCTCATATAGGGAATGGTGTTCTTTATGATCTAAACTGGAATGTCCTACCCTAGCTTCTTGCCCTTTTCTTCCATTACTTGCCCATGTGGCTTTGATAACTGAAAATAAATGCTTGCCCATCAGGATTTTTAGGTAGAAGGTGCTAATATTCTTATACCTGGTGTCAGCCTTCTAGTGGTAACAGCCTATAGCCATTGTGTCTGTGTCCCTCAAGGAAATAGGCAAGAAAGAATTTTACAGTACCGAAAAACCCTTACAGTGAATAATTAAGACAAAAACAGAACATGTTAATGTGCATAAGTAATGTGTGATTGTTCTCAGTAAGAGAAACCAAGTAATCTTGTAGATAGGATAGCTTTTAATAGCTTAGAAAAAAAAAACCACTTAATGTTACAGCAAGCTTTTGGGGATATCTCACCCCTTTTGTCAGGCTAATGAATGAAACTATTTTTAATGGCATATAATTATAACATACAGATGCAGAGTGCATAAGTATTCATGCTCTGAGAGTCAATACTTCTATGGCACCTCCTTTTGCTGCAGTTACAGATGCATGTCTCTTGGGGTAGAGGTCTTTCAGTTTAGCACATCTAGACACTGGAAGTTCTGCCCGTTCTTCCAGGCAAAACCGTTCTAGCTTCAAGTTAGATGGGTTGCGTTAGTGTAAAGCAGTTTTTTCAAGTCACGCAGATCTCCGTTGGATTGCTGTCTTGGCTTTGACATTTCCCCCTTCCACCACTGCTTTAGCTGTATGTTTAGGGTCATTGACCAGTGGTGTTGCAGATACAGGGACCTTTCAGAACAGTTCCATTTATACTGGCAGATCATGTGACTGCATACAAAAGGGATCTTATTGGACTAAATCAGTAAATTCTGTGGTTAATTGGTAGAACCAGACCTTATTTAGACATTTCATAGCAAAGGGAGTGAATACATATGCACTCACAACTTTCCAAATTTTTTTTTTTTTAATGTTTTTATTCCAATGCAAAACTACGGACTATTTTGCGAAGTCCCTCCAGTATATCAAAATTTATTTTAATCCCAAGTTATATCGCAACAAAATAAGAAAAATTGCAAGGAGTGAATACTTACACAAGGCACTGTATAAAATGTTTACTTTACTATTGATTGAGAGGGTTTGTGTGTTTTGAAGGATAAGCAGCAGTTTTTATTTGTACCATTTTAGGCTCCCTGCACACAGGCAGAAATTCCACAGCTGGATTTTTCCGCAGAATTTCCGCCCGTGCCCACCGCCATAGAATTACATTAGATAATTCAATCCTATGCAGACAGCTGCAATTTGACTGTGTGAAAACTCGCGCAGTAAACAAATCGCAGCATGTCCTATTTCTGTGCGAGCCTCAGAGGCCCGCACATCAATGTGACGGCTGACACGCCGGCTCTGCACTGTGCGAGCCGTCACATCGCAGTGCAGAGAGAAGACGCCGGATCCCCCACCCCTTCATTAGTCTTACTATGTGACGAAACCACTCAATTGTCTATATACACACTAACATTTCTACATATACATTATGCTGACAGGAGTCATTAAAAGGGGCTAATAGGATTACAAAGATGGTATACAAGAGGCCTTCATTAGGTCTCCAGTTGCCATCAGCACCCTGTAGTCACACTGAGGAAGTGTCAGTAGACATATGGAGCTTCCTCCATCAGCCCAACCACTTAAATGCCCAGTTGCTATTGACAGCATCTTCTAAGGGGTATGTTATAGTTGACCCCCTGTTGCTGATGGTGCAGGCTCATCTCCCGTGCCTGTATCACCCCACATGGAACAAGTACAGTGGTTTAGGTGAGTGGGTAAAATGGAACTTGTCACCTCCCAACATAACCAACTACGTAATAGTGCTGTTAAAAGGAGGTGATGGGGAGCCTAATAAATAACACACACACACACCTTTTCAGACTGCCATGCACTCTTCCACAGACTTCTATGGAAGAGTGCTCGTATGGCAATCTGAAAAGATTCGGGTTTTCGTGCGGTGCGTGATCTTCAGTGGATGACATCAAAGGATCAGGAGAGCAGTAGAGTATATAACATAAAAAAAACAACATCACCGGACTCCATGTCACCTCCCATAACGGCACCATAATTTATTTTATGATTATGTTGGAAAGCGACTGGTCCCCTTTAAGAACCTATTCCTCCCCAGTCAGTCTACTCACCGATCTCCTCCTGGCTCCTGCAATCCCCCAGATCAAATCACCTCCACCTACCTGGATCCTCCTCTTCCTGTGACGTTATGTACATTCTCGTCAGTCTCCTTCCAGTAGGTCAATGTACACAACGTCACTAGTGACATAGCGTTTAATGCAGACTCCTATTCCGTGCTATTGCCGAGACTACACATACGTGCTGTCTCACAGCAATAGTATATGAACACTCCCAGCGAGACAGCGTGCATCTGTAGTCTCGACACTAGCCCGGCATAAGAGAATGCATTCCGCGCTAGGCAGCGAACGCAGTGACCGGGTACACTGACCTGTAAGTAGCAGAATGCCGTGAATGGACGCTACATAATAGGAAGACTACAATCAGGCTGGAGGCAAGGTGACCCGTGGGACTGGAGGAGCAGAGGAAGATCAGAAAGGAGAAGATGTGGTAAAAAAAACTGATGGGGCGGAAAAGTATAGATTTTTTCTTTTTTAATGAGAACCCCTTTAAACAGTGCTCTTTATATGCTAGGTTTATGCACAAGCTTAAAATGTTAAACTTTTTTTTCAAAAGAAGAAAAAAAAAAAAACAAGTGGCACCGAGCTGTATGAAGGTGGTCATAAAACAAACACTTACTTCTGGAGCAAGGACAAAGGTCTGCATGAATTTCCGCATTGGCTGACCATTGTTGGAAAGTTCTCCCATAACTTGGACAACTACTCCATCACTCAAGGTAGCATGAGCATCAACATGACGGATCTTGGTGCGACATTCACTGAACTGAAGGGACATCACCTTTTTGTGAATCTCCTGTAATTACAGCATAACATAGCAGCCACATAAACCTGCGTAATAAAATACACTTAACAGGTTTTATAGTCCAAATCTTTTTTTCAGTCCTATGGTAATGTAGGTACTACAAGTTCAGATCCTTAGCAACTCATCCATCAGGCAAACTAACCTGATATAAAGAGAATAAATCTTTTAAGTTATGCATATATACCGAAACATACTGGGGCAAATCAATACTGCAACAGAAAAACAGACCAGGTTGCCCACAACCCACCAGAGCACAGCATCCCTTTTCATGTAGTCTGTGCTGCTCTTGTGAACAGCAGTACAGAAATTTGCTTTACAGCAGATACCTGGATATAAGAAAGCTCAGTAAGAAAACCGCTGTGTGCAATAGTGTTTCAAGCATGCTCTGTAACTTTTCCAGAGTTAGTGTGCAGGGAAGGGGGAAGAGGTAAGCTGTATACATCACCTATTGTCAATGGTTACCAAGTCATATGCCTCCAGCTTTGTAATAGAAAAGCTACCTTCCATTGCAATCATGCCTGATGTGTTGGAAAGGTCAGCCTGTTTAGTGTGAAAACTACAAGATTCCAGGCCATTTTCATTTATGTTTAACAAATACATATTTTAGAAAGTGAAAATGTCAATGATAGGACAAAATGCTCCCTCCCATCACTAATGCTAGTAGCCAAAAGTTATGAAAGTCAGCCATTGCAACCTGTGAACGACAAGTGAGCGATTTTTGTGCATTTATACTGCACAATTATCGCTCAAATTTGTTCGTCTGAAGGACTTGGGAGCGATAATTGTTCCATGTAAGCGGCCCATTACTTTGTTTCTAACACATCAGCTCCATAAAGCCCAGTGTTCAACCGATTTGTCTCAGGCAGCTGACCACTGATCTATTCCAACAAGTTATAAATAGTTCACTCCTACTAAACCCTTTTTAACCCCTTAATGACCAGGGTGTTTTGGTCCTAAAGGACCAGACACACTTTAGGGATTTTACTGCTTTATTTATTTTCTTCATTTACCAAAATTATTTTGGGTCCCTCATTTTAATATACAATTTGTATCGTTTTGGATTACAGAGTGCAAATGGCAATAGCTTTGGCTCGTGTCAATGGTGGGTCATTTATTTTATTCCAAATTTTTTAAATACATATATTTAACTTATTTTTGTAATTCTTTTTCTGCCATCTATGTCACCCATAACTTCATAGGACTTCTGGGTGTCATTCACTTTTTTTTTTCCTCCACTTTCACACTGTAGCTGGGGCATCCATAGAAAACCCCACTAACAGGGAAACATCTCCCTGTAGTGATATCAGTCACTAACAGAGCAGATCAGGGTCAGCTAGGATCACACAGCTCTGCTGTAACAGGGAGCACCAGGCGGTCATGTGGTCACCGGGTCACATAGTGGAATACATAATTCCACTCTTTACTACATAGAGCTAATTGAGCACGATGTAGTCTGGGAAGGATATGACGAAAGTGGTTAAAACAGCTTCTCCTCTGGGTCCTCGGCTGTGCCTGAAAGCTGAGGACTCGACCTGCTCCATTGCATGAGCAGAGGCTTTAATTCTGCGCCGTATTTTTGCTACTTGGCCAGTACTAAAGTCCAGGACCAAGATCTGTATATATTCACTGCACTTGGTCCTTAAGGGGTTTAACGCGTCTGACATATTGTCCCCACAGTCAACTGGTTTGTGGCATTGCCCCCCCCCCCTCACAAATCCACCTCATATATACTACACTGCTGTACCAACCTAGGTGCACATATTACCCCTTTTTATATTTAGGCATCACATAATGCAGTTTAGATAATCTGAGAATAGCAAAGATTATGGGACTATTGCTTTTCTTTTTTGTTACACTGTTTTGTAATGCAGTTTTTGCAGCTAGAATTTGTTCCACACTTCCACTTACATTCTCAGATTCAAGAGGAGATCCCTCTGCTTTTAACACATCGCTATATTGTACATGTGAAACAACTCTGCTGTATCATACTACGTACAATCATCTTGGTTGTATTTTGTCAAATTATGTTTGTATAAAAAAGTGAGATCTCGCTCTCTATTTAATAACTGGTCACTTACTGTTGATGGAATCCCTTTAAGGAAATGGCCTAAGTGATACAAAGTAGAATACAATTCTAATATTACAGTAAAGTGCTGATGACTTAGCATTGCTTAGCAAAAACAGACATACCGCCTGACCATACACTGCTTCCTGGGGTTTTCCACTGGCATCCAGTCCTCCATGCACATAAGAAGAGTTCCTTCCATAAAACCTGATTGAAAATAAGCATAAGGTGTGAAGTTGTTTAACACCTGGACTTGTCTTGTTAAATAAGAGTTTGCACTGTCAAAAATGCCAAGTGCTTCAATAAAGAAAAAAAAAATTTAAGTGGTTTTCCCACTAACAAAAATTGCTATTAGTACTGGAGCCATATTTACTACACAGTAATGATAATTATTGTATAACCTTGTAAATCTCATTTTTATACACCTTTAGTACCCCCATGGTTTCTCTTTACTACCTGGTTCACTCCTGTGAAAGGGGGCGGTCTTCGTGACTGCTCTGACATCATGAAGCTCCCACAATCTACCACTGCACCCTTTGTGTGCCATTGTCAAATACTTTCACAGCCCCTGCAGTCCTTTACTTCTCTGCATACTCCTTGCTTCCTCCCACAGAAGAAATCTGGACCAAGTCAGCTACATGTGAATGTACCCCAATACATACACATATATAAATGGGCAAGTTCACACATTGTGCATTTCAGCATTAACTGCACCAAAATCCACAGCAAAGCTCCCGTTGCAGACTTTCACACTGATCCACAGTAGATTTCACCCTTGCAATTCAAGAGTGCCATATCCACAACACTCTTAAATTGAAAGTGTGAAATCTACTGTGGATCAGCGTCAAAATCTGCACCAAATGCTGCAGAAGTTTATGCTGAGCTTGATGGTTTTGCAGTGAATCTCCTGCAGCAAAATCTGCTGCATTCAAACCCACCCATATTGTATATGTAGTTCTGCGGTTAGATGAGCTATAGAATACAGTAATGGGCCGAGCATACATAGTAAGCACACATCGCGGCGCAGAGTGTGGCTGCACCTGCTTGGCTTTCTTTTGCCTGTAACGCGGTCGGGCATGCGCTGTTTATGTTTTGGGAGGCTGCTTATTTCTGTTTACATGCTAGAAGAATACAACAAGCAGAATTCAGATCTGACAGCTGTCCCGGCAACACTCAATCCAGGCTCCACTTATTACAGGCTTCTGTGAGCTCCATTGATTTCAATAGAGCCCATAGAAGTTTATAGACACAGCCAAGCATGTGCTGTAAGTGGAAATACTCAGGATTTAAATGCACAACGCAGACAACTGAGCATGTGCCAAGCTAAAGGAGTGCATTGTACAGACAGGAGAAAGTGGGTTCCAATTTGAGACTCGACCTCTAAACAGGGCTGCAGGAGAACGAAAAGGTGATCAGCGTTCTTCTACCTGCTTTTGACACACAATGCAGCGTTTTTAAAAGGTGTGAATTACAAAAAGCTGAGGCCAGTGACTTACCGCAGCTGTCCAAACGACTGATTTGTTTACTTCACCTCTTGCCCTGCTCTGGGTGGTTTTGGGAGCAGCTGGAAACAGCAGCTGAGTGTCTCAAACCCCTCACCAATGGAACCTTGTTGCTCTGGCAAATGTGAACAACTGCCCAGCAGCATCAGTATTGTATTACCTCCACAAGTCTTACTGAAATATGATTTATAATCCCATGTAATTTAAGGCATGCATTTCATATGGAGTTTCAATATTTTTGTCCACCCCCTGTATATTACACTATGTGTAATAAAATCGTCACATCATTTTTGTTAGTTTCTGTTGAGTAATTCTAAGGAATCCACAACAAGCTTTTCCACCCCAAAATAAGTAAGAGCTGGGGAGCGTGCGGGTGGTAGGAAAATTGGATTGTAAAGGGTAAAAGGCTATGGAAAGTTCATGGATCCATTTTTTTTTCACTCAAAAGGCATGTACTTTGGGCTGACCATCATTTTTGCAGTAGAGTTTAATTAAAAATTTTACACCATTTCTCTTCTGCATCTTCAACATATCACAGTATAATAGACATTGTTGTGAAATTTGCAGTCCCAGAATTTCGCAGTATTTTGATACGGAATCGCCAGCAAAATTCTGCTATTTTCAATTGTGCATAAAAATGCACACGTTAGCAGTGCAGCCTTTGGTGCTGAATATCTGCAGGAGGGCACACTCGGTCCCATCCCTTAGAGTGCAGTATATGTATACAGTGATATCTAGAAGCTGCAGAAGACAACCTGTGCAACATTGTAAACCCTATTGCAAAAATTACTGTCAGCCCAAAATACATGCATTTAAGTGAAAGAAAAACATTCCTGTCCCCTCCAAAGGTGACCACAAAGTTTAAACAACCATTACACATTACATTTCATCCCGATCAGCATTTAAGCAAAGCTATACTGAAACAATGCAAGGAGATGCTCTTACCTGTGCAAAAAGTCTGGTGCTTTATTTAGGAGGGTGTAGTACTGCCTGACAAACTCCCGCCCTACAAGCAGGGGACTTGGCTTCTCCATCACCATTTCTTTGGTACAAGAAAGGATAAACTGCAAGGAAAAAAACCCCAAAAAACACGTTAAGTGACTTCCAAGGACGAACGTATATGAAAGCGTAATAAAATGCATTTACTACTTCACAGCATCCAAACCTTTCAGTTTTGAGCAGCTTATAGTGGAAAGATTTAGTAAAACTACTTTAAATATCTCAATGGTAACTTCAAACATGGCGAAAAAAATAGCTTGTGGATCTTATCACAAATCCAGAGGGTTTGTAGCCGATTCTGTAAGAAACATCTCACTGTGGATATAGAAGTCAGAGCATACTGCTGATTTTCAAGCGGATACGAGGTTTTGAAAACCCAATCCACTTGTGTTGTGCAGCAAATTGCTGTGGATTTACGGTGCACAACTGGCACTGCAGATAAGCCGCATTGATAGGCCATCAGAGGTCGCACTAGATGCTTCACAGAAGATTGGACAGACTGTTCCCAGCATTGTTAAGGTATAGATTTATCCAAGGAGGAGTACACAATTTGTAATAGTTCAAATTTACAGTATGGGTGGTATAAAAAAAACTCGTTCTAACAAAGGTGCATGCATACAGGTAATTTTCCTTCGCAATTTCTGAGCGTCACAAGATGCAAGGAAATCGCATGGGTAGAGAACAGATTGCTTTTCATGGGGTATTTACATGGGCAATTTTTCACTCGCAGCATTGTGAAAAGAGGCGATGAGAGAGGAAAAACTGCATCATGTCGTATTTTTGGGCGATTCTGTTGAATTGCCTATGGGTAAGAATTGCCTATTCTTACCCATAGGAGCAAAGAACAAATTGTGCCCACATATACATGCAATTTTTAGTGCACATGCAATGCTTTTTTGGCTCTTATAGGGAAGAACGGGCAATTTGCATGCATGTGAAAAATCGCAAGTGCAGCGATGCATTTTGCAAGAAAAATCACGCTTGCATCGCATTCATATAAAAATCATGTGTCTTCCCAGGGCGATAGCTATCTGAATTGTTTTTAGGACGCCTGCCTGTTTACATGGAACGAATGTGGTTTGGTTTTTACGCATTTATAAACTGAAGGACAATTGAACAAATCTCTCTTGTTGTTTCCAGATTCTCGCTCATCTCCTGTGAGAACAAGAGGATGGGGCATGTAGGAGAAATCCTACCCCATCCCTTCCCAGATGTCAACAGTCCGGGGACAGTTGCAAGGTGTTAATCACCGAGCTCCGCTATTAGCTGCAGCGGGCAGGATAACAGGACCCGAAGTCACCATCGTGGGACGAGCTGCAGCGGTGAGGATGAGTTTTTTTATGTTTTGCACATAAGGGTCCCATTTTTGCAAAGAAGCTATCTTGGAGAATCCCTTCAAGGGTGCGTTCACACGTCACCGACTTGCTGCGGATTTTGCCACGGACTGTCGTGCAAACCTGCAGCAGATCTCACTCCTTCAGTTTTAATTCAGTTGAAGGGCTGAAATCTGCAGCAGAACGTGCCGCTGAACAAAGGATCAGTTACATGAAAAAAAAAAAAAACTTATAGAACTGGAAACCATTTCGCATTACGTCTGCATCTCTTTCCCATCGACTGCAGAGTTTTACAAAAAAAAAAACAAAAAAACAAACATACAATTCGACTATTCCATCGAGGATCTATTATTCTGAATGGAAGCAGCAGTACTGCGGACCACGCCAATTTCTCCATTTAAAGAAATGGAACCACAACAGAACAGATGCGAATGGATGCAAACTGAAGCGATCGGAAGAGATTTTTTTTCCCCTCATTGACATTTAACCCCTTGAGTGGCACGCCCGGAAATTTTCCGGGACGAGCTCCACTGCTCATAGCCCGGAAGATTTCCGGGCTATGTATCACATTGTAACACATTGCAGAGGACAATGCCACAAGCTGTGACACTGTGCTCTGCCTGCACAGACCCACACAGAGCAGTGCAAGGGCTTTGAAAAACCAGCAGAAGGTATTGCCGATATGCCGGCAATCTCCTGCTTTGTTTACAGGTTGCCATAGAGACCATCGGCTTGTCAGAAGCAAGCCGATGGTCTCTGTGGCAGGGAAAGCTTGGTGCTTGGCTGTCAGAGGACAGCTAGGTACTAGCTCTTACAGCAGAGATCAGAGAAAACCTCCGATCTCTGCTGTGTTAACCCTTTACATGCTGCAGTCTATGTGGTATCCGTGTGCATCGTAATGACCCAGAGAAGGAAGTTAATACATTATTTAACCCCTTAAAGGGGTTGTCTCGCGAAAGCAAGTGGGGTTAAGCACTTCTGTATGGCCATATTAATGCACTTTGTAATATACATCGTGCATTAAATATGAGCCATACAGAAGTTATTCACTTACCTGCTCCGTTGCTGGCGTCCCCGTTGCTATGGCTCCGTCTAACTTCGGTGTCTTCTTGCTTTTTTAGACGCGCTTGCGCAGATCTATCTTCTCCATTCGGCTCGTCTCGGCATCACCGGCATTTTGGCTCCGCCCCCTTGTGCGCATCATCGCGAAGCTCCGCCCCCGTCACATGTGCCGATTCCAGCCTCTGATTCCAATCAGAGGCTGGAATCGGCACATGTGAAGGGGGCGGAGCTTCGCGATGATGCGCACAAGGGGGCGGAGCCAAAATGCCGGTGATGCCGAGACGAGCCAAATGGAGAAGATAGATCTGCGCAAGCGCGTCTAAAAAAGCAAGAAGACACCGAAGTTAGACGGAGCCATAGCAACGGGGACGCCAGCAACGGAGCAGGTAAGTGAATAACTTCTGTATGGCTCATATTTAATGCACGATGTATATTACAAAGTGCATTAATATGGCCATACAGAAGTGCTTAACCCCACTTGCTTTCGGGAGACAACCCCTTTAATGACATGGCCCCTTTTTTTCTTTTTTCCCCATTTCTTTTTTTCCTCCCTCCTGTTTAAAAAAATCACAACTTGTCCAGCAAAAAACAAGCCCTCATATGGCCATGTCAATGGACAAATGAAAAAGTTATGGCTCTTGAGACACAACTGCAAAATTAGTTGAAATTCAATGATTAGACCATTTTAAAAAACCTGCCCTGGTGGGCGTAATACATGGTAAAATAGAACATGCTGTGTTCATTACTTGATTATACGAAATTAAAAAACGCCAGCGAGTTTAACCGCGAAAATCAATGTATTTTAATTTCTGTGCTGTACTGCGTATTATATGTACGACATAGCACCTGTAATACACAATTCAAATACGCTGGCCTTAGCGTGCATTCATACGGGTGATTTTCACAAGCAAGATCTGACCGATTGAGATACAGACAGATATCACACGTAAAAATGACCAATTGCTTTAAATGGTGTAATTCACATGAGCGATTTTTCTCTCGCACAGATGGTCAGTGATAGGAGAATGTCCTATGTTTAGGTGACTGTCTAAGAATTGCCCATTATCTCCTATGGAGGAAAAAAAAAACTGCATCAAACTCACATGTTAATGCAAATTTCAAGCAAGTGCAGTTTTTCCCGCACAAGAAATCTGCGTGCACCTCCCCCCCCCCCCCCTTACCCCACTCGCTCTCTGTGACTTTTGATACCATAGATCACCAAATTCTCAGTATGCTGCACTCTGCCAGCCTTAATGGGTGGCGCTTGTTGCATGGTTCTCCTGCTGCCACTGACCGCTCAGTTATTCGCCGGCCCTACTTCTCTTCCCCTTTCTCTCCTCTCTTCCCTCTACACCAGTGTTCCCCCAACTCCAGTCCTCAGGGACCGCCAACAGGTCATGTTTTCAGGATTTCCTCAGTGTTGCACAGGTGATGTAATCATCATCAGTGCCTCAGACATTGCCACAGGTGTTCTTAGCATAGGATATCCTGAAAACATGACCTGTTGGTGGTCCCTGAGGACTGGAGTTGGGGACCCCTGCTCTACACAACCCCCATTGAGCACACTGTCAGACTTGGGTTCCAACACCATCTTCATGCCAACAATCCCTGATTATATACTTCTGGTGACTTCACACCTTCACTACTACAAAACGCCAGTGATGGTCTGTGCGCTAACACCACGTCATCTACCTAAAACGGAACCACTCAAATACCGAACTCGTATCTCCGCCATCTAATGGCCGACCAAAACCTGACATCTCCATCTGTCAGTGGTACCTCCTGGGCAGCGCACACCCGCTGTCTTATGGCCATATTTGATTCTGACCTTTCTTTCACTCCCCATACTCAGTCCCTTGCTTGCTCCTGTCACCTCACCTCAAAGACATCTCCTGAATCTGCCCTCTCCTCACTGCAGAAACAACAAAAACTCTGCTTGTCGCCATTATCTATTCTCTGTGCGATTACAGCAACTCGCTGATTACTGCAACTCGCTACTGACCAGCAGCCCCTCAGTCAACTCTCTAATCCATCCTTAAGGCAGAAGCCAGGCTCATCATTTTGTCAAGCCGCTGCACTGCTGCCTCCACCCAGCGCCAGCCCCTAAGCCGCTGCCCCCCCCTCTTACCGAAAAGGCCCTCCACAATGCTGTGCTACCCCATAACTCCTCCCTCATCTTTGTCTACCACCCTACCCACTCCCTCCGTTTTGCTAATGGCCTTAGAGCAAATTCCTCTCTAACCTGGACCCCACACTTTCGCGTCCAAGATTTTAAGAAGGGCCCACCATTTTAAAAGGGGTTTTGTTATTAGAAGAAAAAAAAATACTTGCCTATTCCTCCCCTGTCAGCCTGCTTACCGTATCTTCTCCTGGCTCCTCCAGTCCCCGGGGTCACCTCACCTCCAGCCGGCCCTTCCTCTTCCTGTTTTGGAGTATATTAGCTGCAGTTCACTTCCTGCAGGTCAGTGTACCCGGTCACTAGTGACAGTGTTCACAGCCTAGCAGAAAATGCTGAATCCTCAGCAGCCTGCTCAAGTGCGCATATGCAATATCTTGCCACTAGTGTTTCATATAGTATATGAAACATTAGCAGCGAGAAACTGTGCATGCGCAGTCACGGTAAAGCAGGCTGCCGAGGATCGGCATTCCCTACTGGAGGTGAGGTGACCTGGGAGACTGGAGGAGTCAGGAGAAGATTGAGGAGGAGAAGATATAGGAAGACGACTGCCTGAGGAGGAATAGGCAAGTATAGATTAATTTTTTTTATGACAAAACCCCTTTAAGTGTGTCCTAAAAACACATCTTTGTATGGAGGCCAGCCATATTCCCTAACCTAAACTCTTCTCCATCTACCCTGCCTCTACACTACCATTCTTCCTACAGCATCCCTCACACACTACATTGTACCTCTTACCTGTCTATGCACAAACATAGGTGGTGATAAACCTACACAGCTGTGCGTATATGTGTAGTATCCTGTATGTATACTGCCTTAGGCCACACACACTTTTTAATGCGGCGTCCTGAGCGCTGTGCCAACCACGGTACAACGCTCCCATTGATTTTAATGGGGCTTCTCAGGCCTGCGCTCAAGCTTGGCGTTTGTACCGCTGTGATTGTCGAGCGCTATCCATTCTATTCTTCAGCGTTTAACGCACCTCAATCACCACAATGACAGGGTGCATTAAAGAGCGCTGCCAAACACTGACATGCCTTCAAAAATCCCGCTGAAAATCTCGGTAAAATGCCACGGTTCTGAGCGACATTTAACTGAACGCAAACGAGCGCCCTTATAGACTAAGCTCCTGCGAGCAGGACTCCTCCCCATGCAAGACGTGCGCCCGTTTATAGTATCTTGTGTCAGTATACGTCGGTGCTGTATAACGATAACAGCACTTGTTTCCGGTACTAACCAAGTTAAAACCTTCAGGCTGAGGTCACACGGGTCGGAATTGCTGCGGAATGTCCGTGCAGACTTTCTGTCTGCGTTTTTAATCCCGGGATTAGCCAGCAAAGTGGACGAGATTTGCAAAAATCCTGTCCACATGCTGCGGACGATCCGTTGTGGCCAAACCGCACTAAAATTGCCATGCTACGCGGAAATCAAAAACGCAGCATGGCAATTCTTTCTCAGTTTCCGGAGCAACCGCTCTCCTCTATGTGGAGAGCTGCGCGCAGCGGAATGACGGCCAAGCTGCTCCAAAATCCGCGGCTAAAGGACACGGGTTTTGAAACTGCGCGTAACCTGCGAAAATCTCACGTTTTTCCGTGCGTTCATTCCACGAGATTTGAACCCAGCCTTAAAGCACAATATGGTAGTACATTATTACTACTAACAATAATTAAGGCGAAATGCACCTCACTTGCACAGAAAAATTGCTTCTTTGCACAATATACTCAGGTGCGTTCAGCACGGGGAAATCACACACAATCCGTGCCCACGGCCGGCGACCCTGCGTACCGGTCCGTGTCTTGCATCTCCGTATTGCGGACGTGTGTGGAAGCGCTGGCCGTCGCACATGCACAGTACAGATTTTTGTTTTTCAAAGTCCTGCTGAATCGGCGGCCTTTCCACAATTATCAGACGGCTTCCATTGACTTAATGAAAGCTGTCCACACAAGAGCCGCAGGAAAATAAGAGCCTGCTGCAATTTTTCATCCACGAGTGGAAGCCACAATTGGTTTCCGCTCGTGTGCGCGTGAAGAATCATTTTCCCGTAGCATACTACGGAGGGTTATGGCTGCAGGATGCCCGCTCCGGACTCCGCAGCAAAAAACCGCCCGTGGACTGGAGGCCTTAGATGACCATTTTTTCAGCTGTGGAAAACCGGCACCATTTGCGCTACGTGTGAAAGCACCCTAAAGCCACTCTCCACGACCAGAAGACGCTCACATTTTCCCACAGCGTTTTTGAATGCATGGTGCTGTGCTCAACAGCATTTAACCCTCACAGGTGAGGTGCGTTAAAAGGCGCTAAAACGCGGCCAAGTGGTGCAGACGAAACTCAAAAATCGCAGCGTCACAAAACTCAAGTCTGCGAGCTGCATCGAAATCATATTTTGAAAAAGCGTATAAGTGAGGGTGGCCTTACGCTGAAAAAAATACTACAAAAACGGCCAAGTTTACCACTGCAGATATGAAAAATACACAGAAAAAAAACGGCGGCGGCAGCGGCACTGCTGACACGGAACATTTCGCCGCCACTCCGCTATTGCAATATGCCGTGTGAACGTCACCACCAGTGACATCACTTAACGGCTGCAACTCTGACTGTGCTGCCCTTTCATGCAGGGGTAGTGCTGGTAGGTGGCCCGGGTAAGTACAAGCCCACCAGCCGGGGCTGCACCGATAACCTTCACGGCCGGTAGGGGTCAGAGCAGCGGCGGTCCCTGCAGCGCGGCTTGCACACAACAGCCCCAGCCAGCAGCGCGCCCGCTCCCACTCGGCGCACAAAGGCCGCTCGGTCTCGGCTATGGACGTCGTGTCGCACTCACCTCAACCAGAGCCGGTGAGACGGCCGCTCTGCCCACACACACAGGAGCCCCGGGCCCCAGCGGACGGTACAGGCACCTTGTTATTGTTGTGTTCACCCTCCGGCTACGGGCGTCAGCTGCAGGGCGGGGACAGTGCTGTCGTGCCAGTGACGTCACCAGAGTGACGCAGCGTTCGGTCAGTTACGCGCCCTCCGTGAGATCAGAACCCAGCAGCCTTCGCGCGTGTGCGTGCCCCCACAGGCGTACAATAAACGAAGGAAGCCACTCCTACTCCGACGTCATTGCGCACCTGGGCGGAGCTAACTCATTACCTAGGTGCTGGTTGTCTTTTTTTTCCTCTTTATAGATTAAACTTTATTGACAGCAAATAATAATGTACAATGACAGGAAAATAAAGAAATGTTGATGGGCATAACCAAAATAAATGTAGAAATGCATGACAATTATTGATTACTCGCTGCCAAATTATTGAACAGTCTGCTGACTCCCTGGCAAATATTATGTTTCCTATCACCAACTACTAAATGTTACATCACCAGACATACCTGGGTATATAACAGAGCCCACTGGGCTTGTGCGTTCATAGCTTAAACATGTTCTGCGCATGCCAAGTTGGGGCAGACAGGTGCCTGCTGCGACTCGGTTGTAGTGTTGCAGTGTATATAGAGCCGATGCTCGCAGTTTATCTGCCGCGTTGTATAGGAGGACGATGTACTAGGCGGTGCTAGGATTCCTTCATTTGCATAGGCGTATTGTCATGCGCATTCCAGTCATGCAAAAAAAGCCACCCAAAAAAAGCAGCACGCTTTATTTTCCTGCGCAATTGCGCACCAAAAGTCCCGGTAGAAGTCCATAGGGATGTGAAAATGCATGCAAAACATGCAAGGAGATACGTGAAACACTGTGTGACTGCACATCTGGAACTCATTAGATTAGCCATTTCAATAATTGCGTATTTGTTTGCTGCGCCCAAATGCATATGCCGAAATGCATAGATACAATAAAATACACGGATGCATGCGCAAAAAGCACTGTTTGCTTCACAAAATTGCTGTGCTCATGCACACGCAAATACGCATATGCCTGTGTGACGCTGGCCTCAATCTAGGCCAGTATTTTTCGGTGACCCTAGACCCCGTTGACGAAGGGTCCTGTACGTGGCCCCAATAATAACGCATACTTGCCAACTTTGTAACTCCCCTTGCGGCTTTCTTCAGACAGTCTTGTGGTCAGTGTTTTAGGGTGAAAATAAAAACTGCCGGAGAAATCGCATACGTTTTTAAACAAGGTCTGCATTTTTTCTACTCATACTTCCGCTGCTTTTTTTAGTCGCTCATGTTTTTTCTTGGCCAATTTTTTTTCTAAGGAAAAACAGCACAAAATGGCAGATCAAGAACATGCCGCAATTTGAACAAAATGCCATGGAACCCAAAAAAGGGCGCAAAAGGGAGAAAAAAACACCACTACAAAAAATGTAATGCTTGTATGGCTTTTTATATTTTACTGTTGACCTACAGCTATATCTGGGCGCAGTGATTTTTTTCTCTCAAAAAACACCACCTCATCAAAATGCAACAAAAGTGGCGTTTGTGTGAAATAACCTTAGGCCACTCTCATGCCAGCCGCTACTTACCGTGATTAGTGCGGCATCCCAAGTGCCGTGCTAATCGTGGTACAATGTTCCTACTTATTTTAATAGGGCCTCGCAGACCTGCGCTCGAACGTGGCGTATCTAACACCCTCGATTATTTTCTAGCGCTATCTGTTCTATTTTTCTGCATTTTCGTTTTTTTTTAACACATCCCATAACCCGTTGCAGCGTTAAAAAGGGCTGTCAAACGCTGTACAATTAGAGATGAGCGAGTATACTCGCTAAGGCACATTACTCGAGCGAGTAGTGCCTTAGCCGAATATCTCCCTGCTCGTCTCTAAAAATTCGGGTGACAGGTGAGTTGCGGCGGAGAGCGGGGGGGGGGGGGGAGGGAGAGAGAGATCTCCCCTCCGTTCCTCCCCCACCCCTCCCCGCCCCCTGCTGGCCCCCGAATCTTTATAGACGAGCGGGGAGATACTCGGCTAAGGCACTACTCGCTCGAGTAATGTGCCTTAGCGAGTATACTCGCTCATCTCTATGTACAATGCGTTTAAAAGCACTGCTTGAAATCGTGGTAACATGCCGCAGTTTTGAGCAGAGTGGGAGTGGCCTTAGGCCTCATGTCCACGGGGAAAATCAGATCCGCTGCAGATTCTACATGTAGAATCTGCAGCGGGTCCCTCCTGCCCCGCGGACATGAGGGCTGAAAATGCAAATAAATGAGAATAAACTTACCTCCGATCCGCTCCGTTTCTTCTCTTCGCGGCGGCGTCATCTTCTCTCGTCGCGGCCGGATCTTCATTCTTCGGCTCGGCGGATGTGCACGATGACGTCGGTGACGTGCCCCGCGCATGCGCCGGGCCGAAGCAAAATGATCCGGCCGCGGCTGAGAGAAGATGGCGCCGCGGAGAAGAGAAGAACCGGAGCGGGTGAGTAAAATATGATTTTTGTGTCCCGCGGATCCGGACGGCTTCCATAGGCTTCAATAGAAGCCTGCGGGAGCCGTCCCCGCGGGAGACCCGCATGAAAATGGAGCATGGTCCAGATTTTTTCATGCTCCATTTTTTTTTAAATCACTTTTATTGACGATCCGCGGGTATTTATGTACCCCGCGGGTGGTCAATGCATCCCTATGGGGTGCGGATCCGCATGCAGGAAATCCGCTGCGGATCCTAAATCCTATTTTCCCCGTGGACATGAGCCCTTAGGGTATGTTTACACTAAGAAGAAATGCTGTGGATTTTCCACAGTAGAAAATTCCACAGCATTTCCGGAAAAGACAGAGTTCTTTCTGCAACCGGTTACAAAAGATACCGCACTCCCCACAACCTCTGAACTCTTTGCTCTTGGCGCTTCCTTCACTGGGCGTCCAGCAGCCTTTAATGAGCGCAGCGTCACTGGTCAGGTGATGCAGAAGTGGCCAGTGACACTGCACTCACTAGAAGCGCAGCTGATTTCAAGTCAAAATCCGCACGGCTGCATTTTTGTCCTCGAGATGTTTTTTCTGTCAGCAATGCTTTTTCCTGAAAATAATCTTGCATCCCTACCGCTTGCGATTTTCTCTCGCGATAGATCGCAACAGGTGTTGCTAATGTTATAAACGAATTGCGAGAACATTGCAAGTTCGTGTGCAGTGATAGAGCGGAGCCTCCATTGGGAATCATGGGCGAGAAAAAAAAAAATCGTGAAATGCAGAAAGAGAGAGCATGCCGCGATTTCCAAATCTCACAACATCGCAGGACAGAAAACATCGCAAATGGGAATTAAGCCATTGAAAATCATGGGTTTTATGATTCTGCATCTTCACGCAATCTCGGATCACATGAAAAGCACACGATTTTAGCGCCAGTGTGAAGGCAGCCTTAGGGTACTTCAAAGAATTTCTGCAGAGGAAAATTACGCCACAAATTCCGCAGCATTTCCACATCCACAACAGAGTCACAATCTGCACCAATCCAAAATCAAAATCAGTTGTGCATCTGCTGCTGATTTCGGAAAATTCACCTCCCAATTGTTCGCACTGTCAGCACAGCCTTTCTCCCTGTACTTGGCGGCCTCTAGGGAGCGCAGCGCCACAGGTCAGGTGATGTGGAAGTCACAGGCTGCTGGGTACCAGGAGGAAGGCTGCACTGACAATGGGAAGAATTCGGAGGTGAGGGGAGCGCTGAATCAGCCAAAATCAGCTGCAGATTTTGACTATGTATAGTTCCCCCATGTAGGTGTTATTCTGAAACACTGTGACGCTTCAGAATGAACACACTTTAAAGCTTGAGTCGGAACGGAACTCTGGAGTCAAACAGTCAAACTTTAAAGAGTGTTTGTATTTCAGAATAACACCTACATAGAGGAACTGTGCATACCTGTTCAGGGGTCCTGCTGCCTCTGGTTAGGATATTTAATAATTTAGGGTGCTGTTGGGGGTGGTCAAACTCTGACCGTTGAGCGGATGCTGTCTGCTTCCAGATTATTTTCAGATATGAGTACTCATAGACAACGCAAATTAGACAGTCACAGGCACCATGGATTGTCAAAAAGCGAAGTGAGTTTATTCAGAGTATTACAGAAGTTATAGGGAAAGTTTGCTGACGTATGATTTGATTACTGCGCATGCCCCAGGCATGCTCAAGGCTACATAACATCTGCAGATTTTTAATTGAACAATATATCTTTCAACAATATTTCTTACATCAATGTCCGGTGACAACTGTATCAAAACATAATGTCCTTGGACGCGCTTCTCGGAACATGAACAAGAAAACAGGATAACATATATGGGAGGATGGTTAGTAAAAGTTCAGGGTCGTATAGCGGGAACAGAACAGATAAGGAGTGAGCTTGTAAGAAGAAGAAATTAAATGTATTTTCTTATTTTTATTAAAAGGGGAAGAAAGTCTAGAATTAACCCCTTACACATGTATTTAGCAAAGGCAAAGAATACAAAATGGAGTCGCTGTAGTCAATAAGGCATAAACGTGAATTAACCCCTCACATTCCCCCGTTTTGGACATGGGGTCAAGACAAGTATGACTCCTAGTCCATAAACACGTGATTCATATCGGCAAAGAGACAGCTTTTTCAGTACATTTAGAAATACATGAAATTATAACCTTAATTGCTCTATAAATGCATAATAAAATCATCACAACTTGTAATATACTTTGTAGGATCCCCATAAATCAACCTCCTAAACCAGAAAACCAATTGGCAGGGTTCAAAGCACTAAATGTGTTACCCCACCAGCTATCTCTGGTTTCTGAGTTTTCATTTGTCCATGCAAACAGTTCTTTTGACGGAACAGGAACAGCCAAGAAAGGAAAACCAGTGGCACTAGGTGTGTGTACAAGTCCAACAGTACTTGGTGGTGCCTAACAAGGTGGTTTTGGGCATTGTCCCTTTGCACCCTCTCACAAGGGCGAAGCATGGAGTGAAGAGTCCAAAGTCCATCAATAAACAAAATGTCCTTCATTTTCCTTCTCATGGGGGGGGCAAAGGTAGGGCGTGAAAAGTCCATTAGTCCTAAAACAAACAACAGTTCTTTACAACTTTACTTAAAGTAGGTGTGGTCAGCAGGACTTGACAGGGCCCTTTGACTCTGGGCCCTAGGGATTTCCGGACACGTCTCTTTACGACCACCCAATCTCCAGGTAGTAGGGAATAAGATCCCTCTAGGTTGTCTGGGCCTGGAATGGGAGAAAAAGACTAGATTCTGGGTTACCATTAGTTGGTCACACAGGTGCTTTACATATCCGGCTACTATGTCATAGCCCTGCTGTAGGGCCTGTGGATGATACAGCCCCAATCTTGGCATAAAACCAAACAACACTTCCTTTAACTTAAGCATACCATTTAGTCTGTTAACTTTGTCTAAGCTCTGCAGGTGTGAAGTGTGTACCTTTGTTTGAGTCAATCACTTCCGGTGCCCCATATCTGCAGGTTACCTCATTCATCAGCTCCTGTACGATTACCTGCTTATTTACCTTGATAACAGGGTAGGTCTCCGACCTGGAAAGACATCAACAACAACAAGCACGTATTCATACTTCCCAACAAGTGGGAGCTGAGTGTAGTCAAATTGCAATCCCTGAAATGGGTAGAGTGGTCTAGGCAAGTGTTATGTGGCAAATTTACTTCTGCCCTGTTGCTTACGGCAAAGGTCATGCAAAATTGGACAAGTGATGATGCAGCAACTACAGGAAACCCAGAAGCCATCCGTCCGTGTTCAAGCGTCGACCTCATTGCTGCTTTGAACGGGGTGCTGGATGAGGCAAGCATCGCCACCATGCTGAAGGAGATGCTAGAAGGCCTGAAGTACCTGCATAAGAACGGCCAGATCCACAGGGATGTTAAGGCTGGAAACATTCCCCGGGGCGAAGACGGCTCCGTGCAGATCGCAGATTTCGGCGTCAGCGTGTTTCTAGCCACAGGGGGCGACATCATCAGGAACAAAGTCAGAAAGACCCTTGTGGGCACGTCATGCCGGAACGCACCGGAGGCGACGAAGCAGGCCAGAGGATACGACCTCAAGGCGGACATCTGGACCCCCGGTAGGTGTGTCTTTCCGTGCATTCGCTGGGCCATCATGGGGCACAGGGACCTTGGTGGGCAAGTTCTGTTGACTGTTCGCCATTCACCGTCCCATTTCTGCTGCTTGTAACTGTAAAGTCTTTAGCATATCAAAGTCCAATGTTTGTATCAAAGTAATTCAAAGTCCAAGTTCATATCAAAGTCCAAAATTATTGTTAAATTCTTCTTTTCTTCTTTTCTTCCACGGCTTAAAGGGGTTGTCCCGCGCCGAAACGGGTTTTTTTTTTTTTAAACCCCCCCCCCCGTTCGGCGCGAGACAACCCCGATGCAGGGGTTAAAAATACCACCCACACAGCGCTTACCTGAATCCCGGCGGTCCGGCGTCTTCATACTCACCTGCTGAAGATGGCCGCCGGGATCCTCTGTCTTCATGGACCGCAGGGCTTCTGTGCGGTCCATTGCCGATTCCAGCCTCCTGATTGGCTGGAATCGGCACGTGACGGGGCGGAGCTACACGGAGCTACACGGAGCCCCATAGAGAACAGGAGAAGACCCGGACTGCGCAAGCGCGGCTAATTTGGCCATCGGAGGGCGAAAATTAGTCGGCACCATGGAGACGAGGACGCTAGCAACGGAGCAGGTAAGTAAAAAACTTTTTATAACTTCTGTATGGCTCATAATTAATGCACAATGTACATTACAAAGTGCATTATTATGGCCATGCAGAAGTGTATAGACCCACTTGCTGCCTCGGGACAACCCCTTTAAGGGCCGCTGCCTTTGCTGTGTGATCTGTGATGGCGTTGCCTCTTGTTTCTCTGCTGTAGGAATTGGTGTGAGCTTTCCACTTTGTCACCGCTGCACCATTCTTAACTGGTTGTCTGGCCTTCCATGTTAGGCCGTAGTCATGAGCTATGCCAAATGCATACTGGGAGTCAGTGTAAATGTTTGCCGTCTTACCTTCTACCACTCCACACGCCTCAGCGAGGGCCTGTACTTCCGCTTCCTGTCCTGGGACATGCGGAGGCATTCTGCTTTTAGGACATCTTGTTACGTGATCACTGCATATCCAGCGTGGAGTCATCAATTACCCTGGTACCATCTACAAAACAACTCAGAATATGCATTATTAACAAAAACTTTCAGTTAACATAAAGAAGAGACAGTGTCTGCAATTGCATCTTCCTGGACATGTGCCAGGGGGTACTGACGGACCAAGGGGGCTAAGAGCTTGTTCCTCTGCGTGCGTAAAAGTGAGGACGGGTAGAGGTGTCGCTTGGTCTGCTGCCATCCGACATAAGGTCGGGTGACTTTCAGACCCGGGGTGTATACGAGCCTCACCGGACAGGTGAAGTTTGATACAACCTCCCAAGGGTCCCATCACGCAATTCTCAATATGCTTTCAGGACCTTCCAGCATAAGGAAGTGAGTGAGGTATCGTGACCCTTTAAACATTACCTCAAGCGGTTCAGTTTCTGCCAGCTGAATTGGCACTTCTGAAACCCCTTGCACCGATTACCGCTAGACAATCAGGCTGGTATTCTATTTCAAATAGATCATAACCTTGTTGTAAAAAGGAAAAAAAAAAAGAAAAAATTAAAAATTTAAAAATAGCTGACCTGCAATACCTAGATCACCTATATCTTCTCTCCCCCCCTTTTGAACTAGGGTACTTAATTGGAAGGGTAACCGAGTTCAAAGTAGTAGAAGAATGACAAGAGCACATTGTAGCTGGATTTGACGGGCCAGAAATAAGTGCTTGGGTTGCACTTGCGTGTATATGCTCCGGGTGTCATGGGGGAGGGTGAGGACCACTAGGGGGAGTTGGTTCAAGACCAACTCCGAAGATTTGTTAACCATTGCCTGTACTGCTGCCACCGCACAAACACATGAGGGAGCTCCTCGAGCCACTGGATTCTGGATAGCATCCAGGTGGCCGTGGTCGTCCCCTGGACTTTTGTGTCAATACTGTCACCTGGCCAGAAAATTCAGTACAGAAAAGAACAACAGATGAAGTATAAAAGGGTGAGAGAAAAGAATGAGTGGTTGTATAAGAGCGAAAACAAAGTGGACCAATGGGGGCAGTATGAAAACAAGGCCCAGAAAGGTGCGGAGTTTGGCAGCAGGTGTAAGTACAGGTATGGCCGTCCGCACGTTTCTTCTATAATTGTGACTTGTTGGCAGGCTTCCAAATGATCAGCACACAGCGCCTACATCACACACATTATGCATTCATTACAGTCTGAACACGGGTCATTAATTCTCATCCGTTCATGCGGTCAAGTCTCATTCAAATATTAGTAAGAGTTCACACAGGACGTAACGGTATGATTCAACTGTAACACACATTTAGCAATTATGCACACGGCCGACCAGTGACAGGACTGACATTTACACGAAGAACAGCAAAAACAGTAAAATTCACTGGATTCATTACGGGTTTCATTCTATTCAAGCAAGCAGAGTTACTCGTCCAGTGTTTTCCGCTCTAATCTTTTTGGCTTTTAGAGGCATGCATTCCTTCTCTGTAAACTCTCAATATACCCCCCCCCCCCCCTTTTGGAGACAAGGGGTGGGGGCGACTTGCAGCTGCAGCTTTCACAAGAAGCACACATTCCTCTGTACTTGTATTCTTCCATTTTCAAACCATACAATTCACACAATACATTCAACGTCTGTCTTTTTCCTCTGACTTTCATTTCTGGAACAGAACAGTCTCATATTTTTGGCAAACAACCAAAAATATATTTCTCTGTACTGACTATCAAACCCAGACAGCAGAGAAATGGTTAAACACATAAAAGAAAGGACAAAAGACTAAATGTATAACAAAAATTAGGTTACATAACATGAAGACACACAGACAATATTGGTTATTTGACACATAATTATTCACAGATTCTACATGAACTTGCTTTATGTCCCAAAGGAACACAAACTATAAAAGAATTCCCTTTTTCTGATAATTACCGTATCCACACGTTTCTCAATCCATCTATTCTAACTTACTTTCACCAACTTTTGCTTATCTCTGAATCTGTGAGACCTTGTGGGTCTCAGATCCCCAAAATTCTAACTTGCTTTGTCTGTCCTTTGTTATTTCTCTAACTTGCTTTTCCATATAGGCATACTCTTTGCCTTAAACATTTCTACTATTTCACATGAATTTTTGAGACAGGATTTGTAGCCCCAGTGTCTATAAGGAAGGGCACTTCCTCACTTCATATGGAAACAGGCTCGAGAGTCTGAGTGCCTCTATCCTCTGTTTCCACGGTAGGGATACTGGGGCTGGATCGCCGGGACTTCATTGGGACGGATTCGGGCGACGCGGCGTTGTCGCTGGGAGTGGCGCCCTGATCCGTCTCCTGGTTACAAGGTTTCTTGGGACAGCGGCAATGCTTGGCCAGGTGGCCTACCTTGCCGCAGTTGTAACACTTGCGTGTTTTGTTGTTGGATTTGTCTTGGGGCTGCACCTTCCCCCCCCCTGGTTGCTATAGTATTTGACCGCCACTGCAGGGCGCTTCTCATCCATAGCAAACCCTACTGCCTTTTTATACAAGTCTCCGGGCTTGGCTTGTCGCCAATCAGGGGTGCATGCTTTTATTTTATCTGCCAATGATGGGCCAATGCCTTGCATGAACGCTTCACACATCATTGGGTAGTACACTTCATCTGTACAGAGGGTGAGACCCATGTCTCTAGCCTTTGTTTCTAGTCTGCCAAAATAGCATTCAACGGTTTCATTCTTTTCCTGTTTACACATAGTTAAAGCTGTTTTTTTTGTAAAGGGTGTCGTTGTCCGCATCTGGGACAATGCCAATAAGGTTTTTTTTCTCTTTGGGGCTCTTGTGGCGGAGTTGCAGCGGTACAACTCTGATACTCAGGAAGAATTTCAGAGCTGCTTGCGGTTGGTAAAATCGGGTGCATTGTGGCTGAATCACGCACCGGGGGTGCATACACAAGTATGCCCTCAAACACCGGCTCACAATCCCACCGTTCTACGTTTGCCTTTCTACTATATTTGATTATGGCCTCTACTCCTTTATCTAGACCGGCGTCTTTGATCGCTTTCTTGTGTTTTGTTCCGTACTGCCGCCAGAACTCATAGTTAAGAGTTCCTGCCTTTTTAAGCCCTATCAGCTGGTAAACTTTACGGGCTTGTTTATAACTGTCCTCCCCCTCTCTCTCCCTAATTATCTCAATAGGGGTCAAGAAAGTCTGAGACTGTCTGGACCCCATACTAATAATTGGACTTGCCATTTTTGATTTACCACAATCACGGAGTAGTGAGGATGTACAAAACGTCCTCTGGGTAAATCTGGCGGTCGCGATGACCTTTTAAGTTCCTTCTGCCAGGTCGCGGCTGGCAGGACACAAATGTGTACTATGGGCAGGACACAAATGTGTACTATGGACTTTGATGTCCGCTGTCTCCACCTCAGTCCTTCGGGTAGATCAGGACAGTCCCTTCTGCCAAGCCTACGGCTGGCAGGGTATGAATATTCACTTATTAGTATTATGGACTTTGATGTCCGCTGTTTCTACCTCAGTCCTTCGGGTAGATCAGGACACAGTCCCTTCTGCCAAGCCTACGGCTGGCAGGGTACGGATGTTTACTAGTAGACCTTTTTATGGAGAGAGAGGAGACCACGTCTCACCTTTATACGCGGCCTCTGTGATCTTATAACAAATGACAGCTAGGAAAATGAGTGCGGCAGTCAGAGTACAGCAGAAAGTTATCAGTTCAATGGTTACAGCAGACAGCATGGCAATATACACATGTGGGTTCTTCCGTCTAACACGGTTACCAAGAACACCGTAAATAACACAGGCAGAAGTATCCTATAAACATGCAGCAACAAACCTTTCTGTCGACACGTGGCTTTTGAAGACAGGGGGGCTCAGATCTTTGAATGGCAAGTCAAAATGGCTTACCTTACACCGGTGTTTTGTAGATCTGAGGTCCCGTGTCCCCTAGTCCGGATGGTCGGCAGGCAGGGTTGTCAGATATCGGCTGCAGGTAAGGAGTTAAATTCTGGCCCTCGTTGATGCGCCAAGTAATGTTGGGGGTGGTCAAACTCTGACCGTTGAGCGGATGCTGTCTGCTTCCAGATTATTTTCAGATATGAGTACTCATAGACAACGCAAATTAGACAGTCACAGGCACCATGGATTGTCAAAAAGCGAAGTGAGTTTATTCAGAGTATTACAGAAGTTATAGGGAAAGTTTGCTGACGTATGATTTGATTACTGCGCATGCCCCAGGCATGCTCAAGGCTACATAACATCTGCAGATTTTTAATTGAACAATATATCTTTCAACAATATTTCTTACATCAATGTCCAGTGACAACTGTATCAAAACATAATGTCCTTGGACGCGCTTCTCGGAACATGAACAAGAAAACAGGATAACATATATGGGAGGATGGTTAGTAAAAGTTCAGGGTCGTATAGCGGGAACAGAACAGATAAGGAGTGAGCTTGTAAGAAGAAGAAATTAAATGTATTTTCTTATTTTTATTAAAAGGGGAAGAAAGTCTAGAATTAACCCCTTACACATGTATTTAGCAAAGGCAAAGAATACAAAATGGAGTCGCTGTAGTCAATAAGGCATAAACGTGAATTAACCCCTCACAGTGCCCACACACTTGTGTTTTTTTATCGCAGCATTTTTTTAACGTGTATGTCAATGGGACTTTCTAATGTTAAAAACGCATCGCAAGTTTATGCTTTGTGATTTTTGTGCGATGCATTTTTAACATTAGAAAGTCCCATTTATATTTGCGTTAAAAAAACGCAGCGATATCGCAGCGTTAAAAAAAATCAAGTGTGTGGGAGCCCTTAAGTGGACATAGGTTAAGTAGTTCCATATATAGCAGTAGGTGCCTCACGAGAAAGACCCCCACCAATCAGTGCAATTAACTCTTGCACCTGAGGTCCAGCCATAGCAACCCTTCATGAGCAACTAAACTGATACATTGAATGAAGGGACTGGAATACCCAGAGAGACTATCCAAATTAGGACTATTTACTCTAGAAAAAAGACGGCTAAGGGGCGATCAAATACCTATGTATAAATACATGAGGGGACAATACAAGGATCTCTCCTATAATCTGTTTATACCCAGGACTGCGACGGTAACAAGAGGGCATCCGCTACGTTTAGAGGAAAGCAGGTTTCATCACCAACATAGAAAGGGGTTCTTTACTGTAAGAGCAGTGAGACTGTGGAACTCTCTGCCTGAGGATGTGGTGATGGCAAAATCAATAGAGGAGTTTAAAAGGGGACTTGATGTCTTTCTGGAGCGGAAGGATATTATAGGTTATAAATAGAGATGAGCGAACGTACTCGTCCGAGCTTGATATTCGTGCGAATATTAGGGTGTTCGGGATGCTCGTTACTCGTAACGAGCACCACGCGGTGTTCCGGTTACTTTCAGTTTCCTCTCTGAGACGTTAGCGAGCTTTTCTGGCCAATTGAAAGACAGGGAAGGCATTACAACTTCCCCCTGTGACGTTCAAGCCCTATACCACCCCCCTGCTGTGAGTGGCTGGGGCGATCAGATGTCACCGGAGTATAAAAATCGGCCCCTCCCGCGGCTCGCCACACATGCCTTGTGACTTAGCTGAAGGAAAGTGCTGCTGCTGGTGCTGCTGTAGGGAGAGCGTTAGGAGTCAGTGTAGGCTTCAAGAACCCCAACGGCCCTTCTCAGGGCCACATCTACTAGTGTGCAGTACTGTGTTAGCACAGTATTTTTTTTTTTTTTTGTCCAAAATTGGATCTGCAGAGCATTGCGCCCTGCAATAGGGACAGAAGTGGGGGTTAGGCAGGGAGAGTGTTAGGAGTGAGTGTAGGCTTCAAGAACCCCAACGGTCCTTTCTAGGGCCACTTCTATCCGTGTGCAGTACTGTCCAGGCTGCTGTTAGCAGTGTTGCATATTTTTTTTTCTTTCTCAAAACCGGCTGTGCAGAGCATTGCACCCGGCATTAATACTACAGGGATAGAATTGTGTAGGCAGGGCCAGAAGACATTTATTATTCATTGAATACACGCAGTGGGGTCTTCCCTAAGCTAAAAAGGAAAAAAATTATATTTGGCCTGCCTGTGTCAGTCCTAAGGTCTCCGTGTACGTGTGTGCTGCGTGTACAACGTACAAAAATCAGACGCAACCAGCTACGCTTTACTGCAGCCTAGCGCCATTGTCTTTCCTGACTGGCAAATACCTGCTCTGCTAGAGTTAATAACTCTGCTACACTATACTTGTGTGACACTTTTTGAGGGCCACACCACAGATATTAAACTTCTTGTTCATTGACTATACGCAGTGGGGTCTTCCCTAAGCTAAAAAGGAAAAAAATTATATTTGGCCTGCCTGTGTCAGTCCTAAGGTCTCCGTGTACGTGTGTGCTGCGTGTACAACGTACAAAAATCAGACGCAACCAGCTACGCTTTACTACAGCCTAGCGCCATTGTCTTTCCTGACTGGCAAATACCTGCTCTGCTAGAGTTAATAACTCTGCTACACTATAGTTGTGTGACACTTTTTGAGGGCCACACCACAGATATTAAACTTCTTGTTCATTGAATACACGCAGTGGGGTCTTCCCTAAGCTAAAAAGGAAAAAAATTATATTTGGCCTGCCTGTGTCAGTCCTAAGGTCTCCGTGTACGTGTGTGCTGCGTGTACAACGTACAAAAATCAGACGCAACCAGCTACGCTTTACTGCAGCCTAGCGCCATTGTCTTTCCTGACTGGCAAATACCTGCTCTGCTAGAGTTAATAACTCTGCTACACTATACTTGTGTGACACTTTTTGAGGGCCACACCACAGATATTAAACTTCTTGTTCATTGAATATACGCAGTGGGGTTTTCCCTAAGCTAAAAAGGAAAAAAATTATATTTGGCCTGCCTGTGTCAGTCCTAAGGTCTCCGTGTACGTGTGTGCTGCGTGTACAACGTACAAAAATCAGACGCAACCAGCTACGCTTTACTGCAGCCTAGCGCCATTGTCTTTCCTGACTGGCAAATACCTGCTCTGCTAGAGTTAATAACTCTGCTACACTATAGTTGTGTGACACTTTTTGAGGGCCACACCACAGATATTAAACTTCTTGTTCATTGAATACATGCAGTGGGGTCTTCCCTAAGCTAAAAAGGAAAAAAATTATATTTGGCCTGCCTGTGTCAGTCCTAAGGTCTCCGTGTACGTGTGTGCTGCGTGTACAACGTACAAAAATCAGACGCAACCAGCTACGCTTTACTGCAGCCTAGCGCCATTGTCTTTCCTGACTGGCAAATACCTGCTCTGCTAGAGTTAATAACTCTGCTACACTATACTTGTGTGACACTTTTTGAGGGCCACACCACAGATATTAAACTTCTTGTTCATTGAATATACGCAGTGGGGTCTTCCCTAAGCTAAAAAGGAAAAAAATTATATTTGGCCTGCCTGTGTCAGTCCTAAGGTCTCCGTGTACGTGTGTGCTGCGTGTACAACGTACAAAAATCAGACGCAACCAGCTACGCTTTACTGCAGCCTAGCGCCATTGTCTTTCCTGACTGGCAAATACCTGCTCTGCTAGAGTTAATAACTCTGCTACACTATAGTTGTGTGACACTTTTTGAGGGCCACACCACAGATATTAAACTTCTTGTTCATTGAATACACGCAGTGGGGTCTTCCCTAAGCTAAAAAGGAAAAAAATTATATTTGGCCTGCCTGTGTCAGTCCTAAGGTCTCCGTGTACGTGTGTGCTGCGTGTACAACGTACAAAAATCAGACGCAACCAGCTACGCTTTACTGCAGCCTAGCGCCATTGTCTTTCCTGACTGGCAAATACCTGCTCTGCTAGTGTTAATAACTCTGCTACACTATACTTGTGTGACACTTTTTGAGGGCCACACCACAGATATTAAACTTCTTGATCATTGAATATACGCAGTGGGGTCTTCCCTAAGCTAAAAAGGAAAAAAATTATATTTGGCCTGCCTGTGTCAGTCCTAAGGTCTCCGTGTACGTGTGTGCTGCGTGGACAACGTACAAAAATCAGACGCAACCAGCTACGGTTGAGTGCAGCCTTGCGCCAATTTCTTTCCTGCCTGGGAAATCAAATCACTGGTAATACAGCATGCTGAGGGGTAGGGGTAGGCCTAGAGGATGTGGACGCGGCCGAGGACGCGGAGGGCCAAGTGAGGGTGTGGGCACAGGCCGAGCCAGTGCGGTGGCCAGGGGTAGAGGCAGGGCCAGACCGAATAATCCACCAACTGTTTCCCAAAGCGCCCCCTCGCGCCATGCCACCCTGCAGAAGTCAAGGTGCTCTACGGTGTGGCAGTTTTTCACAGAGACGCCTGACGACCGACGAACAGTGGTGTGCAACCTTTGTCGCGCCAAGATCAGCAGCGTCCAGACGTCGCTAGTGCCACAGTTTGAGCGCAAGCGCAACTACGACGCCACGTACCCGCACGCTCAAGCGTTAAACGTGCACATTGCAAAATTGATCAGCCTAGAGATGCTGCCGTATAGGCTTGTGGAAACGGAGGCTTTCAAAAGCATGATGGCGGCGGCTGCCCCGCGCTACTCGGTTCCCAGTCGCCACTACTTTTCCCGATGTGCCGTCCCAGCCCTACACGACCACGTCTCCCGCAACATTGTACGCGCCCTCACCAACGCGGTTACTGCCAAGGTCCACTTAAAAACGGACACGTGGACAAGCACAGGCGGGCAGGGCCACTATATCTCCCTGACGGCACATTGGGTGAATTTAGTGGAGGCTGGGACCGAGTCAGAGCCTGGGACCGCTCACGTCCTACCCACCCCCAGAATTGCGGGCCACAGTTCGGTGGTGGTATCTGCGGTGGTGTATGCTTCCTCCACTAAAGCACCTTCCTCTTCCTCCTCCTCCTCCTCCAACGCAACCTCTGTCTCGCAATCAAGATGTGTCAGCAGCACGTCGCCAGCAGTCGGTGTCACGCGGCGTGGCAGCACAGCGGTGGGCAAGCGTCAGCAGGCCGTGCTGAAACTACTCAGCTTAGGAGAGAAGAGGCACACGGCCCACGAACTGCTGCAGGGTCTGACAGAGCAGACCGACCACTGGCTTGCGCCGCTGAGCCTCCAACCGGGCATGGTCGTGTGTGACAACGGCCGTAAGCTGGTGGCGGCTCTGCAGCTCGGCAGGCTCACGCACGTGCCATGCCTGGCCCATGTCTTTAATTTGGTGGTTCAGCGCTTTCTGAAAAGCTACCCCCACTTGTCATACCTGCTCGGAAAGGTGCGCCAGCTCTGCGCACATTTCCGCAAATCCCACACGCACGCTGCCACCCTGCGGACACTACAACATAGGTTTAATCTGCCAGTGCACCGACTGCTGTGCGACGTGCCCACACAGTGGAACTCTACGCTCCACATGTTGGCCAGACTCTATGAGCAGCGTAGAGCTATAGTGGAATACCAACTCCAACTTGCGCGGCGCAGTGGGAGTCAGCCTCCTCAATTATTTACAGAAGAGTGGCCCTGGTTGGCAGCCATCTGCCAGGTCCTTGGAAAATTTGAGGAGTCTACCCAGGTGGTGAGCGGCGATGCTGCAATCATTAGCGTCACCATTCCTCTGCTATGCATCTTGAGAAGTTCCCTGCAAACCATAAAGGCAGACGCTTTGCGCTCGGAAACAGAGCCGGGGGAAGACAGTATGTCGCTGGATAGTCAGAGCACCCGCCTGTCTATATCTCAGCGCGTTGAGGAGGAGGAGGAGGAGCATGAGGAGGATGAGGAGGAGGGGGAAGAGACAGCTTGGCCCACTGGTGAGGGTACACATGCTGCTGGGCTGTCATCCTTTCAGCGTGTATGGCCTGAGGAGGAGGAAGAGGAGGAGGAGGAGGATCCTGAAAGTGATCTTCCTAGTGAAGACAGCCATGTGTTGCGTACAGGTACCCTGGCACACATGGCTGACTTCATGTTAGGATGCCTTTCTCGTGACCCTCGCGTTACACGCATTCTGGCCACTACGGATTACTGGGTGTACACACTGCTCGACCCACGCTATAAGGAGAACCTTCCCACTCTCATTCCCGAAGAGGAAAGGGGTTCGAGAGTGTTGCTATACCACAGGGCGCTGGTGGACAAACTGATGGTAAACTTCCCATCCGACAGCGCTAGTGGCAGAAGACGCAGTTCCGAGGGCCAGGTAGCAGGGGAGGCGCAGAGATCAGGCAGCATGTACAGCGCAGGCAGGGGAACATTCTCCAAGGCCTTTGCCAGCTTTATGGCTCCCCAGCAAGACTGTGTCACCGCTCCCCAGTCAAGGCTGAGTCGGCGGGAGCACTGTAAAAGGATGGTGAGGGAGTACGTAGCCGATCGCACGACCGTCCTCCGTGACGCCTCTGCCCCCTACAACTACTGGGTGTCGAAGCTGGACACGTGGCCTGAACTCGCGCTGTATGCCCTGGAGGTGCTTGCTTGTCCTGCGGCTAGCATCTTGTCAGAGAGTGTGTTTAGTGTGGCTGGGGGAATCATCACGGATAAGCGTACCCACCTGTCAAACGACAGTGCCGACAGGCTTACACTCATCAAGATGAACAAAGGCTGGATTTCCCCAGACTTCTGTTCTCCACCAGCGGACAGCAGCGATACGTAAGCAATACGTAGGCTGCACCCGCGGATGGAAGCTACGTTCTCTCTCACCATCCAAAACGGGGACATTTCTGCTTCATCAATCTGTGTCTAATATTCCTCCTCCTCCTCCTGCTCCTCCTCCTGAAACCTCACGTAATCACGCTGAACGGGCAATTTTTCTTAGGGCCACAAGGCTCACTCAAATAATTTTTCTGAACAATTTTTATAAGTTTCAATGCGCTTAAAAGCGTTGGAACTGTAACTTGAACCAATTTTTCGTTACACTGGGCTGCCTCCAGGCCTAGTTACCACTTAAGCCACATTAACCAAAGCGATTAATGGGTTTCACCTGCCCTCTTGGCTGGCCATGGCCAATTTTTGGGATGTACATTAGTACTGTTGATACAGCAATTTTTGTGGGCCCTCGCCTACAGTGTAATCAAATTAATTTTTAGCCCACCTGCATTCCAGCTGACGTTACCTCAGCTGTGTTGGGCAATGCAATGGGATATTTTTGTGTACCGCCGGTGGGTTCCAGGGAGCCACCCATGCTGTGGGTCCACACGGAGTTGTAACTATATGTGTCCACTTCTAAAGAACCCCAGTCTGACTGGGGCATGCAGTGTGGGCCGAAGCCCACCTGCATTAAACATGACATTACCTCAGCTGTGATGGGCAATGCAATGGGATATATTTATGTGCCGCCGGTGGCTTCCTGGCACCCACCCATGCTGTAGGTGCACACGGAGTTTTTAACACATCTGTACACTTGTAAAGAACCCCAGTCTGACTGGGGCATGCAGTGTGGGCCGAAGCCCACCTGTATTACGCACGACATTACTACCTCAGCTGTGTTGGGCAATGCAATGGGATATTTTTGTGTACCGCCGGTGGGTTCCAGGGAGCCACCCATGCTGTGGGTCCACACGGAGTTGTAACTACATGTGTCCACTTCTAAAGAACCCCAGTCTGACTGGGGCATGCAGTGTGGGCCGAAGCCCACCTGCATTAAACATGACATTACCTCAGCTGTGATGGGCAATGCAATGGGATATTTTTGTGTACCGCCGGTGGGTTCCAGGGAGCCACCCATGCTGTAGGTGCACACAGAGTTTTTAACACATCTGTACACTTGTAAAGAACCCCAGTCTGACTGGGGCATGCAGTGTGGGCCGAAGCCCACCTGTATTACGCACGATATTACTACCTCAGCTGTGTTGGGCAATGCAATGGGATATTTCTATGTACCGCCGGTGGCTTCCTGGCACCCACCCAGGCAGTGGGTCCACAGGGAGTTTAACCTACATGTGTCCACTTCTAAAGAACCCCAGTCTGACTGGGGCATGCAGTGTGGGCCGAAGCCCACCTGCATTATGCACGACATTACTACCTCAGCTGTGTTGGGCAATGCAATGGGATATTTTTGTGTACCGCCGGTGGGTTCCAGGGAGCCACCCATGCTGTAGGTGCACACGGAGTTTTTAACACATCTGTACACTTGTAAAGAACCCCAGTCTGACTGGGGCATGCAGTGTGGGCCGAAGCCCACCTGTATTACGCACGACATTACTACCTCAGCTGTGTTGGGCAATGCAATGGGATATTTCTATGTACCGCCGGTGGCTTCCTGGCACCCACCCAGGCAGTGGGTCCACAGGGAGTTTAACCTACATGTGTCCACTTCTAAAGAACCCCAGTCTGACTGGGGCATGCAGTGTGGGCCGAAGCCCACCTGTATTACACACAACATTACTACCTCAGCTGTGTTGGGCAATGCAATGGGATATTTCTATGTACCGCCGGTGGCTTCCTGGCACCCACCCATGCTGTCGGTCCACAGGGACTTCACAATAGGGAGTTGTACCTGCCTGTGTCTATGAATTAAAAAGCCCGGTCTAACTGGGGCATGCAGACACCTTGACAGAATGAATAGTGTGTGGCACATAGGTTCCCCATTGCTATGCCTACGTGTGCAGCTCCTGATGGCGGTGGCACAGGATTCTATTTCTCATTGCTTCTGTACAGCATTGTGGGCTATCGACCCGCCACTTTTAAAGAGGGTCGCTGCCTAGCCGTGCCAACCCTCTGCAGTGTGTGCCTGCGGTTCCTCCTCATGGCAGACGCACTTCTAAATAGACATGAGGGTGGTGTGGCATGAGGGCAGCTGAAGGCTGCGCAGGGACACTTTGGTGTGCGCTGTGGGGTGGGGAGGGGGGGCGGTTGGTCAGCATGTAACCCAGGAGAAGTGGCAGTGGAGTGTCATCCAGGCAGTGATTGTGCTTTGTTGTAGCTAGTGTGGTGCTTAGCAAAGGTATGCCATGCTAATGAGGGCTTTTCAGAAGTAAAACTTGTTGGGAGGGGGGGGGCCCACTCTTGCCGGTATTGTGGCTTAATAGTAGGACCTGTGAACTTGAGATGCAGCCCAACATGTAGCCCCTCGCCTGCCCTATCCGTTTCTGTGTCATTCCCATCACTTTCTTGAATTGCCCAGATTTTCACACATGAAAACCTTAGCGAGCATCGGCGAAATACAAAAATGCTCTGGTCGCCCATTGACTTCAATGGGGTTCATTGTTCGAAACGAACCCTCGAGCATCGCGGGAAGTTCGTTCCGAATAACGAGCACCCGAACATTTTGGTGTTCGCTCATCTCTAGTAATAACGTATACTGTGTGGTATGTCGGAGAACAGAAGTTATTACAGAGGTCTGATTGGGATGGGCACATGGGGCAATAACACCCCCCCAAGGAAAGACTAGAGGCAATGGGATGAAACTGAAAGGGAGAAGACACAGATTAGATATTAGAAAAAACTTTCTGACAGTGAGGGTGATCAATAAGTGGAACGGGTTACCACAGGAGGTGGTGAGTACTCCTTCAATGGAAGTATTCAAACAAAAGCTGGACAAATATCTGTCTGGGATGATTTAGTAAATCCTGCACTGAGCAGGGGGTTGGACACGATGACCCTGGAGGTCCCTTCCAACTCTACCATTCTATGATTAACCGGGTAACCCTCCTCCTCCCATGCTCGTTGCAAACCCAACACTTTTTTGGGAGGTATTTCTTGACCTCAGTTTTAGGGATGGGGAGTAGAAAGTGTCGCTCTGTGAGCCTTTACACCTCCTCAGGCTTGAAAGCTTGCTGAGGTGTGGCGGTCTCAAACAGAAGGCACTCAACAAGTTGCTCCTGGAACTGCAGGAAAGTGAGCGTTCCTGGGAACTTTTTGTAGAGTACGTAGGCATTGCAGGTAGCAATCTGAATAAGGTAGATCGCTACCTTTTTATACCATTGAATAACGGCAATCATGTGACCGGGGACCGCTGCTTCAGGCTCTCAGCTATCTTTCGTAGCCAGGAGCAAGGAGATTTTGAAATTCTGGGGCCCTTCCTGACATCTGCGCATGCGTCTGACATTTTGACTGAATTCGAGGAAGATCCATGCAGAAAGATCACGTCAGGGATCATGCCTTAGCTAAGCTAAGTTTCATCTCCTCTCACGGATCAAATCCATGAGGGGAGATGAAACTTTAACTTTTCAAACTTTTTTCAAAACTTTTACGTGATCGCTGTTATCCGTTAAATAATGGGGATCACGGGACTGGGGCTAGCACAACGCAGCCTCTAGTGACATCTCCAAAATATCGGCTACCTCTGGTAGCCAAAAGCAGGAAGCTATCACGCTTCCCAACCCTGCAGCTTTATTCTACAGGGCGAACGCGGTTTCACGGCCTTGTAGAATAAAGCCCAGATATTCAAGACATGAAAACACGTATGGGCGATCACTAATGGGTTAAGGCGGTTTATTACAGCTGTCCTCCCATTGGTGATCGCTGGAGAACAGTGGCTGAGCCTGTAGGATCACCTAATAGTAAGTCAAGGTGCTTCAACGACTTGAAGCTTTTGCTATTACCTGAAAGTGCAGGTTCATTTTTGTATATCTTTTATTTATTTCTTAACATAATATAAATGCTTTTGGGTCCGAGCGCCGACTATTTGACAAAGCTCTGTACACACTTGAATTTAAAGACTTTTCATCAAGGTATTTTTGACAGCATGAATACTGCAGTTTGTAGAGACATTCTTTCCATCAAAAAAATACTGACAACCCCAAAAGTCAATAGCGTTTGTAATAATTAGTCGGTATCCGCTTGAAAACAGATCTAGAATAGGTTACATTACTCCATTAGAAGCCATAACATTAATCTGAACAGAACCCTATACATGTGTTATCCATATAGTCAGTACATAAACCAGTCAGCGGCTGTATGTTACAATACTGCTATTTTCAGCTACATTCTAATAGTATAGTCATAGAAAGCCTATTCCAGTAGTTCATCAGCATGAGGAATGGCTAGTTGTAAGTTTAGTCCATTGAAGACTTTGAACAGAAATACCTTATTAAAGTCACAGAGCCACGTGTAATTATAAATTTCCTGCAGTGGCCACTAGGTGGAGCTTACCTAAAATAGATTGATACAACTCCAAATGAATAATAAATCCATATGCCATAAACTCCCCCCTAGGATTGAGTGCTGTGTATTCCTAAATAGGTCCAGTGATAGTAACTAATTAAGGTTTAACCCTTTCCGATACAATTTCCCTGCCATCCGCACACTCCCCAGCTTTTATTTATTTTGGGTGGAAAAGTGCGGTGTCGATTCCTTTGAATTACCCCTTAGAAAAACATAAAAATGAACTGTCATGATGATTTTAATAGCAATTTTTTTTAATTAAAAGTGAGTTAATATGTATGTTACACTACGAAGGAGAGAAGTCCGACATCGCAGTTCTTTTCTGTATATGTATATTACAGAGGAAAGGTCGGACATGGCAGCAGTACTCTACATACTGTAATATACATTTACAGAAGAGAACTGCGGTCGGACGCCTCTCCTGCATACTGTAATATACAGAAGAGAGCTCCGATGACTCTCTTCCTCATAATGTTAGAAACATGTGTCGGACTTCGTCCTACAGGGGAGCTATGCAGGAAAATCTCAATACCGGACGAGGTCCAACACTGTATTGGAAAGGGTTAAAACCACATCATTACTTTAGCCTATATATACGCTCAGAAAGTAACAAAAATATAATTTATACTAATGAATTGTATTTTTAACACATTTCCTCATGTTACATCATTTCTTTTAATCAGTTAACAAAGCAACAAGTCAACACCTTGTAATAAACTGTCCTTTTGTAATTATGTACGGGCATTAGGCCTCGTTCACACAGGCAACAAATCTTTGCTACAAATCGCATGTATGATTAGCCAATCACAGCCAGCACTCAATGAATGGCTGTGATTAGTTCAATCATTGCCATTCATCAAGCGCTAGCTGTGATTGGCTAAGCTTCAGCCAATCAAAGCCAGCGCTTCCAGAAGGTGAGGATTTTTGAATCCCCGTCCAGAAGAGAAGATGATCTGTTCCAGGGACCCGGGGAGAAGATGCGGCCGGGCTGACAGCGTGGGACAGGTGATGTATGTGTGTTTTGGTTTTTTTTCTTCTTCAGCTACGGCGTATTTTCGTGGAAGGGCTTCTATTTCAAACCTCCCCCGAAAATCCTTGCATATGGTGCTACAAAGTGGCACGACTTTGTAGCACCAAATGCGACTTTGTGGTGCTACAAAGTCACCGAGAGAAATAGCAGCGATATCGCACGCTGCCCTGTCGCCTGTGTGAATGAGGCCTAACTCCTAATCTATACTGGGTGTATACTTTCAAGGCTTCATTTTCTCACTATAATTATTTTATGTTACATCACTGATAAGAAATTCTCTATAAAATGCTTATTAATGTGCTCACACCATAACCTAACTATGTTTCATTGTTTAATACTTATTACATTTCGATTGGATACTAAACAGTTCAGGTACAGTTACAACAAGTCAGAGTGGTGGAACAGGGAGGATACTTGGGGTATTTGGATAGTCCACAGTCAAAGTTATCTGTGCGATCCCACTACCGGCGACTCTCTCTCTACCGGTCAACACTCACATTGTCCTCTTTCAGCTATAATCGGCTCCATTCCCCAGCACTGAACAGGGGTGTTGAGGCTACTGGGTGCTCACAGGCCCAGGGTGAGCTTCAGGCCATCACTCAGCCTCCTCCATTCTCCGCACACAGACCGACCAGAATCTGTGTGGCTCACTCACTGTCCTCAACTCTCAGGCTTCTGCTTTCTCTCAGATTTTTTCTTCTCTCTCCCACTGCATTCTTGCAAATATATATATATATATATATATATATATATATATATATATATATATATATATATATACACACACACACACACACACACATATATACAAAAAGTTACATTTTTCAGACAGGACACCACATACCAGACATTAACCCATTCAGTCCTGCAGCAGTGCAAAACATAAACCAAATGCATACCACAGACAATATACTGACAATATACACATACATGTCAGGACTGGGGTCTGGGATACTGGAAGTACCTGAAAGCCCGCAACCCCTGTCCGTATCTACTTGCCCCCCTGGGCTAAGCCGCAAGGCGACAACTGGACCACAGTCACTACATTCGCTAGAGAAGAGGGTCAGGCAAAGGCAAGTCGGGTCAGAAAGCAGAGAGTCAAAATACAAGAAAGACACAGGTGCAGCTGGAAGACCAAACTGATACTGACAAAGATATGAGCACACAGACACATTTAAATGCTGTCAGATCTCCCGCCCCAGCAGCTGATTGGGGCAGGGAGTCTGACAGCAACAGAATACACACAGCTGTGCTAGGGGAACCCGCCCCCAGCCCTGCAGGACAGGCGGAGATGAAGATGTGTGCCTGCTTGCCATGGTGCAGAGGACAGGGCGTGGGCAGCACCCAACGCGTCCCTAACAACCCAGCGGCGAGGAGGAGTGCAGCTGCCAGGGGAGGTAACCAGGACCAGGGCTCCCTTGGGCCGCACGGTAGCCGCCTGGGTGCCAGGACCGGTGAGCCGCTGGTCCTGACAGTACAGACATAAAACATTATAGAGGGGCCCAATTAACTCTGGGCCACTACACTTGGAAACATCACTTGAGTGTTTCTCATTGTTTTCTTCTCCGATGCATCAAATAATAATTACTCACAAGGTGCAGACAAATCTACCTCAAAATTCACGTCTTATATCTAATGAAAGTTCCAGGCACTGTGATGCTCTCTTGCCGAATGTATGGAATTTAGAGAATGTACAGTACTGTGCAAAAGTTTTAAGCAGGTATGAAAAAAATGCTGCGAAGTAAGAATGCTTTCAAAGATAGAAGTTTTAACCCTCTCCAATCCACTGTCTGACATCTGAAGACATTATGATGTAAGGCTGTACAGCTCCGATGTTGGAAGAAGTCCGTCGGGGTTCTCTTACTGTATATTGCCAGTCTCTCTGTTGTCAGAGCCTATCGAATGTGTCACCTCATGCAGTACTGGCTTTAGCCAGCATATAGCGCCATTGTATAACAGCAGAAAAAAAAGTAAGCCCCCTGGGAAAACCAGGATACAAATTGGATTGGAAAAGGTTAATAGTTGTACGGTCAATCAAAGAGGTTTTCCAGGGAAATACTATCATCAGTATAGGTCATCAATAGTTGATCGCTGAGGTCCGTCGCCACAGGTCCTTCAGCCCACCGGATCTGTGTGGTGGAGGTAGGTCATTGTGTTCTGTCAGGACATAGTAACATAGTAACATACCGTATTTTTTGCCTTATAAGATGCACCGGTCTATAAGACGCACCCCCGTTTTAGAGCGGGAAAATAGGGGGGGGGGGGAAAATCAGGGCTTGAAATCCCCACCTCCAGAAAGCTAATACTGTGATTGGCTAACACACGTGCGCCGTATGATGTCATTGAATGGCTGTGATTGGCTGACGGCGTGTGTTAGTGAATCACAGTATTAGCTTTCTGGAGGAGGGGATTTCAAGCCCTGCGTCCAGAAAGCAATGCTCTGCCGGGGACCAGGAGGTAGCGACAGCCTGCAGCAGCGCCGCAGAACGCTGGGGGAGGTGACAGGAGGAGAGAAATCTTCTAACTGATCGCACATTTGTTCACGTGATCGTGAATTTAACGCGCAATCGTGCCAAATAAATCGCGTCCACGCGTTAAATTCGCGATCACGCTAAAAATGGCGATCAGAACGAATTTTCGCCACATTCGCTTTATAAGACGCAGGAACTCCCCCCCCCCCCCCCCCCCCGCTTTGGAGGCGGAAAAAGTGCATCTTATAAAGCGAAAAATACGGTAGTTCGTAAGGCTGAATGAAGACAATGTCCATTTAGTCAAGCCTGTTTAGCCTCCTGTTTTGTTGATCCAGAGGAAGGCAAAAAACCCCAAGAGCAGAAGCCAATAAGCCCTTTTTTTCCCAACTCCCTAATGGCAATCAGACTGTTCCCTGGATCAACCCCTAATAGTTCCTACCTGCTTGTATACCCGGATTAACAAAAAACCTTAGATTAATAGCCTATAATATCCTTCCTCTCCAGAAAGACATCAAGTCCCCTTTTAAACTCCTCTATGGATTTTGCCATCACTACGTCCTCAGGCAGAGAGTTCTACAGTCTAACTGCTCTAACAGTAAAGAACCCTTTTCTATGTTGGTGATGAAACCTGCATTCTTCTAATCGTAGCGGATGCCCTCTTGTTACCGTCGTAGTCCTGGGTATAAACAGATCCTGGGAGAGATCCTTGTATTGTCCCCTCATGTACTTATACATGGTTATTTGGTCGCCCCTTAACTTTCTTTTTTCTAGAGTAAATAGTCCCAATTTTGATAGCCTCTCTGTTTATTCTAGTCCCGTCATTCCATGTACTAGCTTAGTCGCTCTTCTTTGAACCCCCTCCAATACTGTAACATCTTTCCTGAGCACCGGTGACCAGAACTGTGCGCAGTATTCCATGTGAGGCCTGAAAAGTGCCTTATATAATGGAAGGATAATGTTCTCATCCCTCGCCCCTATACCTCTTTTAATGCATCCCAAAACTTTATTTGCCTTTGCAGCAGCTGATTGGCATTGGTTACTCCAGTTTAGTCTACAATCCACTAGTACCCCCAGGTCTTTTTCCATATCACTTTTCCCTAGCAGTGCCCCATTAAGTGTATATTGGTAACATCCATTTTTGCTGCCCATGTGCATAACCTTACATTTATCAACATTGAACTTCATTTGCCATTTTCCTGCCCAAGCCCCCAGCTTATCTAGGTCCGTTTGTAGCCGCACATTGTCCTCCATTGCATTAATTATATTGTATAATTTTGTGTCATCTGCAAATATTGAAATTTTGCTGTGCAGCCCCTCTATCAGGTCATTGGTAAATATATTGAACAGAATGGGACCCAATACTGAACCCTGTGGCACCCCGCTAGCGACGGTGGCCCAATCAGAGTATGAGCCATTTATTACCACCCTCTGCTTTCTATCATTGAGCCAATTTTTTACCCAATTACACACGTTTTCACCCAATCCGAGCTGTCTCATTTTGTATATTAACCTATTATGTGGCATGGTGTCAAATGCTTTAGAGAAGTCCAAATATACGAGATCAATAGATTCTCCCAGGTCCAGCCTAGAGCTTACTTCATCGTAGAAACTGATCAGATTTGTCTGACACGAGCAACCCTTCATGAATCCATGCTGGTGAGGAGTTATTCCCTCGTTCTCCTTGAGGTGCTCATCGATGGCGTCTCTCAGAATCCCCTCGAAAATTTTTCCCGTTACTGAAGTGAGACTTACCGGCCTGTAGTTACCAGGCTCACTTTTGGTCCCCTTTTTGTAAATTGGAACCACGTTGGCAATGCGCCAATTCAATGGTACAACACCGGTCTTGATAGTGTCTAGAAATATTAGGTATAGCGGCCTAGCTATCTCATCACTTAGTTCACTTAGTACCCTTGGGTGTATTCCATCTGGGCATGGCGATTTATCGATTTTAATCTTCTTTAATCGGTTCTGCACTTCCTCTTGCATTAGGTATGACATATTTTGCGAGGGGTTTATTTTATTCCCCTGTATCTCGTGTGGTATTTTCTTTTCGTTTGTGAATACGCTTGAAAAGAAACTATTTAATAGATTTGCCTTCCCTCCATCATCTTCAATGATTTCCCCTGCATCATTTGTTAAAGGGCCAGTGCTCTCCCTGCAAATCCTTTTGCTGTTAATATAGTTGAAAAATAGTTTCGGGTTGCTGTTGGTCTCTTTGGTGATCAGCCTTTCCGCCTCCTCCTTGGCAATTTTGATCCTATCTTTGCATATTTTATTTTTTTCCCTGTACGATTTAAGCGCTTCTTCGCTGCCTTGTTGCTTCAGTAGTTTGAACGCTTTCTTTTTTCGTTTATTGCCCCTTTTACCGTCTTGTCGAGCCACATTGGTTTCCTTTTTGTTGAGATTCTTTTATTTTTAAAGGAAATGAACTGCTCACATGAGGTGATTAGGATCCTTTTAAACTTTTCCCATTTGTCCTCTGTACTGATATTTTTGAGGATGTTGTCCCAATTAATGTTACCGATAGTAGTTCTAAGCTCATCAAATTTTGCTTTACTAAAGTTTAGTTTTTTTGTCGCTCCCTTGAATGACAGCTGGAAGTTGATTATATTGTGGTCACTGTTTCCCAAGTGCCCCTCAAACTGTACCCCCTTTATTCGGTCCGGTTTGTTAGTTAGTACTGGGTCCAGAGTGGCCCTCCCTCTTCTTGGTTCCTGCACCAGTTGGTTCAGATAATTATCTTTAATTACTCTCAAAAACTTATCACCCCTATGAGATTTGCAGGTCTCATTTTCCCATATTATATCTGGATAATTAAAGTCCCCCATTATAATTACTTCATTGCGGTTTGACACCTCTTCTATCTGCCTTAATAGTAAGTTTTCAATTTCTTCTGCTACTTTTGGTGGTCTATAGAAAACCCCTATCAAGATTTTGTTATTTTTTTTCTCCCTTTATTTCTACCCACAGAGATTCCACCTGTTCGTCTCCTACACCTATATCCTCCCGTAGTCTCGGATTTAAGTTCAATTTGACGTACAGACATACCCCTCCCCCTTTCTGGTTCCTTCGGTCTCTTCTGAAGAGATTGTACCCCTGTAAATTCGCCGCCCAATCGCACTTATCATCAAGCCATGTTTCCGTTATTCCAACTATATCATAACTTTCATCAGTGATTCTCGCTTCAAGCTCACCCACTTTACCAATCAGACTTCGTGCATTTGTGGTCATACAATTGATATCGTTATTTTTGTTCTTTAAATTCGTTTTGTTGCTATTGTGCTAATGGCTGACCTCACAGTTCTAACTGTACTAACCCCCCCCCCCCTGCTCGACCCCCATTCCCATTTCTTTGACCCAGGTCGCTAGCTACACTGACTACCCCACTATTTCTCTTTTTGCCCTCCCCCCCGGTCCCTAGTTTAAACACTTCTCTAGCCTTCTAGCCATCATCTCCCCCAGCACAGCTACACCCTCCCCATTAAGATGCAGCCCGTACTAAAATAATTGTTGTTTGGGGAGAGGGAGGGAGAGGGAGAAAGAATAGCGTCACCATGGTCACGGAATTAATTATTGAACATGCCACGGATCAACACATGGAAAATCCTCACAAACAAGAAGAGTGGATCAAGAGAACAGCGGACTTATCCTCGCGGCGCGTGAGAGACTATTTGGGATATGTTTTAGTGTTTTGTATTGTTACTTAAACGTCTTCGGACGAGGAAAATTCAATAAAAAATATTTGAATTAAAAAAGATGCAGCCCGTCCCTACGATAGAGCCTGTAGCCGACAGCAAAGTCAGCCCAGTTCTCCAGGAACCCAGATCCCTCCTTCTTACACCAACTCCGGAGCCACTTGTTTACCTCCCTAAGATCCTGCTGCCTTTCTAGTGTGGCCTTAGGTGCAGGTAGTATTTCCGAGAAAACTACCCTGGAGATCCTCGCCCTAAGCTTGGACCCTAGGTCCCTGAAATCATTTTTGAGGGCCCTCCATTGACTTCTAATTTGTTCATTGGTGCCAACGTGCACCATGAACGCTGGATCCTCACCAGCTCCTCCCAGTAATCTGTCAATCCGATCCGCGATGTGTCAAACTCGAGCGCCAGGAAGACAACACACCGTTCGATGATCCTGGTCTTTATGGCAGATTGCCCTATCTGTCCCCTTAATAATTGAGTCCCCCACCACTAGGACCTGTCTAGCCTGCCCTACGCTCCCCGTCCCCTTCTCACTGGAGCAGTCATCCCCCTGGCGTTCAGAGGACATGTCGTGCTGCAGCGGTGCTGGCTCTGTAATCGCACCCCCCTCATCTGCCAACTTTGCAAACTTGTTGGGTTGTGTAGGAAATTATAATACCAGTGTTTCTGGTGGCACAATGCGCCACACAGCTCTGCTCCATGGTACATGCATTATGATCCCCATACATCACACACAGCTCTACTACACCCCACACCTCACCACACAGCTTGGCTCCTCCCATAGCAGTGACATCACCACAGGTCCTTTAGCCCACTGGCTCTCTGTGGTGGTGGTAGGTTGTTGTTTTCTGTCAGGACTGCTGAGTTGTGTAGAACATTATACTACCAGTGTTTCTGGTGGGCAATGCGCCACACAGTTCTGCTACATGGAACATGCATTATTATCCCCATACATCACAAACAGCTTGGCTCCTCCCACAGCAGTAACATCACCACAGATCCTTTAGCCCACTGGATCTGTGTGGTGGTGGTAGGTTGTTGTCTTCTGTCAGGACTGCTGAGTTGTCTCTTCTGAGATAATAATGGCTTAGTTGTATTCTCATTTTGTTATTCTTGTCCTCCCCTTCCAAGAACCCTAACTGTGTTGCTCTTCTGTCGGTCAGACTCTGTGCTTTATATATGTTGTAGGACCTTTAATGGCAGCACCAGGGGGCGGAGCGAAGATGTTACCAGGGGTGGAGCATGAGAAGCACGCACACACATACCTACAGACAAGTGGTCGTTAGTAAGGATGAGCGAGTATACTCGCTAAGGCACTACTCGTTCGAGTAATGTGCTTTAGACGAGTATCTCCCTGCTCGTCCTTAAAGATTCGGGGGCCGCCGCAGGGCGGGGAGCTGCAGGGGAGAGCGGAGAGGAACAGAGGGGAGATCTCTCTTTCCCTCTCTCCCGCCCACTCTCCCCTGCTCCCCGCCACGACTCACCTGTCAGCCGCGGCGGTCCCCGAATCTTTATGGACGAGCAGGGAGATACTAGTCTAAGGCACATTACTCGAACAAGTAGTGCCTTAGCGAGTATACTCGCTCATCGTTAGTAGTTTGGCTGTCTTAAAGTTAGACAATGCAAATTGAGACTAGATAGTCTGAAAATGTACCAGTTTTATCACTGAATGATAAATGCGTTAAATTTTAAGACTGTCTAGTTTAAGCTTAGAACACCTATTAGTTTAGTTTACGTAAAAAATTGTGCCAAAATTTTGGCTCAATTTGCAACGATTTGATGCAATTTTTGGCACAATTTGGGTCACTTCACTTTTTTGGACAAGTCGGAAAAACTGTCTAAAGACATATGATAAATTTGGCGCAAGCATGTAAGACAGTTTTCTGGTGTACTTTGAATAGTAAATAAGCCCCATTGTGTTTTAAGACAACCCTGAGTAACGTTGGACTTCGGTAGTTCCCAGAAGGTGCTAAAGAGCACCTGCTCGATGTTTTGTTGAACTTAGTCTACTTTTAATTAAAAGTAGATTATGGGCAAAAATCCCAGGCGTGGGGCGTGGCTTAGCCAGCAGAGGAAGTGGTCGCACAGAAGCTCAGCTCCTGTGACCCGGGCGGAAAAAAACCTTTTGTAGGCACACTCGTCCGAGGGAGACACCGCGGAATACCTGCATCAGCAGCTCTGCAGGCTAAGGAGCAGGAGGAGACGCTCCGGACAGTTGAGAGACGCCGGTAGCGGTCGGGGCCTACTTCCGCTAGTGAAGCCGGGGCCTAAATTTCCGGAGGGCCGGGAGGCGTGCGGTGCACCGGAGGCGCGGTGAAACGCTAATCGGCGCCAGCGGCGGACTACCACCCGGAGACCGGAGAGGGACCTCCAGGAACAGGTTTGGAGGTGGTTGCAGGGTCCGCGCTCGTCTCACAGAGCGCTACACAGCGGAGGCCCGCGCAGAGGCGGGAAAAGAGTGAAGTGGCGGCAGTGGCACCTCTGAGACCGGAGGCAGGGGAAACCCCCCCGATACGGGCTCGGGGCATTACTGTTAGTGCCTGGGGATTATGAACAACTGACACCCGAAGGAAATAGAAAACTACCCATCAGGAGTCTGCCATCGGGACTGGGTGCCACTCTCCCCCCCAGTCCCAGTAAAAGGGCAGGCTGAGTGAAGGGCCCCATCGCATGATTAAGATTAAACCGTAACCCTCGCAATGGGTAAAAACAGCAGAGACAAAAGCAACGACTCCTTATCTACACCACGTCCTTCTAAGAGTCAATCAGATATGCAAAAATTCTTAAAAGAAAGAGTTTCAAGATCCCCGTTTCCCTCCAGCAAAAAGTCATTGACTCTAACAGCCTCAGCTCCGCAAAGCAGTGAAAGAGAAGGAGAAGAGTCCTCAGAGGAAGAAGATAATGGCCAAATATCAAAAAGCTTTATGAGGGAATTAATGTCTAACTCTTGTGAGGGTTATGAACATATTAATTTATATATGTATGTATCTTTGATATACGTTTCCGGAGGCTGTAGGCCTAAATTGTACATTCTATTCTGTGTCCTATAAAAAGCTCCTGTACATTTAGGTTAGTACTTAATTACATTAAGTAGAGGTGTAATCTTAAATGTCCATCATGTCTCCAAGAGCTTGTTTATCTCGTTACACTGATCAAAAGGTTGTATGGAATGCTTTGTTTCTTACTGCTGTCTAGGTAGGGCATGTGATTAGAATGTAGAGTGTGATGATAATCAGGGTACCAGACACGATGTCTACATACAAACAAATAAAGCATTGTTTATAGAGAAGACAAAATTATGTACCAGTAAAACAGGTCAACCTCTGTAACACTAGCCTACTGATACGCCTACTATCTTCTGTATAAGAATAAGGCAATGTACACAATAAACTCAGATTGCTTCTAGACACAGGCCTGATCTCTGTGTTTCATAGCTTTCTCATGGCGGCCGCCATAACAGCCTTTGATTTGGAGCCTCACAGCATATTGACGGAACATTGAATTCCTTAACAGAAATTGGCGCCCGATCGCGGGGCTTGATGGAACAAGAGGACCACCTACACCTCGAACCCCCCCGGACCCAGATGGGATAAGGAGCCACTCGGAACCACGGATTGACAAAAACTGCGCAGTAAGGTAAGGTTTTATCTTGCCACAATCTATCCGTGCTTCCTGGCTGCTCCTTTCCTGTCCGAGGGGTAAGAAGTGCATGCCTCTTATAAATCTTCAAGCTTTTTAAGAATTCATATGGTGGGCTGAATATGCTGTGCGGGTGTTTAACTGTTATTGTCTTTATTTGTTACCTTGCATGGTCAGTGTACAGAATATGAAACCCGCTTGCCGATCTCGGGAAGGCATGGTATAAATTGTACCAGGGAAGCCTAAAATTTTCAGGGAGCCTCTTATAGGTATAAGAGAAGTAGTTGAGACGGGGGGAAATAAGCAGGGTTGGGAAGTACCGACACTTTTAGACAAGTGAGGAAGTACTGACACTTAAAGTACTGACAAAAAAAAAAAAAAAATTGTAACTGACATGCAAATGTTTTTGTCTTTATGTGTGTGTATAAATGGAAGGACCTGTATGAGAGTTAGACTGTGTTATATGGTGTATACTGTCCGGTAACCAGAAACGAAATGAAGCAAAAATGACCAAATGCTGAGCCAGACCACAGGGGGTGGAGCTAGGTGATGTAAGGAGATGGGAGGGAAGAACAATAGGAACAGGTCTTGCTCCACCCTACACACAGTCCAGCCTAGGTGAGAAGTGTGTCTCCATTTTAAGTGGATGTTGGTGTATATATATGTATATTGTGGTAATGTATAGAGTGAAGGTCACTCTTAGACTCCATGTTAAGTCTCTCACTTGAACAAATGGAGTGACCAAAGGAGGGGCATCTAATTTTATTCCTGAGACTAGTTGTGTGAGATAATAGCCCAGGATTACCACAGTGTATATATGTATATACAGATTCGTGGAATATGTGGAATTCAAAAATATTGAGTTGTGTTAATTTGAATATTATTGAATTTAGATATTAATATGAGATAATTGTGTACTTGAAACACCTGATAAGTACTTTAGTCAAATTAATAACAAAAGTTCTATTTAAAGTGTATCTCACTTTCAATTAACAACAGTATTTTATTTGAAGAGTGTATAAAGAAAATAATAATAAAAATAATAAGCCTCTTGGTGTACATAAACCGCCAGCCATTGTCCATACTGCTGGTAAAGAGGATAAGCTGCGGAAGACTGCACAGAAAAATAGTGAAACAAACAATTGTTTTATGTGTGTGAAAGAATAAAAATAATAAGCCTCTTGGTGTACATAAACCGCCAGCCATTGTCCATACTGCTGGTAAAGAGGATAAGGTGTGAAAGATAGCTAAAGAAATTGGCAAATGAATATTGGTCCCCATCCCACTTATTAGGGTCCCAATCAACTACAGTATGAACCTTTTATAGTGTCTAACTCTCTTTAAGGCGTAATTTGAACTAAGTCTTGCTCCTTGCAGCAATATATATTAATGGCGCTGTGAACCGGATTACGCAGAGAGTAATACACTAGTTTGTTTTAAAGGAAAATTTTGATAAACTGATAGTTGAAGAATTTCTTGTGATAATCGGGCTTAGTGTGAAAATGTCGCTGTTTAAGAAAATCCGCAATAGTACGAAAATGTCGGTAGCTAAGAACAAAGAAGTGTCCGATGAATTGTTAATAATGCCAGGGTGGAATAAAGCCCCCTATAATATATTGGCCGCTGAGTGGTCACAGTGTGGTGAATATCAGTATGTGAGTAGAAATGGGCATAAGTTGTATTGTGTTTGTCATTGGGTAGCCTATTCTGAGCGAATTGTGTAAAAACCGCGGTACTAAGAGTTTTTCTTATCTATACATAATTCGCTCATTATTGGAAGTCTGGTGTACAGTAAATACAATCCCAATTTCTACTTCACATATTATCAGTCCGTATAGGAATGAATAAAAAACCCCTTAGTGAGTGTGAATTTGCAGTTTTGTAAGGTGGGGGCAAGTGTATTACATTCTGGGTTAATCTTAAATAGACAGCCCAGGTTAGTTACACACAATAGAAGATGGTCACAGGCAGTGGAACCTGTTATACAGCTTTGCTATCTGTCTGGACAAGTTTCTGTGTTCTATAGAAGATAAGATAAATTTCAAAGGGTGGGGAGTACTGGGCTTTAGAAGACCTACTTGTCTTTGCAAAGGAATCTGAATTAAGAATTGGTTATATTTGGCTACACAGGAAGTATGTTGTATTATATATATATATATATATATATATATATATATATATACTGTTCAGTAGCTGAAAATGAAATGAGAAAAGAATTCAAAGATGTTCTCTCATTGTCGGGTCAGTTCCCTCTTCCATCTTCACCCCCTCCTTCATCTCAATTCCAACCGTCTCCTCCCCACCCTATGCCAAGTCATCCACTCCAAGGTCAAACATTGGACTGGAGGGATGGACCTGCTGGCATTGTGGACAACAGAACCCGGATTGGAGAGAGAGCTGCCCTGCTTGCGGAGCTCCTCGGTGCAAACCGGTTATGCCTATGCTCACTAGATCCTAGGCTAGTGAGTGAAAGCATGAGAAGGAGGACAAGGAGGAGATGCAGGAGTATATGTAAAACAGGGAAGGCAGTGGGAACTATAATCTAAAATTATGTGAAAGACTATTGTGGCACAGATTGGGATAAAATTAAACATAGAGAATTGAGAAGTGGTAAAATATTTTTAATTTGTCTGAAACATTGGGGAAAAAAGAAAAAAAAATTGAGAGAATCCTCCTTGTCTCTTTCTAATATCCCACAAAGAGAAGGAAGAAAGTGTAAAACAATTCTATGCCCCCCCTTCAACAACGTTTGTCAGATCTGGGATATAGGGGCATAGAAGAGATGGGTAAACATGTACTTAGTATGGCCTTTGTAGAAGGTCTATTGAAATCCCTAAGGTCATAGATAATAAGCCAGAGTGGAGACAGTCTGAATCTCCGGCCCTTTTTCAGACAAAAGGGCATTTATGTAACTGTCCTGCAGGCTTGGACTCCGCCTGAGGGGACTGTGCTGTTGCAATATGTTAATGACTTTCCAGCTTTGTGCTGAGGATCTGAAACATGTCAATCTGCATCTATTTCTCTTCTAAAAAAAAAAAAAAAAAATCAAAAATTTTTTTTTTTTAGCATAAAATGGCTGCAAGGCTTAAAAAGGAAAAATTACAGCTTTGTAAACAAAAGGTTGTTGTCTAGCTCAAGAAGGCAGACATCTCACAGAACGACACAGGGCTGCAGTTCAAGCCATTTCTGTATCTTCTTCTGCTGCCAAAGCTTCGCACCATTTTGGGACTTGTCAATACTGCCGCCCCTGGCCTTTCATGCGACAGCAGTATTGACGCAAAAACATGGAGAACGTCCACGGTCACTTGGGTATTACTCCATGAGATTGGATCCGGTAGCCCGAGGAGCCCCCTCCTGTGTCCGTGCGGTAGCAGCAGTACAAGCAATGGTTGACAAATCTTCTGAGTTGGTCCTGGACTACCCCCTAGTGGTTCTCACCCCTCATGACATCCAGAGTATACTCACCCAAGTACAACCTAAACACCTGTCTCTAGCTCGTCAAATAAGGTTGCAATGTGCTTTGCTCATGCCCCCCCTTTAATATTTCTTTTCAATGGTGAACCCGGCTACTCTTCTTCCAATCGAGTATCCTGTTTCAAATGGGGGAGGGGGAGGCATAGGTGATCAAATGGGGGAGGGGGAGGCATAGGTGATCTATGTATTACAGATCAGCTATTTTTAAAAATTTTTGCAAATAAGAAAGTGATCTATTTAGAATAGAATATCAGCATGATTGTCCAGCATTGATGCAACAAGAAAAGTTTAAAGAGTTATTGAAACCCCTTGTTAATACATATTTTGTGTTGTTTTTATAGATTGGACCAGGGTGATTGATGACTCCACACCAGATATGCAGTGTTCACACAACAAGATCTCTAAAAGCAGAATGCCTCCGCATGTCTCAGTACAAGAAGCGGAACTGAAGGCCCTCACTGAGGCGTGTAGAGTGACAGAAGGTAACCATTTACACTGACTACTGGTATGTATTCGGCATAGATCATGGTTACGGCCCAATATGGAAGGCCAGACATTTTTAAACTTCTGTAGGACAACCCATTGAGAATGGTGTAGCAGTACAGAACCTTATGAAAGCCCTACTCCTACCAGACAAAGTAGCAATCCTGAAGGTGAAAGCTCATACTAAAGCCAACAGTGCAGAAGCAAAAGGCAACGCTCTAGCAGACTTCAGCGCAGACAGCGGCCCTCAAGCCGTGGAAGAAAGAAGAAAAGAAGATACTGACCGCACAAGTCAGAGACTATGATTTGGACTTTGATAAAAATTTGAACATTGATGTACTAAAGACATTACAGTCACAAGCCAGCAAAGAAGAAAAAGATAAATGGACTAATATGAGAGCAGTAGAACAGGGTGGCGTATGGCAAACAGTCAGTAACTTGCCTACCACGATCCCTGTACCCCATGATGGCCCAGCTGATCCATGGAAAGACTCACCTATCGAAGGCAGCTATGTTACCTACGCTTGAGAGAGAAAGGGTTGCCCCCTGGGTTCTTTGTAGCTGCTACATCATTTGTCCAGTTTTGCATGAGCTATGCCGTAAGCAACAGGGTAGAAGTAAATTGACCACAAAGGCACTTGCCAGGACCACTCTACCCATTTCAGGGATTGCAAATTGACGACATTCAGCTCCCACGTGTTGGGAAGTATGAATATGTGCTTGTTGTTGTTGATGTTTTTCAGGTTGGAGGCGTACCCTGTAACAAAAGTAAATGAGCAGGTAACCGAAAAGAAGCTCATGAATAAGGTAATCTGCAGATACGGGGTACCAGAGGTAATCGAGTCAGATAGAGGTACACATTTCACAGGTGAAATAATGCAACACTTCATGTCTGCCCTGGGTAACTCCCAGGCATTTGACACCCCTTATCATCCACAAAGAGCCAGAAAACCATATTGCATTATAATATTTCTCTTCAGGCTATGAAACCCTGCACCAGAGGAAAACGAAAATGGTATGATACCCTATTAGGGGGAATTGGTACAGGTGTAGGGGTTCTGAACTCTATAGATTTAGAGGTGATGAAGAATAAAATGGCTGGGGTAGGACAGGATGTTTCTAGATTGATAAATGTTCAGGCACAATGCATGCCTTCCTTGTTCCTCCCCCGATGTCTTGCATTAAGATATGATAAGGATGTATTAACGCTTTTTAATCTGGTTTTGCGGTTTAAAAGGATTTGTTTGTAAATATGAGTAAATTCATGAACTATACACAATGTAGCCTGGAATATGTATATATGATTCACGAGAGGGACAAAGCAGTCAGATGTGATGACAAATAATGAAAAATTGTGGAGAAATATTCTCAATAATGTAATTCCAGTAGCATCCTGGATACGGCACGGGGCTGATGGTGTAGAATGCTCTGATGAGTATAGCACTGGGGAAATGATTTTATGATGTAAAGGACACAAGCCTGATGTGTAAGTCTGTAGTACTACCTGTGGTGTTCGGACCGCCTCTATATGCTTTACAATATTGGTTGCCCAAGTTCACAGGTATGATGATTTATAGTGAAAATAAAACCCATGGTATAGAGAACTGTGAAGAAACACTGGATGGCCTAGCATGCGGACGGAGTACAGCCGCATATGAGCCATGTTTCCAGCAGCCTTCCATCAGCATATGTGATTGGACGGTGTTACCTGCTTCTTCTATATGCTGATGGAAGTTGGCCCCCAATATATATTCTTTGTTGCCAACCGAACTGGAACCACCAGTATGTATAATCTCACCACTCCATTATCTGGATGTATACAGAACATATCGGTGATACATTGGTTTACAGAAGCTTACACCTTTTTGCCAGATGCTGAAGCAACATTAAGGTACTAGTGGTACCCAGATGCTATCCCTATGTCAACTCTGACAGTATCCTTGGGAAGAATTGTAAGACTAATGATAGATACTGAACACCTTTAAAAGCATTTGGATGTTACTAACCTCTCCCTTATGGAATTAGAAAAATGTATGGGTAGGAGATAAGCTAGTCAGCCTAGGTATTGAGATCCAGGTAGACACAGAGTATAACCGGTATGATATTTTTACTGAATGGTCACCTATTGCAGGAAAGATGATGGATTTTATGTTTCACCCTTTACTAATACTGTTTCTTTTGTTCATTCTTTTGAGTGTTTGCAATTTATGGACATTCTGTGGGATACGGAGACAAGCAAATTATCTGGAATCGCTCCCTCTACGATATCGTTAAAACAGTCATACGTAAAAGAGCAACAACAGTGGGGATCCGGCGAAGAGGATAGAAAGACCGGCAGGGGTGGCTTAGCACCCTTGATAGTACCACTACAAAGGCTCTTTTCAAGATGGACTGTTTCAAAATGGGGGATTGTGAGGGTTATGAACATATTAATTTACATATGTATGTATCTTTGATATACGTTTCCGGAGGCTGTAGGCCTAAATTGTACACTCTATTCTGTGTCCTATAAAAAGCTCCTGTACATTTAGGTTAGTACTTAATTACATTAAGTAGAGGTGTAATCTTAAATGTCCATCATGTCTCCAAGAGCTTGTTTATCTCGTTACACTGATCAAAAGGTTGTATGGAATGCTTTGTTTCTTACTGCTGTCTAGGTAGGGCATGTGATTAGAATGTAGAGTGTGATGATAATCAGGGTACCAGACACGATGTCTACATACAAACAAATAAAGCATTGTTTATAGAGAAGACAAAATTATGTACCAGTAAAACAGGTCAACCTCTGTAACACTAGCCTACTGATACGCCTACTATCTTCTGTATAAGAATAAGGCAATGTACACAATAAACTCAGATTGCTTCTAGACACAGGCCTGATCTCTGTGTTTCATAGCTTTCTCATGGCGGCCGCCATAACAGCCTTTGATTTGGAGCCTCACAGCATATTGACGGAACATTGAATTCCCTAACACTCTCTACGGCCAATCAGAAATGACCTCACAGAAATCAAAGATGAAATTAAGGCCATGACAAAAAGGGTGGAGACCCTCGAATCTTCTTCTTCCAAGATTATCCAACACTCTGTCGAAATAGCCCATCTCGTAAGAGAACACCACCAACATCTAAACCAAGTTCTTATATTACAAGAGGACATTGAAAACCGTAATAGACGGAATAATATAAGATTGAAAGGTCTCCCAGAATCGTGGGCGTCTGAAGCATTACCAAAGATTGCCGCAGAACTGTTCACCCTTCTTGTAGGTCAAGACAGAGCATCATCTATCTCTATTGAGCGGATTCACAGATCCCTGAGACCTATGCCCACGGGCGCAGAACCGCCAAGAGATATAATATGCAAACTCCTAAACTTCCCAGATACACAAGCGATATTAAACGCCTCCAGAACCATCAAGGATTTACGGTATGAAGGGGCATCTATACAAGTGTATCAGGATCAACAACTTTAGCCAAACGCCGGCTGATGAGACCATTACTAGAGGCACTCCGGGCCAGAGACATTCGCTACTCGTGGCTCTTCCCATTCGGATTGGGAATAAATCTAAGAGGCCGGAGGATAAATATCCGTTCCCCTGAGGATCTTCAAAAATGCTGGCATCTACTAGAAATTGAGCCAATCGAGATTCCGTGTTGGCTACCGCTACCTGAACCAGCGATTCTCCCAGAGCTACCCAGCGTGGACTCAGAGCCTCCCCAGGGGAGTTCACGATCCCCTAGGGAAAAAAAGAAAAGACCCAAGGATGCTCCACCGAGGGAAGACACCTGAGAAGGAAGGGAGCTGCCAACCCTACCACCCTGAGAGTAGGGGTCAATGACGTTGTCTATGGAAACCCCTATAGTTATCTGTTGACATAACAAGAAGGACTTTTTTCTTTACCTCTGCATATTTTGCATAAGTGATGGGGCCTGACCACATGGCACAGGCCCAGTTTAAGATAGCTACTTACTGTTCTTGTTCACCTATTTAATTACTGTCTCAGTTGAGAGCTCACAGGTAGAACTACCACACCCCCTGAATATATTCTGAGTACAAGAGCAGCTAGATTAGATCAGCTGCGGTACCCCGACAGAGATCTCTCAACTGACACAACTTTGATCTGTGTGTAATCTACCTCGACCCTCTTACCTGTGTCCCCACTCCCGACCTTAACACTCCTACCTACCCACCCCCCACCTGCTCTCGATAGGAAAGCATCTGATCTGTACAGCTTAAGAATTAACTGTTCTGATCTTTCTTGTCTCTCTTAAAAATACAGGCACGGTTCAGGAGAAGGCAACCGGAATGGCTCTCACCCGTGTTACTACGTTCAACGCCCGGGGTCTAAATTTGCCGCGCAAGAGACACAGTGTGATACAGCTGCTAAAAAAATGTAAGACAAAAATTCTTTTTATACAAGAAACACACTTCAAAAAGGACAGACAATTTACACTTCCGGGGTTGGTATTTCAGCAATACTTCCACAATTCGCACCCAAATTCAGCGTCTAAAGGGGTAACCATAGGACTCCATAAATCAGTCCCATTTAATCTAGACGCACAATACCAAGACGAGGAGGGTAGAGTCCTTTTTCTAAGGGGGTCCATTAACAATCTAAAGCTGACAATTGCAAATATCTATGCCCCAAATTCCGACCAGATCCCCTGGCTGATAAAGCAGTTGGATATTCTTAAGCAATTTGCCAGTGGACATATCATACTAGGAGGAGACTTAAATATTACATTAAATCCGCTCCTAGATTCTTCAACAGGACGCTCACAAATTTCACAGGTAAAATTAAAAAGGCTACAGCGCTCCATATTGGAGTTGGGGGTCCTGGACACGTGGCGCTCCCTCCACCCCTCCACAAAGGATTTTTCTCACTACTCTCAAGTCCATTCCTCCTTCCAGAGGTTGGATTACATACTGACCTCCACGGGACTCCTGACCCATTTGAAAAAGGCAACTATAGACCCCATCACTGTCTCGGACCATGCCCCGATTCATTTAGACATCAATTTACCGGACTTTGCCCCGGGAGAATGGAGATGGCGTCTGAACGACTCCCTCCTGGACCCTCTGGAGGAAAGACTAAAAATAGGAGAGCAGCTTGAGGAATACTTCAAGAATAACTCAGACGGTAGTGTAGAAACGCCTATGGTCTGGGAAGCCCATAAGGCATTTGTTAGAGGGTTGTTGATAGCCTTGGGCTCATGGGTAAAAAAACAAAAACAAAAAGAAATTGATAGATTACTGCTCCAAATTTCAAAACTCGAACACACAACAAAACAATCCCAGACCAAACAGAACCTGGAAGGCCTCAAATGCCACTTAATTGAAAAGTTTAATAAAAAACATATCTATATTAAACATGCTGCTTACGCGCACGGTAACCGAGGCAGTAAGCTCATGACCTCGCTTCTTAAAAAAAGTAAGACAAGGAATGCTATCCTAAGTATAAAATCACAATCTGGACCGCGGGTTACCTCGACACAAGATATAGCCAAAGAGTTCCATCTCTTCTATTCAAAACTGTATAATCTTGAAGAGAGAGCATCTCCCCAGGCCAAACAGTTTCTGGCTTAGAGGATTGATGCGTTTCTGAGATCCCTAAAAATACCAAAATTGAGTGAAACAGAGGCGACATCCCTTCTGACCCCAATCTCAGGGAAAGAGGTGGAGGATGTCCTGAACTCCTTTGCTCATGGGAAAAGCCCAGGGCCTGATGGCCTTTTAATTACCTATTACAAGGCCTTCAAGGAGCACTTAATTCCCAGACTCACCAAAACGCTCAACGCCCTACTAAAAGGAGCCATTTTACCTAGACAAGCCCAAGAGGCTCATATCACCCTTATCCTGAAGGAGAATAAGGACCCTACACAGTGTGGCAGCTATAGGCCTATATCACTCATCAACTTAGATGTTAAGATATGGGCCAAATTGCTGGCGAAAAGAATGAGTGAATTCATCCCGACATTGATAGACCCGGAGCAACGGGCTTCGTTAGGGGCAGAGAGGGGAAGGGAAACTGTCACAGATTACTCCACGCAATCCAATACGCCCAAGCCCGTAAGATACCGTTGGCCCTAGTAAGCACTGATGCGGAAAAGGCCTTCGATAGAGTAGACTGGGTCTTTATGGAAAGAACATTACTCAGTTTCAACTTCCCCCCGGCCCTCATAGCGGCGATACTGACACTATATTCAAGCCCACACGCTAGGTTAAAAATAAATGAATCATTGTCCCCTCCATTTGAAATTAGCAATGGGACGCGCCAAGGCTGCCCCCTGTCCCCCTTATTATTTATCCTCACAATAGAACCTTTACTACAATGGGTGAGACAGGACCCGATCATGGAGGGGCTGAGAGTTCAGTCAGGCTCCTTGTCGTCAGCGGCATTTGCGGACAATGTCATGTTCGTTATCACTAACCCAGAGAGAAGCCTGCCGAGACTGGTCTCAATTTTACGGGACTTCGGATCTCTATCTAACTTCAAAGTTAATTTCGAAAAATCTACGATCTTAAACATAACGATCCCCGAAACTAGATGCAGGCTCTTGAAGGGTAGCTCCCCGTTTGTATGGTCCGAGACAGTGGTGGACTATTTAGGTATAAAACTCACGAAAAGAACTGGAGACCTTCGGTTGAAAAATTTCGTCCCCCTAATTGACCAAATAAAAACACTACTACGAAAATATGACCTTCCATTCCTCTCATGGTTTGGTAGGAAAAATATCCTAAAATCCTATGTTCTACCTGTAATACTTTACAAGCTACGTATGATTCCAATACACCTCCCGCTAGCCTTTTTTGAATCTATACGTAAGCTATTTTCAGGCTTCGTGTGGAGACAAAAAGGCCCAGACTGGCGTACAAGCTTATGACCAGGAGGAGATCGGAGGGGGGGATGGACTTGCCGAGCGTCCGGGACTACTACTACTCTACTCAAATCGGGTACTGGATGGACCTGACCCGTCCGTCAAGAGACCCGATTTTATACGACCTGGTGAAAGCGTCACATGGGGAATCCTTGACGGATGACTTGTGGCTACCAAAAAGGAGCGTTTATAGAGCTAAGGGATTCAATCCCCTCCTTAACCCCTTCATGACATGGCCTATTTTGGGCTTAAGGACGCAACAATTTTTGGCGGATTTTCTTCTCCGTTTATCAAAAGTCAGAACTTTTTTATTTTTCCGTTGACGCGGCCGTATGAGGGCTTGTTTTTTGCGTGGCGAACTGTAGTTTTTATCGGTGCCACTCTTGGGTACATAGACTATATTATAAAACTTTTTTTTTTTTTTAATGATAGCAGGGAGAGAAAACGCATCAATTCTGCCATAGATTTTTATTTTTTTTTTTTACAGCGGTACTCATGCAGCATAAATGAGACATTCCATTTTTTCTGCGGACCGGTACGGTTACAACGATACCAAAATTCTTACATTTTTTTTAGGTTTTCCCACTTTTCTGCAATAAAAACCCTTTTTCTGGGTAATCTTTTTTTTTTTTCTAAATTGCTGCATTCAAAGTCCTGTAACTTTTTTATTTTTTGATGTACGGCACTCTATGAGGGCTTATTTTTTGCGAGACGAGCTGTAGATTTTATTGGTACCATTTTGGGGTACATACGGCTTTTTTGATCACTTTTATTGCGTTTTTAGTGAGGCAAAATGCTAAAAATTAGCATTTTGCCTCAGTTTTTTAGCGTTTTTTTTTGCGTTTTTTTTCCGTGCACAGTCAAAAGCATGTGCAACTTATTGTACGCGTCGTTACGGACACGACAATACCAAATATGTGGGGGTTTATTTTTTTTTTACCTTTTTTTATGCTAATCTGAGAAAAAGCATTAAAAAAATGTTTTTTTTAACTCTTTTTTTTACATTTTTTAAAATTCTTTTTTCAATCTTTGTTTTTTTTACACTGTTTGTGTACCTCTGAGGGACTTTAACCACTGCCCTGATGATCGCTGGTATAAGGCATGGCAGAGCTACTGCTCTGCCATGCCTTATCGCTTGTACAGCGATTATAGGCACAGGCAATACAGGACGCCAGTGTCTGGCATCCTGTTGCCATGGTGACAGGCCGGGCTCTCGCGATGACATCGCGAGTTCCGGCCGGAGACACAGAGGGAGCCGCGCTCCCTCTGTGAACTCTTTCCCTGCCGCGATCTACTTAGATCGCGGCAGGGAAGGGGTTAACAGCGGGGGATGCATCTCCGATGCCCCCCCGCTGTTGCAGCGGGACGCTGGCTGTGACTGACAGCCGGCTCCCGCTGCGAGAGAGCGCGGGATCTTATGTGATCCCGCGCTATCTCCAGGACGTAAGTTTACGCCCTGTTGCGGGAAGTACCAGGCTGCCAGGACGTAAACTTACGCCCTGCAGCGGGAAGGGGTTAAAGGCCCCTGTGAGGTTTGGGACAAAACCAGAGAGTCATTGGCTCCTACCCCCTCCCCCCTGACACCCACCCGAAGCTTGTGTAGGCTCCTTGAAATCCCCCCAGACCCAGGCTCTCAGAGTATCTGGAAACAGATACAGGGCAGCAGAGTGGAAGATCTGCAGACCCAAGCCCATAAAACACCAGAAGAGATTGCTTTCACACTGACTACCAATCCCAAACTTTCTCTCCTGCAGCGGAGACATATAGAAAAAGTAATAAAAGAATTCTTGGCCAAACACAAATCGATTAGACCTAAAACAGACTTCGAAAAAGCCTTAATAGAGGATAAACCAAGTGGTAGGAGAATCTCTAACGTCAGGAGGAACTTTTTAACCCCTCCTATATCCTCCAAACCGACCTTCCTAACGTCTTGGGGAAAAGAGTTAAAAATTACCCTTTCCACAGCGGAAACTAAGTTAATCCTAAGACTGGCATATGGCCTCTGTCCCTGCATTTTGATGCAAGAATGCCATTACAAACTTCTAGTTCGTTGGTATAAAACCCCCCAATGGCTACACGACTACAAACTTGCACCTGATGATAAATGCTGGAGATGTAAGGCCACAACGGGCTCATATCTCCACATTTGGTGGGAGTGCACGGTAATCGCGCCCTTCTGGAAAGAGGTAGAGAGGGACCTGCAAGTCTTCTCGCCAGGTATAACAATTTCACCGGAAATGGTATTCCTTTGGAGGCCCTCGTCTAGCTTTCATCCGTTTAAAAACAAATTAATAGCATTCCTATTGGATGCAGCAAAAGCGCTGATCCCTCTAAACTGGCTACAACAAAAACCCCCAACTGTCTCACAGTGGAGGGAAAAAGCAGACATGATATGCTGTATGGAAGAGCTAACAAGCTGGAACAGGGGGACTAATGAAGACTTTATTTTAACCTGGCACCCATGGAGAGAGGCCAGGAAGGACCACTAAGCTTGCAGGAAGCTCCCCTGTGGGGAACAAAAACACATTATAAAGACATAGTCGATAACTCCTTTAGCATAGGAAGTCCTGGTAGGGACGGACGGGCAGGACCCCGGGCGTTGAACACGTTGAACACGGAGACACATCCGCGCCCCCCCCCCCCCCCCCCGCTAAGGGGAGCCGGAGCAGAGTGAAGAGAAAGAACCGGGTGAACAAGAGCTATGTATAGAGCCTTCCGGGAGCATTACCGGTAACCAGAATATCCCCCCGCTACTATCCCCACCCTCCTCTTCCCGCCCCCCTCTTTTTTTTTTCTTTTCCTTTTCTTTCTCCCTCTGTGCTCCCTTGGTGCTTATCTCCTGCATCCCTTCCCCCCATATCCTCCTCCCCCCCTTACATGTTTATTCTGTTCGACATACTGGGGCAGTTAACTGATGCAGCAAGTTCCAAGTTACTTAGCAGCCCAAGTTGTGTTTATACTACTATGGAGGATGCCGTAGACTGGGGCCGTCTCTCGGGCCACCATCCAGGTCTAACATGGACGGGACGGGCAGTTGTCAGTAAGACACTGCCCGAGACTTACCGGAAACGCACGATTCACCTGGCTTCTGCCGGAGGACTCTAGAATCTCTTACAGAAATTGGGAAGACCTGGTTGATCTGGCATGAGAGACCCCCCCCCCCCCCTCGTAGATTACTGTTTTACTGCTTTACGGTATTATTTCCTAGCTATTGCAGCAATGACAAACGTTAAACGTTGTACGTACAAGCTTAAAAGAAATGGTTGATTGATTTGTATGTTCTGAAAACAATATGTAAAACTTAAAAATTGTAATAAAAAACTTGATTATTTAAAAAAAAAAATCCCAGGCGTAGAGTACACTTGATAAACTCTGAAAATGGGATTTTCTCAGGATGCATAACAATTATTTTGATAAGCAAGTTCACTAATGAAAGGACAAATGTGCATATCTGATATTTTGAGAGATTTATGTGAAAGATGACGTGGGTCCACCACGATTGTTTACCTTTTGCAAATTCCTGTCTGTGAAATTTCTAATTAGCTACTTAGGGCCCTTTTACATAGGCCGAAAAATCATCCAGAAATCTGTTAAAAATGCATCACACAAAAATCACAAAGCACAAACTTGCAATTTTTGTGCGTTGGTTTTTTAACATTATCAAGTCCTATTGACATTTGCGTTAAAAAAACACAGTAATATCGTGAACGCAAGTGTGAAAGCTCCTAAGAAGAGCTTGGGAGAGATTATTATGGAGTCAACTGAGAACCAGGGTTGCAAACCTGAATTTTTCTATTTTTTTTGGACAAAAATCACAGAAAGACAATATTTTTTAACCCATTAAGGACCAAGCACAGTAAATTTACGGCGCTTAGTCCTGGGTGTTAATCCCAGCCGACAGAAAAAAAAAGAGTGGGGATTAAAGCCCCTGCTTTTGTAATCAATCAGAACCAGGTTAAGTTGTCAGCTGTTAGTCACATCTGATAACCCTGAGGTGGTAGAAGTGGTTTTTAACCCCTTCTGCCTCCTCCTTTCCTCCGCTCAATGAGTGCTATGTACTAAAAAGTGAAATTGGAAGTGTTTCTTCCTCTACACGAGAAATCCCCTACTGCCTGTGTTCCCCATGCTTCACTCCCCCCCTTGTACTTCCTGTACCACCCCCACCCCATTTGTTTCAAACTGATTGTACCTCACATTGTAATTGTTGTATTACTTGCATTTATCCCATGCTTGATAGCGTTGCAGATAACTTGGCGCTATACAAATAAAGATTAATATTATTTTTAACCCAAAGCCGACTCTAACCAAAACCATCGCCGTATGCGCCCTGTAATCCAAAAGCATACATATTATATGTCAAAACATCCGAAACAAAATGACGAACCCATTCTCATACTTTATTTTAGAGTAAATATACTAATTAAAATATATAACTATAAATGTTAAAAAAAATCATTTATTTAGCATTTTCCCCCTAATAAAACTACAGAATTGAAAAAAAGGTAATTGAAAAAGATATTAAAAAATTAGCCCTATATGTCACAAAAAAAAGGTGCAACCAAAATAATTTTGGTAGCGGAAAGAAAAAAATAGGGCAGTGTTAAGAGTGAAGTTCTGTAAATCTCCATTTTGTCTTGTCTCATACACTAACTATGAACTTTAGCCCAATTTTGTTTTTCACCTAAGATGAGGATTCATCTGGGTGTACAGACATTCCTTTGTTCTTTCAGAATCTCTCATGAAATATAGCTTGTTCAGTTATATCAGCATTCCACAGCTTGAAATGTTATAAGTTTTTGTAGATATGTTCTTGTATGTTAGTTTCACATGACAATGAAAACTTGCTTACATGAGTTAATAGTTTCACACAAGACCTTATGTGAAACTTTGGCATAATTTGCCAGCCGCGAGTGGAGAATCGCAATGATTCTCCACTCGTGGACAGGGGGCCAGGGCTTTCCATAGCAACGCTATGGAAAGCTTCAGACGGCGTGATTCGCCGGCGAAATCACTGCCATGGACAGGGGGCCTAAAGCCATGTATGCTCCTTTTTTTCCTTTTTCTTGATAAAAACTCTTCTCTGTAGTAATAAACATAGAATTCTTTGAGATACAACAACCTGTGTATGTCCCTGAATTCGCCAGGCGCGAAAGAATATATATTAATTTGGAACTTGGCAACATATCATTTGGGGTCCCTGGAATATCCCTAACAGGCAGTTAAACTACCACATGGGTAAAATCCCTAAAAAGTGTCTGTTCCTTAAGGGGTAACGGGAATATTGGAATACCATAAAAGATTATAAGTGTTACATGTTTATAGGTCAGTAACCGGTATGTACTTATTACCAGCATTTATAGTGAGCTGTAAAATGATAATTACATTCATAATAATCTGCTTGTGTATCACTAGCCTCAAAAAAATCATGGACGCATCTGTGTTTTTTAAGGAAACTGGAAAAAGTTCCCTATTTTTATGGACTGTCCAGGAATCCTTGTTACCCAATGCAATTGCAAAGTACTAATATCTTCCCATGGCAGCCGGAAAGCTGACAAAGGCCTCCATGTCTGCCATGTAACTCAGTTTATTAGGCCCCGCCTTTGGCAGAGTCTAATAGGCTGCTGTCATGATAGAATGCACTACATAAGTAATGCAGTGTACTATGCTAGCGATCGAACAATCACCTCTCTTGGGGACCCAGAATGCAGTTGACATTGGCGGTATACAGGTTGGGCAGAAGCATGTGACGGCTGCAGCGTTACCGTTCCTGGCATCAGTGCTCGTATCCTGGCTACCATGATGCCAGGAGTTTGGGGATGTGCAGCTGTGGCCTCTGATTTGCTGCAGCAGTCATATATTTCAACCTGGCCTGACTAACTAGAAGTCACCACCAATGCCAGTGCCGGCCGTCAGATGCATCCTTGACACCCAGGAGAGGTAAGTAAACCCTCATTTGTTATTTTGAGCAGAGCCCAGCTGAAGAACGGGGTTTGTTGTAATGACCTTAGTTTTCGCGCAAGTATTACAGGTTTGACATTCTACTTCATTACACACTTTCCAATTAGAATGATCAATTTTTAGTAAAAGTGGACTTTGATAATTTCTTCCCCAAGCCCTTCATTTTCTCTCGTTAGGCAGGCTCTACCTGGACGGGAGCGTATTTACGCATGCATTTGTGCTACATATTTGAGCAATGGGTGTTGAATTTTAGGCCGGCTTCACCTTGGGTGTATTTGCGCACACTAGCAGAGAATAGAACCCATTGATTTCAAAGTGTTCAATCACATGGCAATATTTTCCTGCGCATTTTGGTCGTAAAAAAAGGAAAAAAAAACACATGATTTATTTTTCTGCGCATTTGCGCACTAAAAGTCCCTATGGAGGTCAATGAGGGGTGCAAAATTGCACGCACAATATACTAGGAGATATGTGAAACGCTGTGTAATTGCGCAGGAAAAGGACCATATTTGGAACTCAGATTAGCTATTTCAATCGGTGCATATTTGTTTCCGTACGCAACTGCAAATGCAAAAAAGTTCAGTAAAATTAGACGATGTGTGTGCAAAAAAAGCTGTTCGTTCCACACAAACTCTATGCTCATGCATGCGCAAATAAGCATAAACTTGTACGAATCCAGCCTTTTTTTTTACACTTAGTATATGTGCGTGAGAGCTCCCCCCTGTTACCCCCCCCCCCCGCATCTTTTCACCCGAGTACTGTAGTACTTGAAAATAGTGATGCTCGATCGAGTAATTACTCAAAACAAGTACATTCGCTCATCTCTAGCAATTAAGTTTAATGTGTGAATTTCGTGCACCATAGCATAATAGAACATGCTGCGTTTCAGTGTGACCGAAAGGCGTGCTGAAAAAACACGTGTGACAACCCACTCCAAATAACGGGTTCCATTCACTGCGTATTGCACGCGCAATAAAACACAGCACAAATGCGTTCATGTGAATTAGCCTTTCTTGGGACAGACGCGCACACAACACATCCCTCCGTACACTACTAGCTCGCTGTGTGGCTCTACTACCGTAAAGCATTCACTGCTGTGCACAGCGGAACGACACGACGACAAGCACGACGCGTAGTGTAGGGAGGTCACGTGACATCAGTCTGTATTGGTACACATCACCGCCACGCATATTAGTAGTTTACACTGCGGTTATTCCTGCTGCCGATTCCAGCCAATGAGGTGGCTGGAATCGGCACCATGTGACCTCCCATTGTGCACGAGCAGTACAGTTCAGCTGCCGTGCACGATGAGAGCTGTGCCCGCGCCTCACGTGACCGGTGACGTCACCGGTACTTGAATTTGCCCGCGAATTCCGAGCCTACAGAGGAAGCTGATGGTTGGAGCCTTTTATACTACTTTCAACGTGGGAGAGGAAGATTTCTGCGCTGTGTGGTGAGTACCTACCTGAGATTAATGTGCTGTGCTGCTACGTGTGGTGAGTACCTACCTGAGATTAATGCGCTGTGTGGTGAGTACCTACCTGAGATTAATGCGCTGTGTGGTGAGTACCTACCTGAGATTAATGCGCTGTGCTGCTATGTGTGGTGAGTACCTACCTGAGATTAATGCGCTGTGCAGCTATGTGTGGTGAGTACCTACCTGAGATTAATGCGCTGTGCGGTGAGTACCTACCTGAGATTAATGCGCTGTGTGGTGAGTACCTACCTGAGATTAATGCGCTGTGTGGTGAGTACCTACCTGAGATTAATGTGCTGTGCTGCTACGTGTGGTGAGTACCTACCTGAGATTAATGTGCTGTGCTGCTACGTGTGGTGAGTACCTACCTGAGATTAATGCGCTGTGTGATGAGTACCTACCTGAGATTAATGTGCTGTGCTGCTACGTGTGGTGAGTACCTACCTGAGATTAATGCGCTGTGTGGTGAGTACCTACCTGAGATTAATGCGCTGTGTGGTGAGTACCTACCTGAGATTAATGCGCTGTGTGGTGAGTACCTACCTGAGATTAATGCGCTGTGCTGCTACGTGTGGTGAGTACCTACCTGAGATTAATGTGCTGTGCTGCTACGTGTGGTGAGTACCTACCTGAGATTAATGCGCTGTGTGATGAGTACCTACCTGAGATTAATGTGCTGTGCTGCTACGTGTGGTGAGTACCTACCTGAGATTAATGCGCTGTGCTGCTACGTGTGGTGAGTACCTACCTGAGATTAATGCGCTGTGTGGTGAGTACCTACCTGAGATTAATGCGCTGTGTGCTGAGTACCTACCTGAGATTAATGCGCTGTGTGCTGAGTACCTACCTGAGATTAATGCGCTGTGTGCTGAGTACCTACCTGAGATTAATGCGCTGTGTGGTGAGTGCCTACCTGAGATTAATGCGCTGTGTGGTGAGTACCTACCTGAGATTAATGCGCTGTGTGGTGAGTACCTACCTGAGATTAATGCGCTGTGTGGTGAGTACCTACCTGAGATTAATGCGCTGTGTGGTGAGTACCTACCTGAGATTAATGCGCTGTGCTGCTACGTGTGGTGAGTACCTACCTGAGATTAATGCGCTGTGTGGTGAGTACCTACCTGAGATTAATGCGCTGTGTGCTGAGTACCTACCTGAGATTAATGCGCTGTGTGCTGAGTACCTACCTGAGATTAATGCGCTGTGTGGTGAGTACCTACCTGAGATTAATGCGCTGTGTGCTGAGTACCTACCTGAGATTAATGCGCTGTGTGGTGAGTACCTACCTGAGATTAATGCGCTGTGTGCTGAGTACCTACCTGAGATTAATGCGCTGTGTGCTGAGTACCTACCTGAGATTAATGCGCTGTGCGCTACGTGTGATGAGTACCTACCTGAGATTAATGCGCTGTGTGGTGAGTACCTACCTGAGATTAATGCGCTGTGTGCTGAGTACCTACCTGAGATTAATGCGCTGTGTGCTGAGTACCTACCTGAGATTAATGCGCTGTGTGCTGAGTACCTACCTGAGATTAATGCGCTGTGTGGTGAGTACCTACCTGAGATTAATGCGCTGTGCGCTACGTGTGGTGAGTACCTACCTGAGATTAATGCGCTGTGTGATGAGTACCTACCTGAGATTAATGTGCTGTGCTGCTACGTGTGGTGAGTACCTACCTGAGATTAATGCGCTGTGCTGCTACGTGTGGTGAGTACCTACCTGAGATTAATGCGCTGTGTGGTGAGTACCTACCTGAGATTAATGCGCTGTGTGCTGAGTACCTACCTGAGATTAATGCGCTGTGTGCTGAGTACCTACCTGAGATTAATGCGCTGTGTGCTGAGTACCTACCTGAGATTAATGCGCTGTGTGGTGAGTGCCTACCTGAGATTAATGCGCTGTGTGGTGAGTACCTACCTGAGATTAATGCGCTGTGTGGTGAGTACCTACCTGAGATTAATGCGCTGTGTGGTGAGTACCTACCTGAGATTAATGCGCTGTGTGGTGAGTACCTACCTGAGATTAATGCGCTGTGCTGCTACGTGTGGTGAGTACCTACCTGAGATTAATGCGCTGTGTGGTGAGTACCTACCTGAGATTAATGCGCTGTGTGGTGAGTACCTACCTGAGATTAATGCGCTGTGTGCTGAGTACCTACCTGAGATTAATGCGCTGTGTGGTGAGTACCTACCTGAGATTAATGCGCTGTGTGCTGAGTACCTACCTGAGATTAATGCGCTGTGTGCTGAGTACCTACCTGAGATTAATGCGCTGTGTGCTGAGTACCTACCTGAGATTAATGCGCTGTGTGCTGAGTACCTACCTGAGATTAATGCGCTGTGTGGTGAGTACCTACCTGAGATTAATGCGCTGTGCGCTACGTGTGATGAGTACCTACCTGAGATTAATGCGCTGTGTGGTGAGTACCTACCTGAGATTAATGCGCTGTGTGCTGAGTACCTACCTGAGATTAATGCGCTGTGTGCTGAGTACCTACCTGAGATTAATGCGCTGTGTGCTGAGTACCTACCTGAGATTAATGCGCTGTGTGCTGAGTACCTACCTGAGATTAATGCGCTGTGCGCTACGTGTGGTGAGTACCTACCTGAGATTAATGCGCTGTGTGGTGAGTACCTACCTGAGATTAATGCGCTGTGTGCTGCTGTGTGGTGAGTACCTACCTGAGATTAATGCGCTGTGTGCTGCTGTGTGGTGAGTACCTACCTGAGATTAATGCGCTGTGTGTGGTGAGTACCTACCTGAGATTAATGCGCTGTGCTGCTACGTGTGGTGAGTACCTACCTGACATTAATGCGCTGTGTGTGGTGAGTACCTACCTGAGATTAATTCGCTGTGCGCTACGTCTGGTGAGTACGTCACCTGAGATTTGCGCGACGCCACCTGACGCAACCTCTCTTTTTTTGCAGATTTGTGCGCTACGTGGGGAGACGCGGCCACCCGAGATTTGTGCGCCTTTTTTTGGCAAACTTACGTGTGGAGATGATCCTGACGTTTGGACGCGTTTTGAGAAGAATTTCGCTTCGCTTGCACACAAGCTGACATAACTCGTCGAGGTAAGCTGCTGCATCTGCTAAAATTTTCATTGCGTGCATCTGCTCATACGTGCTTATTTTGCGCATATTTGCAGGTTTTCGCTTGCGTGTGTGTGTACGTACGTATATATAATATATGATTCTTCTGACCAGGTTGGGGGAGTAGTGGTCAATGTAAGTGGGTAGAGCGGATCTAGGGATCAGTAATACTGGTGTGATGTGACTGTTAACCTGCTGATTTTTCGTTATTTCCTGCAGATCTGACGTCCTTGAGAATGGGAAGGCTGGCGGACAGTGAAGAGACCCTCGACGTTCAGCAATCTTGAAACCCTTCGTTTTATGGACTGCTTTTTGCCGGTGACTCACTTTTTTTTTTATAAGCTTTTTGGAGTATCCTGAAAAACTGCGCAATATTTTACACCAATTGAGTAAACAGAAAAGATCCCCAAACACAGCGGCCTTTGGTTTATCAGGGAATGACACTTGGTGTAAAATCCACATTTTTAATAAATAATAAAACGTGATTTGAATTTGTTTTTTTGTTTTACCTTATTTATGTTTTCAGGCTCCTGATTACCCACGCTGTAAAGCCGGCTGCGACGAGCTCCGCCATGGAATTCCGGGGCGGAGCCCATCACGGCAGCCCCAAGAGACCCCAATACTTACCTCTGGTTCCGGAGTCCCGCATGACGCCTCAGTGCGCATGGGTAATAGAGCGTGAGACGCACCGCAGCGGCATGTGACGCGGCTGGCGGTAGGCGTAGAGGCGGTTTCACGCTATTTTCCGCTGTGCTACAGCGGAAAATAGCGTGAATGGACGGCTTCCACAGACTGCAATGGAAGCCGTCCGCGCGTATACCCGCGGCATTTTACGGTGCGGAATTCCGCTGTGAAATTACGCACCGTAAGCATTGAGCTATTAGGTTGAATACCGTGTTTCCCCGATAGTAAGACACCCCCCGATTGTAAGACGTATCGGGGGTTTCAGGGGGGGTCGGCCAATGTAAGCCGTACCCTGAAAGTAAGACATATGTCTTACTTTCGGGGAAACACGGGGGTATTGCCGCCTCCCTCTCATCTACGGTAGCTGCGCGCCGCCCCCCCTCCATACGTCACCGCGTCTGCCACCTTTGGCCTCATGTCCACGGGGAAAATCAGGCCCGCTACGGATTCTCCATGTAGAATCTGCAGCGGGTCCCTCCTGCCCCGCGGACATGAGCGCTGAAAATAGGAATAAATCAGAATTAACTTGCCTCTCACACGCTCCGGATACTTCCTTCGCTGCGGCGTCATCTTCTCTCGTCGCGGCCGGATCTTCTTTCTTCGGCTCGGCGGATGTGCATGATGACGTCGGTGACGTGCCCCACACATGCGCCGGGCCGAAGCAAAATGATCCGGCCGCGACTGAGAGAAGATGGCGCCGCGGCGAAGAGAAGAACCAGAGCGTGTGAGTACAATTTGATTTTTGTGTCCCGGGAGACCCGCATGAAAATGGAGCATGGTCCAGATTTTTTCATGCTCCATTTTCCAATATAAGACATACCCCGAAAGTAAGACATAGTGGGGCTTTTGGGGATAAAAAGAAAGTAAGACACTGTCTTACTTTCGGGGAAACACGGTAGATCCGTCTGTGGGAAGGAGCCTTAAGGCCTCATGTCCACTAGCAAAATGGAATTGCGGTTTCCGCAGCGGATTTGCCCCTAGGGAATCATTGGCCATCCCGTCCATTAAACTGATTTTTGCACCCGCGGATGGAATTTCAATAGAATTGCGTTTTTCATGCGTGGGAGAAAAAACCGCGGCATGCTCCATTTTACCGCGGATCGGCCACATTGCTATCACATTGACAGCAATGTGTGCGTATATCTGCATGAAAATTATACAATTGAAAGCTGATTCTACGCGGATTGTATTTTTCCAGTGGACATGAGGCCTAAGGCCGCCTGCAGACGGCCGTGTCGCATCCAGCTGCTCGCAACAGGACCCGACCTGAGCGCCTGCAGAGAGCAGTGCGGAACTCGCCCGCTCCCGCAGCTCTGTCTCATGTGCCAGCAGACGACACATGCGCAGAGCCGGCAGCCAGCGAGTGGCGTTTCTGTACGGGGCTCTGCGAACCCCGCACAGAATTAGAGCATGGCGCGGTTTGTTTTCTGTGCGTGATTTCACGTAGACAAACCACGGCCTTCTGCATAGGATTGCGTATTGAAATGCAATCCTATGCAGGCGTGTACAGCCGGAAATGTATGGTACTGCGTCTGGCATAGACTGAAGTGGCAGCAGTGCGCACTCGTCATCAGCTGATTGGCAGGGATTCTGGGAGGCAGATCACCACTTCACTGCGCATAGATCATCAGTACTGGAGTCCCAGGGAACCCTTTTAACCCCTTGCCACCGCAGCACGTGAATGTATGTATATGTTAGGAAGCAGCTTTCTGGAATGGACTTGCATCTACATCCTACAGATCTGAGCCCACACCATCTACTGCTGAAGACTGTTGCTAATGACAGTTGGCCTCCCGCAGCCACAGAGGGGATGGGTGAGACAGATTCCCGCTGTTAACCCTTTCCAGTCCAATGTCGGGCCTGCCCCGACATCATAATTTCCCTCCAATGTCGGGGCAGGCCCGACACTGCAGTGCAGGAGTGGATCTGCAACCGATCATCAGGCACATCGGGTGCAGATGCACTCCTGCACTGGTCCTCATCGAAGACCCCCGAGGAGAAGGCAGAAAGGGATTTTAATCCTTTCTGCCTTCTCCTTTACACATTACTTAGCGCTATGTAATGCATAGATTCTGGCCGGCGATCATGTGACCACCGGTGTTACCTGACCCCAGCAGTCACATGATCGCCGAACCGGGAGGCAGGAGAGTACTGAAGACGCCGGACAGGTAAGCAGGTCCCTCCCTGCACCCTCCTGAACTCTGTCAGCTCAGGAGGGTGCAGGGAAAGTGTATTTTTTCTCACCCATTCTCCCCAGAACCAATTCATTTGGAGCTGGGGAGAATGGGTGAGAAAAAATAAGTGGATTGGAAAGGGTTAATGCTTTGCATGCAACGATTGCTCTTATTTCATTAGGTTTTTGTATGTAATCAGATATACTTCAGTCTAAGCCGACCTGAGTATAAGCCAAGGTACCAACTTTTACCCCAAAAACCTGGGGTCAATTATTGACTTGAGTATAAGGCAAGGGGTAATATTAGGTACCTCGGCTAACACTGGGATCGGCTATACTCGAGTATGCATTGTGGCTGCTGCTACAGGCCAAGTGGGCAGTATTGTCCGGGTCTCCTGGACTCATGGTTAGTGTAGGGACTAGCGGTATAACCAGGAGCTTAGAAGTTCCCCCCCCCCCCCCCCCCTTTAGCACAGGGTTAGTTGCATGGATTCCATGTGAATCTCCTGTGTTTCCTGTGTGCATGTATACTACTAGACTACTACTCCTTAGGTCACGATGGTGTTGGCAGTCTGCTAAATCTGCCCACACGATCATAACAGTCTGTTCAGAAAGCCACATAGTACTGATTACATTTTGGGTCCCATTTGTGCATACTAACATAACATTAGGGCCAGAATGGGTACATTTCTGAAAACAATACAAACAGGGGTATCCATTTTGGGGTGTCAGTGCACATGAAAATGATGATTTTTGGTGGAAAAAATTTAGAATAGCACATTAGCCGAAATAAAGCCTTATTATAATTTTTTTTATCATAATTCCATTAATTCCTGAAAATGTGGGATCTAAATACTCCTCACACCACTCAGTGAACATAAAGGGGTGTACTTTGTAAAATAGGGCCATTTTAGGGGGTATGTATTCTGACACCCACGAGCCTTTGCAATCTTGGCTCGGTGGAGGAAAAAGGATTTAGCAAAATGAGGAAAAATGAGGTTCAACTTGAATGTCTCCAAAATGGTTCCAAACAAAAGATGTTTTTGCAAATGTGCGTCCAGAATAAAGTGAACAGATGGAAATATATGTTGGCAAGGATTTGTAGAGTATGCTTGCACATATGAGATATAACATTTGCAAATGTTAAAAAATTACAATGTCTTCAAAACTGTCAATATTCTTAATTTTAATTAATATACCCAACTTCTAACTGCCCATTTTTACCACTTAAACGAAGTACAACAAGGCACAGAAAAAAAACAATGTAAGAATCACTTCGATTTGCAAACATGCCCATCTTGAAAGCGTCCTACTGAGCCAACATCTAGGACCGTCAGTCTCTGCTGCTTCAACAACGATTGTGAGCAAACGCAGTGTGGTAATCTGGAAATAACTTATCAGCTCACCTGTAAAGAAGAAGGAAAAAAGTTTGCAAGAAAATAAATAAAAGCTTAGTCTATCCAAAAATACAAAAAAAAAAAAGGTGAGTCACCGGCAAAAAGCAGTCCATAAAACGAAGGGTTTCAAGATTGCTGAACGTCGAGGGTCTCTTCACTGTCCGCCAGCCTTCCCATTCTCAAGGACGTCAGATCTGCAGGAAATAACGAAAAATCAGCAGGTTAACAGTCACATCACACCAGTATTACTGATCCCTAGATCCGCTCTACCCACTTACATTGACCACTACTCCCCCAACCTGGTCAGAAGAATCATATATTATATATACACGTACACACGAAAACCTGCAAATATGCGCAAAATAAGCACATATGAGCAGATGCACGCAATGAAAATTTTAGCAGATGCAGCAGCTTACCTCGACGAGTTATGTCAGCTTGTGTGCAAGCGAAGCGAAATTCTTCTCAAAACGCGTCCAAACGTCAGGATCAACTCCACACGTAAGTTTGCAAAAAAAGGCGCACAAATCTCGGGTGGCCGCGTCTCCCCACGTAGCGCACAAATCTGCAAAAAAAGATAGGTTGCGTCAGGTGGCGTCGCGCAAATCTCAGGTGACGTACTCACCACACGTAGCGCACAGCGCATTAATCTCAGGTAGGTACTCACCACACGTAGCACACAGCGCATTAATCTCAGGTAGGTACTCACCACACATAGCAGCACAGCGCCTAAATCTCAGGTAGGTACTCACCACACAGCGCATTAATCTCAGGTAGGTACTCACCACACAGCGCATTAATCTCAGGTAGGCACTCACCACACAGCGCATTAATCTCAGGTAGGCACTCACCACACAGCGCATTAATCTCAGGTAGGCACTCACCACACAGCGCATTAATCTCAGGTAGGCACTCACCACACAGCGCATTAATCTCAGGTAGGTACTCACCACACGTAGCGCACAGCGCATAAATCTCAGGTAGGTACTCACCACACAGCGCATTAATCTCAGGTAGGTACTCATCACACAGCGCATTAATCTCAGGTAGGTACTCAGCACACAGCGCATAAATCTCAGGTAGGTACTCACCACACGTAGCACACAGCGCATTAATCTCAGGTAGGTACTCACCACACGTAGCACACAGCGCATTAATCTCAGGTAGGTACTCACCACACAGCGCATTAATCTCAGGTAGGTACTCACCACACATAGCAGCACAGCGCCTAAATCTCAGGTAGGTACTCACCACACAGCGCATTAATCTCAGGTAGGTACTCACCACACAGCGCATTAATCTCAGGTAGGTACTCACCACACAGCGCATTAATCTCAGGTAGGTACTCACCACACGTAGCGCACAGCGCATTAATCTCAGGTAGGTACTCACCACACGTAGCAGCACAGCACATTAATCTCAGGTAGGTACTCATCACACAGCGCATTAATCTCAGGTAGGTACTCACCACACGTAGCAGCACAGCACATTAATCTCAGGTAGGTACTCACCACACAGCGCAGAAATCTTCCTCTCCCACGTTGAAAGTAGTATAAAAGGCTCCAACCATCAGCTTCCTCTGTAGGCTCGGAATTCGCGGGCAAATTCAAGTACCGGTGACGTCACCGGTCACGTGAGGCGCGGGCACAGCTCTCATCGTGCACGGCAGCTGAACTGTACTGCTCGTGCACAATGGGAGGTCACATGGTGCCGATTCCAGCCACCTCATTGGCTGGAATCGGCAACAGGAATAACCGCAGTGTAAACTACTAATATGCCACCGCCACGTCCTCCGCGCATGCGCCTAGCCGCAGTCGCTTCCTGGTTGTCCACGTCATCACAGCTCTGCTGTGTAGCCGCCGCGTCCCCGCCCACTCGTCAACCTTCACCCCGCCGCCTTGTCTTGTCGGGGCCTGCAGCCCGCCGGTCCGCCGCTGGGAGCCGAGTCCCCGAGTCCTCCACGCCTGACAGCAGCCTGCACCATGAATTTCCTGCGAGGAGTGATGGGCGGTCAGCAGAGCTCCGGGGTGCAGCCGTCTGGAGCCGAGACGGTGAGTGACAGCAGGCTGCGCCCTCTACAGGGCGACCAGTGACGTCACAACACCTGTGACATCATGCCTGCGGGACGTGTTTGTCACCTCCATGCAGATGTGGTTATGGCTGCCTTCAAAGGGCCCTTTATAAGGGCGCTCTTATGCAGAACGATTTATCGTACACGCACACGCATGGTGACAGGGTTTCCTCGTGCCGCCAGTTTATACAGGCAGATAAATCGTGTTCTCGCAAATCGTTCCCATGCGTGGTGTAAGTGAACGCGAATGACTGCATGCGCTATTTAAACTGACTGTGATCTTCACATTTGCGTGAACTGAACGATAAGCAGACAAATTATGGTTCGGCGCCGGCCGTGCTTACACTGGGTGATTAGCATGCTATTTGGAACGATCCAGTGATATATATATTTTTGGAATGATAATCGTTCTGTGTAAAAGCGCCCTAAAGGGGCCATTCACACGGCGTATTTGCACTTCGTATTACACGCGTATTTTCTATGCATGTAGTAAGGACAGCTTACACACCGTTGATTCGCTTTGGGATATTCAGACGTACGTTTTTCATGCGTGCGAAAAAGAAATTGCACCAATGCCGGTAACTTAAAGTTAGCTACCACGTATTATGCGCGCAAAACCCGCATGTAAAAAAACGGTAGTGTGAGGGCGGCCTCAGAAGCGGTTCTTCCAGGGTTGACTAGTGCTGAACATGCATCGCCCAATTGTCCCCCTTGGGTGTGTTATGTTACTTTCCATCAGACCTCCCAAGATAAGCAGTATCGGGGGTGGTATGTGACGCCGCTTATCTTTCTCCCACCATAGAGATGACTTGGGTTATCAGGTGAACTGAGCAAGCAGGGAAGATGCCCACAGTCAGCTGTGGCTGGCGGCACACAAACGAGTCAGATCCCGTCCGACCTGGTGGGCTCAGATGCTTGACTGGTCGTCCCAGAGTCGTTCCTGAGCAGTTAGACTTGCTGATCGCGGGAATGTGAAGGATTCCTCAGTCCCTTGTCTCCATGGTTACAGAACGTCTGGTGTTCAGCAATGTCTATCCTGGTATAATCCATGCGGTCCTCTCCTTCATAGCGATGACCCTCGGAGATCCATCGAGGTCCATTGGCGTGTTGTTGCTCATCTGTCCTGTTTGCTGCCCACTGAAGGGTCACTATGGCCGGGTCCTGCCATCCCCGTGTACCACCACCAGAGTGTGAAGTAGCACCATCTTCTCTGCGTCGGACTCTTCCGTTTTTGCAGAATACATTGAGAATTGTTTTCCATTGATCTCCCCGGGATGTTGTCCGTTCGCCTCCGTTCCGCTGACAGAGTATGTTGGGTGGTGAATTGTGGGGCTGCAATATTATTCTACCCGGGAAGAAGGAAAGAAAAGACCTTTCTCAGCGGACTGAAGGGTTGTGTACTTTGTGCGCAGCTGCTGGGCTTCCATAGTAGAAGGCTACACACAGTCCAGTTAACCCCTTAAGGGTGTCTCACTCTAAAAGGACCAGACACTTTTTAGGGATTTTACCCATATGGTGATTTTACTTCAGCTACCATATAATTTTTGCAACATTTTTTTTTCCGTTCATAGATAAGTTGTTTTTTTTCACAGATTTTTCTTTCCCTTTTTAAAAAAATTTTTATTAGGATTAAAATGCAAAAAAACTAATCTTTTTTTTTTTTTTGTGTGAATATTCTTATTAAAAATACAGTACAGGAGTGGGTTTCTCATTTTGTCTTGGACGTTTTGATATAAGTTGTAGGCTGGGTTCACACAGGGCGGATTCCCGTCGGAAATCTCGCGGTTTGGCCGCAGCAACAACCGCGAGATTTCCGCCGGGAGAACCGCCGCGGTTTAAGCCGCGGTGGCTTTGAAGCGGTCCGGCCGCTTGCTTTTCCGTTGCGGCCGGCTCTCCCATAGAGGAGAGCGCGGGCGTGACATAAATAAACAAAAAAATGAAAGTAAACAGACATGCTGCTTCTTTTGAAACCGCGGCTGCGGCGGCCGCAGTTACGGTTTCAACCGGATTTACCGCAGTGGATTAGCCGTCCCGTGTGGACGAGGTTTCTGAGAAACCTCGTCCACATGGCTGGCTAATCCCGAGATTAGCGGCCGCGGGCGGTTTTGCCGCGGGCGGATCTGCTGCGGCAGAACCGCGGCAAATCCGCCCTGTGTGAACCTAGGCGTATAGTCTCAGATTACAGGGCCCATACGGCGATGGATTTGATTGACATCGGCAGTGGGTCATTTTCTTTTTTTTTAGGTATATATTTTTATTTTATTTTGTAATTTTTTTTTAACTTATTTTTGTGACTGTGATAGTCACAGAAGATATCTGGGGGTCATTCACATTCTCTTTATTTATTTTTATTTCACACTTTCCCGCTGTAGCTGGGGCATCCATAGGAGCCAGTAGTCACTAACAGAGCTGATCTGGGTCTGTAGGACCCTGCAGCTCTGCTGTGGCTGGAGACACCCAGTGATGACATGACCTTTCTCTCTCTTGACTACATAGCGCTCATTTAATGCTATGTAGCCTGGAAGAGAGAAGGCAGAAGCAGGTAAAAACCTCCCCTCCAGGTCCTCGACTCTGACTAACCACCCTGTTCCTGCTACGTTGCAGGAGCTTTAATCCCGCTCCATATTTTTACTATCGTAAAACCCAGGACCAAGCATTGTACATTTATGGTGCTGGGTCCTTAATGGGTTAAAGGTGATGCTACAAGGTTCAGGAAAGATGCTTTTTTTTTCTCTTTTTCCCGAAAGCAGTGCTACCTTTTCCCATGGGATGTGATTGGTTTCACAGCTTGGCCTCAATAAAGCTCACGGACAAGAGTGGCAATGTTGCTTGTGTAGTTTCTGAAGCGTCCCCATGGCACACAGCGGGAGAGCGGGCACTCCTAAACCTTGGCAGTCATACGCTAAAATACTTCCGAGGGTGTTCAGTTGCCGAGGCCAGCTCACTGACACTACATTTACTGGTGAGAGCATGATGGCACATAAATAAGGCTATCGTTTAAAGGGCTTGTCTGATGTGACAGAAGGCTTGAGGTCCGCTGTGATTCTCCATTCTAGTGTGAGAGATACGGACACGGCAAGGCGCACTTTTACCCATCCCAGCTATTTTGTTGAGTGCCAGTCACGTCTATGCAACTTTCTTGTGGCCAAATGTTGTTGAAAAACTTTTTAAAAAACTTGTAGCCTTCTAGCTTATTATGGAGCACAACTGTTTCCTGGCAGCTGATGGAGCAGCTGCCTCACAACAAGAGTCCTACTGCTTATTAGCCCTGTAATGAGACAGACGGCACCCGGATGTAGTCGTCAGTCCACATTCTTGAAGTGTTATGACCAACAAGTAGTAATCAGCTACGCTGAGTCAGTGATGTCAGGCAGCCTGAGAGAAGCTGTATAGTAGTCCCTGTAGTATAACATCACAGGATGCAGCAAAAACAGGAAACCGGACGCTGAAATACATAGTTGTGATTTATTTAGTTCTGTCAAGTAATGCAGATATGAAGATATGGTAGATAACACCCACTGACGGAAGCAGTAAACTCTTAGACGGAACGATTAGCATTCAAACGTGTAAGTGAACATCAGGTTTCCGTCTAAACGTGAGCCAACAACCGAACGATAATCGATCCCTTTTCATTCATCGTTTATTTTCTGCAGGCATAAAACCCATCGTTGACTTGTTCCCTCATCGTTCACATACAGCACATGTGAATGACTGAACGATTTCTGGTTTTGGCCAACGATGTATCTGCCTGTATAGACAGGTTGCACGAGAGCCAACGAGTTAGAGATTGTCATTCTCTCGTTCAAACGATAAATCGACTCGTCTAAAAGGACACCTACCTGCTGGGCTTTTATGACTGCAGGAACCATATCTTATCAGTACATATATGAAAGTTTTTGGTTTTTTTCCAGGTTTTTCTAGTTTTGTATGCAGGACTGGTAAAAAAATAAAATAAAAATAATGGAGTGAGACATAAATGCAGAACTACGTGTGGGCGTTTAAAATTAAAGATGTCTGCACAATGGTGTATGAGCACTGATTGCATCAGAAGACTGTCTTGCTTTCCGATACATCGCTGGTTCGTTCAAACAAGAATCATTCAGTCTCTCACATTCGCTCTATAAGTGAATGAGAACGACTGAATGATCGCTGTTTAAACCGAATGAGCCAAGGATTGTTTTTATGCTGCATAAAATGAGCGACGGATAAAAAGCGAACGATTTATAATTTATCGTTCGGTCATTGGCTGTTTTTAGACTAAAAGATTAGCGCTTCCTTTCACTTGTTTGAATGATAATTGTTCCGCACCTTTAGATTAGTCGGTCTGAAGAAGCACCGGGGTTATCATCCACCAGAGTCACTGTGATGAATCTGCAGCATTTTAAGACTATCTCCTTACACTGTCTGATATTAGACAGAATTAGTAAATCTGCCCCAATGCTCTTCGGGAATCACATGGTAATTTTTAACTCTTTACATTTTGGCTGCTATTCTCTGAGCGTCTCCTTTGTTTATAAATGTTAATTATCTCTCCTTGCTCCAGATCCAAAAGCTTTGTGACAGAGTTGCCTCATCGACCTTACTGGATGACCGAAGAGATGCCGTACGAGCCCTCAAATCCTTGTCCAAGGTTGGTTATCTACCAAGACCATATATCATCTTGGTTCTATTCTTGCTATTATACATAGAAAATCTTACAATGTAAAAGCTCAAAGGGGTTTTCCAAGAGAAAAACTAGGGATGACCTATCCTCAGGATAGGCCATCCATATCAGGTTGGTTGGGACCCCCACTTATCAGCTATTTGAAGACACCAAGACCTTCACGAGAGCACGACAAACTCTTCTCAGGCCTGTGAAACCGCGTTCATTAGTCACATGGCCTGAGAGCGGTTCAGTCCAATTTAATGGATGGAGCCGTTATGCACTGAAGCAGCCATGGCGCTCCCCGAATGCTGTTACCACTTCAAACAGCTGATTAGTGGTGTAACCCCATAGTTGATATTGATGATTTACTCTCATCTATATCTTCATCTTGGAAAACCCCTTTAAATGGTCGTGTTGAAATCGATGGGGTTGGCTAACATTCATCTAATATGTATGCCCCCCCCTTAAAGGGGTTGTCCGGTTACTATATGAAACTTTTATGGCAGGTGCACATGTGATAAAATAACCAATCCAGTGTTTATTGATGATGTCACCAGATATCACCTGACCACTGCAGCCAATCGGAGGACATCGCATAAATGTTCCGAACTCCTGGCGTCATGACACCCAGGATTTAAGCGCTGATGCCAGAAGAATGGCAATGCAGCTTCTGATTGGTTGCAGCTGTCATGTGATGAGTGGTGACGTCATCTTCCACAACAACATTGGGAGGATTGCGGGGCTGCAGCGCTGGATCATCAGGGCTGAGGACAGGTAAGTAAGACTGGGTTTGTTTTATCACATGCGCACCTGCCATTTTAGGTCACATTTCGGTCAGTGGAGATAAACTGACATATGAGGGAAAACTGCTATGCTTAAGAATTGTAAAAACAGACTTGGGGTGTGTTCAGATGGCAAAATCTGACGTGGATTTTTCCACATGTATTCCGCCTCTAAAAACAGTAGCAGCAAAAAGTGGCTAAGCTGCAAATTTCTGATATGTATTTTGCTACAGATCTTGCCCCATCAAGGCCAAAAATCCGCTGCGGAATTTCCAATGCAGATCCACATCAAGAAGTGACGTGAATTCCTGAATCCTTTCTGCGTAGATTCATGTCGTAATTTCGCATGCAGGTTTTACCCATTGACGTGGCTAATTCTGGGCAAAAAGCTGTAGCAAAATACACAACAAATTTATGACTTAGTTGCGAATATCTGTTTTAGTTTTTAGAGGCAGAGTCCAGGTGGTAAAATCAGTTCTAGATTCTGCCGAGTGCACGTACGCAGCGTTGATGCTGCTTCCTACAACATGGACTATTTGGTGTGTGCACGTATGCTTACAATGTTTGAAGGTTAAACATAGTTAAAGACAATAAGAAAAATACCTTGTTTTCCAGAAATATCGTCTTGAAGTTGGCACTCAGGCTATGGATCATCTGCTGAATGTATTACAGACTGACCGGTAAGAGACTCCCCCCACCCCCCCAACTCAGTTGTAAAGTTAGTTGAAAGAAGATCCCCTGCCATCAGGTTCAACCTTTTTTAATTTAAATTATATATTTTTACGCATAGCACCGCGATGTGATGCGGGAAACAAATCGCAGCATGTCCTATCTTGTGTTTGCGCTCGCATCGCAGCCCCATTGTTTTCAGTGGGTCAGTGGCAGTATTACACCATGTTCAACATGCATGCAATGGGGGATTGCTTCTTCCCTGAATTGATGCAAGGCTGTTTTGCCATGAAAACTCCTCACATCCTCAGGGATTTCACCTGGCAGGGAGCACAATATGGGGCTGTGATTCACGACCTGATATCGCGCTCGCCCATGTGAAGTTAGCCTAAGACTTACCTGTCCATCAGTATCTTCTGTTCTCCTTTGGAGAGAAGAGTATCTGCTGAAGAGATGAAAGGCTGCACCAAAGTTGTTTGAGCCGGGCCTCAGATGTTGCTGAACCTCCTGACCAAACTGCATGTTCTCTTTCAGTGCTGATTCTGAAATAATTGGCTATGCTCTGGATACACTTTACAATGTCCTATCTAATGATGCAGAAGAGGCAGGTAAGTCCTAAGTTGTAAGTACATGTTCTATGTAGCTCATTCCATATCACGTCACCTGATTCACTTTTCATTGCAGTTATTAATTTCTCAAAAAGGAAACTACTACCATCATCCATTAAAAAATAATTGTTTACATTATTCAGCTAACAGAAAGCGCCTGTCTGTCATACAGCCAGAAGTTCCTTTCCTACAATGATATTTTTACACATTCATTGTGAAATAAAGCCCCTCCCCTAGAACAAGTTGTCAGATTGAAACTTTCTTTGCGTGATTGTTACATTGATAGAAGTAAGTGATCAAAATATCCTTTTGCTTTGATATTGTATTGTGAAGAGCTGACCCCTTGTAGGGAGGCTTTAGTACCCTGTTATACCACCTCTAGCCTGTATATAAGATGTAATATGGATGGGCATGGAGGCTCTAGTACCCTCTTGTACCATCTCTAGCTTGGATACAAATGTGATACGGGTGGGCTTGGAGGTTCCAGTACCATGTTGTACCGCCTCTAGCTTGGATACATGATGTGATACATGCAGGCATGAATGCTCTAGTACTCTGTTGGGCCGCGTGTAGCTTGGATACAAGATGTAATATAGGATGGGCATGGAGGCTCTACCGTAGTACCCTGTTGTATCGCCTCTAGCTTGGATACAAGATGTGATACGAGCAGGCATGGAAGCATACAGGTTCCGTATTGTATCCTGCGGCATATCACTCCACATTTGTTATAACTGAGCCTTTAGATCGTGCAAACTTGTAGTTGGTGTCCCTGAGGGTCCTATACATGATCTATTGGCAACAAAAAATGGCAAATAGGCACATTTTCTGTGGCAATGCTGTGAAGACGTTCCTGTGACACCTTGCGGCGTGCAGCCATGCATTATCCTGCTGGAAAATGCCTCTTAGAAGCCGCCATGAGAGAAACACGTGGCTGCAGGATGTCCTGAACATATCGCTAAGCTGTCAGGTGACTAAATGTCTTATGCCATAGCACCCCAGACTAGCTGTGTAGGCAGTATGCCACTCTACAGCATAAGCGGGATTGAGGCGCTCACCCCTAGATCTCCAGACATGAACATGGCAGTCATAAGTGCACAAGCTATACCTGGCTGCATAGGTTAAGACAACCTGGTTCCACTCTGTGGAAGTCTAATTACTTCATTCATGACATGACTGCAAACAGAGACGATGATGGGTGAGTGTTAATGGCAGTACATATAATGAGAGCCATGAGGCCAAATATACTTCATCCAAGCGCCTAGAAATGGTTCTGACAGACACAGGAGCCTGTAATGATGTCTCTGGATGGCAGACAATGAAATGGTTAAAGCTGCCCGTGCTTGTTGGTTGATTAGATAATCCTGTCTTCTGCTGGTCTGTAGGGGGTGTCCTAAGCCCGACCGCCTTATGTGCGTTATCTCACATTTCCACTGGTCCCAACACCTCGTAACGGTCTGGTCATTACGGCCCGGTGGGGGACAATTCATAGAGACGACCAGCCAGCTTCTCACATCCCAATACTGCGCCCTTTTCAGAACGGGGTGAAATCTCTTCTCTGTGTCGTAGAGGCGTCTAGTGGTCAACAAGCTCTACACAAGCAGAAGAAGAGGTCACTACACACAAGGAGCCTCCGAGAGCCTTTTATAGGCCAAGGGGGAACCACTTATAGGGCCTCGGGCAGCAGGACCGTTCATCAAATAACCTCAACTCTAATCATTTGCATATTTGCCTGAGATGGAACTGCAGGACGAGTTTTGCTGAAAAATGACAACTTGTTATCTGATGGATTTTTTACAAAGTGTATATATTATGTATATACAATCCTTGTTCTTTTTTGATGGCAAAACATTCTTCCCTATCTCTTGGGCAGTAGCTGCATGAAATGATCTTTGATCCCTCTGGGAGCGTCCCGTCCTCATCAAAACATAACACTTATATCAAAGTATTAAGATGTACAGCAAGTACACAAACGTATGGAGATAGAAGCAAAGTGCGTGTGAAACTGCGTTATATGAATGAGCATGAAATATATATTTCATAAGGATCACTGATCCCTTTGAAGCCTTAAATCTAGCATGCTGTAACTTTACAATTTAACCTTCAAGTTCTGTTCATTCAAAAGGCAGAGGACATTACAGTTTTGGGTGTACAGACCTTGTTTTACTTCTAACGACTGTAACTCCAGTTCTGTCAACTAGAACTGAAGCTACACTCAGTTAAAGTGGGGTCGGAAATACTGAATTTACAACTAGTATGACCGTCTCTGTGCAGAATGGAGGAGGTACGAGCAGCCTGCTGAGAACAACCTATGATTGTGTGATTATCCTGCTTGTCCTTTTAATCCCCCCCCCCCCCCTTACTCAGTGTTTTAAATATTGAAAAAATAAAAAGACTTAAACAAAAATAACAAAAGAAAAACTACATACAATTGCTCTCTCCACGTCTGTAACAACCTGTACTATAAAACATTACATTATTTAGCCAGGACAGTAACTTCTGTTTTTTTAAAAAAACTAGCTAGTTTTGTGTTTATCTTGCTAGCCTGAAACGGGAATAAAGTTATCAAAAAGTTGTATATATCTCACAACGGTAACAATAAAAACTACAAGTCATGCTGCAAAAACAAGACCGCATAAGGGCTCCTTCCCATGGACAGATTTCCGCCGCGTTGCCCGCAGCTATTGGGTTCTATTAAACCTAATAGCTCAATGCTCACGGTGCGGAATTCCATAGTGGAATTCCGCACTGTGAAATCACCCAACCTCCCCCGCGGTATGCTCTATTTGCCGTGGGTGTACGCGCGGACGGCTTCCATTGCAGTCAATGGAAGCCGTCCGTCACGCTATCTTCCGCTGTAGCACAGCGGAAGATAGCGTGAAACCGCTTCCCCGCCCACCGCCAGCCGCGTCATGTGACGTAGTGGCCGTGTCACGTGCTCTATTGCGCATGCGCGCCGAAGCGTCATGCGGGACGGAAGACGCCGGATCCACAGCTAAGTATTGGGGTCTTTGGGGGGCGCCGTGATGGGCTCATATGACGTCGAATTCGCAGGTAAGTATTGGGGTCTCTGGGGGGTGCCGTGACGGGCTCATATGTGCTACAGCGGAAGATAGCGTGACGGACGGCTTCCATTGACTGCAATGGAAGCCGTCTGCGCGTACACCCGCGGCAAATAGTGCATGCCGCGGGTGAGGTCGGGTGATTTCACGGTGCGGAATTCCGCGATGGAATTCCGCACCGTGAGCATTGAGCTATTAGGTTCAATAGAACCTAATAGCTGCGGGCAACGCGGCGGATTTTCGCCGCGTATTACGCGCCGGAAATCCGTCCGTGGGAAGGAGGCCTAAGGCTCTGTCAACTGAAAACTAAAAATGCTCTAGTCTTGAAATGTGGTGACACACAGTCTTTTTGGGTTAAGAAAAAAAAAAAGTTTATATTGTGCAAAAGTAGTAAAAGCTTATAAAACCTCTATAAAATGGGGTTGTCACAATCATATTGACTGATGTATGAATGAAGCTAACATAATATTTATACCATATGGTGAACACTGCCCAACTAAATCCAAAAACACTATGCTGAAATTGCTTTTTTCCATTGCCCCAACCTCAAAAAATTAAGAGAAGTCATTGACTACATTATATGTACCTGAAATTGGTTCTTATAAGAACTAAACCTCTTTCCACAGAATACAAGGTCTACAGCTACATAAAAATAACACCAAAATAAAAAGGTGTGACTGCTGAAACACAAAAGGGGAAACTGTAAACTGGTTCTTAATATTAAAATTAGGTTAAAATTAGTTATGTCACTAACCGGTTAAACATGGACTTAAAGCAACTGAGTAATGCGCCAAATATTTTTATGAGACATAAATTCATAATATGCAATTAAAAAAGGTGACGTTTCCAGGAAGGTTTTTCCAGTTATAATCTCTTAAAGGGGTTGTCCCGCAGAAGCAAGTGCAGTTATGCACTTCTGTATGGCCATATTAATGCACTTTGTAATATACATCGTGCATTAAATATTGGCCATACAGGAGTTATATACTTACCCCCTCCCGATGCTGGCGTCCCCGTCTCCATGGCGACGACCAAACTGCTCCTCTGGTCGCCGCAACAGTCGCGTTGCGCGGAGAGGAATCCTCTTCTGGATGGTCCGGGCTCACGAGCTGCGTCCTGGCTCCTCCCCCTTCTCAGTGTCATTGCGTAGCCCCGCCCCTGTCACATGGTGCCGATCAGCCAATGAGGTGGCTGGAATCGGCAGTGGAGCGCAGACAGCAGAAGAACATCCACTGTGCACAATGGGAGAAGACCCGCAGTGCACCGTGGGAGAAGATTTTTTAAAGTTGCTGAACAGGGATTCAGGTAAGGGAATTTTTTTTTTTTTTTTTAATAACACCTGGCAGCAGTATTTCCTTACAGGTACTGGGGAACTGGGCAAAAAAATTTTTTTCTCTTTAGGCGCGGGACAACCTCTTTAAGGTTAAAGGGAATGTGTCATGTGTAGAGATGAGCGAACGTACTCGTTTCGAGTAATTACTCGATCGAGCATCGCTATTTTCGAGTACCTGGCTACTCGGGTGCAAAGATTCGGGGGGCGTCGGGGAGCGGGGGATGGCGTGGTGGAGCAGGGGGTAGCAGTGGGGAACAGGGGGGAGCTCTCTCTCTCTCTAACTCTCCCCCCCCACTCCCCTCTGCAATCCCCCGCTCACCCACGGCGCCCCCGAATCTTTTCACCCGAGTAGAGAAGTACTCGAAAACCGCGGTGCTCGAGTGAAAAATGGGCGTGGCCGAGTACGCTCGCTCATCTCTAGTCATGTGTTAATTTTTATTTATTTTTTTAATTCTGAATCGTAAAACGTTGTGTCCACTTAGCCTAGTAATAGTTTGACACTTCCTGTTCTGTAGAAAACCTTTAAGCAGTTATTTAATCACAGATGGATTATAATGAAAGGATCCACTATTCAAGCCATATGATGGTTTGTTCTTTGACCAGTTATATATTTTAATGGCATCTCTTTTGGGTATGTGTTGTACAACTTTATATTTTTTAGCTGGGATTAGGAAGAAAAAAGTAATTCCACCATTATCTTATTCTACTGTTATGGTGTTCAGCATCCAGAATACATAATAAGGTAACATTACTCTGTTAGTCAGCACAATTCCAGCAATACCAAGTCTAAATCCGTTTTTTCTTTTTTTTTTTGCTGTTTTTGTACACTAAAAATGCTTCTTTTTTACTTTTTTTTTTTTAAAGATTTGCTTCCGTAATGCCGCATCCCAAGAGCCATAACCTTTTTATTTTTCCATCAATGGCGCTTTATCAGGGCCTGTTTTTTCACATATAAACTATAATCAACTTATAACATTTTGATCACCTTTTAGTCCACTTTTTACAGCGGAATCATTAACCGAACCTGCATTTCTGTTATTGTCTGTTTTTATTTTTTACAGTGGTTACCTTGCAATATAAATTATTAGGTAAATTCAGACCCAATTTAGATAGATTTTTAATTTCTTGCTACTTTTTCTTGCAAAAAACAACCTTTTTATGGCGATACCAGATTTGTGATTTTTATTTTTTTATTTTTTGTATTTTATTTTTTACATGTGCATACACTTCTTTTACTTTTTATATTTGTCCCAACATAGGACTTGAATGTAACGGTCTTTGATCACTGGTATAATACAAAGCCGATACTGGCATGGATAGAAAAAAACTGAAAAAAAACTGTGCAAAACAGAAAAACATGGAGGGAGCCTTTAGGATCGCCAAGGGTCGTGAATAACTAAATGGCCAACACCAACATAATACGCTACTACAATTTACTATAGCAATGCATTAAATTGGTTTATAAGGCTCAGCCAGAGGTTAAGCCTCATTGGCCCCTGTAAATGGCAGACATGGAAGCCATGTTCTAGCCTTTGGGTGCCATAGAAACCCATCAAAACCCTATAATCACATTGTGGGGGTCCAATGGCAGGGAGGGAGCCCCATCCATCTTTCAGTCCTTTACATGCTGCAGTTGCATTGACCACAGCATGTAAAGGGTTAAACAGCGGGGATCATCAGTTTCTCTGGACCCTGCTGTTAGAACAGGGGCCGGACTGACACCAGACAGCCGGGCCTCCTTTCCTAACGACTTGGGGTTCCTGTGCCAGTATTCTGATGCAGTGCTGTAAAAAAGTGTATGCATCAGAATAAAGCCCATTATTGACCAGCTAAAAAAGATGTATGGAGGGTCACTGAGGGGTTAAAATATGGAAAGTCTACAGATTCAATCCTAGTTAGATCACAACACATCTATCATGGCTCCGATAATGACCAGAAACCATGACGCTGTTGTGCAAAGGGACTTATACATGCAAGCGCCCAATGTTAATCTGTTAGTAGATAGATATTAAAGGCAACTTTTAGTAATCCAGTTGGTCTTGAATATAAAAAAGAAGCAATTTTCCAAATTGTATCCAAACATATCCTCCGATTGTATACACAGCTCCTACACACTTATGTGTCTCCGTGGTTACATACTACAAATTACCCTTGTGTAGTCTCATCCTGTGCTATGCTTTACTCCCAAATGGCAAATCTGCTGAAGAATTCAGAGGAAAGTAAAGGTTCCATGTATAATGGGACAGATTTATGTTTGGAGCCTAGAACAATTAGTTGGTAGGCATAAAAATATGTGAAAATAAGAAGAGGGCCTTTTTGGGGAAATCACTATTAGGACAGGGCTTGCTTAAAACCCTATTTACGCTGAAAGAGGACAGTTTGACTGACAGTTTTGAACACTCGTGTTTGCATAGTCTATAGTAGCTAAGTAGCAACTTAAGAGCTATGTAGGCGGAGCGTGACACTGCTATCACTCAGCGAACAATACAGCTGTTTTGCATAACCAAAAAGAGCTGCATTGTTCTCCGCGCTTACGGCTCACGTCCCGCTGTGAACTAGCAGCGGGACACGAGCTGAAAGAATCTTATCCCCGCTGCCGACTTATCTAACAGCATGCACCGCTGATAAGAGCGAGAAACGAATCGTGCACGACAACTTCACGATGCCCGTGCATTCAGACGCAACGGTTATCGTTTAAAAGATGGCTTTGAGCGAGAATCGTTGTCTAAATAGGTCTTTAGACATGACCCATTGTGGACAAATGCAGATGGCGCCGTATAGCCTACACATGAAAGCTGTTGCTTCTATACTAACCAATCCCTTCCCAATACTGCTAGAGAAAAATGTTGGATTGTATCGGTTGCTTCGGTCAACCCTAGTGCTTGTATCTTTCATGTATAACCAAACAGATCTATTTGTTGGTCGCAGTACAATTCTGTTACTAAATAAAGACCAACTGTAAAACAGAGCGGACAACTCCTTCGACTACTTCAGGACTTCCCACAGACTGTAAACATTCAGGCAGTCCTTGCCTATATCTTCAAGGATGTTTTAAAAGCTGCTAACCCTTGAAATTACGTTGAAAATTCTGACAGAGCATTCGTATGGCCCAATCAATGTTTGGTGGTTCTAAATGGTCGCCCATGATGAGATTGCATCATGTTGAATGGTTGCCATGGCAGCTTGGATGCCTTCTGAAAGCTCCCAGAGTTACCATGGCATATTGCCCATCAAGCCATGCCTGTGATGTGGGCTTGAAAGATTACTTTAAAATCCGGTAGGAGTAATCAAACCATCGCAAGTTTGTTTACTATAGGGACTAAAATAATGTAAAAATCAGTTTAAAAACTTTATTTAAAAAAATAAAAGGGAATAAGTTTTACAGAAAACCCTTTGCCATGTTTATAATTTAAAAAAATCTAAAACCCCAAAACAAAAAAACCCATTTGGTATTGCTGCGTCCATAGCAGCCCTATCTATCAAAGTAGCCCATTATTTATCATGGACCACAAATGTCATCAGAAAAAGATAGTAACTATGCCAAAATAGTTTTTTTTTTTTTTTGTACAGTAATCAAAGATGTAATAAAAAGCGACCAAAAAGTCGTATATATGCTAAAATTGTAACAATAGAAACTACAGGACGTCCCGCAAAAAATGAGCCCTCGCACAACTATGTGCAGAAAGTTAAATTTTTTTTTTTTTCTCTTAAAGCTGTATTACTCTTAAAAAAGTACGGCAAAAAATCTATATAGTATGATCGGTATCATAGTAATCATACTGACCCATACCATAGAACCATAGTTATCATGTTTTGCTGTATTGTGTGCACTGTAGAAACAAGAACCCCTTCTCCCAATGTTGGCAGAATTTCATTTTTTTTTCCCATTTCCCTCCACTTAAATTTTTTTTTAAAGTTTTTCAGTCCATTATATGGTATATTAAATGGTACCATTAAGAAATACAACTCTTCCCGCAAAAAAAACAACCTGCAGACAGTTACGTTGATGGATAAATAGGAGTTATGATTTTTTTTAAAGTTGTCGAGGGGGGAAAAAAAGGGTCCCATCCTTAAAGAGTTAAAGTGTAACTGTGCTTCCCAAAAATTTGACATGTCAGAAGTTTTGATTGCTTGTGGTCGGGCTGCTGAGACCCCTTACCATTTAATAGAACGAGCCAGCTGAAACGCTGTCACTACTAGCTCACAGTCAGCTAGCTTGCTTCTAGTGATCGGTTGGGGTCTCGGTAGTCAGATCTCCAACAGTCAAAGCTTTTGACATGTTCCTATGACCTATCAAAAGTCTTTAGAAAGCAGAGTTTGAGGTCATAAGTGAAAAAAGGAAGTGAAATCGTACCCTATAAGGACTGATAATTTTGGATAAAAATGGTTAGAGTGAACTCGCCTGCGGCAGGATTTCTGCATATTTTCTGCAGATTCTGTTATCTGCAGCATGTCTGTTCTTTTATGGACTTGTCACTAATTTATATTTGTGGATACCTCCCTTTTATATTCATTGTGTGAAATCTGCATTACCATCTTTGTCAAAATGTGCATGTGAGGTTATTCATGTCTACATTAGGAACTTCATTTGGAGCACCTAACAACATCCCACACAAAATACTGGGCAAAATAGTGCAGCATGCTTTGCTATGGTATTTTGTCTAGTAAAATACTAGAAGTCATACAGTCCCCAAAATAGTGCATGGGGTAGTTCCAATGCCATTAGGGTCCAGCACTTTTTTGGTGGTTTTTCTGTTGTTCAGCTTTTAGACAGGGCCGAACAATGAAAAGAATGAATAGATTGCGGCGTGTAGGGGGTTCAAAGCGGAGATCTCTGTTCTAATCTATCTCGGGGGTTGCAGCGAAAGGCCAGGTCACTTGTCCCCTGATTTGCCTTTTGAGTGCATCAAAATGTGGGTGCAAAGAGGGGCCTTTGTGCTGGTTAGCAGGTGCTACTAATAAGGATTACATCTTTTAGGGCATCTTCAAGTTGTCTGCAGACCTGATAGGACAGTAGTGGCGAATCTATGGCACACGTGCCAGAGGCGGCACACCGAGCCCTCCCTGCTGGCACACGCCTCCGTCGGCTGCTCACCACGTTAGTGAATACCGAGGCGCTGATCCCGGTGAACACTGTGACATGAGTGTGCAGCCGGGATCCTCATTCTCCCTCCCCTGATGTCTCCTCTTGGGTTCCGTGAGAGCAGGGAGGAGAAGGCGTCCGGCAGCACACTGACGTCAGTGTGCAGCTGGGATCAGCGCCAGCAGCGGCGCTTCCTTGAGTAGGAGGGCTCTCGGGGGAGCACTATTACTACTGGGGTCACTGTGGGATGTCACTGTTACCGCTGGGGCCGCTGTGGGGGTCACTGTTACCGCTGGGGCCGCTGTGGGGGTCACTGTTACCGCTGGGGCCGCTGTGGGGGTCACTGTTACCGCTGGGGCCGCTGTGGGGGTCACTGTTACCGCTGGGGCCGCTGTGGGGGTCACTGTTACCGCTGGGGCCGCTATGGGGGTCACTGTCACTGCTGGTCACTTTACACGTGGCGGAAATGCTGCAGAATGTCCTCAGCGGAAATTTCCGTGGCAAATTCTGCAACGTTTCCGCATCCAAAAAGCAGTCAAAATCTGCACGCTGTTTATTTTGAAGCGACCCTGTCCTTTTTATAGCGACGGAGGTAAAAAATCATTTGTCGTAATAAGCCCCGCCCCGTGATGTGTTGGCACTTTGTGATAAATAAGTTGGTTTTGGGTTGCAGTTTGGGCACTCAGTCTCTAAAAGGCTCGCCATCACTGTGATAGGATGTACGATTTATTTAGCTATGTCAGTGTTTATACGTTCAGGAAGTGGCCATTTACTCTCTACTGCGCTGATTTTGCTCCCTTGTGTTTCCCCCTACCACTCCTGTACCAAATTATTCATACAGTTGGCCGATTCCCTCCATGGAGCCTCCTCCCCAGAGATGTAGGTGAACTACCACCTATGAAAACCGTGCTTCCGGCAAACAGACAGGCTGCTTCTGTTGGTCCAGTGACCTCCCTTGCATGACTTACCATCCGCTGCAGCATCATGTTGGACATTTCAGTCGCTCCTTTTTTTTAAATTTTTCCCCGATGTACGTTGTTGTAAAATGACATTTATGCTTCTTGTAGCATTAGATGGTAGCTACACTGTTAACTCAAATTGCCTTCTGTTTCTGCTTTGCCAGCCACAGTGGATATATAAATGTGTTGCAGCATTGGAATGCCGAGTATAGTATCTGATACAATGTTGCTTTATTAACCTGGCATGCTACAATCATCACTGGATGTGTTACGTTGTTAATTATAGCCTTTGTTTTATCTTCCTCGTGTTTGTAAACTTTTCATCTTTCTTTCTTTCATGTCTTTGCAGCCGAATCTGAAGGTAAAATGAGTGTTTGCATGGTGTTTCAGTCCTCATCCCGCATTCTCTTAAACTGCCCTGGTGTTGGTCTAGCTTTCTCTTTGGTTACTCTAACATTTCTACCCCACTGAACTAATCCATTAAAATTAAAAACTTTTTGGCCTCTTTGCATTTTAAAGCAGTATTCCCGTCTTGGTTTATCACGACCAACATAAATAAAAAAATAAATCTTGTTATTTGTATAGCGCCAACTTATTCTGCAGCGCTTTCAGTAAGCTGGGTACTCATTTTACCGACCTCAGAAGGATGGAAGACTGAGTCAACCTTGAGCCGGCTACCTGAACTTGCAACCTTCATGAGTGAGAGCTTAGGACTGCATTTCTGCTGCCTTAACACTCTGCGCCACACAAGATGAGAATGCACCTCTGTATACCGTGGCCCATGTGGCTACTGGTACAGAAACGGCCAAGAGGGCTGCACTACTGTTTCCGTAACTCCCATAGAAGAAAATACTATGCTACACTGTCTTCATAACTCCTGTTCACTTCTCTAGGCGTTACAGAAACTGCATAAGTCAGCCTACTCAACTGTTTCCATAACTTCTGGAAAACCCCTGGCCATTGCGTACAGCCAGTCTGGGGAAGAGTGGGCTCAGATTTCAAGATAGATGTGGCTCCCTCTGGGACTATCAAACTTTTATGGCATATCTTGTGGAATATGTCATAAATACCCCTTTTAATGCTGAGATCTCAGACCAGTTATAGTTCTAGGTGAATTTAAGAGACACTTCAATCCTGCAACAAAGTTTTGTTCTGGGACTGGATGGGCAGTTATATTACCTACTCTTGTTCTCTGCAGATGTGCCCCACATCCACTGGTTGCGGGTCCCACTTTCAGCTGTTCAAGATGGCCGACAGTCTTCAGATAGCACATTCCAATAACAATTTTGACTTTTCTATGAACCAATCAGTCAAATAGCATCTGTTCTATATGGCACCATGGGGCAGATTTATGAAGCTTACTAAAAGTAAAACTGTCTTTGTTGCCAAGAGCAGCCAATCGTGATGCAGTTTTGATTTTCCAAGAGCATTATGAGGAGTGAAAGCTGAGCTGTGATTGGTTGTTATGGGCAACAAATAACGTTATCCTTTTCAACAGTTTCATAAATTTTCCTCCACGTGTTCTCAGTGGCTTCTTGAGATTTTAACCTCTTGTCTTGCCTGATTTTATTATTGGAATGCTCATACATAATATACATAAGTATATATTGTGTGTGTGTGTATATTGCCAAAGCGCAGAGCACCTGTAAGTGCTTTGTCTGGTCATTTTCTAAGTAATCTGACATTATTTTGATTAATACCAAATCATTATACTTTTATTGATGATTGAATGTCAGATGAATGAAAAACTATAGTCATGTCACAAATAAAAGTATTCATTCAGCTTGATCACAGCGAGGAAGGACATAGTTGGATGTTTCCATCTGGTGCTAGTCCATCGTGGCTCCCCTTGCAATAAATGTGTCAAGAACCACTAAACGTTAACATGATATATCCTAAACCCTAAATATTAAAATTTGCAGTTTCCAGCAACAATATCTAAGTGCTCCAGAATTCCCCCAGCCGCCTTGTTCTTCCTTGGAGGACATATGTTTGTGTGCTGCTAGTTGGTTTGGTGTCTTTGGCATTAACGTGAGCTCTGCCTTCAAATTAGTCAACAGGCCAATTAACAAGAAAACGCCAATGAAAGTTGGGGAAGATTGGGCAAAATTTGTCCACCAAATGGAGCCAGTTAAATTCCTGCTAACCCCTGTTTGTGCCCGGGCTGATACTTGATGGTTCGCTAGAAGTGAGCTAATTGTGGGTGATAAATACTCTAGATAAACAAATTGGCATTCCAATCAGTGTTTTCGTGGACTATTGATTCAGAAGGCACACCCAGTTGTCATTAGACTTCTGTCACACTGCCTATTAAGTCATGAACACTGGTCAGGGGATGCAGAAGAGCGCTCATTAGCGGTACCAGGTATTGCAGCAAGTGGCGCTCTGCCGGAAGAAACGTACGGGGATTTGCTGAGTATCTTTTACTCCCTCCCCCCCCCCCCCCCCCGAGTCGCTGCTACTACCTGCTGTAGCTTACTTGCTTCTACTTGCTGTAAAGTCAGAAAACTGCTGCGGATCCACGGCTGAATCAGATTCACAATCCGCCCCAGTGGTGCAGGTTTGAGGCAGAAATCCTGCAGATTTTGGTGCGGACCAGCAGTATTTCCGCCACATGTGAACGCACCCATAAGATGGATATTTTAGGATTTTAGGACAACTCTCCCACTACTGGACTATTTTCCAGGTGTTTTATAACTAGTTGCAGGACTGTGAGGAGGAGGTGGATGAGGAATAGCTGGCGCCTCTGGACAAACATAGAAGAGTTCTATTATCTAGTTCCCAGCTTTGATAGCAATCTAAAATACGATCAATGGAAAGCGGGAGAAATTGCTCTGAATTTTTGTGTATTTTCTATGTTTAACGTTCTTTTAAGGGTTTTTTTGTAATCTGCATAGAAACCTATTTTAGTAGGTCTGCTTTAATACATCTGTCAAATAATGGGTCTGATGTACTGAAGTTATTGTACAATAGGGTTCTTACATGTAATAAAATGTCAGAGAATCAATGTTTAAATTCGGCCTGATATGTGGTTTATTTGGTTTGCACATTAAGACCGCTCTCAGACAGCCCGCTTTTTACCGCTGTGGTTTAAATGCCGTGCTAATCGCAGTACAGCGCCTCCATTGATTTCAATGGGGCTTCGTAGACCTGCGCTTCGAGTGCTGTCTGCTCGATTATCGTGCATTTTTAGCACTTTTTGGGTGGAGTATCATCACTCCTTAAGGAGAGCACCTAGAAGGCGAGTGAGGAGACTTATAAGGCCAACCATGCTCCTCTGGGAAATATGCAAATAACGAAGATGCAACAAGGCTTCTGCACCGCCAACTATTGGATGGCAGCATTCCTGCAAATCAATGTTTGACCCTTTATACAGGTCTATGCAACAATGATTGGGAATTGAAAACCAAGTCAGAGTTCATACACAGACAGCTGTTTCGGGGTTTTGCCCCTCATCAGTGTGCAGTAGGATTCTGGCTTATTTAGTGAGAGGCCTATGATGTGGGTCAGGAGGGGTAAATAAATATAATTAATGCCCAGCACCACCACTCCTCACGACACTGTTTGGTCGGACTATCTACATGCATCAGCCGCCAGGAATCTGAATGTATTCCTCACTGGATCCAAACAACGTAAATGATGCGGCAGCATCCAAAGTGGTAAATTTAAAATTCTTTACTCTCCCATGGCAGACAAAACAGAAGGCAGCGGCGTCTCCACTTGGATGGTCTTTTTCAAGATACTGAGCAACGTTTCGACTCGAATGGTCATTTTCAAGCTTTTTCAAAACCTTCTGTTTTATATGTCATGGGAGAATAAAGAATTTTGAATTTAGCAACTTGGATGCTGCCGCATCATTTTCTTCGTGTGGCTCGGGAGGGGGCTCCTCACTCCTTAAGGAGAGCACCTAGAAAGTGAGTGAGACATATAAGGCCATTCATGCTCCTCTGGGAAATATATTTCCAAATAGGAATATGTAGGTATTTCCAATACCTCCGCAGCGCCACCTATTGGATGGCAGCATTCCTGCAAATCAATGTTCAACCCTTCCTACACGTCTTTGAAACCATGTTTTTTAATGCACCTCATCACCCATCACAATGATGGGGTGTGTTAAAAAAACATAAAAGATTTTGAATGCGCCATTTTGTGAATGCATGCGTGAGAGCAGCCTGATAGCAGCTAGCACAATTCCAGTGAACACTGCTCCCCATAGACTCTGCTGGTGCCTAATATGAGACATCAGCAGAGTCTGTTAAATAAGACAGATGGGGATAGATCATGTGCCTACTTACTAAAACCATACTGGAGAAGAAGAGGGGCACAAGGTGTAGGAGACAGGGTGCTTTTTCCCAAGGACGTTATTTTATAGCACCACTTAGTGCAATCCCTTACTTCACGATTATTAACAAGGTCTGTTGCTTGGTTGCGATACCAAGAAATTTCTTGTTTCTGGTCACCTACCATTCTCATCCTAATACTTTTCTAATTCCGTTTACAGAAGAGAACCAACAAGTACAGACGGACGACCTGGGAGTCCAGTTCACAGAAATGTTCATCAAACAACAAGACAATGTCACAATGTTACTATCCATTTTAGAGGTTAGTCTTTGTTTGCCTTCAGCTGAAAAGAAGGCCTAGAGTAAAGAGAACTTCGAACTAGCTGTGTGTGTATATATGTATGCATGTATATATATATATGTGTGTGTGTGTGTGTGTGTGTGTGTGTGTGTGTGTGTGTGTATATATATATATATATATATATATATATATATATATATTATGCATGCATGGATGCAAATACCATAAGAAAGATGGTACAATACTTCTACAGCACCACCTATAGGATGGCAGCATTCCTGCAAGTCAAATCTGACTTTCTAACAATTCTTAACAATGATTGGGAATAGAAAACCATACAAAGACAGCTGTTTCGGGGTGTTTGCCCATCATCAGTGTGCAGCAAGTTTCTGGCTTGGCTCGTGAGAGGCCTGCGATGTTGGTCAGGAGGGGTGTCATGTCTCCTTAAGGAGAGTACCCAAAAACGTGTGTGGAGACTTGGAACTTTGGCTCTAGCTCATTCATTTTCTATTCATGGTTGGTATTCTGCCAAAGTCAGAGGAACTTTAGTCCTTTTCAACTTTAGAATGCTGTGAATGAACGTGCCGAGCGGTTTGAGCACTACAATATAGAATCTATGCTTGTAGCAGTGGCCTAAAGATCTCAGTATGCCATGTTCATGACTAAAGTATTCTAACAGCACATAGCATTCTTTACGCCCCTCCCTACCTGCCAGCCTCCTGCATACTCTATCCTCAGTCCTGGTATACTTGCCAGTCATAATACAGCTCAGGTGAAGTTCATGTTAAAGAACTGGCAGGTCCTGTATGCTTCTTCCAGACAGGCCTCTTGTCCATGGGCGGAGCGAATTTCCCATGTGGATTTCCGCAGTGGGAGACCAGCAGAAATCATTTGTGGGAGATCACGGATGTAATGTTTTTTCCGTGCAGATGCACTGCGAATCATCCCCGTGGAAAAAAATCTGCAACCCCGCATCCCAGCCTTTTCTTCACCTCTTTAACCCCTTAATGACATGGCCTATTTTGCCGTTGAGGACCAAGCGATTTTTGGTATTTTTCCATCTCCATTTTTCAAAAGCCATAACTTTTTTATTTTTCCGTCGACGCGGCCGTATAAGGGCTTGTTTTTTGCGTGGCGGGCTGTAGTTTTTATCGGTGCCGCTTTTGGGTACGTAGGCTATATTGTAAAACTTTTATAATTTTTTTTAATGATAACAGGGAGAGAAAACACATCAATTCTGCCATATATATATATATATATATATATATATATATATATATATATAAATTTTTTTTTTTTTACAGCGTTAATCATGCAGCATAAATGACACACTAAATTTTTTCTGCGGATCGGTACGATTACAACGATACCAAAATTCTTATATATATTTTTTTTTTAGGTTTTTACACTTTTTTTCAATAAAAACCCTTTTTTTTTGGAAATCTTTTTTTTTCTCTATAGCTGCATTCAAAGTCCTGTAACTTTTTTATTTTTCTATGTGCGGAGCTCTATAAGGGCTTATTTTTTGCGAGATGAGCTGTAGTTTTTGTTGGTTCCATTTTGGGGAATGTACGGCTTTTTTGATCACTTTTATTGCATTTTTTGGGAGGCAAAATGCTAAAAATTAGCATTTTGCCTCTGTTTTTTAGCGTTTTTGTTACGCTTTTTGCCGTACTAAATAAAAAGCGTGTTCAACTTTTTCTACACATCGTTACAGACGCGTCAATACCAAATATGTGGGGTTAAAAATTTTTTTTTTACCTTTTTTTTATGCTAATATTAGAAAAAGCATAAAAAAGGGTTTTTTTTACATTTTTTTTTACATTTTTCTTTTTACACAATTTGAGTCCCTCTGAGAGACTTGCAGCACTATGCCTATGATCGCTGTCATAAGGCATGGCAGAGCTTACTGCTCTGCCATGCCTTATCGCTTATACAGCGATCATAGGCATTGGCAATACAGGACGCCAGTGTCTGGCGTCCTGTTGCCATGGTGGCAGGCCGGGCTCTCGCGATGACATCGCGAGAGTCGGCCGGAGACACACAGGGAGCACGCTCCCTCTGTGAACTCTTTCCCTGCCGCAATCTACTTAGATCGCGGCAGGGAAGGGGTTAACAGCGGGAGGCGCATCTCCAATGCACCCCCGCTGTTGCAGCGGGACGCTGGCTGTGACTGACAGCCGGCTCCCGCTGCGGGATAGCGCAGGATCATATGTGATCTCTCGCTATCCCCAGGACGTAACGGTATGTCCTGTTGCGGGAAGTACCAGGCTTCCAGGACGTACCGGTACGTCCTGGGGCGGGAAGGGGTTAATTGATTTTAACCTTCAAATCCGCAGTGCATTCGCAATTGTATTTGCAGATGCACTGCAGATCGTCAGAACCCATTGACTTCTATTGAGCCCGTCCGCACGGAAATGGAGCATGCTGCAATTCTGTTTTCTACATCAAATGATTCGTAAATCAAATCTGCATGTTTAAATTTAGTTGCGAATGCCAATGCTTCCCTATGGGCACTTTGAATTGCAGATCTTATGCGCGGGTGACCGTGCGGATTCTGCAAATAAAATCCGTCCATGGACATTGGGCCCAAGAGTTCTTTCACTTCTGCATTGGAACCTCCGGTTGAACGTTCCGTTACAGATCCAACACAAAATACCAGAAGCCTAGCAGCTGAGAGGAAAGCCAACGGACCCCATTATAGTCAATGAGGTCCATTTGGTGCTTTTCAGTTCCGTCTTTGGTCGGAGCTCTTCGGCCAGGGGATTCCCTTTTCCTGCTCCCCGAATGGAGAAGGAAACCAGAATCCCCGACGCAGATGTGAAACCACCCGAAGCTTAAAGGGGTTGTCCCGCGAAAGCAAGTGGGGTTATACACTTCTGTATGGCCATATTAATGCACTTTGTAATGTACATCGTGCATTAAATATGAGCCATACAGAAGTTATTCACTTACCTGTTCCGTTGCTGGCGTCCCCTTCTCCATGGCTCCGTCTAATTTCAGCGTCTAATCGCCCGATTAGATGCGCTTGCGCAGAAGGGTCTTCTCCCTTCTGGTCGGTCCGGGCACGAGCGGCGTTCTGGCTCCGCCCCTTCTACCCGTCATCGCGTAGCTCCGCCCCGTCACGTGTGACGATTCCAGCCAATCAGGAGGCTGGAATCGGCAATGGAACACAAGGAAGGAGAAGAAAATCCACGGTGCACCATGGGAGAAGACCCACGGTGCACCGTGGGAGAAGACCAGCGGCGCCCTCTTTAAAAGAAGAAGCTGCAGAACGCTGATGCAGGTAAGTGAAATGCTATTTTTAAAAACTAACCAATGCTTTCTTTTTAACAGGGCAGAATGCGGGGGTAAGTGGAAAAAAAAAAATTCGATTTCGCCGCGGGACAACCCCTTTAACTCTCCTATCAGACAGAAAATAAATCTTTTTACACCTTGTTTTCAAGGTGGCACTTAGTGACAATCTGTAAGTGAAAAGATCCTGTTGAAATTGTTACCTTAGAGTAATGGTACTTCTACAAGGTCAGATAACACTGTGCAACAATTTTTTTTTAAAAGATACATTTATGAAACTAATGTATATGTTTCTGTAAAGTTAAAACATGCTGATTACACCGGTAAAACTGAATAATAGCAGCTCGTCTCATTTTCAAGTTATTTAACCCCCTAATGACCAATTTTTTTTTTTGTAACTCCTTTATTTATCTATTGATGCAGCTGTATGAGGGCTTCTTTGTTTGTGGGACGAGTTGTATTTTTCAATGGTACTAAATCTACCATATAATATACTGAAAAACCTTTAAAAAGTGGAGTAAAATGAAGTCTTTTGTTCTGCGGTCCACAAACTGCAACAAAAATGACATGATAACTTTATTCTATGGGTCAGTACAATTACTACCATACCAAACCTATGTAGTTTTTGTTTGTTTGTTTGTTTGCTTTACAACTCTTTTTTTTTTTTTTCAAAGACCTTTAATATTTTTTTTAATTATTTTCTGCCGCCATCTTCTGAGTGGAATAACTTTGTACGTCCACATAGTTGTGCAAGAGCTCGTTTCTTGTGGGACTTCCTGTAGTATATTACCATTTTGGAATACATACGACTTTTTGATGGCTTTTTTCCTACATTTTTTTCTTGGAGACAGAATAACCAAAGAAGCGCACTTCTGGCGTTCTTAAATTTTTTTATTTTTTTTTTTAGACGTTCACCGTGCGGGGTAAATAATGCGGTTCTTTGATCAGACTTTTACGGACGCAGCAATACCAAACGTGTTTTTATTTTAGGATTTGGACTCTTATTTAGTCTAACCAATAACCTGTAAAAACAGTTCATTAATACAACTTATTGGTGGACAATCCGCAGGGTTTACGCCACATGAAAACATACCCTATACGTTACATTAACCTACGCTTATAGTGTCAGTCGGCACACGGTGTGTAACAGTAATTGCGAAATAGTTGCTCAATCACTTTGTTCTTTTTATTAAGCAAAGTTAATGGTGAGCCGACTGGATTAATTGTGTAGGAATATTTCCAAAAAATCCAATACAACGGCAATTGGATTACATTATTTCCCGTAATTAGAAAACCTTACGTGGCAGTAAAAAAAAACCCCTGATATCATATTTGAATTCAGCGCCCATCCGCTTATCTGTTACAGAAATTGTGTTGCACAGTGTAATCTGCCCATTCTAGTGACCACTGACCAACAATGAGCATGTCAGTCAGCACCCGTTACCTCCATGTGCATAGGCAGACTATATGCTCTATGGGGACGACCAATTGTTGGGGTGATTGTTCGTTCCCGTACAGCTGTCGATCTGCTGTATGTCTCCGAGTTTACAAGCCGCGATGTACAGCAAGAGTGTGTATACTCACATAAACGAGCCTATTTGTTTGCTAGTTTGTCCGCCATACGTTTATGCCTTTACACAGTGGGACACTTGGGCCCGTAATCGTCCCTTGTAAAAGGATTATTAGGGACAGGCAAGCTGACCCTCCCGCAGGGTGAAAGAGCAGCAAGACTGTAAAAGATAAGTGTTGACTATGTAGACAAATGCCATAATGTGTACATTTTTATGTTCTATATGGGTTTATTGAAGAATTGAGACTGCTCAATGAGTGCTCCTGGAATTCTTCTGTACTCAGATAATAGGGGAAATGGTAACTTTTCTATGTTCTTTGATCCTTTCCAGTTCACACTAGTACATTTATCTAGGAAAGCAAACTGCACCCATGTTTAAAAATGCATTTAAATTCAAGGTCGGAGGGCAAACAGTACGTATCTTCCCAGACTTTCCCCCCCCCCCCCCGGTTCGGCGCGAGACAACCCCGATGCAGGGGTTAAAAAAACAACCCGCACAGCGCTTACCTGAATCCCGGCGGTCCGGCGTCTTCATACTCACCTGCTGAAGATGGCCGCCGGGATCCTCTGTCTCCGTGGACCGCAGGGCTTCTGTGCGGTCCATTGCCGATTCCAGCCTCCTGATTGGCTGGAATCGGCATGTGACGGGGCGGAGCTACACGGAGCCGGCATTCTGCACGAGCGGCCCCATAGAAGACTGCAGAAGACCCGGACTGCGGAAGCGCGGCTAATTTGGCCATCGGAGGCCGAAAATTAGTCGGCTCCATGGGAACGAGGACGCTAGCAACGGAGCAGGTAAGTATAAAACTTTTTATAACTTCTGTATGGCTCATAATTAATGCACAATGTACATTACAAAGTGCATTAATATGGCCATACAGAAGTGTATAGACCCACTTGCTGCCGCAGGACAACCCCTTTAAGTTTCTTTGTTGGTTTTCTGGGGCAGGCCTAACGCCCCTCACAAAGTTTTGTATTATGGGATCCAAACCTGTCCTAAGTTTGGGGGAATGGGTAGGGTGGGAAGGGGTTTTTGTTATGGTTCATACATCTAAGATAACTATTCTGCTTTATTGTCCTTTTTGGCGCGACTCATCTTTCAGTGTTATGCGGGTGTTCTGCACAAACAATGTCCAACTCTATGACAATGGCTAGTACGCATCTCAAGTTGATCTCCTGGAATGTTAGGGGCTTGAATTCTAAATTTAAAAGAGCCTTGGCTTTCAACTTTCTGAAAGTTAATTCTTCCCACATCATACTATTCCAGGAGACGCATTTGCAGGGCTCAAAGATACTGGCTCTTAAGAGGGCCAATATAGGCTCTGCGTATCACGCTACTTATTCCAACTATGCCAGAGGAGTCAGCATGCTGGTAGCTAAATCAGCCCAATTTGTATTCCGACAAATCCACATTGATTCTGGGGGTCGGTTTCTGATCCTTCAGGGCACCTTTTATGGCCGGCTCCTCACGATAATCAATATTTATCTGCCGCCCCCCGCTGATGTTAAAATCCTTACTGACGTAATGACCCAGGTTGTCTTGCTTGAACCTGCCCCAATAATATTTATGGGGGATTTCAATCTTATTTTAGATCTGGTGCCGGACCGTTTCGCTCCAGCTGCTTCTATATCAACCAGGTTGCTTACGTGGGCTGACTCCTACTTGCTGCAGGAAATATGGCGCCTGCGACACCCACATGACACTGCTTATTCATGTCACTCCCTAACATATAATTACTTTTCCCGTATCGACCTGTGTTTTGGCTCCCTGGACTGTCTCCCTATGGTGCGGGATGTGTCCTACCTGCCCAGAGGTGTATCAGACCATTCCCCACTCCAGCTGGTTCTTGACCTTGGTGTGGAGGGCTCTCGCCCTTTGTGGAGACTCAGCCCCTTGTGGCTGGCACAGGGAGAGATACATGAGTATGTTGAGCAGGAGGAAGGGATGTACTGGGAGGTCAATGAGGGGACTGCCTCAGAACTGACTGTGTGGGATGCCTTTAAGGCCTTTACCAGGGGGTCTTTTGCATCCGCCATTGCTGAATATAGAAGATCTCTGCAAGCTGCCCGATTGGACCTGGAACGCCGCCTTGTTGCAGCGGAAGCCAGGCACATAGCAGATCCTTCCCCAGAAGCCTACCTGGACTTAAATAACCTACGGCGGGAATACAAATTACTACTTGCTGAGTATACCAAAAAGAAGCTTCTTTACTCCCGTCACCAGGTCTTTGACCAGGGAGATAAGAACGGTCATTTGTTGGCCTATTTAACAAAGGAGGATCAGACATTGCCGCCAATCACGGTGGTGCGCGATGCTTTGGGGACCCTGGTGGATAATCCCAAACTGATCAATCTAACGTTTGCCCACTTCTATAGTAATCTTTATACTTCCAAACTTAGCTGCTCGGATGAACAGCTAATAGCTTACCTTGGTAATATCCCCTTCCCAGCGCTGAGTCAAAGTAGTGCCACTTATTTGGATGGGGACTTGAGTATAGAGGAGGTAATGGATGCTATCAAGTCACTCCCCAATAGGAAATCGCCAGGGTTGGATGGACTCCCTGGGGAATGGTATAAAAAGAATGCGGATTTCCTAGCTCCCCGGCTTCTAACGCTATATAATTCTATTCTGCGAGATGGTGCCCTGCCGGACACCATGCGCAAGGCCATAATTGTCATGATTCCTAAAGCTGGAAAAGATCCTGCAGATTGTGGTTCCTATAGGCCCATCTCGCTTCTTCACAACGACGTTAAAATTTTGGCAAAAATACTGGCGATTCGCATAAACTCCGTTCTTAATGAGATTATACACCCTGACCAATCTGGCTTCATGCCTGGCAAAAGTACAGACATGAATCTAAGGCGGCTTTTTGACCATCTGACATGAACACTCTAACTGCGGGAAACGCACCCTGGTATTTATAGACCAGGCAAAGGCCTTTGACTCAGTAGAGTGGAGGTACTTGTGGGCAGTGATGCAACGGTTTGGATTTGGGCCAGCATTTATTAGGTGGGTAAAGATCCTATATGACTCCCCAGTAGCCAGTATCAAAACCAATGTCCATGTTTCTGCCCAGTTCCCCCTCGGTAGAGGCACACGACAGGGTTGCCCCCTGTCCCCTGCCCTGTTTGCCCTTGCTATAGAGCCCCTTGCAATTCGGGTCCGGACCTCACCGGTAATAAAGGGATTTAAACTTCACAATTATGAAGAGCGCATAGCACTATATGCTGATGACACCCTCCTCTTCCTTCAGGATCCAGAGTCCTCTCTTGATTCTGCACTCGCCATTTTTGACACATTTGGCCTACATTCTGGTATTCGGGTCAATTGGGACAAAACCCATTTAATTGTGATAGACTCTGCGGCGGCTGAGCTCCCTTTGCCCGCTCCACTAAGCTGGACAGCTCAGACAACCTATTTGGGTATAAGAGTGTCGGTGAGGGTTTCTACCTTCTTTGACCTTAATTTAGCTCCCCTCCTTAAATGGGCTGAGGGAATGGTGACGCGTTGGGCCTCTCTCCCGATCACTCTAGTGGGCAGAGTCAATTTGTTAAAGATGAAGCTACTACCAAAATTTTTGTATGTCCTGCATAACTCCCCTGTCCTGGTCCCAACCAGATTCTTTCCCACGCTTCGTGGGATTGTACTGCGTATCCTGTGGAGAGGCTCCACCCCCAGGATTAAATTGGAGACCTTGTGCCTCCCGGTGAGCTGGGGAGGATTAGCCTTAGCCCACTTCTACTACTACTACTATCTGGCCAGCCAGTTGGTGTATGCTGGGTGGTGGCTGACTTCATCGGATTACAATCCGGTGGTGGGACTGGAGCGCAGGGTGGTGGGGTCTGCTGATGCATGGCCCCTTCTCTCTTATTGCCCCCTTACCTGACCCCATGCTGGTAACACTTAAAATATGGCACAAGGCCTTGCAGCTGACCCCTGTAGTGGAAGTCACATGGTCCCCACATACTCCTTTGTGGGATAATCTACACTTGCCGCACCTGCAGCGCTTTACAGAGTCTGCATTCTGGAGAGCTCATGGTATTAATGTACTATCGGACATAGTCAGTGAGGGCATCTTCTGCACTTTCCTCCAGCTTCAGAAAATCTACAACCTGCCTGAGCACTCCTATTTCAGGTACTACCAGCTACGACATGTAATCAGGGCTCAGTTTCAGGGCCTGTCCATACCGATGTCCCTGACTCGGTTGGAAGGCTTGGCACAGATGTGCAACCTAGTAAGACCACTGTCCAGTTTCTATGCCCACTTGGTGCAGTGTCTTGCCCTGTTGAGGGAGAGGGCAACCCAGAAGTGGGTCATTGACATTCCTGATCTGTTAGCGGAGGAGAGTGAAGACATATTGGCGAGCTCTGGTCCTCCTTTGATTAGTGCTAGAGATAGGCTTATCCAGGTGAAGTTCCTACACCGTATATACTACACCCCATCCAGGCTACATGTAATGGGTCTGCTCCCCTCAGCGACCTGTCCCCGATGCTTAATTGCTGATGGGACCATCATGCACATGTTCTGGGACTGTGGTGTCATGCGAGACTACTGGGGGAACATTCTTGTATTTATGGAGTCTCACCTGGGGGCCCCGAGGATCATGCACCCTGGGGTGTGCCTCTTTGGGCTTGTTGGAGACCTACCAGTGGCAGCCGCAACCCGCACCTTATATAAGCTACTGTTTTGCTATGCTAAGAAGGTGATTTTGTTAAATTGGAAGCACCCTGGTAGGCCGACCAGAAACGCATGGATCCAGGTGGTGAACTCTGTGCTTCCAATGTATCAACTGACTTATATGGCCAGGGGATGTCCTGAGAAGTTTGACAAGGTTTGGGGGCACTGGATGAACTGTCCGGCAACAGCAGCAGAGATGCCTGTCTAGATATTGGGAATGGATATGGTGAGGGATACCCGCTTGCACCGATCTACCGTTTAGGCTAACTCTTTTTTTTTTTTTTTCTCTTTTTCTTTGAGTCGCGCAGGGTTGTTGTTTAAGGGGGGGGGGGGGGTTGTTCTATCTATTTTTTTTGCCACTTTTTTGGTTGTTTTGTCTTGTTTTTTCCTTCTTCCTTTTTCTCCTGGTGTCTTGGGGCTCCGGATTAGGAGCCCTCCCTAGTATGGGTTTGTTCCATTATGAGTAGTTGATAAATGTGAAAATGAACAGCCAAGTATTATGTTTTATGAGAAATGCACATGAATATGCGAGACACTCAGTGTTTTCACTTTTGTCTTTTTTTTTTCACTTCTCATGTACTGTAATGTATCAGCAAGGTGTGCATTCTTTATGATGTCTGCTGTTACTGTATATTTGTCTTTTGGCTAAATAAATGTTCCTTTAAAGAAAGAAAAAAAAATGCATTTAAATTCAATCAATGTGTTGAGTTATTCAATTATAATTTAAGACTTTTTCCACCCAAATTTTGTATTTTTTTTTTGTGGCAGGTTTTAGGTTGTAGCCCTTTGTATGGGTTCACCTGGATGTCAAACCAGAATTTTTGTTTCAAAGTACACTCAGTACTTATCTATGCTTTGATTACTCTTGCAGGAGTTTGATTTTCATGTACGTTGGCCGGATGTGAAACTACTGACATGCCTTCTGAAACAGCAGGGACCTCAAGTTCAGCAGATTATTCTTGTCAGTCCAATGGGTAAGTGACGTCTGCTTTGCTGTCACTGGTGTCTTTTCACTTCTTGCATATAATGTGTTCTATGGATCCTTTACAATCCCCTATTAGGTGCACTTCTGTAGTGACAGATATAATTTATTGATTAGTTATCACTATCGCAGACCTCTTTAAAGTCCCTAAACAGTAGAATACCCTGATGGAGGTACTATAGTGATCATAATTGCATCCACTAAATATTCCTCTAAGGACTTATTCATACGGGCGAATGTGATTTCAGGCAGTAAAAACCTGAGCGACTTCTTTTCAAGTTTATGTTTACCTCAGTTTTTGTTACATTTTTGCGTTTTCTTTAAAGGGGTTGTCTCGCGAAAGCAAGTGGGTCTATACACTTCTGTATGGCCATATTAATGCACTTTGTAATATACATCGTGCATTAAATATGAGCCATACAGAAGTTATTCACTTACCTGCTCCGTTGCTAGCGTCCCCGTTGCCATGGTTCCGTCTAACTTCGGTGTCTTCTTGCTTTTTTAGACGCGCTTGCGCAGATGCATCTTCTCCCTTCGGCTGGTCTTGGAAGCATCGGCGTTTTGGCTCCGCCCCCTTGTACGCATCATCGCGTAGCTCCGCCCCATGATGTGTGCCGGTTCCAGCCTCCTGATTGGCTGGAATCGGCACATGACGGGGGCGGAGCTACGCGATGACGCGAAAAGGGGGCGGAGCCAAAACGCCGATCCTTCCAAGACCAGCCGAAGGGAGAAGATGCATCTGCGCAAGCGCGTCTAAAAAAGCAAGAAGACACCGAAGTTAGACGGAACCATGGCAACGGGGACGCTAGCAACGGAGCAGGTAAGTGAATAACTTCTGTATGGCTCATATTTAATGCACGATGTATATTACAAAGTGCATTAATATGGCCATACAGAAGTGTATAGACCCACTTGCTGCCGCGAGACAACCCCTTTAAATGTTCAAAAGTCATTCGAGGGTAATCTGTTCACTTGCATCAAGAAAAAGGAAAATGGCCCAACTGGATGTCATCTAAAACTTCATTTGAAGTCAATGGGTGTTTTAAAAAAAATAAAACAGTGTACACATGCTATTCAAGTGCATTTTTTTTTCATGTATCCAGATTGTGAAAACACCCCAAAATATGAGATGCTGCAATTTTTTTTAACGCGGACCATCGTTCTGTGAAAAATATAGCACGTGTGAATGACTGCACTCACTTGAATGGGGCGTTAAACTAAGTGCCAACAAGAAGACTCTAAAGAAACATGTCTGCCATGTTGACAAGCCCTGCATTTTATTTTTTCAGGTGTTTCCAGACTTATGGATTTGCTAGATGACTCTAGAGAGGTGATCCGTAATGACGTAAGTAATGATCCAGACTTAAAAAGGGGTTTTCTGGCAGCGTGTTTTTTCTTTTGGGGGGGGGGGGGGGGGCTTTATAAGTAAAACACCGCTCCTTATGCAGTTAAATAACTAACAGTCATATACTCGCTGCTCTTTACTGTGTCCTGCACAGGCTGTAGCCACAACCGTTTTACGGGATGTCACAGGCGCTGCAGCCAACGATCGAGCGCTATGACTTCCCTTAAATAAGCTGGGACAACCTGACGTCAGAGGGCAGAACCGGAGTGCTCAGCGCCCATCCAGTTAACAGAGGCAAACTCTCAAAAGTGAAAGAAAACCCATCAGCTGCTTCCCATGCACGATTAATTTCTACACCGCTCATTTATTCCACTTTCACTCCATTCAGCTTTAATGCGAGTATATAGCCAGGTAACATGGCTGCCTGTGGGAGATTGGTACAGCGTATTCCACATACAAAACATGCTCGTGGAATACGCTATGCCGACAGTCGTGTAAGCCTAGCCTTGAGTGAATATGGATTTTCCTAGTAACTTCCTAGCAATGTCTTCAACCTCCAGTATATGAAAAGAAGGGTTTGGAAGGAAAAATGTGCAGAATAGGCTAATAAAACATATTGCAAAAATGCTTAGACTTGCCTATTCTGTACAAAAACAAAAGGCAGTCCTACTATAAGGATTACCATGAGGGGGCTGGTGCAGTGTTTGGTAAACCTTCAGGAGTTTCACTCACAGACAATCAAGTTCATTGACAGTGTGGTATTCCCAGTTTTGCTTTTAAGGCATCTCTATAGGATATATCATAAATATCTGATAGGTGCTGGCCACACCTCTGGGACTCTCACTTGTTGGGAGAACAGATGTCTAGAAGACCCCATTCTATTGTTGGCCACATTTCTTCGGTACTTTCCTTAACCCTCGTAGACCCCTGTGGAAAGGGCTGTGAGGAAGGGAGGCCATCTCTCCATTGACTCCAGGCTTATATACCTGACCTCTATACAGACCTATAGGTACAGCATGGGGAGTACTACATAGTATTTTGTGGGATAACCCTATTATCACATATCCACAGTATAGCTGACAAATATATAATTGTTGAGGCCCCACTGCTTCTTCCTCATTGTATGACTTCCGAGTCTGAATGAAGTGGTGCTCCAGCATGTTCCTTGTTGCTGCTTTTGAAGTCTATGGAGCTGATGGATACAGCTGAGCTCTTTGCTTGTTTATCTCTGTAAGTCCCATAGACTTTAAAGGAAGCCGCATTTTGCATGTGTGACCACAGCTCCATTCAAATTCCTTCAGGACAGGATCTCAGGACCCCCATCCTAGTGGTCTTTGGGGATCCACAACGATCATACTATGGAAAGGTATCAAATGCATTTCGTAGGGTACTCCCTTTTAATGAGTTGTCTTTATTGCTTTTCAGTGTTGCACTTCTTAATCAAATTCCATTTTGTGTTTCTAATTTTTGGGACTTTCTTTTATTACTAGCTATACTTGGCCTCCATGTAATAACAGTAATGTAATAACGATTTTTCATACTCATTAAAAGATTTTCCCAAGTTAAAGAATGCACAGAGGATAGGGAATGCTTAAAAATAAACTAAGTTGGACTCGCTGCTCTGTTCTCTAATCCAGTGCCACCTCATTCATTGTTGGTATTTGTTTACATGGGCTGCAGTGTAAACGTTCTGTATACATATGTGACCACTTCAGCCAATCGCTGGTCTCAGATTTATACAACTTGAGACTGCTGAAACTAGTGTTTGGCTGCAGCTATCACTTGTATAAATGGACACATCATTGCTGCAGTCTGTCAGCAAAGACTAGCGGTGATGATGAGAGCTGTACAGGCAGGGGAACCAAGCACTGCGTGTAACGTAAATACTGTTTTTTTTTTTTGTTTTTGTTTTTTTTTTTTATAAATCTGCATTTATTTTTTTGTGGAAAACCTCATTAAGAAAATCCCCATTTTATCTGGAAAACCCCTATAAAAAACATCTGTTATGGCAATGATGACTTGAAACAGAGTTGCTTGCTCAGCTGACAGTGCATTCCCTTATTATTCTTTAGGGCCTTCTATTGCTGCAGCAACTGACAAAAAGCAATGCTGCTATACAGAAAATCGTAGCCTTTGAAAATGCTTTTGAGAGACTCCTTGACATCATTACAGAAGAAGGAAACAGCGATGGCGGTAAGTGTGTGCGGAGTCAGTCAGTCATTCACAACGATGAATAAGGGATACACAAAGTACATTATAAAGTACGTTAAGAGAATGGTTTCCCCGCACTGCGTCGACTGTCACAATGGGTGCCACAAATTGGAGTCTGAGGCTGGGTTCACCCAGGGTGGATTTGCCGTGGAAATTCCGTCCGGAATTTCGCTGCGGCAAATCCACAATGCGGCTGCTAATCCCAGGATTGGCCTGCCATGTGGACGAGATTTGTAAAAAATCTCGCCCACATGGGACGTCTAATCTGTCGCGCCAAAGCCGGCGCTGCAGCGCGGACTCCTCGGCCGCACCATGTCAAATTTATTTATTTATTTTTTCCCATTGCGGCTGCATTTACCTCTATTAGAGAGCTGGCCGCAACGGAAAAGCGTGCGGCCAAGCTGCTCCAAAACGCACAGCTAAGTGCTGTGGGTTTAGAAGCAGCGTTTTCCCAGCTGAAATCGCGAGGTTTTGCCGGTAATACGTCCCGTGTGACCCCAGCCTTAAAGTGGTTTTTGTACTTATGGGAACCCCTATCTAGTTTACACATCATGTGTGAACCAACAGCTATAGGGATTGGGCACTAGATATATAGAGAATTTCTTTTAAATATTTATCCTATTAATATTTAGCTCGGGGCTGTGAAGTCAGAGTCCCATTTTGGTGGATTTGGAGTTGGAAGAAATGTACCAACTCGGCTTATAAAAAAAAAAAATATATATTATAAATAAGGTGTAATTAATTAAATTCATAATGTGTTGCATCTTTTGTTTTATAGAACTTTAATAAAAAATTTAAATGTCTTCTAAATGTTTTAGTCATCTAAGCGCCTATTTATAAAAAACCATTACAAAACCTGACCATTTTAATACAGTAAATTTATCACTTAAACAACATGAATCGTACATAAAGGAGTCGGAGTCTAGGACAATTGAGGAGTCGGAGTGTGAGGTTTGCCTTACCGTCTCCGCAGCCCGATTCAAACCATATAATTTGGAGGTGGATGGGTGTGTAACGCAATGCTGAAGTTTCCATGATAATAAAAATAATACATTTTAATATTATCATGTTAAAGATTACTTTTCTTTTACTATTTCACAGGTATTGTAGTAGAAGATTGTCTATTGCTGCTCCAGAATCTACTAAAGTACAACAACTCCAATCAAAACTTCTTTAAAGAAGGCTCCTACATTCAGCGTATGAAGCCGTGGTTTGAAGTGGGGGATGACAACTCTGGCTGGTCTGCACAGAAAGTAACAAATCTTCATTTAATGCTGCAGGTATACATCCTATGTTTAAACAAGCATGAAATGTAACCCCTTCCCAAAAGTGGACTTTACATGTACATCATAAGTGGAAATGATGTAAAAATAACTGTATGTATACACATACCATTATGATGGAAGCAACCCCCCTCCTCCCCACCCACACACTTTTGATTCTCCTTTAAGAGAATGGGGGCCTATGGATATGTTCAGCACCAAGAGCCTCCCTGGTACACACACCGAGCTCTGAACATAGGTTAATCACGTCAAGCAAATGTGAACTGAATTGTGATTGTGTTTTTCTAATCTAAATCATTGGAATTTACAAGTCTTCAGATTTTTAACTAATAATTGAGTTTTCTATTTGCAGTTGGTAAGGGTGCTGGTATCTCCAGGGAATCCTCCAGGAGCAACTAGCAGTTGTCAGAAGTTCATGTACCAGTGTGGATTGCTGCAGCAGCTCTGCATCATATTGATGGCTACTGGGGTCCCTGCAGACATTTTAACGGAAGTAAGTATCTTCATATCCCCATACATATAGACTGGTAATATGATTTTAAAAAAAACCACTGGCTTAAAGGGATATTCTAATCTTAGTGTCTGATAGATGCAGGTACCACTTATCGCTACACAAGGGGTCAAAATTACAGAAACTGTTGAACTGGCTGTTTATACTAGATTTCCATAATTTATGTTCACTCCTATAGTAGTTACAGAGACTTCATATAACAGTCAGTGGCCATGGCATATTGGCTAATATTTTCATCTCAGTCATGTTTGGCTGAGGTGTGAATACCCCTTTTGAGACTCATATGTACCATGAACTTGTGCTTTATTGGGACTCCAGACATTTAATATTGGTATTAAAAATGACAAATGTGCATAGGCAATCATGTAAGAAAAAGTATTAAGGGGGTTTCCTGCTAATGAACTAGATCGCCTATCCACATAGGTGATAAATGTATAATTTCTGGCACTAAAACTAGGGACCCGAACCACTCCACTATTTCTGACCAGGGGACTTGGGATCCCTGTTTTAGTGACAAATAGACAAAAAAAATGTTATTAGATTTTAATAATTTATGATGAAATGTCATAAACAAAACTGTGTCTCCTCACCATTTTGCTGACAGTTGATAGAAACCTTGTTACCACCCAGAGGCTGAAAACTAAAGAGATCACATACTTTTAACAACTGCAGGCTTGCTACACTGTATCAAGTTCAATTGGTCATTTAGGAGTTAGTCTAAAAACCTACGTTATGGTGAACTATTGATCATCTTTATATGGATATAGTGTGCAATGAATTTTCTTTTCTGACTTTTTACATTCAAACTAAGTTGTTATTTACTATTGTGTTCAAAAGACCATCAACACAGTCTCCGAGGTCATCAGAGGCAGCCAAGTTAATCAGGACTACTTTGCATCTGTTAATGCTCCATCAAATCCTCCCAGGTAACCTTTAACAACCTACATTCTGATTATTGTTTCTGCTTAGTAGCTAAACCGGGGCACATGAACAGGTAGCCCTTAAGATTTGTTCTAAAGTAAGAATACTGTGACTGACCCGCCATCACTACACAGAATCCTGTTATGTAAAGTTCAGAAACCTTCCAATGTCCATTGTAAAACGTGCTTCTACCTCTTAAATTAGATGACTGGGATGAAAGTTGTCTGATTTCCATGAAAAAAACTTTTCCTGCATGCATCCACTGTACGCATTATCCTTAACCCCTTCCTACCCCTTAGGCCATAACCCCTTTCTGCCAGAGGACATACGATGACACCCTGACTAAGAAGGGGTTACCGCAAATGGATGTAAACTTAAAAGTGGGAGCCAGCTGTGACTAACAGCCGGTCTTCCTCTGCAACGGCAGGGTTCGGTGAGAACACTGTCTGCAATGGCCTATGATCACTGCTATTAGCGATAACACATCACAGTACAGAAGTATTGCAATGTTTTATTGTAGCAATTATAGGAACGCAGATTCAAGCCCCCTACAGGAACTTAAAAAGGTTTAAAAAAAAAAAAAATAACGTAAAAAAACCCCAATCTTTTTTGGAAATGTCTGCCTCTTTGTTTAGGAAAAAATTAAGCTCTCATGTTTGACATCGTCGCTCCCGCAATAACCCATATAATAAATTAAACCCACTTTTTATCCTGCACAGCAGGATCTTGGGAATCTCTACCCTGCTCTCCCAAACAGGCTTCTGTATTGTGTTGCAAGTCAGCTTTTTCAGCTTAATTTTTAGCTTGGTCTATGATCCTCTCCCCAACTCATAGATGCACCTGGCACATTTTTGAGGCACCTTTTGATTGTCTCGGGTAGACTTTATTGTTCATAGACTAGCCTCTCAAGTTTGGAATCCATCCAAGTCCATTAATAAATTTGAAGATGCAGGGGAAACATTATCAAGTTGGCAATAGTTTGCTCACCCACCTCCCCCTCCCAATGCAGTCTATATCAGCCTGTGTGAAGGCCTTTAAAACGAGCGCCAGTATCCTCAATCAGCATTCTACACCTGGCACTAGTGAAAGGAGCTGAAGTAAGATGTCATATTTTCTTTAAAGGGGTTGTCCCGCGGCAGCAAGTGGGTCTATACACTTCTGTATGGCCATATTAATGCACTTTGTAATGTACATTGTGCATTAATTATGAGCCATACAGAAGTTATCAAAAGTTATTCACTTACCTGCTCCGTTGCTAGCGTCCTCGTCTCCATGGTTGCCGTCTAATTTTCGCCGTCTAATGGCCAAATTAGACGCGCTTGCGCAGTCCGGGTCTTCTGCTTTTCTCAATGGGGCTCCGTGTAGCTCCGCCCCGTCACGTGCCGATTCCAGCCAATCAGGAGGCTGGAATCGGCAATGGACCGCACAGAAGCCCTGCGGTCCACCGAGGGAGAAGATGCCGGCGGCCATCTTCACCGGGTAAGTAAGAAGTCACCGGAGCGCGGGGATTCATGTAAGCGCTGTCCGGTGTTCTTGTTTAACCCCTGCATCGGGGTTGTCTCGCGCCGAACGGGGGGGGGGGGGGGTTGAAAAAAAAAAAAAACCCCGTTTCGGCACGGGACAACCCCTTTAAGTTAAACAGAATTGGAATTCAGGAGCATTTTGCTTTATCTGCCTTCAACTTACTTAGAATTTCTTTGTTTCTTCCTCTTGTTTCTCTTAAGGCCTGCAATTGTGGTGCTTTTAATGTCCATGGTGAATGAAAGGCAACCCTTCGTCCTGAGATGTGCTGTTCTCTACTGTTTCCAGTGCTTCCTTTACAAGAACCAGAAGGGTCAAGGAGAAATTGTAGCAACTCTTCTTCCTTCAACTATTGACGGTAGTTCCTTATTGTGCATTCATATTTATTTCTTGACCACTAATGAATGACCTAACAGAACATGGCTGCACTTTGATCCACTGCAGCACCAGTTTCCATGGTGCATCTTTTAAATAGATCGCTTTCTGCCACAATAGACTTCTATGGCATATGAGCTGGATATGCCTTAAAAGACTGGTCAGTGGAATGGTCAAGGGACTAACTTCCCTTAAGGGTTCATCTGTATAAATAATAGCCCTGAGTGCATCAGTTATATCCTTCAAACGATCGAAAGTGAATGATAATCGTTCAGTCTAAACGCAAGACAACAACTGCATGACGGACGAGAATCGTTTGCCTCTCATTCATCGTTCGGTTTAAACCGCAATCATTCATTCTTTCTCATTCACTTATACAGGGACTTAACAGTTCTAGATGATTCTCGTTTGAACGAGCCAACGATGCATTTGCCTTTCAGTGCGAACGAGTTGGCGGTGACGTCACTCGCTTATTCAACTGAGAAATGGCTTGTCTAAAAGGGCCTTTACAGACTTTGTAAAATATAACCACATGAGACAGAGTACAAACACTAAATTCTTCTTGCTGACTTAAAGGACCACTCCGGCGATTTCTATTTTTCTCAATTCATGATGTAGCTGTCCCTCAGTATACGTAAGTGAGCTAGTTTCACCTTTTTGTTAGTTATTCCTTTTTATCTGAAATTCCCGGACTATTTTTCTTCAGATGGTCACATGATCTTAATTCTTACCAGCTCAGATTTACTTGGGGTTATGCTAGCTGAAACTAGTCAATTTTTTACTTTTTTATGCTGTTACATGGAATATATACCACAGAGACTGATTAAAGGGGTACACAGACACTCCTATCAGAGGTACTGATGATGATCACACAACTCCTGTCACACAGTTATAATAAAGGCGATCACAGCTCATCCTCCTGATTGTATACTTATGGTTTGTAGCTTATTTAGGTGAATATAGAAGGTGATAATAATTAAACTGTGTTACGGATAAAGAACGTGGACCTACTGTGCTCACCAATCAGCCTGGCTTTTGGACTAGACCTTGTGTGGCTGGCAGCTGACCCCAGTGGTCAGAGGTACTTCTGCAAGGCAATCTCAGATGATGAATCTTGCCCTTAGCTAATCAGGAAGATAGGAAGACTCATGCCAGAAAGCAAGGTAGGGGTCCTGGTAAGAATGGCCCTACTGTCTTCACCTCGGGGCTAGCTATCCCTTACCAGACACAGGGACGATCTACTAAACACAGCGCACACAGAACAGGACTGACTTGCCACAGACTGGAAGGAAATGGACAAATGCACACAGGTTAAAGCACAAGGCAAACAACATACAGATACAGGATCAAATAGACAAAATAGTCCTGAGACAGATGTGCTGGGTGTCTGAGACAAACACACAAGAATACTGAGGCAAAGATGGAGGATTCCCAGCTCTGCTAAATAGGGAGGTAATTACTAGAGATGAGCGAACGTACTCGGATAAGCACTACTCGTCCGAGTAATGTGCTTTATCCGAGTACCTCCCCGCTCGTCCTGAAAGATTCGGGACGCGCTGCGGAGCGGGGAGCTGCAAGGGAGAGCGGGGAGGAACGGAGGGGAGATCTTTCTCTCCTTCTCTCCCGCCCGCTCTGCCCCGCACCCCGCCGCAACTCACCTGTCAGCAGCGGAGCGCCCCGAATCTTTCAGGACGAGCGGAGAGATACTCGGATAAAGCACATTACTCGGACGAGTAGTGCTTATCCGAGTACGTTCGCTCATCTCTAGTAATTACCAATTAACCTGCAGCTGGGCTGTGAGCACTGAGCAGGGTTAAACTAGTGCAGTGCTGATAGAAAGTGGAAGAAAAGAGTACATACAGAAGGAGCTTAGTGTGTCTGCCTGGAGCAAAGTGTATCCCTCAGCAGACAGAAATCAAGTGGCCCCTTAACAAAATACTTATAGTGGTTATGGAATTTTGCTAATGTTGGCTGTAACAAAGACCAGGACTGTTTATAGGGAAAAGATGGCTGCATATTAATGTCTGTTCCTATTTACAGCTACTTCATTGTCTGCTGGACAACTACTCTGCGGAGGTCTCTTTTCTACAGATTCACTCTCCAACTGGTGTGCGGCAGTCGCACTGGCTCATGCATTGTTGGAGAACTCTACACAGAAAGAACAACTGCTCAGAGTCCAGCTTGCTACGAGTATTGGCAATCCACCGGTATCTCTGCTGCAGCAATGTACCAATATCTTGGCACAGGTATGAGAATTCATGCGGCATCTGAAATAAGCAAAACATTGCAGGAACTCACAATGCTTTTACAAAACTGTAGCGATTTTAGTGATTCATTTTAGTGCTTCATCAAAAGTGGCTCTCCGGTCCGTCAAAGCAGATATCTCTTTGGTAAGGAGATGTGGTGCTGCCTTTAGGAACTAACCCACCCTCTGCCGACTGATGCACAGCAATAAGGACACAGCTGGCAATCAGTGACTGCAGGGTGGGATGTGTGGGGATATACCCCCACCTCATGACTGGTGAAGACTACTTCCTTTAGTCCTATATGTCTGCACTGCTACTGATAAAAATGTCAGTTTCAAGCAAACCCTTCAGGCCACATTCACATCAGCACCAGCGGAACAGTTTTGGGGCCTCTGGTGCAGATTTGGCATAAAATCTCGGAGCAGAATTTTATGTCTGAGCAGAAAACCCAAATTGCTGAACGGAAACTAAGCACAGATGTAAATATGGCCTTATAACATATTGCCTTTATCATTCATGCCAATACCCTGTGCTGCCTTCAGAGTTTAAGAGACAGATTCCCTTTGATGAGGCATATATGGTCCGAGATTATCGACCTAGTATGGGAATGCACAGTTTTACGTAAACTCCCCATGGTTTCACTTTCAGAATAACGTAATTGACTGACAATAAACAATGGTTCTCTGCTATTTTTCACGTGAAGGTAAAGGTTTTGTGCCAAGTTACAAGCGCTTGGGAAACCCCGTTGAAATGAATGTCAGCATGATAGACCGCCGTTTCCTTCATTCGGGAGTAAACGGGACCTCTGTTCTTGTGATCAGTAGGTTCCAGCGGCTGGAACCCTTGCCAATCGCTTATCTCCTATCCTGTTGATAGGGAGTAAGTAACATAGTAACATAGTTTGTTAGGCCGAATGAGGACAACGCCCATCTAGTCCAGCCTTCTATCCTCCTGTGTTGAAGCTTGGCACAGCCCCTTCAAAGGAATTGTCCAAAAGTAGAAAAAGTTTTACTTGTTTTTCCCCAGAACCACCACACCTCTTGTCAATGGGCTGTGTTTGTTATTGCAATTCAGCTATGTTAAATAATGTTGAACTGCAATATCGGACGGGAGCGGCACTGTCTCTTGGCAGGGAAAAAACTTTTTTCTACTCCTGGACAAACCATTTAATTGATTGATAACAGGGGAAATTGATTACAAGGACACTGTCTACGAATAAGATGTAATGCATGCAAGGCTTGTAAACAGCTTCATTTAAAGTAACCCCATGAGGTCATCCTGTACCGAGTTCATCTAACATTTTGGTAAAATCAGAGTACCTTTGATTTGCTACTCAATCAAATCACAATCCATGTGATCATCTATTATCCATGACCATATACACAGTTGTCAAAAAACCTCAAGCCCCTAGGAGTCGTTGTTTTGCTGTAAAACTCGGCATGCAGTTACATCTCAGGCAGATATGCAAATGACCTGAGTTGTGGTGTCATTGGATGAAAAGGTTTGTTACCCGAGGCCCTAAAAGTGGTTCCCCCCCCCCCATGGCCTATAAAAGGCTCTCGGAGGCTCCTTGTGTGTGTCTTTCCGCTTGTGTATAGCTTGTTGACCATTAGACATGACTCTACGATGCAGATAAGAGATTTCACCCAGTTAAAAGAGTTTGAGAGAGGGGAACATTATTGGAATGCAAAAAGCTGGATTGGCCATATTGACAAATTGTCCACCTGGGCTAGACTGTTAGGAGATGTTGGAACCGGGTAGCACCATTGTTACAGGCCCCAAGCACCCGCAGGCACTGGGCTAAAAGACATTTGACCTAACAGCACCCATTACATGTACTGCCTTTGACACCCACCAACCGTCGCCTCCATTTGCAGTGGCGTCGTGAACAATGAAACCAGATAGCAACTGGGTTGTCTTTAGCAATGAATTCCTTTTCAGGTTGGGCACTGATGTTGGCCATGCTTCTTATTATCAATCTAGTGGTGAGCGCCTCAATGCTACCTTCACTGTGCAGTGGCACACAGTCTGCGACTGCTGGTGTGCTGTTCTGGGGGCCATCACATAGGACAGTCAGTCACCCCTAGTAGTGGTACAAGGAACAATGACCGCTCAGGGATATGTTCACGACATCCTGCAGCCATATGTGTTCCTCTCATGGCGGCTTCCAAGAGGCATTTTCTAGCAGGATAGTGCTTGTCTGCACAGGAATGTCCCCACAGCCATGTCACACTTCCTTGGCCTTCCCGCTGCCAGTTTTTTGTTTTTTTTTCACCAGTAGTCCATATATGGAAGCCAGTTTCAACAGCCTACAAGTTTGCACGATCTGGAGGCTTAAAACAGCAAATGTAGAGCGATATGCTGCAGGATACCATATAGAACCTGTATGTCTCCATTCTCACCTGTATCACATCTTGTATCCAAGCTAGAGGTAACCAAACAGGGTCAGGGTACTAGAGCCTCCATGCCCGCTCGTATCACATCTTGTTTCCAAGCTTGAGGCATCCCAACGGGGTATCAGAGCTTCCATGCTCTCCCCTATCGCATCTTGTATCCAAGCTATAGGCAGCACAACAGGGGTACTAGGACCTCCTTGCCTGCCTGTATCACATCTTGTATCCAAGCTTGAGGCATCCCAACGGGGTATCAGAGCTTCCATGCTCTCCCCTATCGCATCTTGCATCCAAGCTAGAGGTGGTACAACAGGGTACTAGAAACTCCATGCCCGCCCGTATCACATCTTGTATCCAAGCTAGTGGAGGTACAACAGGGTCCTAGAGCCTCTATGACTGTCCGTATCACATCTTGTATCCCAGCTAGAGGCGTATAACAGGGTACTAGAGCCTCCCTTCAAGGGGTCAGTTTCCCTTTTGCTCTGATATTGTAATCCCTTATATCAATGTTAGAATCGGATATAGGAAGTTTCATTCCATTCTGACAACTTCTAGGGGAGGGTTTGGTTTTTGACAATGAGTGTATTATATTAATCTTCCATTGTTTACTTGCCTGACATTACAGCATTTCCTGTAATGAATAGTCTGTGTTTTGTACTCTGGTGCACATGGCAGGTCAGTAGGGAGGCTGATTGTGACATTGTGTAATTGTTTAGGATGAATTCCACTGCAAAGATTGAGTGAAATAATAGTAATTCTAATAACCATTATAAAGGAGATTAAATGTGTGACATATAATTTGCAGGGGGATAAGATCGACAGACGGGTATGTATATGTTGGCACTGCTCGCTGACACTGCAGGGCTTCTTTTACTTGCTTATGGGTCTTTTATGTTTTCCATTTAACCTTGTAAATAACTGCTCTGAGTGACCCCCTACTCACACGTTCTCTCTTATGCTGTGGTATCCCCATTACACGGTGCTGGGCTCATCACTGGTGCTTACAGGAAGCAGCATGACTACTCCATGCTTCTAGACTATTCCATGGACTAGTCGCCTAATTCCTTATTTAAAGATGCATTCTGACTTCCCATAGTCTTGATGTTTCTTCTATTATTTTGTGAACAGATCCACAGTTTCGGGTTGGGCGGTGCAGTTGCATCTTTAAAGCAGCAAACCAAATCTTGTTTAAATATCCTTCTTCTTTTTTCACATAAGGATGACTGTCATTTCTAAATCCACCCTTTCTGTCTTGTATTTGATGTTTGCCTGACATACAAGCCGTGAAAAAGGTCCAACGATCAGCCGATGAATGAGCGAACTCTTATTCATCAGCTTATTGTGGATTTTCTCCAAGCATAAAAATTCTTGCTGGATTACCTGTACATTTCTTCATGTGAATATGGAGCTGTACAGCTGGCCTATGGGGATGAACAGCTACTGATTTTCTAGACCCATGTAAACAAAAGCAAGCAGACACAGATCAATCAACGATCTTTTACATCTAGTTGAGATTCGGCCCATCTAAAAGCACTTTAAGACAAAAGTAGAGATTTAACCCATTCCCGCTGCAGGGCGTAAGTTTACGTCCTGGGAGCGAGGTACTTCCCGCAACAGGGCGTAAACTTACGTCCTGGAGATAGCGCGGGATCACATATGATCCAGCGCTATCCCGCAGCGGGAGCCGGCTGTCAGTCACAGCCGGCGTCTCGCTGCAGCAGCGGGGGGACATCAGAGATGCGCCCGCCACTTTTAACCCCTTCCCTGCCGCGATCTAAGTAGATCGCGGCAGGGGAAGAGTTCACAGCGGGAGCGCGGCTCCCTCTGTGTCTCCGGCCGGAACTCGCGATGTCATCGCGAGAGCCCGGCCTGTCACCATGGCAACAGGACGCCAGACACTGGCGTCCTGTATTGCCTATGCCTGAGATCGCTGTATGAGCGATAAGGCATGGGAGAGCAGTAGCTCTGCCATGCCTTATGACAGCGATCATCAGGGCAGTGATTAAAGTCCCTCAGAGGGACACAAACAGTGTAAAAAAAAGAGGGATTTAAAAAATGAATTAAAAAAAATGTAAAAAAAAGAGTAAAAAAAACATTTTTTATGCTTTTTCTCAGATTAGCATAAAAAAAGGTAAAAAAAAAATAAAACCCCACATATTTGGTATTGTCGCGTCCGTAACGATGCGTACAATAAGTTGCACATGCTTTTGACTGTGCACCGAAAAAAACGCTAAAAAAAAAGCTAAAAAACTGAGTCAAAATGCTCATTTTTAGCATTTTGCCTCATTAAAAACGCAATAAAAGTGATCAAAAAAGTCGTATGTACGCCAAAATGGTACCAATAAAATCTACAGCTCGTCTCGCAAAAAATAAGCCCTCATAGAGCTCTGTACATCAAAAAATAAAAAGTTACGTGACTTTGAATGCAGCAATTTAGAATAGAAAAAAGATTTCCAAAAAAAAGGGTTTTTATTGCAGAAAAGTGGGAAAACCTAAAAAAAATGTTAGAATTTTGGTATCGTTGTAACCGTACCGGTCTGCAGAAAAAATGGAAAGTCTCATTTATGCTGCATGATTAACGGTGTAAAAATAAAATAAAAATCTATGGCAGAATTGATGCGTTTTCTCTCTCTGCTATCATTAAAAAAAAAAAAAAAATTTACAATATAGTCTATGTACCCAAAATTGGCATCGATAAAAACTACAGTTCGCCACGCAAAAAATAAGCCCTTATACGGCCGCGTCCACGGAAAAATAAAAAAGTTATGGCTTTTGAAAAATGGAGATGGAAAAATACCAAAAAATCGCTTGGTCCTCAACGCCAAAATAGGCCATGTCATGAAGGGGTTAAAGGAGTTGTCTAAGTTGTGGGTTTTAACTGAAAGGGCTTACCCATGTAGCAAAATAACTAATGTGAATATACTCACCGCTCCCGCTGTGTCCCATCCCGGTGCTCGATTCACTGTGCTTGTACAGGCTGCAGCTCCACCCCGCTTACAGAATGTCACAGGCACTGCAGCGAATAGCAGAGCTCGGTGATGGATCACTAAGCTCGGTTATTGGCCGCAGCGCCTATGACGTCCAGTAAACAGTCTGGGGCAGCCTGTAAATGTGATTTCACAGGGGAGACCTGGAGCAGCGCCGCAGGACACAGCGGGAGTGGGGAGAGGCAAGTTATATTCCTGTTAGTTATTTTACTGCTTGGGGAAGCTGTTTTAGTTTAAACCCACAACTTGGACAACTCCTTTAATAAAAGAGGTGTAGATTTAGCTGCTTCCGGTAAGAATGTTGCACCATAGTTAAGGTAAACCAATTTCTTTTCAGTCTGTTATTCCTGGGATGCACCAGTAGATTTACAGAAGTGTCATAGAGACTTTTTGGAGGAGGCCGGTGTATGTAACTAATATAACATGAGTTTGTTGTTGGAATGTCTAGGACGTGACGGCCCTCCTGACATTCTGCATGAAATATTTGTTCTTTTCCTAGAGATCTGCATAGTGCTGTTCCTTTGGGAACCATCCTGGAAATATATGAATAAATTGACAATCTGGCATTACCCTTCGCTTTGTAAGTAATATGGTAACACCCAGTTGTTATTTTATTAATACATTTCTAGGAGGAATAACGGGGAAACAGCACAATACAGAAGAAAATAACCCCCAGAATTGTTGTTCCATGAGGAATACTAACATTTCCTAAAACAGATATGTCAGGACAGCTCCTCTGTACATGCCATATTGCCCCTTTCCCAGATGACAGTAGGTGTTCCCAACCTGTTTATATTAGCATGAAAATGTTTGCAGTAAAATACTGTATTAGTAAACCTTGTTATGCATAAATTACTAGTTTTGTCTTTTTTATCTTGTTTTGTAAAAAAAAAAAAGTCACTTTACTAATTTGTTTAATTAGACTTATTCTGTGGACTTGCACTAACCTTGCTATAATTGTTCAGCTATTGTATTATGGTGTTACCTAAACAATTTGCTAGCTTTGCTGCCGTTTCATAGAATTTTTATACTAGGACTTGTCACTAAAAGTCCATGCATGCCATGAGTGGGTTTCCCCAGTGTGTGTGCCGAGAAGCATCGTGTCACAGTTCAGTGTCGTCTTTTTTTTTTTAATTTTATTTTTAATTTATTTTTTTTTAATTCTAAAAGTAGTAATTAAAACTATACTTTATATGTGACTAGATGAAGACATACATGTATATACTTACACATACCAGGAAATTAAATCCCACTCTGTTGTTATTTGACATATAGTATAATATGAAGGTATATTCAGAAACTGTCAAAATTATCTTCTGGTATGCTAGATGACAGATAATTGCATTGGTGAAAATTGTGATCTCAGCCCAGCATTGACTTCCAGAATGAAGATTTTTAGAAAAACTGGTCAAACTGCAACATATCCTTATTTCAGCCTAAGGCTCTGGGTACTGAGATGCCCAAGGTCTTGGCTGTCCCCTAGTAGAGATGTCATTCCAGGACCTAAAATGATGGATGGGAAATGGACTCCCAGAACCCTCACAAATTAGGTGAATGAATGGGACTGAACAGCTGTGAGTTATAGTACTGATCTTAACAACGAAGGGGATTCGGTACTCTGGAGCGCTTTGGCCCCTGTATTCAGCTGATCAGCAGGATGCCGTTGGAGTAATCCCCATTGATCAGATATTGATGCCCTGTCCTAAGGAATGGTTTCTCTTGAATATTGCATTTTATTATTCGGTTAGATGCGGTTACAGATAGTCCCCGACTTGCGAACATTCGACTTGCGAATTTCGCTAGATACGAACTATCTGTTTTGCACAGTATGATGTAATGCTATGGCATTACATCATACTGTGCAGGGACCGGGCAGGCTTCTATCAAGCCTGATAGAAGCCTGTCCGGTCACATCGCGGTTGCTAGGCAGCCGGGGGCCTTCTGAAAGGCCCTAGGGCTGTCTATGCAGAGCGCCTAGCAAGCCGTGCGCTTGATGGGCACTCTGCATAGACAGCCCTGGGGCCTTTCAGGAGGTCCCCGGCTGCCTAGCAACCACACAGCGTCCCGCGATCTCATCGTGGGACGCTGTACGGGCCCCCTGAACGTCGGGTGCAGGCTGTTTCTTACAGCGGGCACCCGGCGGCAGCAGTTCCGACGAGCCGTGCCGCTCGTCAGAACTGTTAACACTTTAAATACCGCTGTCAGAGCGGTATTTAAAGTGTTAACAGTTCCGACAAGCGGCACGGCTCGTCGGAACTGCTGCCGCCGGGTGCCCGCTGTAAGAACAGCCGGCACCCGACGTTGTATGGAGCAGGATCCACCCGCGATCCCGCTCCATACTACTACTTGTTCGACTTGCGAACAAAACGGACTTGCGAACGGGCTCCCGGAACGGAACCCGTTCGCAAGTCGGGGAGTATCTGTATTGGCAAGAGCTGAAAGGGGTCATTTACTTGTAAGTTTTCTTTGCTGTTCCATAATCTCATAAGTTGTTATTCCCTGTCTCCCCTCTCTGCAGGGCAGTAAGGTGCAGACCAGAGTTGGACTGTTAATGTTGCTGTGCACTTGGTTAACCAACTGTCCCATTGCCGTTACACATTTCCTACACAATGCAGCTAATGTGCCTTTTGTATCCTTTTATGAATATTCACAAGAGCTGTGCGAGTACTCTGCATATTAATAGCACTATTATCATTTTACACAATGTCCATACTGAATAGAAAATACCACAACCTGATACAGAATGGACAGTCTCGTCAAACTTCTCTTAAAACTGGATTTAAAAAACCCTCACTCAAAAAACTGGAGGCAGCCTTATAAAAATCCACATTAAATCATGGCAAAACCAAGAGGGGGGATTTATCATTTTTAGTGTAAAAAAGTTGCGAAGTTTGATACAAAGCCTGCTGGCGTAAAAATTTGGCGACTTTTTGATTTGTATGCCACTATATGCTGCTTTCCTTAAGGCGCCCTGACACATTTATGTATAATTTATGCCAAAAAACCTGGTGTAAATTATACTAGATATCTACAACCGCTCCTAGCGTCATGTCCGTTTTTTTCAAATGCGGTTTTAACCACGTCTCAACCGCCCAGTCTGTTTTGTTTGTATGAGACTTTGTCTTCCTTAGTGGACGTACTGTACAGCTCACAGCGCAGATATCCGAGAACCTTGGCGAAGAGGAGCAGCTGGTTCAGGGCTTGTGTGCCATGCTCCTGGGAATTTGCATTTACTATAACGATAACTCACTTGAAAACAATACCAAGTAAGTGTGACTCAACAAAGACCTTGCTTTTCTGGATACACGGATTTTGTACTCGTTTCTTGTGAATATTTTGTATGGTATGTACATTCCTGTACTAGAGCCACATATATAAAAATGCTGGGTCAAACATCCTATCTCCACTCAGAACTCAGCTTAGAAGTAAGATATTAAATATGGCAGTATAGTCTGTTTAAAATGTGCTCATTTTGTTACCTGCAATAAATTGGTTCTGTTTCTTCAGAGAGAAGTTAAAACAATTGATAGAGAAGAGAATAGGGAAGGAAATCTTTACGGAAAAGTTGGGCTTCATCACAAAGCATGAATTTTATTCAAAGGCTGCTCAGAAACCTCAACCAAGTTTCTCGAGTCCGGACCACATGATGTTTGATCACGAGTTCACCAAATTAGTTAAAGAATTAGAGGGTAAGGCGCCTCTCCTTATATCCATATTGTACTTGTTAAAGGGGTTTTCTGGTTACTATTTGACATTTTTAATGCCAGGTGCAGATGTGTTAAACTAACAAATCCAGCAGTGCTTACCCGTCCTCGGCCCCAGTGCTGTAACCCAAAGTCCTCCCTGTTTCTGGTGTGTAACGGACACCTGCAGCGACGGGGGGCCACTCCGTCACTGTCCATTCTCCATATAATAAGAAAGACGTCAGGCAGCAGGTTTGGTGCGGTTGTATTTTATGCATTCATGAGAATACACAGATAGTAATGCCTCCTCAACACACAAGATGGCGACGTTTCGACTCTAAAGCATGAGTCTTTGTCAAGCTTGACAAAGACTCATGCTTTAGAGTCGAAACGTCGCCATCTTGTGTGTTGAGGAGGCATTACTATCTGTGTATTCTCATGAATGCATAAAATACAACCGCACCAAACCTGCTGCCTGACGTCTTTCTTATTATATGTATATCTTTGGGAATTTGGACTCTTTCCCGGTCTGGGCGTGCAGACAAGGCTGAAGGATACAGCTTAGGATTTTTTCCCCCCCGAACTGGTAGTGGTGAGTGCTGCTGCTCAACTTTGTTTACTGCAAATTGCTACTGTCCATTCTCCAGGCATCTGCACTTACATCCTAGGCGCCACTTGCCAGGAGCTCGGAATGGTGACACTGCGGCCTGTGGCTGCAGTAGTCACGTGGTGTCCATTGTGCTATAGAGACCAGGAGGACCACAGGGTTTCAGTGCTGGAGCTGAGGATGGGTAAGTACCGCTGGATTTATTATCATAACACATCTGCACCAGACATTATAATTTCAAATAGTAACTGAACGACCACTTTAAAGAGCATGTCGGCAGAAAAAAAAAAAGGTTTAAAAACTGCTGCCATAGTGTTATGTAGGTTGTACACATGGTTGTACACAAAAGGAGCCTTTTCTCTTCAACAGAAATTCTTGCTTTGAAGATTTTACATCCAGTATGCAAATACACTATCTGTAGTCAAAGAGGCGGTGCTGTCATCCCTCTGACTCAGCACATCACGCAAAAGCCAGGCCTTTCCTCCCAATCATCTCCTCCCCCAGTGTATTGATGTTGGGACTGAAATCTGCCAAATGTGCCGTGCACCCTTCTGGCGCCTGCATAATGCATTAGTAAAGTCAAGGTGTATACTTATTAGATACTTGCACATGTGTGGGGAAGATGCAACCGGAGGGCCGTATGGCGCGTTTGCGAGATTTAAGTGCTACCAGCACTGACGTCAATACACAGTGGAAGGCAGCAAAGCAGTAGAAGAGGCTGGGCTTCTGTTATTCGCTGAGTCGAAGGGATGAAGACGCCGTCTCTTTGACTTGAGATGGTGTATTTGCATACTGGACATGCAACCTTCGAAGTAAGAATTTTGGTGAAGCTAAAAGGCTGCTTTTGTAGAACACCAAGTGTGCCCCGCTTGTGTCATGGTGGAGAACACTAGGTTGGCGGATTTAGCGCACGTAGCTGATTTGCAGTGGATTTTGGTGTTGATCAGCTGATTTCATCCTTTATAATTGAGTTCAAGTTGAAGGGGTGAAATCTGCTACAGATTCGCTATGTTTGAACATAGAAACTGTTTTTTCTGCTGACTGGTTCCCTTTAAAGCATGCCACAAGTGGTCCACTAGAAAGCCTCTTAGGATGTTCACCTCCATGGGTGAATTTAAGCTTCTAACCTATAATGAAAAATTGTGTGCTCTTTGTTGCTTCTCTGACCTTAATGTTCTTGCAGGATACATTTTGTATTTTAAATGAACCATGCTAAAGCAATAATAGCATTATTAAGTAAGTCTTCTAGAATAGTAACTCCTACACTCTTCTTGGCTCCAGCGGTCATTATAAAAGCCATCTACAAATCTAGTGAAGAAGACAAGAAAGAGGAGGAGGTGAAAAAGTCTCTGGAACAGCATGATAACATTATATCGCACTACAAAACGGTCATCCGAGAGCAGGTAAAATGAATAACAGATGGTACATAAAATACTGCAGTAGTTCTAGTTTTTCAGTACATTAGATGAAGACATAACTTTTCTGATTTCATTTAGTAACTTGCCATGCAGTGTCAGAGATGTATTGGAGGGGGTCACTACATCCACTTGTTAGATTGGCAGTCAGATATTGTGATTTTTGATATTGCAATTAAATTCATTAAATTTGAAGCCACCCTCTGCAATCAAGATGGACAACAGCGTATGTCAGGTGGCCCGTGGACTCTTTAGGGTGTATCCCCATGTACAGGTACGGGCTTGCAGCTAAGGCTCTGCGGCTGCAAATGAAGGGGCGATCTTGCTGGTAAAAAAAAGTGCGGCTATTAGCAACCACATCCGAGCAGGGATTTAGCCACAAGCCGGTACCTGTATGTGAGAACGCACCCCCATACTCCCACTATATGTAGTCTGAAGCAGCTCGTAGACTTGAGATTTTTGTTAGAGGATCCTTCCGATTACTATGAGCTCCACCAACAGTCAGCATCTGTGATGACCACCCAGCTGTTCCTTGTTAACTCCTGCTGGCGTGTTTTTGTTTTTTTTCCCAAGAAGCTGTTTTTTTTTTATTCTGCAGTTCAGTACAATTGTGGCAATACGACATTTCTATAGCTTGTTTTAGTTCTTGCTTTCCATTGTCCTTTTCTTAGACCCACAACCTTAGTTTTTTTTACCAGTTGAACCATGAGAGGCCATAAAAAGTTCACCATGCAAGATAAATGGTGCAATAGTTTAATTGTTTAGACTACAAACACGGCGATACCAAGTATGCTTGTCTTTTGTTTTTTCATTAAAATTTTTTTATTGGAAAAAATTATCTTTAGATTACTTAAGCTTTAACCAACCTCTTTCTATATTTCCCATACTGACCTTGTGATCACTTGATTGCTTGTACCATATACATATAATACAACCAACCGTTGACTAAGGGTGGTTTCATATCTGCAGCAGGCATTCGGCATTCCTGCTCCATTCGAGTAGCAGGAAAGGGGTATCCCTGCGGCTGAACAGCTCCGTCTCTGGACAGAACTGAACAGCGCTGGGTGGAACCTATCGACTATAATGAAGTCCACCTGCTTTCCGCTCAGCTCTCCGAATTTAAAAAAGAAGAGAAAGTATTCTATGCAGCTCTTTTACTTAGAGTGTTTTCATCCGGATACGTAAAAGCACCTCCGACTGGAAGTTCTGACGCAGATGTGAAACAGGCCTAAAGTCTCACATTATGGCAATTGTTGTAAGCTGTTGAAAACAGCAGACGCTCACCTGTTACAAAGCGGGCTCTGCTACATCATAGACCCGTCACAACTGCATATTTAGGATATGTGGTTGTGAAGGGGTTTGCCTTGTTTTTTTATTTTCTGTTATCCTTCTTTTCTTTTTACACTCTTATCGTCCTGTACTACATGTGTGTGTATCTATATTAGCTGTTTTCCACTAACTTGTATTCTACTAAAATGAGAGAAGTCATCATGTCTCCACTTTCATGGCGGCTTATCCTCCACTTTACAATCGGACTTTTGGTATATACTTTTTTTCTGGTATTCAAAGACTCGAAAACGATGAAACACAGGGGCTTCATAGGGTATCATCTGTGCTTTTGTGTAGGTATATGCTTGCATGGTGGAGTTGTGTAAATGGCACACGACAACCGGGAAGTTATAGAAAAAAGAGAGATTACCGCCTGGGATCTGGTCCAGTGCCACTGGAGTAGACCAACAGTGTTGTGCCGTCTATTCTTTAGAATGCTTCCCTGTTCTGTGACAGCAAGAAGTGGTGCAGTGTGGTTAGAACTAAGGTTAGGGTTCAGCTTAAAGGAAATAGATCACTTTTTTTTTTTTAACCTATAGATTTTAGTTTGTTTTTTTTTTTTTTTTTTTTAAATTCTATTGTCTGTATATAACTACCAGGGTGGCCATGTAGAAATGGCCACCCTTGTAATGTAAAAGGGTGGCCATTTACAACCGAGCTCATTTGCCATTTACACAATGGACAGGAGCTAACCGATTGACTTCTATGGGAGACTGTTCTAGAAATACTGTGACCTGGTGGGGGGGGGGGGGAGGAGGTGAGCTGTGACCCTCACCTATTGTGGATCCTGTCTTACTTATATACAGGTGTTACCTTTCATTGTAATTCTGCCGGTATTAGTATCGGGGTGACTGCTGAAAAGTGTTTTCTCTACAGACCAGAAAGTGTCAGACTATTATTAGGCTTAGTGGCTTTTATGAAAACTGCTGGACTTTAGAATCTTGTTATATTAAATATAAAGGCTATGATACCAAAAATTAAATTAAAAAATGTTTAGCATAAAAAGCTTTATATAGAATAGGCCATTTTTTGATGATAAATTCCCTTTTATTGCATTTTGAGGTGGTACCAGCATCTTCATAATATAAGATGCCCTGTCTTATAAGATGCGCGTCCTGTACAGCTCCAGTGTGCTGTTCTGTAGAATAAAGCAACTTTTCTTCTGATCCCATCTGCCTAGTTCTTGTTGCTATGAAAGAGGGAGGCATCAAAAGAAAGGGATCTCCTGTTTTATCCTCCACTCTCCTTATGGTACCTGCAAAGCTTAGTGGATGTGATGTAAAGTTGAAGATCTTTTCATTGGGAACCACTGTTCATTTTTATGTTATAGGACATCCAACTGGAAAATCTGAAACAAACGGTCTCCTCTTTACAAGCCAAAAATGAACAGTTCCAGACGACCGTCACCCAACAACTGGCCCAGATACAACAACACAAAGATCAGTACAATCTTCTCAAGGTGCAGCTAGGTAATCAGATATCCATAGCTTCAATATACATAATAAGTATCGACTATTGTGTAAGTTAACCCTTTCCAAACCAATTTCCCTGCCACCTCGTAAACTCCCCAGCTCTTATTTATTTTGGGTGGGAGAGCACATTGTGGATTCCTTGGAATTACTTAAAAGGGCTTTTAGAAAAAATAAATACTTACCTATTCCTTCCCCGTCAGTCTTCTTACCGAATCTTCTCATCACCAATCTTCTCCTGGTTCCTCCAGTCTCCTGGGTCACCTCAGCTCTAGCCGGCTGGATCCTCTTCTTCCTGTTTTGGAGCGTCCATTTTTGGCAGTCTCTTTCTGGCAGGTCCGTGTATCTTGCGTCTCTAGTGACATAATGTTCACTGCCTAGCAAGGAATACCAGGATATTGCTGAGATCTCACCGCGAGTGTTCATATACTATTTTCATGAGACAGCATGCATGTGTAGTCTTGGCAATAGCGGGGCATAGGTGTCGGCCTTCGCTGCTAGGCAGTGAACACTACGTCACTAGTGACGTAGCGTACATTAACCTACAGGAAGGAGAATGCTGGCAATGTATGCTACATCACCGGAAGAATAAGAATCTGCCAGCTTGATGTGAGGTAACCCAGGGGACTGCAGGAAACGGGAGAATATCGTCGGGGAGAAGATTCAGTAAGAAGAATAGCGGGGGAGGTATAGGTAAGTATTGCTTTTTTTTTTTTTTTGACAGGACCCCTTTAACAGAAACACATAAAAATGATGTCATGATGATTTTATTAGCAATTATTTGAAAATTAAACATGAGTTATGAGTGTTTAACATCGGGAAGATCATTTGTAGTAATCATAGTATATTGTTTTAACATATGTTTATATAATAAGACTCTCTTCATTTCAAATTTTTTTTAAGATATCTCTCCCTCTCCCATACAAAGGCATCCTATAACTGCTTACCACGTTTCTAACACAATGCAGGACAGTGCTCCGATAAAGAGCTGTCCTGCATATGGTAACATACATATACAGAACAGCCCCCGATGTCAAGATAGCTGTCCTGTATAGTGCTAGAAACATGTGTTGGACCTCGCCTGACAACGGAGCTGTGCAGGAAAATCTGAATATCAGATGAGTTCCGACACTGGATTGGAAAGGGTTAAAGAATGTGACTATATAATGTATTTTGGATTTCTGCTCTCCTTACTATGTGAATGAAGCTCTATTTGTAAAGATGCTCTGTGTTATCTCATGTTCTACCTCTTGTTTATCATGTTCTGCTTTAACCTCATTTTGATCCTGCATTCATTGGCATGGCTTTTCCTTTTTATATAAATAGGTAAGGACAGCCAACATTACAACGCGCATAATAGTAATGCACAAATGAATGGGTTCCAGTCTGAAGAAGTCAGCCAGTTGAAAGAAGAAATAGAAGAAATGAAGAAACAACATGAATTACTGCAAGTAGAGCTTTCTGAGAACAATGTGCTTATAGAAAACTTGGTAAGATTTTCCATAGTATGATTTCCAGTCTAATATTCAGGAGTCGTGTGGACAAATTCACATTTTTAATCTAATTGGGATCTTAATAAAGTCTTATGATTGTTAGGTGGGAAATTGAGAATGCAATGATTATATTGAGCCTCTAATACGGACATGGAAGTTTCAGGGCTGCCCCCCCCCCCTTCCCCCTTCCTTACCACCTCTCATCACAACCACTCAGTTTTTTTTCTCCTAAACTCCCACAGGGAAATAAAGGCTAGAGTGTTCTTGACTATTGATGCTTTTTCCACGTCTGTGCTTGTTTTTATGCTTCATTCCTCTTTTTTTTGAAAAACTGCGCACTTGAGTAAATTATAAAATACTGTAGATAACCGTTATGGTTGCCAAATCCAGTTGGAAGACGTCTGGTATTGGTCAGAGGTTGCATACTACTGGTTGTTTTTTTTAGCACTACCATCTTGCTTGTTGTAAGTTGCTGCTTCTTGTTTTTGTGTACAGAAACACAGTCAAGCTGGAGATCAGACAGAGCAAATCACTGCAGGGTCGGAGCAAGTCACGGAGCTCCAAAAGGTACTTTTCCTTTTGTTACCGGGGTTTAAATGTGTTTAAAAGCTCCTTGTAAGACAAAGTGCTTTAACATTGAAAATGTAAGATTAAGGCCCAATGTCTACGGGCAATTTTGATACGCGTGAGATCCGCAGGTCAAGCCGCACATAGAGAAGCATGGGCTTCTGCAAATACATTGAAGCATGCAGATTTATTTTGCAGATGTTTTGGTCCGGAAAACAAATCCCAGCATGCTCTATTTTTGTGCCGTTCCCGCACGCATGGCTTCCATTGAAGTCAATGAAAGCCGTCTGATTTGTGGCACACCCGCAGCTGAAACTGGGGATGTGCCGCGGATCTCATGGTAAAGCAGGAGATTTAAAAAAAAAAGCAACAACAAAAAAAAAACTACTGTGCATGTTTGACGGCGAGTTGTGAGGACCATGCGCAGTACTTGGAAGGGGAGAGGTCCACGCGGATGCCGCCACCGGAATAATACATGTACGCCGGGCTCACTGGCCACGGGCAGGGCTGGATTCCATGCGGGATTTCCCGAATGGTATCTGACCCGCCTGTGGACATTGACCCTAAAGCTACATTTACTGACCAGACAATTTGATCCCAAGATCTTTTGCAGATTATAAAGATGGACTATGTGCCGTATTTTTCGGACTATAAGATGCACCCAGGTTTAGACAATAGAAATTATTAGGATAAAAATATTTCCTAATAAAACTTCCCTGGTGCTCTAAAGAAGTGGAGTGTTTTAGTTTCAAGTTGATGTGAATAGCTGCAGTGGCCCCAATAGTAATTATGCTTACTTTTAGTCACCCAATAGTATTTGTGACCCCTTTATGCCCTCAATAGGAATAATGGCCGTAAAGTAGCAGTAGTGGCCCCAGTAGTTATCATCGTCCCCATTAGCTCCAGACTGGCAGCAATCTCACCAGGAAGTACTTTACCTTCCCTGTATATCACAGGCTCTGACCTCTGACACTCCCTCCTGGGGTCTAGATTACTGCACTTCCTGTACGCGCAGTGTAGACTCTGGAAGGAAGTGTCAGAACTCATAGCCTGCGACATTCAGTGCTGCCCGGACTAGAGCTATGCAGGGAAGGTAATATTTTTCATGCTGATGTTGCTGGTCTTAATGATCAGTTATTGAGCTTTTGCAGTGTAAAATGATTTTTATGGAAGCAGTTATAGGGGTCTGACAATGCCGGACCCTTCTGACATCAGATTCTCACACTTTGTAGCAAGATTTTTTTTTTCTCTTGCTAAAAAGTGCGTTTCTAGTAGGAAAAATACAGTAACTGTAATATGCCTGAGTCAGGACCCTGAGAGGTTGGAAAGCTTGCTATAACATAATGTATTTTTGTTGAGCCATTAAAAGGTATATCTACAAGATGACTTGGGTTCTCTTACTGGGAACAATCACACTTTGCTCTACTGGCTAACACCGTACCAAAGCTTTCTTGTTTTAGTAATAAAAAAATATATAAGTGCACATATTTACACCTATATGTTGAAACTTAACCCACCATGCTCATTTAATTTTGTGAAATAACGAATGTTAAGGAGATATTTGTAAATGAATGTAAAGTTGATAATATTCTCTGCATCGGGACAAAGACTTTTTTTATTCTATTAACAGGAAATAGAAACTATAAAATCTCAGCTCCACGTTCAGTCGACAGAAATCAACAGACTGCAGGCAGAAAGAATGGACTTAGTTCAACAAATAGAAGCCAATGTAAGTTCCCTTTGTGTACCTCTCCTAATGTATTTGTTCCTACCCCAAGGGGAGTGTCTAATTAAAAATTACATTATGGAAATAAGATTTTTATAAGCATATAAAGCATCTATACTGCTCAAATAAATTAAGGGAGCACATATGCACAATTAAGCATCACAGTATAATCTCAAATCACTTAAATGGGGTTTTCTAATGTGTTGGTGTCCTATTCTCAGGATTGGTCATCAATTACAGATTGATGGGAATCTGTTGTTTGCGAACCCCACTGATCAGTTTTTTGAAGTGGCTGCGCCCCTCAAGTGAGCCGCTTTAGTCCTTACAAATATCCGTCTCTCAGCGTCGGTCATTTATATACCAGCTGTGTGTGGTGTAGCAGCTGAATCGCACTCGCTTAAATGGGACTGCGCTGCTCTCAGGCCATGTGACCGATGAGCATGATGTAACATGCCCGAGAAAAGGCCGCAGCGCTCACGTAAACACAGCTGCCTCCCCAATCAGCTGATTTATAGGGGTCCCTGAGCAGTAAGCCCCCACGATCTCTAATTTATGACCTGTCTTGAGGATAGGTAATCCGTTTCTTAGTCGTGGAAAATGCCTTTGAACTTTAGGGATATCAGTCTGTCCAGTTATAAAGTATAAGTGATTGTGAATCAATTTCACCAGCTGTGGTGCAAATACAACACTGAAGAAGCAACAAAAAGACAAAGCCTCATTAATGCCTGCTTCACACAGGCAATAAAAAAACGTGAGATTTATGTTTTGCGAGACGCACAAATATGAACCTCATTCTTTTGAGTGGGGTCATATACATGAGCGATGTTATCCCTCATGATGCAGAAAACCAATTGCGGCATGTTCTATCTTGTGCATGCACTCGCATCGCAGTGCCCATTGTTTTCAATGGGGCCAGCAGCAGCATTGTAGCATGTGCTATGTGCATGCGATGTGATGTGAGGTCTCCCATTGAAAACAATGGGAGAAACTTTATCAGCTGTTGCAGAGGATTCCCTTTATTCCCAAAATGACGTGGGGCTGTTTTGCCATGAAAACGTCTTGCATCCTTGGGGAATTCACATGATGGTGAGCGCAATATTGGGGTGGGATTCACAGCCCCATATCACGCTCGCCCGTTTGAAGTCAGCCTCAGGGAATGTCTTCGCTTTTACTCTTTCCTTATCCTTTCTGGATGATTCTTCCGTAGTTTTGCATTTATGACTGCTAGTAGCATGAGGTGGTACCTGCAGCTCAATTAGGCTGCACAGGTAGTCTGGCTCCTCCTGGATGGCACATTCATACGTGCCATCTCAATAAAGGTTGCTGCATCTCCCAGTACAGTGTCAAGAATATGGGGCAGATTCTAGAACAATGAGCGGGTACACAAGAAGAGCTGAACAGGGCAGTGGAAGGGCATCAACCCAACATCAGGACTGGTATCTGCTCCTTTGTGTGAGAAGCAACAAAAAGGGCAATGCCAAGGCCCTACAAAAGGACCTCCAATGGACTACTGATCTGTATATTTCAGACCAACCTCCATGAGGGTCTGAAATCTTGTAGTAGGAACTTTGCTCACAGCCCAACACCATGCAGCTCAATTAGCATTAATCAGAGAACAGCTGAATTGGCAAATCTTTCATTATTGCTCAGATCTCATCACAGATTAGAGCTTGTTCACACTGTGCAAAATGAGTAACAGGTGTAAAAATGTCTGCAAATGTGTTGGTGGACATTAAACTGCCTGCAACATCATTCAGCATGATCAGTTTGGCAGTGATGGTCTGTAAAAGCCTAGTCTTGGAAGATCTCACAAACTTACATGCGATAGCCAATGGTATGCTGACGGTTATGGCCAGGGCAAAATTCCCAGAACCATTGTCAGATGTTATACTGCTGCAGTGGACCCTGGGTTCCTCCTGGTGCAGGATAACACCTGGTCTTATCTGGCTGGAGTGTGTAGGCAATTTCGTGATGACGAAGGCTATAATGGTATTGACTGACCCTAACATTCCCCAGACCTGAATTTAATTGAGAACCTCTGGACATTCTGTGTCTGTGCATCCAATGCCACCAGGTAGCATCACAAACTGTCCAGGAGCTCACTGATGCTTGTACCAACAAGCCTGAAAGGAGATTTCCCAGGACACATTTCACTGTCTCATCGGGAGCATGCCCAGAAAATGTCACCAGTGCATACAGGCAGATGGGGGCGATATACAGGTAGTCCCCTACTTGCAAATGTTCGAGTTACGAATTTTGAAAGATACGAACAATGTCCTGTACAGTATGATGTAATGCTATGGTATTACATTATACTGTGCAGGGACTGGACAGGCTTCTATCAAGCCTGTCCGGTTAGATCGTAGGACGCTGTGCGGTTGCTAGGCAGCCGGAGGACTTCTGAAAGGCCCTAGGGCTGCCTATGTAGGGCGCTTATCAAGCTGTGCCTTTCAGAAGGCCCCCGACTGCCTAGCAACCGCACAGCATCCTGCAATCTTATTGAGGAGCACTATACAGGACCCCCGAACGTCGTGTGCTGGACGTTTCTTACAGCGGACACCCGGTGGCAGCAGTTCCGACAAGGCGCGCCACTCTCCGGAACCGTTAATGCTTTAAATACCGCTGTCTATTCTGACAGTGGCATTTAAAGTGTTAACAGTTCTGACAAGCGGCGCGGCTCGCCGGAACGGATGCCGGCTGTAAGAAAAGGCTGCACCCGACGTTGTATGGAGCGGGATCCACCCGCGATTCCCTCCATACAACCGTTTGTTCGGGCATACGAACAAATGTACTTGTGAATAGGCTTCTGGAACGGAACCTGTTCACCATCTGTACACTACTGAGTCATATTAGGAGTTGCTGTGATGAAAATCATGCACATTGATTTTGGGGGTGATTTGGAATCCAGACAATTCTCATTCTCAACGAATTACACAATTTATATCAGGAAGGATTTTCAAAAAGGAACTTTTATTTCTCGTCCGTATCATTGGGGGCCACAGCCTACACCATGGGATATAGCCACTGCCCTAGGAGGCGACACTAAGCAAAAAAGTGTTAGCTCCTCCCCCCTGCAGGCACTCAGCTAATTAGTCTTTAGCTTAGTGTCTGCTAGTAGGCAGACGTGGCTATTCACGGGAATCCGGGGAGTCGGGGCTTTTCCCTGGCTCTACTGGCCTCCCGGGGGAGACGCAGGCAGGGGGTGTCTCCACCACTACTGCGGCGTCTTACCCAGTGAAGAAAAAGGGGCCCGACCATGCAATGCGCATCTGAGTTGGTTACCCGCCAGCCATAGGGCTCCCCCTCCCTGGAGTAGCGCACTGTCTGACGGTGACGCATAGGGGGCAGCACTGCTGGAGCGGTCGACGCGCGGACAGGTACACCGTTGGGGTCTCCATACTAGCAGCGGCGGCGGCAGCATTCCTGGCAACGCAGGGTACTTTATGGAGCAGACATCAGGACGGCAGCAGCAGCAGCAGCTCCCCGGGCAGGGGCAGAATCTAGGCAGGTTGCAGGACGCCGGGGAGCTGGCCGGCAGGCCACTTCCGGGCGCGGCACTCCGGGGGGCGGAGCGCCGTCATGGCCAGGAAGTGTCACTTCCGGGTCGCGGGCGTGCTTCCGGGGCAGGCCACGCCGCCTCTGACCGCGGCAAGTTTAAAAGGAGCAGCCAGACGGAGGACTGGCCGCTCTCAGCAGCTAGACACCTCGTTCTGCCTGCACTTCTGAGCCCAGCACTGCGCAGCTCTCAGAGCACACAGCAGCACACAGGCATTCAGACCGTCCAGCCATCCAGCCCTGCAGTTTCCTTTCTGCGACAGAGAAAGCACCCGGACAGCAGCAGCAGCACCTCCAGTCTCGGGCACAAGCAGCCGTAACAGCGCCGCAGCAGTCCCTGCCGCAACACCTGCCGGGTCACCAATGCTGCGAGGCCGTGTGGTGGACCCACGTCGACTCCCGACCGCATCCAAGCGTCAGGACCAGAGGCTCCAGCTGGACCGGGGGAACCGCGAAAACAGCTGCTAGACCGGGTAAGCCCTGCCCAAGGCAGCACTTCGCGGTGTGTTCCCCTCGCCCTCCCCTGTCCCCCCTGCAGGCATTCCTGTAACAGTATGTAGCTTCCCCGCTACCTGGAGGTTGCTTTCATTTGCCATGTCTGACCCTAGATCAGAGGGTTCCAGCCCGGCCAAGGGGAGGGTGAAGCATTACACTTGCACTACTTGCAGCGTTAAGTTTGCTTGCGGTCAAGTCGACACCCGCTGCGCTAGATGTGCCACGACACGCGCAACTCCAGGGACCCCGGTGCCCCCCGCCGCCCCTGTGGAGCCAGGGCCCGAACCCCAATGGGCGAGGTCCCTGGCCGCTGCCGTTTCTGGCTTGGCCACATCCTCTGCGGCGATTTACGCCGGTTGGAGTCCAGCTCAGACGTGTCCTCCTCGGAATATGCACGAGGGAGGGCACGCAAAACAAGGAGGTCCCGTAGCAGCGAGGACACTCCCTGTAGATCGCGCCACACCAGGAGGTCGTCTAGACCCTCCAAGTCCAGACGATCCAGAGACTCTCATGGGTCCAGGGAGTCCGTGCATACTTACCACAGATCAAGGCATTCTTCACGGTCCTGGTACTCTGCGAGACCGGCCCGGGCTCGCCATGATTCCCCTCAAGCATCACGGGCGTTTCAGGACACGGCCCAAACGGCAGGCGAGAGCAGTGGGTCTGAAGACTACGACCACTCCGCGGGCTCGTCGGCTTCGGATCTAGACGAGGAACAGGTGTCGCGCCTAGCCAGTTTAATGGACAGCCTGGTAATATTCGTAAGAGAAACCCTCCAAGTAACGGAGGAACCAGTAGAGACTGCTCCTTCCACGGTGTCGTTTAGACGGCAGAAGAGATCACGACAGGTTTTCCCAGACCATCAGGATTTTTCGGAGGTCCTTAACAAAGAATGGCAGAACCCGGACAAAAAATTTAGGCAACCCGGGAAACTTGGGAAATTACATACCCATTCCCAGGGGGTCGACCCGCCAGTGTCACGACTATCTAGAAGCACAGCATTGCCAACAGCCGAAGTAGCAACTCTGGCTAATCCTCAAGACAGGAAGCTGGATACATTGGCGAAAACAGTGTTTCAAGCCACAGGCACTGCCTTGCAGCCGATTTTTGCGGCCGCATGGGTCAGTAAGGCGTCCATAGCCTGGGCCAAACAGCTACGGAGAGACATTGTAGCAGGCGCTCCACCGAGTGAGTTGCTCGAACTGACAGACAATGTCATACAGGCAAACAAGTTTGTATGCGCAGCAGAACTAGACGCAGCCAAGTTCGTGGCTCGGGCGTCCGCTGCATCGGTCGCGGCAAGGAGAACTCTCTGGCTGAAGAGCTGGTCAGCTGATACAGCATCCAAGATGGCTCTAACAAAGTTGCCATTCGAAGGAAACTGGCTATTTGGACCTAAACTGGATGACATGATAAAAGACGCCACAGGCGGCAAGAGCACGTCATTACCACAAATGCCGGCAAGAAAGGAGAAGGTTCCGTTAAAAAGGAAACCGTTTTTTAGGTCTTTTCGGCGTTTTTCGTCCCGCCCAGGGTCAGGGCAGTGGTCCCAACCTACAAGAACCCCGACGGACGCAAAGAAGGGCCCCTCTTTCAAAACAAGACAAGCGTGGCGATCCCGACCCGGAACATCTAAAACGGCGGGATCAAAGAGCGCGGCATGAGGCGCTGCCCCCACCCAGTGTCACCAGGCTGGGGGGCAGGCTCTCCCAATTTCGGGAGACATGGGGGAGTCGCTTGAGCGGCAAGTGGGTACAGGAGATTGTGACATCCGGGTACGCAATCGAATTCACGACTCTCCCACGGAATTCGTTCTGCAGGTCCAGAGTGCCTACCACCCCAGAAGGAGTAGCAGACCTACAGCAGGCAGTGCAGAATCTTCTGGCACAGGGGGTTGTGAAACCGGTGCCGGGGGCACAGGAGAGGCAAGGGTTCTACTCGAACCTTTTTCTTGTACCCAAAAAGGACGGCAGAGTGAGGCCGGTTCTGGATTTAAGGAGGTTGAATCAATTCATCAGAACAAAACCTTTCCGGATGGAGTCAATCAAGTCCGTGATAACCTCCATGCAGCCGGGGGAATTTCTGTCCTCGATAGATATCAAGGACGCTTATCTCCATATCCCGATTCGGGAAACACATCAAAAATTCCTTCGTTTCGAAACGCAGGGAAGGCATTTTCAATTTACGGCGCTGCCATTCGGCCTGTCTACCTCTCCAAGAGTGTTTATGAAGGTACTAGCAGCAGTGATGGCGCCAATCCATGCGGAGGATATATCGGCCATTCCATACCTAGACGATGTACTAATAAAAGCACCGTCGCGGGACGGCAACATCAGAAGTCTACGCGTCACGATGAAAACTTTAGAAGAATTCGGCTGGATAGGGAACCGCGAAAAGTCATGCCTAATACCAACACAACGCTTGGAGTTTTTAGGCATGATATTCGACACCAGCCAGCATCGGGTCCTACTACCTCAAGCAAAGGTAGACAAGCTCCTGCAGGGTATCCGGTCCCTAATGCAGGGGAAACCGCTAACCATCAGACACTGTATGGCTATCCTGGGCGAGATGGTGGCAGCATTCAAGGCGGTTCCCTTCGCCCAGTTCCGGTCAAGGAGACAACAACACCTGATATTGTCAAGCTGGAACGGGTCCCGACTGACCCTGGAACAGCGAATCCGGATAACCCCTCAAGTCCAAGGGGCGCTGAAGTGGTGGCTGAAACCTGGGAGGCTTAAGGCGGGACGGCCTTTGGGCCCAAGTCGATGGATAGTATTGACGACAGACGCCAGCCTTTCGGGCTGGGGCGGAACACTGGGGGACCAGTCTGTTCAAGGAGTTTGATCTCAAAGAGAAACAAGGCTGCATATAAACATCCTAGAATTGCGGGACATTTACCTGACTCTCCGACACTTCGGGTCCAGCCTCAAGAGGAAAAATGTATGCATCCAGACGGACAACACCACAGCGGTGGCCTATGTCAACCGGCAAGGGGGCACACGGAGCGCGTCAGTAATGAGCGAGGTAGCATGCATACTAACGTGGGCGGAGAAGCATCTGAGCTCGATATCCGCAGTCTACATTCCCGGAGTAGAAAACTGGGTGGCGGATTACCTAAGTCGGGAAAGGATAGATCCCGGCGAATGGGGTCTGCACCCAGAAGTTTTTCGGACGATATGCCTGAAATGGGGCACACCAGACGTGGACCTCATGGCGTCCCGACTAAACTACAAAGTACGCCCATTTGTGACCCGAGCGCGGGATCCACAAGCAGCGGCAACAGACGCACTGACCATTCCGTGGGGGGAATACAAACTTCTATACGTATTTACACCAATCCCTCTCATACCGAGGATCCTAGGGAAAATCAAGCAGGAAGGGCGACCAGCGATATTAATAGCGCCAGACTGGCCAAGAAGAAGCTGGTACGCGACCATCATAGAAATGCTGTCCGACACACCGTGGCAATTTCCGGAGAGCGAAGAGACCTGCTATCCCAAGGGCCTTTGCTAGACCCGTATTCCAGGTCTCTACATTTGACGGCCTGGCCGTTGAGACCGAGGTGTTGAGAAGAAAGGGTTATTCGGAGAAGGTTATTCAGACAATGATACGGGCCAGGAAACCAGCCTCGTTGGCGGTTTATTATAGAGTCTGGAAGCGCTTCTTCACCTGGTGTGAGGAGAGGCGGGTACAACCGATGCAATTTTCGATGGCCAGAATTCTTGCATTCGTACAATCGGGCCTCGAAGTAGGATTAAGGGTAGGCACGCTAAGGGGACAGGTGTCGGCACTAACGGTACTGTTTCAAAAGCCAATCGCAAATAGGATGGCTGTACGTACATTCCTGCAAGGAGTGGCCCATACGATGCCCCCGTTTAAACCCCCAGTCCAAACTTGGGATCTTAATCTCATGTTGGACACTATGACGGACCAGCCGTTTGAGGCGCTGAAGGAGATTTCTATGCGACTACTGACCTGGAAGGGGGTATTCCTCGTCGCTATCACGTCGATTCGTAGGGTCTCGGAGCTGGCAGCCTTGTCTATACAGACGCCATATATGACCTTTCACCAGGACAAAGCGGTACTAAGACCATCACCCGAGTTTCTACCAAAAGTAGTCTGGCAGTTTCACATTAATGAAGAAATTGTCTTGCCTTCTTTTTGTCCAGCACCAGTACACAAAAAGGAAAAAATGCTGCACCATCTGGACGTAGTAAGCTCGCTGAGGATCTATGTGAAAAGAACAAAGGAATTTCGTAAGACCGACACCCTCTTCGTTATTCCGGAAGGGGCACGAAGGGGCTCAGCAGCCTCAAAAGTCACCCTATCGAAATGGATAAGGTCCCTGATAACAGAGGCGTATTGCACCTCAGGACGCACGCCGCCATTTTGGGTTACGGCCCACTCCACACGGGCAGTAGGGGCTTCCTGGGCAGTCCGTCACAGAGCCTCACCCCTTCAGGTGTGTAAGGCAGCCACCTGGAATTCCTTACATACGTTCTCAAAGTTTTATAAGATCCACATAGCTGCATCATCTGACGCCGCTCTTGGCCGGAAGATCTTGCAGGCGGCGGTCGTATGACCGCACGGCCGAACTTTGAATGCCCACCCAATATATTGTTTTCGGGACTGCTTGTAGACGTCCCATGGTCTAGGCTGTGGCCCCCAATGATACGGACGAGAAACAGATATTTTTGGTATAACTTACCGTAAAATCTCTTTCTCGTCACGTTCATTGGGGGCCACAGCACCCACCCCTTGTTATTTAAGCGGTTGCTGGAACTTTCTGTTCTTCGGTCATTGTTTGGCAGAAAATGACGCCAAAAATATGTATTTTGGTATGTATAAAACATAGTATGTATAATTTTACTCCCACTGGCTTCCTGCTGCTTGCAGACAGACTAATTAGCTGAGTGCCTGCAGGGGGAATATAGCCAGGGGGGAGGAGCTAACACTTTTTTGCTTAGTGTCGCCTCCTAGGGCAGTGGCTATATCCCATGGTCTAGGCTGTGGCCCCCAATGAACGTGACGAGAAAGAGATTTTACGGTAAGTTATACCAAAAATATCTGTTTTCTCATCTAGATCAGATGTGTGATTTAAATAAATTAAGAGAGAGTATTTATATTATATGTAGTTACACAGATCCGATGAACAGGAAATTCCCCCTCCTCTCAGGGAACGTGCGTCAGGGAGCTTCTTTTGTCTGCTGGGTCAGGTGACCTCAGTTTTACCAGGTCCTTCAACATTTATTTTACAGTGGAATGCCTAAGTTAAATTAACTATTTAGTTCCCTATCCTAACTCCATCTTATTAAACGAAATCCAGCATCACTGCCCCCTGCTAAATGAGCTGTAGCTAGGACAGGTGCTGTTGACTTGCAGTTAAGTGTGTATGTATGTGTAATATACTTAACGTATTACATTTTTTAAACTTATCAATTTCTTTTGTTTACACCACAGACTACAGTTACAGCGTCGGATGCCAGTACTACAGCAGCTTCCAAAAATAGTGATTATGAAGAGAAAATGGCAAGTTTGCTGCAGGAGCTTAGCTCATTAAAGGTTTGTCAGTCACATTAACTTCCTTGATATCTTTAACATTTAATATGAATTCCACTGAAATATTTGATTTAGAACTAAATACTGCAAAGTCAGAAGCTTTAAATATAAACCTACATCAAAGAGTTATTAAGCTTCTTCAGTTAAACTTTGATTTTTAAGTGGCGGCCTGTTAATGTGCCTTACCTCGAGGTGTATATGACTGCCCCTGTATTAATTCTCTAAAGGGCTAATTACCCTCCCTCCTTTAAAACGATCCAACAGGATTTACAATGGTGGTCTAATCTAATAATTTCATGGTTGGGTCATATAGTTACTATTAAAATGAATGTTTTACTTTGCCTGCTTTATTCCTTTTGAACTTGCCCAATTAAGGTCCCTATTAAAACCTTATAAAGTCTTCAGTCAATGATTATTAGAATTAGTTTGGGGTTCGAGAGGAAGGCTGGTAGGAGCTGAGACAATATATGCTTTACGTACTCAAGGGGGCTTGTGTATGTCACAAATGAGGACCTGTATGGGAATACCCCTTTAAGGCTCAAAATAAGTCTATCTTGTAGGGGTTAAATGATATGATTGTGTCACTGATCACATTGAAACCTTGTGATTTATATTATTTCTTTCCGATGTATAGCGAGATTCTAGAGGACTATTGCACGTTGCCTTTTATAGACAGAGTATAGTGAGAAAACACTATTGTTAGACGTACAATTACTAGAATCAGTAATCACCTTCTTTGTTTTGTACTTTAGGATGAACTTAAAGCACTATCTGAGGAGAAGTCGTCTTTAAAGCGGGAACTAGATTCTGCGCACAGTACAGCAGCCATTTTACAAGATGAGAAACATAAACTATTACAAGAGGTGGCTGAATCCAAGAAGGAACAAGACGATCTTCTAATACTTCTGGCCGATCAAGACCAAAAAATCCTTGGTCTGAAGAATAAACTGAAAGAACTGGGAGAACAGGTTAGGCAACTTCAGGTTAAAGAAAAGTCAGCAGAGTAGTGCTGCAAGTTACATAGTGGCTGCCAATGATTACTGAGGTGTCTGTGAGCACTGAATGTGTTACCTGCAAGCATGTACCAAAGTGTTCCTATTGTTCCAGCTCATCAACTTCATGGGCAGAAGTAACTAAAGGAAAGAAAAGAACCGCAGACCATGCCGCGAGTCTGAGATGTTCTATATCTGACTATTATTAACTGCTGCTCTGTTTAGTATGGGGAAAGTTTTATCTATTTGGGCACTAACTTTTTTTTTTTTTTTCTTAGTAACAATCATATGGTGGACCAAATGGAGCGACATTAGCTTATTTTTTTTTCTTTTGAAGGGCTTCATATGATAGAATCAGTTAGGCAAATGCACCATTCCACTGGCTGTGTCCATACAAAGTTGGTTTTTAGTAATCCTCTGCTTAACAGCATACTTGGGCCAGATGTTGTCTGAATTACTTACCAACTTTCCCAGTATATGGAAGAAAGATCCAAATCTGTTTTTGTGGTACGGTTGTGGGCATTACAACACTATGAAGTTCTGAATGATGTAGCAAGATTAAAATTGCTACCAACACGAGACACTGGCAGTTGAGATGCAAGCCTAAGGTTAGTTAGAATAGTGGGTACTACTTTCAGTTGACCTCTACTCCAAACAATGTCACGTAACGAACAGTTCAGCATCACAGGGGGTACACTGACTTTCAGGGCCTGCACCCACTATTCTGACTTTCTTTGCACATCTTCTAGACGCCTGTAACTAAAATACCACTCGCATGACAGCAGCCCTTCACGTTGTGAAAGTCCATAAAAGGATAAAGCATGTTCCAGGTTTTTTTTTTTTCTCTAACTGCAAATTTTTGCTTCTCCTTCCATAATGACCAGTTTAGTTCATTAGTGACCACTTTTCAGTAATTTTATGCATGTGTTGGCTTAATGGTCCTAGCTTCTTTATGTGTTGTGTATGTATATGTGTGTTGGTGGTGTGTGTTTATGTAATGGTTATCCAGCCAGCAGGATTCCATTGTCTCTTCCTGGCAGAGTACATAATGAGTAAACCATGTACTTTATGTACGCAAGGCAAACAAAACCCATCCTGCAGCGGCTCAAAATTCCATTCAAATGGAACAAATTTTAAGCACTGAAGTAATGGTTTTTATGCCAGCTAAAGACCAGCGCTAAACAACAATTGAACAAATAGTGCACGACTGCCCGTGTTTACACATAACGATTATCACTCACTTTTGGCCATTTGAGCGATAATCCTTGCGTGTTAATGGGCCTTAAGAATGCAAAAACCATACTATATTGTGCATATATAATTTCTTTAACATATGTGCCCCCACGAGGTCATAAAAGACCTCTGTGGGACATTCATTCATTTATTTTGCTACTTTCTTCTGTAACTGGCACATTCATGGGAGCCCCCTGTGATAAGTCACTGGCCGAGGGCATCCAGTGCAGGGCCCAATAGAGACCACAACATTACCCCTGTCTTTAACCACTACACAGTCCTCGTTGAGCGCTATGTAAGCTGCGAAATAGATGGCATAAGAATTTATAGAACTTATAAACTTTTAGCTTTTTCTCGGGTGCACCAGCACTGCTTCTTCTAGGTTGCACCAGCTGTAAACTCCTTCTATACATTTACAGTGGCACTTATTAAAGCCCTGTATACCATACATTTATGACACCTGGTCCTGAACATTTTATAATAAAAAAAAAACCTTTAAGAAGAAATAATGAAAATAAATGATCCTAATGCTACTTCTCCCTTCTTTTTAGGTGGAGGATGAAGACGATTTGGAATCTGGAGATGCAGGTGATGAAGATGATCTGGATGATGAGGACAGCAGAGACGACGACATGTAGAAATATTCAGTGTGCAAACAGATATCCAGATTTTTTCTTTTTCCTTTTTTTATTACAGTAATAACTCCAGTAATTTTCCTAATTAAACGTATAGTACGTTTTGAAGGCAATGTGAAGTTGTAAACCAGAGTTATTTTGGTTCTAGAGCGGTTGCCATATTCAATATAGTTCACACATCTCCGAGCCTTTCTTCGATTTACGAATATGGCTTGAAAATGTGGTCTTTTATTTCTCTGCCAGTGTTACGTTGCACCTTATTCTTTGTGGTGCTCCCCGTTTCCTAGCCAAGTGCAAAACATTGCTATGCAGTGTCCAATGACCCCCCAGACCTTGTGCATCTAGTTGACTGTGCTGAAACTTGCTGCTACGGCGTCTTCACAGGAAACATTGAAAAGTTTTCTCTCTTAATATAGAGATTGGAATAGTGAGCAATGGGGTGGATTGTTCCTTCCTCCCCCTTGTAACTCTAGAGTGTTTTGATACAAGTGTAGTAGATCTGGACATGTAAATCTAGTGCCTTCACACCTGAAACAGCTGCGTTCCTCAATGGTCATATCCTATTTTGCATAACCCGTGGAGGCATTAATATTTGTAGTTCTGCTAGATCCTTGTTTCTTTTATTTGCACGAAAATGTCTTTTTTTTTTTTTTTTAAACGGAGGGAGGGTTGCTTAAAACACTCAACACCCTGATAAATATTTTCAGACTTGTTGCCATTGCCACTAGTTCACTGTAGCGGTAAAGTCAGACAGAACTCTATAATTTATTGGCTTACAGTTAGGCCATAGAGATTTAGCCACAGAATGATGTTTTAAAAGAGTGAAAATATGAATTACATTAATTTCATGTTTTACAAATAAAATTATGCATTTACTTATCAATGTTTGTAATTATTGCGTATTTCAATATATGATGGACATTTTGCTTGTTAGTAAAGTTCTGGAAAACTCCTTTAAGCTGATGACCTATCCTTTAAAATAGGTTCTTAATAGTTAATTGGCGGGGGTCCGTCTCTCTCGACCCTCAGCAATCAGCTGTTCTTGGCCCTGCTATCAGTGCTGATGGCTCGGGTTGGTAATTACAGGCACAGCTTCAACTGACTTCAACGGGAGCTTTAACTGCAATTACCAACCTGGCTGCTGCAATGTAGACGGAGCTGTCAGCTTCTGGTTCTGTCCTCAATGACAGCTGGTCCCATATCAGCTGCTCGCCATAGATCCAAGTGTTGGACCCCCACCAATTAACTTATTAAGGACCTATCCTGAGGATAGGTCATTGGTAATAAAGTCTCGTGAAAACCCCTTTAATATCTTATGCCCCACAATGCACTACACTCCATTTTGTGTTTACATTTATATCCATAAGGAGAAAGAAAACATGCAGTTCAAAAACACATCAGACCCATGAAAAATGTTGTTTATAATTACTATATTTTTTAGACTACAAGAACATTTTTTTGCAAGAAAAAAATGATGCCAAAAAATTCCTGCCTCTTACTAGTCAAAGTTAAGATACTCCAACCGCTCGCTTAACCATCAGATCCCTCGCTGAACTAGGCGGCTTCACACCGCTCTCTCTTCCTGCCCAGCACCAACATAGCCAAAATGGAAAATTATTCTCGACTTTTAACTGTTCATCAAATGTCCATGAAGAATTTGTTCAGTATATTTGTGTCTGGGACACTTTTATTAACCATTTGGTGTTTTAGGAGTAGTTTTTTTTCTGTTATATTTGACTATCTTAAAGCGGTTACTCTTAACTATAAAGATTATTTTTAATCGGCCCATAATTCTAAACCCTTTTTGTACTTGCACTTGTTACAAAATGTTTATATTCCGAGATATTCCAGAACTGATGTTAGAACATGTTATGCTTCTGAAGCAGCCACTCACTACACCAGAGATCCCTCCACATATCCAGTGAATCAGAGACTGAAGCAAGACTTAAAGGGATTTTCCCACTACTTAAAATTGCTCCACAGCCACTCTGTCCTTCCTGGTTGTTGCTGACCAGAACATGTGACTTCTGCAGCCAATCATTGGCTAAAGAAGGTCAGTGATTGGCTGCAGCAGGACAGAAAAAAAATGTAATAAGACTAATTACAAAAAATGTTTGAGCTGCATTAAACTATCAACAATAATTTTTGTGGGACATCTCAATTAACATCTAATGTACAGTAACCTCCAGGATTTTGGAAACGTCCCCTTAAAAATGTAAAGTTTGGAAAGAAATAGTCCACATTATTGATACTTGAAAAGGGTTTGAAAAAGGCCCCACAGAGGGCTGAAACGCGTTGCAATAAAATTCCACCTAATGGTGTAGAAATATACACCCTATTTTTTCCTTCATCCGGTGAAGCGCTATACTGGATATTTTTGCTTTGAAGTTCCACATTATTGATACTTTGGGATGCATGTGTTTTTATTGAAGTAAATCTGCCAACTAATTCTTAGATACATTCTCAGCATGTGGTGCATCAACTTTACAAGTTGTTTGTTCGGGATATGTGTCCGTTCTTGATGAAGAACCTCCCAGAGATCTTTCTGACTAGTGATCTGCTGTCTGAAACATGGGGTGTTTCCAAACTTCTGGAGGGTACTGTAGATTTTAATTGTGAAATATAGTAAAAATGTAAATCAGAAGTAGAATCTCCTTTTAAGAGGACATAGTTTCCAACTGTAGTGTTTTTGTTTGTTTTTTATTAAATCCCTTTTTATTGAGATTTTTGATTTACATTTTCAACAGAGTTGCAGACATTTAGATTTTCAAACCAGTTTCTAACAGTATTGCATTTATATCATTAACGTATTCAATACTTGGACTTAGTACCTGCCACTAGAGGGTGCTTATGGAACACTTTTCATTGCATTCAGTGCTTATTGCATACTATTCATCATTGCATTCAATATATGAGTATACAGAGAGCTTCTATGCCTCCTTTACTGTAGGGATGCACAACCTGTGGCCCACAATGCCATTCTCTCACTCTTTGTAGTTTCTATGTCCGAGAGAGTGATACAATGCGTAAACAGGGAAGTGCAAGTACTAATGGTCCGCTGTGTGGCCATATGAAGAGAATGACGTCCCTTAACCCCCTGTTTAGCACTTCAGAATGGAGTAGATGAAGTGGAGAAGCGGACTTTGAATGCAGTTATGTCTATTTTAGGCCCAATGTCTACGGGCGGGTTTGATTTGCGGAATCCACGTGGGACATAGGCAAGCATAGGCGTCCGCAAATTAATTAAAGCATATGGATTTGTTTTGCGGACCTTTTGGTCCGGAAAACAAATTGCAGCATGCTTCATTTCGGTGAGGTTCCCGCAGGGACGGCTTCCATTAAAGTCAATGGAAGCCGGACGGTTCACGAATCCCGCGAGAAAGCAGAAGATTTTAAAAAAAAAATCTGTACTGTGTATGTCTGACAGCGAGCCGTGCGGGCCATCCGCAGTACAGATGTCCCGGCAGAAGAGAAGTCTGCGCGGACGCCGCCACCTGCCCGTACATGTATGCACGGTCCACAGCCGCAAGTAGGGTGGAATGCCGCTGCGGTCTCTCACACTCGAAATTCGACCCGCCCGTGGAAATGAGGCCATAGTTTACAAGATATATAAAAATTTTACACTGTTCCTGCAACTCCCATATACTACACTGGAGAGCGTTGTATGCCTGGCCGCCTGCTCTCTGGAGTGCCAAATGGAATAATTTGGGACCCAATTCACCCTGAAGGTGGCAGTCTGTGAAACCCAAACCTATTGGACATGTTATATACTTTTTTATGATGTAAATGTCTCAGATGGCAGTACCTCAGTAAGTTTTAGGTAAGTATTATGCGCACAGTTTTTTGACGTGTAATACGCAGTACCAGTCTCCCACGCACTTTAACTGTCCGAATAACGCACATGCAAAAATTACGTGCACATGAAGATAGTGTGTGGGGTTTGTCGGCACGCAGCAAGTATGCATGTCATTGTGTACTTGCATGCCAGAGAGAAGCGCATTACGCCCGTGTGATAGAGGACTTATTGTCGCCCCTAGGAGTGGTTCAGTCTGACATGATGGCCCTTGTTCTAAAGAAGGTTGTACATCCCTAGCCTATTGATTACTGAAGGCAGCTAGTTTGTGGATCTATGTCTATGCAGTCGATTCGGAGCTCCTAATTGTCTCCTCTTGTGAAGTCGTCATTGGCTTGTGTAGTAAGGTTCTCTACGGTATCTCTGAAGGATGACGTCATTTGTTGAGTATCCGCAGCAGTTGTCACCGGGACGGTAGGTCTTTGTTGCGAAGGCTGGACTGCCGTCACTGATGCATTTGGTGTTTTGGTGGTGGTTCTCTGAAAACACAAAGTAGATCAGCTGAAGTATAGAACATGCAGCTATTTTTTGAATTCTTTAGCAATGATCTGAACATATTGGTTATATTATCTCACGGGAGAGAAACATATTGGGTAATTTTGCATAAACTGCCATGATGGTTGAATACTTACACATTTGGGGTAATTCCATGGATAATGAGGACTATACTGGAAGAGACAATACAGGTGATTTTGTTATTGTGCAATTTTAGTATTTAAAGTTCCCACCTGTTCATAGCTGTAAGTATCTCCAACCTTCCCTAATCAGATTGTAAAATGAGATCAGTAAAATCTTATACCTTCTTGTGAGAAAATTTGATTCCAGGTCTTGGGAAATGTCCAGGTCTATGTTTTGAAGAAGATTTTCGCCTCTAAAATAAGCAAAAAAAACCTGAATGATGCAAAAATATTAGCTCGTAGCTCTTCTATCTGAATGATTTAAAGGTTATTTGCACTTTTGCGGCAAAAACATTTCTTTGTACTGCTGAAATGCCTCCTTGTTCGTACTGTTAAAAAATAAATACCTTATATTGCTGCCCTTGATAGACACAACCCCCCGCAGGTATTTCTTATAACTACAGCTGTTTTAACACGGTATCCTTTGGTTTTCTATAATCCAGTGAGAATCTGAACAATAATTGTTCATTGTAAATGCATGCACCAACTGAACAACGAGCAAGAAGTTTTGCACTTATCAGTCATCAATCAGTTTCTGCATGCAGAAAAGTGAGCCACATATTGTTCCATGTAAATAGGCGGCAGTTCATTCATGAACAAATGCCTGTTTACTGTGAAGCAGGGGGAAGAAGACCAATCCCCAACTTGCTCTGCCTCTATTCAGTCAGCAATGCTTGTTCCTGTGTAAAGTCATAGGAACGCTTATCGTTTGGACAACTGATGGGCATCTGTTAACCGACAGACCGTCCCGTGTAAAAGCACCCTTACAGTCTATCTATAGCGGATCATGTACTTTTAACCCCTTGAGTGGTAGGTTTCCTACCACCCTGTCGTGTCCACCAGGGCAGGTTTTTTAAAATGGTCTAATCATTGAATTTCAACTAATTTTGCAGTTGCGTCTCAAGAGCCATAACTTTTTTTTCATTTTTCCATTGAAATGGCCATATGAGGGCTTGTTTTTTGCGGGACAAGTTGTGATTTTTTTAAACGGGGGAGGAAAAAAAGAAATGGGGAAAAAAAGAAAAAAAGGCGCCATGTCATTAAGGGGTTAAATAGTGTATTAACTTCCTTCTCTGGGTCATTACGACGCATGGATACCACATGTGTGATTGTATTTTTGATTTTTTACAAAGTGAAGGGAGACCAGTGTTTTTATTTATTTATTTATTTATTTATTTTTCCTTTTTTTTTTTTTAATTTATTTATTTTTTTGTCCCTTTAGGGGACTTCCACAGGGACCCATCAGGACCCCCTGATCACATTCCGGGGGTCTGATGGTGACAGCCCTTTACATGCTGCGGTGACAGCCCTTTACATGCTGCAGTGACAGCCCTTTACATGCTGCAGTCACATAGACTGCCGCATGTAAAGGGTTAACACAGCAGAGATCGGAGGTTTTCTCTGATCTCTACTGTAAGAGCTAGTACCTAGCTGTCCTCTGACCGCCAAGCACCAGCTCTCCCTGCCACAGAGACCATCGGCTTGCTTCTGACAAGCCGATGGTCTCTATGGCAACCTGTAAACAAAGCAGGAGATTGCCGGCATATCGGCAATATCTTCTGCTGGTTTTTCAAAGCCCTTGCTTTGTTCTCTGTGGGACTGTGCAGGCAGAGCACAATGCCACAGCTTGTGGCATTGTGCTCTGCAGCTCCCATAGTGATACATAGCCCGGAAATCTTCCGGGCTATGTCGCTATGAGCAGTGGAGCCCGTCCCGGAAAATTTCCGGGCGTGCCACTCAAGGGGTTAAATATATGTTGGATAAATGTTTGTTTGGCTGACAGCATTTCTGCACAATCGAGTCTGCATATGTTCCCTATAGTAACATAGTATGTTAGGCTGAATGAAGACCATATCCATCATTCCTTGTTGAGCCAGAGGAAGGCAAAAACAACCCCAAGGAGGCAGATGCCAATTTGGATCATTTAGAGGAAAGAATTTCTTCCCAACTTCATAATGGCAGTCAGAATATATAGGAAGCGAAGAATAGCTTATCTCCTTTGGGAACAAAAGGATTGGGCATGTTGAAATCCAACTGCCTGATCTTTGTTTCCCCACATTTGTTGTCGGAGGAGATTCATGAATTCATGAATGGGTGAGTGAGTGCTGTCTCTGATTGGCTGAGGGCTGTGACCAATCAGAGGCAGCCCATTCAGCAGGCGGGGATTTTAAATCCCCGCCTGCTGAATACTTCAGAAAGCAGTTCAGGAGAAGAGAGGGCTGGACGCGGCTGATCTCTGGCAGCTGCAAAAAGGTGAGTTTATATATTTTTTTTATTTTTTACACTTTATTGGATGCTTTTCAGGGAAGGGCTTATATTTGAAGCCCTTCCCTGAAAATTAATACAGTGCTTGCTGGCAGCCCATTGCTTTCATTGGAGCCGGCTGTATTGCCGGCTCCATTGAATTCAATGGGAGAACATCGTTCTCCTCTGTCACAGCTGTGACAGAGGAGAACGATCTTTAGTATATGTTCTCAATGGGGTCGACGCTGCTGCCGCCGGCCCCATTGAGCGCATATAGAAGAACAACGATTTGCGTAGAATGCAGTTACAATTAAAAAACGGACATGTGACCGATCCCATTGCAAAGCATTGGGTATATATAGACGCAGATCGCAAGCGCATCTGCAAATCGGTCAAAAAAAACACCCGTGTGACTGAGCCCTTAGATCCAAATTTTGACTTGGCCATCCAAGAAGCCTTTTTTCAGCCATTTCTGGTGGGTCTACTTATTTAGGGGTTCACTTTAGGCTATGTCCATTATGGGACAACCCCTTTTAAACACTGGCCAAACTTGATAGTAGTAAACCTCTACATGTTATATAAGATTTATTTACAGTATTGTTTATCTGTGTTATCCTATGAAAAGAACTTACCGGAAAGGAATAAACTGCCACCAAGAGTAGTGCAAAAAACAAAAAATACTTCATCTTGAAATCCTGATAACAACAGAGAAAAATAAGTAACAATGCAGTGAATTGTACACAGTTAGCTACATTAGTCGTTCATTGAGAGTTCCCAGTCAAGATCTTAAAGGGTTTACATTTTCCTAGTAGACTGGGTCAAGTTAAATTAGCATATTCTTTGCAATAGTCAGATGACTCATCCACAATTTAATATCTGAATAAAATTGCACAACTGTTCTTTACACTAGTCTCATAAAAATCTAAGGTTCTTAGCACATATTTTAATATAAACATTTGGGCCCATCTGCCACGTCCAGGCAAATGTTATTGGACGGGTTTCTAGCCCTAAAAGACACCTAATATGGAGCCCAAGTACTATGCATATGAGAGCTCACAAATTGTTGCTCTAGCAATGTTATCAACCTTGATTTATAAACCTCGTACAGTAACAACTAGTCAAAAGTTGTTTAGCCATAAGTTAATTGACTTATTTTTCTCCATGCATTTAATGGCAGCTCCTACTGTCTTCTAATATGTAACATTTTATTTAAAAAAAAGCTCCCACTCTGAAAGGCTTGGCAATAACATTTTTTTGAATGGGTGACTCTATAGATGGAACAATTGCCATCAGCTAAGTTCTTTCTTTGGCAGAACTTCTTTTATTACATCCTAAATAGACTCTCAACTACTTTGAGCCCTATTAGATAAGCTTATGGGCTCAAAGTAGCTGTCCCACTGGGTCCAGGGATGTAAGATTTATACTTGCCTTCCCCACCAGTTCCTCGGTGTCACCGCTTTGAGTGGCGCAAAAGTAGTCCACTCATTATACATTTTAGAATGGGAGGACTACTTAGCGTGTCACTCAATGCACTGCAGCAGCTGGTTTAAGCACTGACACTGGGAGAACGGTGGGTAAGGTAAGTATAAAACTGACATTCTTGGACTTGAGTCAACTAGCTTAGCCTATAGGGCTCAAAGTAGCTGTATTTAACCCTTCCCAATTCAATTTTGGATTTGGGGTTTCCTAGGGGGTTTTCTCTTTCTTTCATTATACAGTGGTGCCCTCTGCTAGCTAGAGTCAGTACTGCAGTATGGGACATGCCGAAGAGGCCCCCGACAACAGAGCTGCCAGTAATATACAGTAAGAATACCCTGTTGGACATCTTCCTGACATAGGAGCTGTACAGCCTTCAATTAGAATGTCTGAAGACGTCAGACAGTGGATTGGAGAGGGTTAACCCCTTAATGCTCTATGATGTACGATTGTGTCATAGAGGAGTATTTGGGGTCCACCCATACTATACGAGTGCTGGCTGTTACTTACAGCTGACACTTGCCCGCAACAGTTCCGCTCTGCAGAGTGGCTGATCGGAGCTGCAAAGCTTGAAATACTACCGTCACTTTTGACAATGGCACTTAAGTGCCTCAATCAGTGTTCAGGGGCCCTGAATGCCCTCCTGTGATGATATTGTGGGGTGCTGTGCAGTTTCCATAGCAGCCTTCTGAAAGCCTTGAGGGTTGCCATAGTAGATTTTCTATCAAGCCATGCCTGTAGTGTGGCTTGACAAGACTGCCTGTCAGATCGCCGTATAGCAGTGATGGCAAACCTATGGTACGTGTGCCAGAGGCAGCACGCAGAGCCCCCTCTACTGGCAAGGGCGCCGTTGGCTGCTCACCAAGGTAGTTAATACCGCCCAGGGTGCTGCAGCTCCCTAGCATGTATTCACTCAGCGGCACTTATCTCAGCTTACACTGTGATGTCAGTGTGCACCTGGGATCCTCCTGCACTGATGTCTCCTCCTTGGTTCCGCGAGAGCACAGGGAGGAGGCTTCTGGATGCACACATTGACATCCACAGCAGTGCTGGGCAGAGGAGTAGCGGCGCTTCTACAAGGAGGAAGTAAGTATATGAGTCTCAAGGGGGTGCTATTACTACTGGGGCTGATATAGGTAAAAAACTACTAGTAAGTGTCCCCTATATTGGCCCAGTAGTAATAGTATTACTGCTGGGGCCACTGTGAGGGTCACTATTACTGCCGAGACCACCGTGGGGGGTCACTGTTACTGCTCAGGCTACTGTGGGGAGGGGTCACTATTACTGCTGAGGCTGATGTGGGGGTCACTGACTACTGGGGTAACAGTGGGGGTCACTGACTACTGGGGTAACAGTGGGGGTCACTGACTACTGGGGTAACAGTGGGGGTCACTGACTACTGGGGTAACAGTGGGGGTCACTGACTACTGGGGTAACAGTGGGGGTCACTGACTACTGGGGTAACAGTGGGGGTCACTGACTACTGGGGTAACAGTGGGGGTCACTGACTACTGGGGTAACAGTGGGGGTCACTGACTACTGGGGTAACAGTGGGGGTCACTGACTACTGGGGTAACAGTGGGGGTCACTATTAATACTGGGGCTACTGAGAGGGTCACTATTACTGCTGAGGCCACTGTGGGGGTCACTTACTGTTCAGGCTACTGTTGGGGGTCACTTACTGTTCAGGCCGATGTGGGGGTCACAATTACCGCTGAGGCCGATGTGGGGGTCACAGTTACCGCTGAGGCCGATGTGGGGGTCACAGTTACCGCTGAGGCCACTGTGGGGGCCACAGTTACCGCTGAGGCCACTGTGGGGGCCACAGTTACCGCTGAGGCCACTGTGGGGGCCACAGTTACCGCTGAGGCCACTGTGGGGGCCACTGTTACCGCTGAGGCCACTGTGGGGGCCACTGTTACCGCTGAGGCCACTGTGGGGGTCACAGTTACCGCTGAGGCCACTGTGGGGGCCACTGTTACCGCTGAGGCCACTGTGGGGGCCACTGTTACCGCTGAGGCCACTGTGGGGGCCACTGTTACCGCTGAGGCCACTGTGGGGGCCACTGTTACCGCTGAGGCCACTGTGGGGGCCACTGTTACCGCTGAGGCCACTGTGGGGGCCACTGTTACCGCTGAGGCCACTGTGGGGGCCACTGTTACCGCTGAGGCCACTGTGGGGGCCACTGTTACCGCTGAGGCCACTGTGGGGGCCACTGTTACCGCTGAGGCCACTGTGGGGGCCACTGTTACCGCTGAGGCCACTGTGGGGGCCACTGTTACCGCTGAGGCCACTGTGGGGGCCACTGTTACCGCTGAGGCCACTGTGGGGGCCACTGTTACCGCTGAGGCCACTGTGGGGGCCACTGTTACCGCTGAGGCCACTTCCAAAAAGCAGTCAAAATCTGCACCCTGTCTGTTTTGAAACAGTCCTTTTTATAACATTGGAGGTAAAATCATACATCACGATAAGCCCCGCCCCCTGACATGTTGGCACTTTGCAATAAATAAGTGGGTCTTGGGTTGAAGTTTGGACACTTGTTGCCTTCACAACTGTATAATGTAATGCTATGGCATTAGTTTACACTGCAGGAGAGATCAAAACATTGCAGGTTCTTATTCCCTATGAGGACTTAATAAAACTTTTAAAACCGATTTTTATGGTTTTATTAACTATAAAAAATTTAAAAAAGGTAATAAAAGTTAAAAAAAACAAACAGATTTCCAATTTAAAAAAAATCTAAATAAAAATTGATATATATATATTTGGTATAGGTGCGTTCATAGAAGTCTGATCTATCAAAGTATTTACCCCCACCACACTAAACGTGGTATAAGAACAAAAAGTGCAATTCTGGCTTTTTTTTTTAACTTGTCTCCAAGAAAAAATGTAATAAAATGCAATTCAAAAATTGTATGTATTGCAAAATGGTACCAATAGAAACTACAGGACGTACCGCAAAAACAAGCCTTCACACAACTATGTTGATGGAAAAATAAATTGGTTAAAAAAACATTTTTCAAAATACGTTTTTTTTTTTTTTAAGTAGTACAGCAAAAACATGCTAGAAATTTGGTGTCGTAGTGACCCAAAGAATAAAGATGTCATTTTTGCCGCAGTGTGTACACCATAGAAACAATGACCCTCTCCTCCCCAAAGATGGTGGAATTTTGAATCTTTTCGATTTTACTCCACTTAGATTTTTTTTAAATATTTTTATTAGTACATTATATGGTACATTACATAGTAACATTAAAAAGCTCAACTCGTCCTGCAAAAATCAAGCCCTCAGACAGCTATATTGTTGGATAAATAAGAGTTATGAGGCATTAAAAGTGGAGGGGAAAACTGAAAAATAAAAAAGGGAGGCATCTTTAAAGGATTAAAGAGAATCTATCAGCTGCTTTGAGGCCTATAAGTTAAGTTTATTGGACTCAAAGTAGCTGACAGATTTCCTTTTAAATCCAGGGTTTTAGCAAAATAATGGTAACACCTAGGATTAATAAACATGTGGGTGTTTCCATTGTTTTGCTAAACCCCTGCAGCATACAATGGGACAGATTTATTATTACTCTTATAGTTTTAGAGAGGATAAAAACTAGACCAGACGGGCACAAACTATGCCAGCTTCTTGGCTGGCTTACTTTACAACACTATTTTGTAGCAATAAAAATGGTACACAGTAAATCTGGTGCATTTCACGACTCCTCTTGCTCATGCCCATTTCTCTAGATGCCCTTAAAAACTGTCTAGTGAGGCATAAATATTAGATGCAATAGTAGTTTCAATGTGATGTATATTAGAAAACTGGAGCCCTTCTATTGCCTAAGGTTATGTGCCCGCATAGTGGAGAAAATCCTTGTACAGATTTGGATGCAGATTTTTGGATTTTAACCATGGCATTCACACACTATACTGCAGTGAATGAATGATGTGATCAAAATGGGTCCCATTTACGCAGGAAATTTGGTGTGAAATCTACAGTTGACATATGGCAGCATATCCGTGATGTGTGAACTTACCCTAAATGTTGAATTAGGTCAAAGGGGTTTAAAAAAATCCTATACCAATAAAATGTTTATAGGGTAAAATAATTTTCCAGGTTCTTAAGTCTTACCTGAGAGGAAGGCCGACAGGTGTCAGAGAGTGTTAATGGCTAGTGCATCTCTGTCGTCTTATATATCAGTAGAAGAAGAGTCATATGCCACAAATGAAATTATTGTCTTAGTGACGTTGAATGATTCTTACGTGATATGGGAATGTGTATGTATCATATCTTGACAACCTACAATATGTTACAAAACAAAGGCTTGTTTTCAGATCTCTGACTTAAAGCAGATTTCAGCTTCCTTGCCAAGTTTTGCCCACTTTTTTATTAGCTTCTATAAACAAGATGTTCATTGTAAGGAATTGCATGCAGACCAGTATTCACCTCCTATAATCTAAATTTCCTTTCTTCAATTAGTCATTGTGACATAACTACGTGATCCCCAAAACTGACCACATCCTTTGTGCGTGAAATAGATAGAATCTGGTAAAAGATTATCAGCTCATTTCCATAAGAGATTCTGTCACCTACATTTACCTCTATAGGCTTAGCTTATGGGCTGAAAATAGTTGACCTGCTGAGTCTGGGGGGGTGTCGGCACTGGAAACCGCCACTCAATGGATTGAGCGCTGCTAAGTGCTCTGCCCATTATGAAATTAGAACGGGCAGACGACTTAGCGCGCCGCTCAATGAACTGAGTGGCTGCTTTCAGCGTGAACACCTAGAGAACAACTGGGAATGTAAGAACACTTAAATCTCCAGACTCAGCGGGTCACCTACTTTCAGCCCATGAGCTTAGATCTTAGGACTAAAAGTAGGTGACGGATTTCTTTTAAAGGTTTAATAAAGCCTACATTAAAAGGCTTAATAGAGACACAAATCCCTGACCAGTGCCGCATATGCGCCTCAAGCGTACTCCGTTTTTTATTCAAATCATGATAACAAGTGACTTGGGGAGAGAATTTAAAACCATAATGGACCAATAGAAAGATGACACTTAATAGGGATACAAAAGGTATTTAAAAATAATAAAAAAATATACTATTCAATAATAACAATCCCGTAATTTAAGATGATTCCATAAAGCCCTGCTCTTGTAAAGCAAATACTGTCAGTCACCGCTCCTCGCCAGATGTTTAACGCTCTCTCTTTAGTAAAACCTCTCTCCATTCTATCCTCATGTTGATCATTGACATGACAACTATTCATTAGAGATGAGCGAACACCAAAATGTTCGGGTGTTCGTTATTCGGAACGAACTTCCCGTGATGCTCGAGGGTTCGTTTCGAACAACGAACCCCATTGAAGTCAATGGGCGACCAGAACATTTTTGTATTTCGCCGATGCTCGCTAAGGTTTTCATGTGTGAAAATCTGGGCAATTCAGGAAAGTGATGGGAATGACACAGTGACGGATAGGGCAGGCGAGGGGCTACGTGTTGGGCTGCATCTCAAGTTCACAGGTCCCACTATTAAGCCACAATACCGGCAAGAGTGGGCCCCCCCCCCTCCCAACAACTTTTACTTCTGAAAAGCCCTCATTAGCATGGCATACCTTTGCTAAGCACCACACTACCTCCAACAAAGCACAATCACTGCCTGCATGACACTCCACTGACACTTCTCCTGGGTTACATGCTGCCCAACCGCCCCCCCTCCCCCCCCACAGCGCACACCAAAGTGTCCCTGGGCAGCCTTCAGCTGCCCTCATGCCACACCACGCTCATGTCTATTTAGAATTGCGTCTGCCATGACGAGGGACCGCAGGCACACACTGCAGAGGTTGGCACGGCTAGGCAGCGACCCTCTTTAAAAGTGGCGGAGCGATAGCCCACAATGCTGTACAGAAGCAATGAGAAATAGAATCCTGTGCCACCGCCATCAGGAGCTGCACACGTGGGCATAGCAATGGGGAACCTATGTGCCACACACTATTCATTCTGTCAAGGTGTCTGCATGCCCCAGTCAGACCGGGCTTTTTAATTCATAGACACAGGCAGGTACAACTCCCTATTGTGAAGTCCCTGTCGACCCACAGCATGGGTGGCTCCCTGGAACCCACCGGCGGTACACAGAAATATCCCATTGCATTGCCCAACACAGCTGAGGTAGTAATGTCGTGCTTAATGCAGGTGGGCTTCGACCCACACTGCATGCCCCAGTCTGACTGGGGTTCTTTATAAGTGTACAGATGTAGTAAAAACTCCGTGTGCACCTACAGCATGGGTGGGTGCCAGGAAGCCACCGGCGGTACATAGAAATATCCCATTGCATTGCCCAACACAGCTGAGGTAGTAATGTTGTGCTTAACCCTTTCCAATCCAATTTGTATATGGTTTTCCTAGGGGGCTTACTCTTTTTCTGCTGTTATACAACCGCGCTATATGCTGGCTAAAGCCAGTACTGCATGAGCTGACACGTAGGATAGGCTCCGACAGCAGAGAGGCTGGCAATATACAGTAAGAGAACCCCGACGGACGTCTACCAACAACGGAGCTGTACAGCCTTAAACCCTAATGTCTTCACAGGTCACACAGTGGACTGGAAAGGGTTAATGCAGGTGGGTTTCGGCCCACACTGCATGCCCCAGTCAGACTGGGGTTCTTTACAAGTGGACACATGTAGGTTAAACTCCCTGTGGACCCACTGCCTGGGTGGGTGCCAGGAAGCCACCGGCGGTACATAGAAATATCCCATTGCATTGCCCAACACAGCTGAGGTAGTAATGTCGTGCGTAATACAGGTGGGCTTCGGCCCACACTGCATGCCCCAGTCAGACGGGTTCTTTAGAAGTGTACAGATGTATTAAAAACTCAGTGTGCACCTACAGCATGGGTGGCTCCCTGGAACCCACCGGCGGTACACAAAAATATCCCATTGCATTGCCCAACACAGCTGAGGTAGTAATGTCGTGCTTAATGCAGGTGGGCTTCGGCCCACACTGCATGCCCCAGTCAGACTGGGGTTCTTTACAAGTGGACACATGTAGGTTAAACTCCCTGTGGACCCACTGCCTGGGTGGGTGCCAGAAAGCCACCGGCGGTACATAGAAATATCCCATTGCATTGCCCAACACAGCTGAGGTAGTAATGTCGTGCGTAATACAGGTGGGCTTCGGCCCACACTGCATGCCCCAGTCAGACGGGTTCTTTAGAAGTGTACAGATGTATTAAAAACTCAGTGTGCACCTACAGCATGGGTGGCTCCCTGGAACCCACCGGCAGTACACAAAAATATCCCATTGCATTGCCCAACACAGCTGAGGTAACGTCAGCTGTAATGCAGGTGGCTTAAAAATTAATTTGATTACACTGTAGGCGAGGGCCCACAAAAATTGCTGTATCAACAGTACTAATGTACATCCCAAAAATTGGCCATGGCCAGCCAAGAGGGCAGGTGAAACCCATTAATCGCTTTGGTTAATGTGGCTTAAGTGGTAACTAGGCCTGGAGGCAGCCCAGTGTAACGAAAAATTGGTTCAAGTTAAAGTTCCAATGCTTTTAAGCGCATTGAAACTTATAAAAATTGTTCTGAAAAATTATTTGAGTGAGCCTTGTGGCCCTAAGAAAAATTGCCCGTTCAGCGTGATTACGTGAGGTTTCAGGAGGAGGAGCAGGAGGAGGAGGAGGAGGAGGAGGAGGAGGAGGAATATTAGACACAGATTGATGAAGCAGAAATGTCCCCGTTTTGGATGGTGAGAGAGAACGTAGCTTCCATCCGCGGGTGCAGCCTACGTATTGCTTACGTATCGCTGCTGTCCGCTGGTGGAGAACAGAAGTCTGGGGAAATCCAGCCTTTGTTCATCTTGATGAGTGTTAGCCTGTCGGCACTGTCGGTTGACAAGCGGCTACGCTTATCTGTGATGATTCCCCCAGCCGCACTAAACACCCTCTCCGACAACACGCTAGCCGCAGGACAAGCAAGCACCTCCAGGGCATACAGCGCTAGTTCAGGCCACATGTCCAGCTTCGACACCCAGTAGTTGTAGGGGGCAGAGGCGTCACCAAGGATGGTCGTGCGATCCGCTACGTACTCCCTCACCATCCTTTTACAGTGCTCCCGCCGACTCAGCCGTGACTGGGGAGCGGTGACACAGTCTTGGTGGGGAGCCATAAAGCTGGCCAGGCCCTTAAAGACTGTTGCACTGCCTGGGATGTACATGCTGCTCGATCTACGCACATCCCCTGCTACCTTGCCCTCGGTACTGCGCCTTCTGCCACTAGCGCTGTCGGCTGGGAATTTTACCATCAGCTTGTCCGCAAGGGTCCTGTGGTATAGCAACACTCTCGAACCCCTTTCCTCTTCGGGAATCAGAGTGGGCAGGTTCTCCTTATACCGTGGATCGAGCAGTGTGTACACCCAGTAATCCGTAGTGGCCAGAATGCGTGCAACGCGAGGGTCACGAGAAAGGCATCCTAACATGAAGTCAGCCATGTGTGCCAGGGTACCTGTACACAACACATGGCTGTCTTCACTAGGAAGATCACTTTCAGGATCCTCCTCCTCCTCCTCCTCCTCCTCCTCAGGCCATACACGCTGAAAGGATGACAGGCAATCAGCCGGTGTACCGTCAGCAGCGGCCCAAGCTGTCTCTTCCCCCTCCTCCTCATCCTCCTCATGCTCCTCCTCCTCCTCCTGTACGCGCTGAGAAATAGACAGGAGGGTGCCCTGACTATCCAGCGGCATACTGTCTTCCCCCGCCCCCGTTTCCGAGCGCAAAGCAGCTGCCTTTATGGTTTGCAGGGAATTTCTCAAGATGCATAGCAGAGGAATGGTGACGCTAATGATTGTAGCATCGCCGCTCACCACCTGGGTAGACTCCTCAAAATTACCAAGGACATGGCAGATGTCTGCCAACCAGGCCCACTCTTCTGAAAGGAATTGAGGAGGCTGACTCCCACTGCGCCGCCCATGTTGGAGTTGGTATTCGACTATAGCTCTACGTTGTTCATAGAGCCTGGCCAACATGTGGAGCGTAGAGTTCCACCGTGTGGGCACGTCGCACAGCAGTCGGTGCACTGGCAGCTTAAAGTGATGTTGCAGGGTGCGCAGGGTGGCAGCGTCCGTGTGGGACTTGCGGAAATGTGCGCAGAGCCGGCGCGCCTTTACGAGCAGGTCTGACAAGCGTGGGTAGCTTTTCAGAAACCGCTGAACCACCAAATTAAAGACGTGGGCCAGGCATGGCACGTGCGTGAGGCTGCCAAGCTGCAGAGCCGCCACCAGGTTACGCCCGTTGTCACACACGACCATGCCCGGTTGGAGGCTCAGCGGCGCAAGCCAGCGGTCGGTCTGCTCTGTCAGACCCTGCAGCAGTTCGTGGGCCGTGTGCCTCTTATCGCCTAAGCTGAGTAGTTTCAGCACGGCCTGCTGACGCTTGCCCACCGCTGTGCTGCCACACCGCGCGACACCGACTGCTGGCGACATGCTGCTGCTAACACATCTTGATTGCGAGACAGAGGAGGAGGAGGAGGGTGCTTTAGTGGAGGAAGCATACACCTCCGCAGATACCAGCACCGAGCTGGGGCCCGCAATTCTGGGGGTGGGTAGGATGTGAGCGGTCCCAGGCTCTGACTCTGTCCCAGCCTCCACTAAATTCACCCAATGTGCCGTCAGGGAGATGTAGTGGCCCTGCCCGCCTGTGCTTGTCCACGTGTCCGTAGTTAAGTGGACCGTGGCAGTAACCGCGTTGGTGAGGGCGCGCACAATGTTGCGGGAGACGTGGTCGTGCAGGGCTGGGACGGCACATCGGGAAAAGTAGTGGCGACTGGGAACTGAGTAGCGCGGGGCCGCCGCCTCCATGATACTTTTGAAGGACTCAGTTTCCACAACCCTATACGGCAGCATCTCAAGGCTGATGAATTTTGCTATGCGGACGGTTAACGTTTGAGCGTGCGGGTGCGTGGCGGCGTACTTGCGCTTGCGCTCGAACACTTGCGCAAGCGACGGCTGAACGGTGCGCTGAACTACACTGCTGGATGGGGCCGAGGACAGCGGAGATGAGGGTGTGGGTGCAGGCCATGAGGCGGTAGTGCCTGTGTCCTGAGAGGGGGGTTGCATCTCAGTGGCAGGTTGGGGCACAGGGGGAGAGGCAGGGGTGCAAACCGGAGGCGGTGAACGGCCTTCGTCCCACCTTGTGGGGTGCTTGGCCATCATATGTCTGCGCATGGTGGTGGTGGTGAGGCTGTTGGTGTTGGCTCCCCGGCTGAGCTTTGCGCAACAAAGGTTGCACACCACTGTTCGTCGGTCGTCAGGCGTCTCTGTGAAAAACTGCCAGACCTTAGAGCACCTCGGCCTCTGCAGGGTGGCATGGCGCGAGGGGGCGCTTTGGGAAACACTTGGTGGATTATTCGGTCTGGCCCTGCCTCTACCCCTGGCCCTGGCCACCGCACTGCCTCTTGCAACCTGCCCTGCTGATGCCCTTGACTCCCCCTCTGAAGACCTGTCCTCCTGAGTAAGCGTTGCACACCAGGTGGGGTCAGTCACCTCATCGTCCTGCTGCTCTTCCTCCGAATCCTCTGTGCGCTGCTCCCTTGGACTTACTGCCCTTACTACTACCTCACTGCAAGACAACTGTGTCTGATCGTCATCGTCCTCCTCACCCACAGAAAGTTGTTGAGACAGTTGGCGGAAGTCCCCAGCCTCTTCCCTCGGACCCCGGGAACTTTCGAATGGTTGGGCATCAGTGACGATAAACTCCTCTGGTGGGAGAGGAACCGCTGCTGCCCAATCTAAGCAGGGGCCCGAGAACAGTTCCTGGGAGTGTTCCCGCTCCTGAGCAGGTGTCATTGTAGTGGAGTGAGGAGGCTGGGAGGAAGGAGGAGCAGCAGACAGAGGATTCGGATTTGCAGCAGTGGACGGCGCAGAACTGCGTGTTGACGATAGGTTGCTCGAAGCACTTTCTGCCATCCAGGACAGGACCTGCTCACACTGCTCATTTTCTAATAACCGTCTCCCGCGTGGACCCATTAATTGGGCGATGAATGTGGGGACGCCAGAAACGTGCCTCTCTCCTAATCGCGCAGCAGTCGGCTGCGACACACCGGGATCAGGAGCTCGGCCTGTGCCCACACCCTGACTTGGCCCTCCGCGTCCTCGGCCGCGTCCACGTCCTCTAGGCCTACCCCTACCCCTCAGCATGCTGTATTACCAGTGATTTGATTTCACAGGCAGGAAATAAATTGGCGCAAGACTGCAGGCCAAATATAATTTTTTCCCTTTTTGGAAAACGAAAGGCCCCACTGCCTCTAGTGAATGAATAATCTAAGTTTAATAACTGTGCTGTGTCCCTGCTAATGTGTCACAGAACGTGAGGGTAGCAGAGTTATTATAACTCTGGCAGAGCAGGTATTTTTTTTCCCAATTAAGGAAAGCAAATGGCGAAGCCAGCAGTAAAGCGTAGCTGGGTGCGTATGATTTAGCAATGTTTTTCACGCAGCTCACACGTGTCCACCGCCCGTAAGGACGGACAGAGGCTGGACAAATAGATTTGTTTTCACTTGTTTTTCCACCAAAAGGCAGCACTGCGTATATTCAATGAACATGAGAAGTTTAATAACTGTGCTGTGTCCCTGCTAATGTGTCACAGAACGTGAGGGTAGCAGAGTTATTATAACTCTGGCAGAGCAGGTATTTTTTTTCCCAATTAAGGAAAGCAAATGGCGAAGCCAGCAGTAAAGCGTAGCTGGGTGCGTATGATTTAGCAATGTTTTTCACGCAGCTCACACGTGTCCACCGCCCGTAAGGACGGACAGAGGCTGGACAAATAGATTTGTTTTCACTTGTTTTTCCACCAAAAGGCAGCACTGCGTATATTCAATGAACATGAGAAGTTTAATAACTGTGCTGTGTCCCTGCTAATGTGTCACAGAACGTGAGGGTAGCAGAGTTATTATAACTCTGGCAGAGCAGGTATTTTTTTTCCCAATTAAGGAAAGCAAATGGCGAAGCCAGCAGTAAAGCGTAGCTGGGTGCGTATGATTTAGCAATGTTTTTCACGCAGCTCACACGTGTCCACCGCCCGTAAGGACGGACAGAGGCTGGACAAATAGATTTGTTTTCACTTGTTTTTCCACCAAAAGGCAGCACTGCGTATATTCTATGAATAATAACTGTGTTGTGGCCCTGCCTATACAATTCTTTCCCTGCAGTATCAATGGAGGGTGGAATGCTCTGCAGAGGCGATTTTGAGAAGCCCAAAAAAAATGCAGCACAGCTAACAGCAGCCTGGACAGTACTGCACACGGATAAATATGGCCCTAGAAAGGACCGTTGAGGTTCTTGAAGGCTACACTCACTCCTAACACTCTCCCTGCCTATGCAGCACTTCTGTCCCTAATGCCAGGTGCAACGCTCTGCAGAGCCGATTTTGAGAAAAAAAAAATGCCACTGCTAACAGCAGCCAACACACAGCTATCAGTGGCCCTAATAAGGACCTTTGGGGGGTCTTGAAGCCTACACTAACTACCAATTCTTTCCCTACAGCAGCTCCGGTATAAACAGCACTGTCCCTCATCTAACTCACCAGGCATCTGAGGCGAGCCGCGGGAGGGGCCGACTTTTATATTAGGCGAACACCTGATCTCGCCAGCCACTCACAGCAGGGGGGTGGTATAGGGCTTAAACGTTGCAGGGGGAAGTTGTAATGCCTTCCCTGTCTTTCAATTGGCCAGAAAAGCGCGCTAACGTCTCAGGGAAGGAAGTGAAAGTAACCAGAACACCGCATGGTGTTCGTTACGAATAACGAACATCCCGAACACCCTAATATTCGCACGAATATCAAGCTCGGACGAACGCGTTCGCTCATCTCTACTATTCATGAATGAACTAATTTCTTAGAAATATATGAGATGTATGTCTGGTGTGACTAACCTTTAACATTATTCTCCCCTGGGTTGCTCAAGTCACAATTTAATTCAAGATGGTCATCCTTATCAGTACGTTCCTTTTGTATACAAGAGCGATAGATTCCGAAACAGATATGGACTGGGGCTTAGTGGTATTGTACTCTTGAAATCAACTGATCCTGATGCTATTTTAATCTCTCGGCTGCTTTACTGTGTAGAATGCAAACTCCAAGGGGAATTTTATTGTTCTCATATATACTCTTGTAATGTCTCTACTGACATTGTTGACTTGTTACTTATACCTGCAATGTGGTTCCTTCTGTGTCTATTTATTTTTGGGTACAAGTGTTAGAGGGAGATATTTAATGCTTAGAATTCTCACAATACTCAATATTTAGAATTCTATGCAAATTTTGCCATGATGCTTTGAGTTGTCAAATCCCTATTTTTATGTATACTGTGTTCAATAAAACAAGTTTTAAAAAATATATATGAGAAATCTTCATGCAGATCTTCAACTTCCCTGATGTGCAACCTACATATACAAGATTACAGATGCCGCACCATACATTATATTCTAGTCATTTGCTATTGCCTTATGTGGAAGAACTAGTTTGAAAATCGTAACTGGGACCGCTCATGGGGCTATGTGTCTATTTAGCCTTCTAATGTGGACTTCAATAAAACTTCAATTGTATTGTTATGTGCAGATTCTTATCACTACTTTGTTGTTACCTTTTAACCAATGCTTGCCTCTACACTGCCTAGATTATTTTGCAGGCGTACTAGTGAAAAGCATCTAGTGCACATGGTGAGCCTTGTTTTTGTTTGACCTTATGATCTCCTTAAAGGGGTTATCAAGGGAGGGGAAATACTATGCCTGATCCATTTTCATTAGGCACCACTTCAGGCCAAGTCCTGACACAAGGTCTTGTGGTATAGAGCTCCCTTTCTTGCTTGGCTATGACAGAATGGGGGTTTGCATGTGGCGTAGAGTGTCATGGCAGCAGCATGCAGTGCTAAGCTTTCGCTTACGTCCTTAAGGTTCCGAGCTCAATCCCTGCATGGTTCAGGTAGCCGGCTCAAAGTTGACTTAGCCCTCCATCCCTTTGAGTTTGGTAAAATGATTACCCAACTTGCTAGGGGGTAATAACCAAAACCCTAGTGTGTGTATATAGCTTATATAAGATCAGTATTTCTGATGTGTGATCAGGCTTGAGAAAGACTCTTGCAGTCGAAATGTTGCCTGTTTTTTACATGGAGCAATAAAGATCTATTGTTTTATTAAACATCGATGATGCTGCCAACTTTTTGAGATTGTGTAGACATTGGAGGGGACTGGAGGTCCATGGTCCCTGGGTTGTGGCCCTGCATGATATTTGAACATACCTCTGTGGAAACTGCATACTGACTGAGTGATGCGGATAAGTGGACTATATACCTTGACATCACCAATGTTGGGATGGTGGAGGGAGTTTTATACTACATGACCCCGTGTCAGAACACGGCCACAAATGGTAGTTCTGACACTGCAAATTTGGACTGGGTAACCCCTTTAAGACTTCTTCCACACATGGTATTTTACTAGTGTTTTTTCTAGCTTGTAAAAAAACCAGAAATTCTTGCATTCTTTACACACTTTTTGGTGGCATTTTTGTTTGTCGTATAGGTTTTTTTTAAAATTTGTTTGCTTGCTAGAAAGAAAATGTCATACCCAGAACAAACTGGAATGGTGAAAAACACCATGGAACAAAAAGAAATATGCACTAAAATTTACAGAAAACACCATAAAAATGGAATTGGTAGTGCAATTCTTAGTTCACTATTGACCTACAGCTAATATCTGGACGTAGAGGGTTTTTTTGCTACATAAAACGCAGCAGGATCCAGCAGAAGAGATGCTGAGCAAGTAATAAGATGGTGAGACAGAGTTACCCCAATTGTAATAGATCAGTATCTCATCTGACAAGCAGAGAAGACGCTGGAGCTTCAGAAGCAGCCTATCACCACACCAGGAATCCTACCAAATTCTCAATAGAGCAGAGAGAAGCAAGACTGAGCATATGTGACCACCTTAGATGATGTACGGAAAGAAAAACAGAAAATGTTTATAATTATGGGCTGAATTTAACTACGAAGCAATATTTTGGGGGAACGACCCTTTCAAATTTTCCTGAATCTGACTGCATTTCTAAAGGATCTATCATGTTCTCGTGTCAGCAGGGCCAACTGAATAGTTTTGCAGCCATGGCCCCACTGATGCTATTGCAGCTTATCTTATGTACATATGCCACCCCCGTTCACCCATATCGCTTTTCCTCAGATACCACTCTTGGTGTTTGGAGTGTGTTAAGTAGGCCGTCTTCACTTATTACCACGAATGAAATCTGACAGAGGTTGCTTGACCCATTCCAAGTTCTGGGCACCAAATCTAAGGAGAGCAGGGGATAAGGATGACTTTGAAGAAAAAGAGGCTGCGATAGAGTCAGCCGGGCCATGGCTACAAAGCTATGCAGCCGGCATCATTCACGTGAGGACAAGCTAGGGTCCTCTTTAAGGGATTTTGGTGCCATTAGACTCTCATTGCTTTAATACATTAGAATGCTGCTGTAAAAGTGCCCAGATGGAAATTAAGTTTTTTTTCTTTTCTCTTGCCTTCCTCTGAATCAACATTTGGGAGTAATAGGCTGAACTGGAGGGATATATGTCTTATATTCAGCCTTACATACTATGTTATAATGTTAGACCTCACAAGAAAATATCTGTATAGTCTGTAACCATCTGGGTGCCATTTCCAATGTTTCTTGTATAAAGTCTGACTATCTCTATTATATATGTTTTCACGCTGGTAAGTTCACAGTAATTTAGTCACTCACCTGTTATATAATATACTAGGAAGTTGCTTAGGACAATTCAATAAAATATCCGGACACCATTTTCAGAACTTTTGGGTAGTCTGTAGAAAAGTTTCTGATTCTAGATGCATTGTGTACTATATTTGTGCCAGTTGCCTGCGGGTAATGAAATCTTCCAAACATTGTCCCTCCTCCGGTAAGAGGTTTGGCTGCACTTCAGCTAGGATTAGACAGAATTCAGCATTATTTCCTGACTTAGTAATAACATAATGAAACCTCTTAGCAATCATGCGCTAGCCATCGAAACTAGTTGCTCATTTCACTTTATAGAAACTAGAGGTTTCATATTTTTTATTTGGCAACGTGCCACTTATACGGGCTGTCCTATCAGGAAAACCCATTCTTACAATTAGACCAAGTGCTATCAGTAATTCATATTGAAATCCAGGTTATTCCAAAGGGTTCACTTACTTTTTATTTTGTAACTGTATAAGTCAAATTTGGAAGAGTCCCAGCCTCTTGTTACTGATAGCAGTCATGGTAGAACTACTTGTGCCCACCCATTTCCCCACCCCTACCCCATGCTACGCTTTTTAAAAAAATGTATTGGCCTCTTTTCTTGGTTTGTTATGGTGTTTTGTTGTTGTTAAGTTCCTAAGAAAAGGGTTTTGGTTATTGTTTGTTAACTAAATTGTAAGGAGTGGGGAAAATTGAGGCTATGGAGGAAGAGGAAGCGGGTGAAGCACTATGGTTGCGACAATGACAAGATGCTAAGGCCGCTTATATATTGAATTGAGGGGCACGGATGGTTGCAGGAACTTGATGATGACAGGTCTAATATTATATCAGTACAGTAGATTGCTGTGACAGGTGTCATAACCTACTATATTATTAAATTAAAAGGGTTATCCAGGCTTTAAAAATTGATGGTTTATCCTCAGGATAGACCATTAATACCCGATGATTGGGGTGGTTGACTCCCAGCACCCCTGCCGATTTATGATTGAAGGGGCAACAGAACTCATACAAATGCTGTGACCTCTTCAATGTTTACATCTGATTACAATGTTGTTTGTAAACAGAATGCTATACTTTTTGTAATAGCCATAGACTACTACTGCATGGTTTCATTCACTTTAGCGGGACAACGCTGCAGTACTCAGCAAATTAGAAAAAAAGAGTGGCATTCTGTATAGGAATTGTAGTGCCCCAGAAACGTCATACATGTTTGTCCTATGTAGATGCACTGGGCAAAGCCTAACTTTCCAGTGTGTGTGTTGCACAGCTAAGGTGCTTGAGAGGTTAACTTCACTAAAATCATTGCCTGCATGTAATTGAATCAGTCTGTCATGTCATGTGGTGTGTAAGAAGGTATAAATGTGAGTGCCTGAGAGCGGGAAAGGTCTTCCATCTTGTCTACTTAGAGAGTGCTAACACAGAGCCACATGGAAGCACCTACAGCTTCCATATAGGTGAAGATGGAAGAAGAGGAGAGATATCCTGTAGCGATTGGAGTCTTGATGTGAGAGGAGTCTTGATGTGAGAGGAGTCTTGATGTGAGAGGAGTCTTGATGTGAGAGGAGTCTTGATGTGAGAGGAGTCTTGATGTGAGAGGAGTCCTAAAATCAGAGAGAGAGAGAGATTGAGAGAGAGAGAGAGAGAGAGAGAGAGAGAGAGAGATTGAGATTCACACTACAGGTTTTGCCTGTGCGGCCGTCCAGAGTCAGGATCACCGCACAGAGGTACGCTGCTGAGACACACCCACACGCCTGCCGTGCGGGGTTGTATTGCTAAAGCTTTCCAATAAATAATCGTCTGCTGGAGTGACTGCGGAGTGACTCCTACCCCCTTCCTCCTCTGGAGTGCCCCCTTTCCAGGAGCGGTGCCGTACAGATAACGTGGACTGTGAGACCGGTTTCACCTTGTGTATCCTCCCTGACCTCTGAGCTCTAGTCTACTTGCACTTAAGAGAATTGTACCTGCCTTAGGCCGGCTGTCCACGGGAGATGCGGTATCCCGCAGCGAAGCTCCGCCGCGGGAGCCACCGCCCAGGAGCAAGAGCCTCCGCCAGTCAGCCCTATCTAATAGATAGGCTGACCGCGGAGAATCGGGGCAATTCGCAGTGTGCTGTGAATTGCCCGCCGCGAGCGAAGAATCGCAATGATTCTCCGCTCGTGGACAGGTGCCTGAGCTTTCCATAGCAATGTTATGGGAAGCATCAGCCAGCGTGATTTGCCGGCGGTTTACCACCGGCGAATAAACTGCTGTGGACAGGGGCCCTAACTGTAAATGTTTGTTTGACAAAGTTATTTTAAGTAAAGTTATACCGGGCCCTAACCGTTCCTGGGGACTCAAGGCACTATACACAAGTCTCTGTGTTATTTCTCCACCACGAAACATACCTGTGTGTGAGAATGGTGGTGTCACAAGTGATAACTACTACTACCCCCATCAACCCGTTTATTGGCATTGCCTATCCTAGGGGTGTCAAAGGTTGCCTGCAATTCTGCTCTGGCCTTGACTACGTGTTATCCCTCTAGGACCAGAGCCTGGTAAGTGCCGCCATGACAAGCTAACACTTAAGCCTCCCAGCTCTACACGTTAGTCATGTGTCCGAGGTACCCCTCTGGGGTGCTGCAGGAATAAGTTCAGATGTAAACTTTAAAGAAGTCACAGTGCTCTGAGTACCACAACCCCTTCAAACAGCTGATTAGCAGGGGGTCTCAGGAGTCAGCCACCCCACCGATCAGATATTGATGACCTATTCTAAGGACCATTAATTTTTAACCCCTGCAAGGGATTCTGCAGGGAAAATACTATTGATGACCTATCCTCCGTCGCTCAGGGCCCTGACCGATCAGCTGATCGTGCGCCAGCTGTCAGTGCCGCAAATACATAGAGGTCGGAGCGGAAAAAGCGGAAGTCTCTGCTCTGACCTCTGTGTAGTGGCCGACATTTGTAACTGCAGGCACGGCTACCATTGATTTAATAAAACACAATCATCAGGGGTGTGGCTAGCCGATGAGTGAGTGAGATGTGTCTCTGCACTGCTCCCAGCAGCGGCGCTGTTACACTGACCTTACTTACTGCACCCCTGCAACAGCTCAGTTGGGAAGAAGGAAGACACAGGATGGACTGAAGAGGCCCCAAGGGGGGCAAGAAGGGAGCCTTGATGTGTTTCTCCGCAGCACAGTAGACCTGGGGGAGCGGGGAGTGTCGGCCAAGATGGTGCCGCCGCCGGAGGAGGTGGGCAGCGAGACCCAGGCTGCAGACTCTAGAAGGGAGATGGCGGTCAGTGTGAAGGCTCCCTGGTAGAATGCTGGCAGCTCTAAGGTAGGGAGCGTGGTGTCAGGTAGAGAACCCTTGGGTTTTCCGGCTGGCCACGCGCCTGCTGCAGGGATGGAGTGGGCAGGAAGACCCAGGGAGGCCCCAGCACCTTTCCTTCTGATGCCCATGAAAGAGGACATTCCCCCCAATCAAGCAGTGAGGAATGGGGAGCTCCCCACACCGCAGATGCAGGAGCGATGTGGAGTACATCCTTTGACCCCCCCTCAGTGCTTTTCCTCATCAGAGGGATGAGCTGGAGGAAGAAGGGAAAAGTCCCCCACAGATATACCCAGCACACTAGGGACTCTGAGCTCTGCAGCAAAGGGGGACGCTCAGACAGATCCAGAGGACATTTCCCACAATAGGACAGTGAGGAACTGGGAGTTCCCCACACCACAGATGCAGGGGTGATGTGGAGTACATCCTCTGACCCCCCTCAGTGCCTTTCCCCATAGGGTGGATAAGCTGGAGGAAGAAGGGGGGGGGGTCCCCCACAGATATACCCAGCATACCAGGGACTCTGAGCTTTGCAGCAAAGGCGTCACAACTGGAGGGCCAGTTTCTCTTCCACTGGAGGCATTCCGCCATAAAATATTTAGGAATACAATTACCTGGCGACGCCTCACAAGCGTTTAAACTAAATTTTTGTACCATTCATCTCTGACTTAGAAAGAGATCTTAATAAGTGGAAATGATTGCTTCTCTCTTGGAGCGGGAGAGTTAATGTACTCAAAATGGATTCTCTGACCAGGTTTCTCTACCTCTGTCAAACAGTCCCGGTGAGGCTTCCAAGCACATACCTAAAGCGTCTGTGTTCCCTGGTTATGGTGTTCGTGTGGAGGGTGAGGAAGCCCCAAATGCGCTTTTCCCTCCTTACGAAGGTCAAAAACAGGGGAAGCCTGGGCCTGCCCGACTTTGCCCTATAATATAGAGCTAGCATTGCCAATTGCATACTGCACTTACTCAAGCAAGAAAGCTCCAAATTATCGGCAGACGCAGAAAATGCTTTGGTCCCAGAGCCTATGCGGGTGCCTTCTGGAACCCTTCTAGGCACATAAGCTCAGTACCTAACATCTGCCCTTTCTCAGTCAACTAGCTAAACTTGGTTGGAATTTTCACCATCAATGGGCTGATATCGGTCCAGCCTCTCACTCCTCTGGTCTCCAATCCACTATTTGAGGCATCCATGCAGGAGCCTCCCCTTCTGGGGCTACCTGCCTCTCCCGTGCCTCACTTACAGGATGCAATGACACACTTATGCCTGAAGCCTCTGGTGGAGCTCACGAGAGAGGGAGAGTCCCACTTCGGCTCGTGGCTGCAATACTTACAACTGAGGAGCTTTGTGGGGTCCTTGACTCCCCAAGAGTATTTATCTGGATCCCTCACACCATTTGAGCAAATTTGTGTGTCTCTGGTATCTCAGAGGCATATGATATCCAAGCTATATAAGTTATTACTGTCTAGGGAAACATAGGACCAGACCCCTGTTTATGTGGAGGCTTGAGAGAGAGCTGGGTTGGAGTCTTCCATGGGAGGATTGGAAGAGGGCCTGGGTCCTGTGCCATAAATTATACAGGACCCCAGACCACTAACACAAAATATTTCCCCAGACATCGGCCATGTGTTGGAGATGTAACAACGGCAGAGGGAATATGTCTAACATTTGGTGCAGCTGTCCTCCGGTGGTGGGAAGTGATGGACGTCTATAACAGTATCTGTGTCTCAGGAGTGCAATTAACTCTAGAGATTGCCCTCTGAATCTTCCCAAGACCTTTTAAAAAGGCCAAGAGCGGCCTGCTGAGATTCTTTATTCTGGCAACCAGGAAAATTATCCCCAGATTATGGCGGTCCACGACACCTCAATCAAGGGTGATGTGGGTGGGAGAGCTCAATGACCTTATGCGCTATGAAGAAATGAGGTCGGGAGAGAATAATGCCCACGAAGAGTTTTGCGGAACTTGGCAGGTCTGGATCTCCGTATGGTCCACGGAGAGGTTTAAGACTTGGGTAGATACCGGTCAGGTCTAGGACGAGAACCCAATGGGTCCTGTCGGGGCTTGTCCTGGGCATTATTCGACGAGGAGATAGATATACTTAGATATGCTTATGTAGTTGTTGTCTTTAAGCCGAGATAAGCTTTTGACAGGTACTCAGAAGCGCAAGTAAAACTATTTTACGTATGTAAGCGATTTCATATTGCATATTTGTAACGTTTGCTAAAAAATTTAAATAAAATCCTTTTGAACCAATGAAACATAATCATATGGTTTATGTTGGTATCCTGAAAGCCATAACCATTTTTTACTTTTCAATGAGTGGAGCTGTGTAAAGGCTTGTTTCTTTGCAGGACACTTTTTATTCCATTTTTTGTGAGGTGGAATGAGTAAAAAAAAACAGCAAAAAAAGTTTAGTTTTTTTTTTCCAGCGTTGACCACGCAGAATAAATAATGTGATGAGTTTGTTGTATCACATTTTACTATTATGTAAAGCGTATATTATTATGTAATGGTGTATTATGCCTGTCTGCCATGTCTCTGGCTCGATTGAATTCAGGGTGTCACACAAGGATAGGTTATAGGCACATGTTATGTAATCTCCTATTCTGCTATGTTTATAAGAGAGTAAGGACTTGTCTGTACCAGAATTTTAGGAAGCAGCCAGAGTAATTATGGGTGCCGGTCACCATGTTGAGCATAATAACAGAGTACGTAAGACCAAAAAAATACATATGTCAGCCTATTACCCCCAATTTCAGCCTATTAACCCCCCAATGTTGATCCAGAGAAAGGAAAAAACAAACAATGAGGTAGAAGCCAATTTTCCCTATCTAAGGCCGCCTGCAGACAGGCAGAAATTCCACGGCAGGACTTCCCGCAGGATTTCCGCCGCTGGAAGCCTGCATAGGATTGCGTTAACAAACACAATTCTATGCAGACGGCCTCGGTTTGGCCGCGTGAAATCTTGTGCGGCAAACAAACCGCAGCAGGCTCTATTTCTGTGCACAGAAACGTCACTCACCCGCCGTTGGCTCCGGTCTGCGGGTGAGTATGCGCTGCTCTCTGCAGGCGCTCGGGTCGAATCCCACGGCGAGAATTCTCGCTGCCGGATCCGACCAGGCCGTCCGCAGGCGGCCTAAGGGAAAAAATTCCTTCCGAACTTCAATCTGGCAATTGAAATAAACCCTGGATCAACAACCCTTTTGAAGTAATCAGCGACTATTGTAATATTGTATTCCTCAAGAAAGGCGTCCAGACCCTGGAATTCCACAGTCTCACTGCTCTTACAGGAAAGAACCTCCTTCTATGTCGGTGTAGAAATCTTCTTTCCTCTAGAAGTAGAGGATGCCCCTCTTGTTACAGTCATAGTCCTGGAGATAAATAAATGATTTGAGAGATCTCTGTATTGTCCCCTGATATATTTATACATAGTTATTAGGCCGCCCCTCAGCCATCTTTTTTCTATAGTAAATAACCCCAATTATTATAATCTCTCTGGGCATTGTAGTCTGCGCATTCCATGTATTACTTTAGTTGCCGCCTTTGTACCTGCTCAAGCTCTGATATGCCCTTCTTGAGTGCCCAAAACTGTCCACAATATTCCATGTGTGGTCTAACCCAGTGTTTCTCAACTCCAGCTGCTCACACTCCCCAACAGGTCATGTTTTAAGGATTTCCTCAGTGCTGCATAAGTGATGTAATTATTGTCGGTGACCTTGCCACGGGTATTCTCTCTATAGGACATCCTGAAAACATGACCTGTTGGGGGACGCCGAGGACTGGAGTTGAGAAACACTGGTCTAACCAGTGACTTGTAAAGAGAAAGAACAATGTTCTCACCATGTGCCCCTAGGCCTCTTTTGATGCACCACATGATCCTATTTGCCTTGGCAGCAGCTAGTAATCGTTAACATTTTTTGTATTTACACTTATTGTTTCTATCTCCAGATATTCCAGGACCTATGTTAGAATAGCACCACCTGCTGTTTCCATTCTGTGTCCACCTCAGTACTGCTCCAAGGTGGTCACACAAGCTCAGTCTTGCTTTCCTCTACTTCACTGGATATTGGGAGGCATTAGTGGTGTGATGTGCGGCTGTTTCTGAAGCATAACATGCTCTAACATCAGTTGTGAAATATCTGGGAATGCGAACATTTTTTTTAAATAGGTCTAAATACAAAAAGGTGTTTAGTATTATGGGCTGCATTTAATTATAAAGATTATTGTTGGAATGACAACTTGTTTAAGGTAGTCAAATATAGCAGAGAAACTACTGTACTACGAACTCATAAAGCACCAAGTGGTTAGTAAAATTGTCCCAGATATTGAAGAATATCGTATATACTGAACTAATATTTTTTTTCATAACAAATTTTTTTTTTCTTTTTATCCATATGAATTCCTTGACAAACCAAGATGGCCGCATCTCTTCCTCTGAATACCTGATGCATCAGTACTCTAAAATATTACTTGGCGCTCAGACTGGCCAGTGCTAACAATTAACCGGTTATTGTGTTCATGTCTCAGGCTGATATTTCGAAAAGACTATTGACAATGTGGGATCTGTTAACCAAAATATTGCTTATCTTTTATTATTTAGCATATAATGCTATATTAGTATTCACTTAAAATCAACCACTTTTATTATATACACAGCCTTATATAATTTTGTTTCCTAATTTTTTCAACACAGAATAGAAGTTATTAAATAATTTCATATCTTTTATAGATAACCACTTTATAGCTTTTAGGTGTAAAACATACGTGTAATGTATGCACCTGAACTAGGCATTGGCTGTGTGTTCTTTCACTTGAGTCACATGTAAACTACACTTTTTGTCAAAAAATCAAGCCCCTAGAAAGAGTTGTCATTTTGCTACAAAACTTGGCATGCAGTTACATCTCTGGCAGATACGCAAATGATTAGAGTTGTGGTGTGACTATATGAACGGTCTTGTCACCTGAGATCCTAAAAGTTGTTCCACCCTTGGCCTATAAAAGGCTCTCAGAGGCTACTTGTGTGTAGTGGACTTCTTCTTCCGCTTGTGTAGAACTAATTGACCACTAGACGACTCTATGATGCAATCGAAGTGTTTTCACCCAGTTATCATGCGGTGTTGGGAACAGTGGATGGGTGAAGGCTGGCACACAAGGTGACTGGGATCAGGACACCCTTGACAGACCACCAGTAGAGAGGATTCTCTGATCGTACAACAAGTACGAGCAGCAATAACTGTTTTGTTGTCTGCCATCCAGAGACAGGTGGCACCATCGTTACAGTCCCCTGTGTCTGTTGGAACCATTTCCAGGCGCTTGTCAGAAGGACATTTGGTCTCAAGGCACCCATTATATGTAATACCTTTGACACCCACTGTCACCTCTCTCTGTAGCAGTGTTGTGAACGATGAAACTGGACTGCTACGAAGTGGAACTGGCTTGTCTTCAGTGATGAATCCAAGTTTAGTTTGGGCACTGATGACGGCTTCCAAGAGGCATTTTCTAGCAGGATATTGCTCGGCTGCACACAGCATAGATGTCACAGGAATTCCTCCACAACATTGTCACACTTCTGTAGCTTGCCCCTTCTCCCAGATTTATTGTTAGTAGAACATGTATGGGACCACCTGGGATTCCAACTTGGACAGCCTATGAGTTTTGCATGATCAGTTGCAGAAAATGTGGAGCGATATGCTGCAGGATACCATACAGAACCTGCATACCTCCATGCCCACCCGTATCACATCTTGCATTCAAACTGATCGCAGCCCAACAGGGTACTAAAACATCCATGCCCACCCATATCGCATCTTGTATCCAATCTAGAGGCAATGCAACAGGGTACTGGAGCCTCCATGCCCGCCCATATCACATCTTATATCCAAGCTAAAGGTGGTACAACAGGGTACTAGAGCCTCCATGCCCACCCATATCACATCTTATATCCAAGCTAGAGGCGGTACAACAGGGTATTAGAGCCTCCATGGCCCCCCGTATCACATCTTGGATCCAAGCTAGAGGTGGGATGTAGTCCACCTGTAATCTGCATAGGGATGAAAGACCTGTGATGACATCACCGCTATGTGATCAGGGCCGAAGCTCAGAGGCTCGGTAACACATCCCATGGTGTAACTCACACAGTCACTCACTAAGGGCTCCTTCGCACGGATGGATTTCCGCCACGTAATATGCGGCAGAAATCTGCTGCGTTGCCCGCAGCTATTAGGTTCTATTGAACTAAATTGCTCAGTGCTCATGGTGCGGAATTCCACCGCAGAATTCTGCACCGTGAGATCATCTGACCTCACCAGCGGCATGTTCTATTTGCAGCGGGTGTACGAGCGGGCGGCTTCCATTGCACTCAATGGAAGCCGTCCGTCACACTATCTTCCGCTGTAGCACAGCAGAAGATAGCTTGAAGCCGCTTCCCCACCTACCGCTGCTGCGTCATATGAAACGGCCGGACGCGTCATGTGACGCAGTGGGTGTGTCATAAAGCAGAGATCAATTTCCTGCAGCACTGCGATAGTCCTCTGATAGAGTCAGGGGGGTATCACCGAGGCAAATAAGTTCCCGTAGGTTGAATATTATTCACTGTAGGGAACCACTAGTAGGATAAAACGTAACTTTTATTATAAATATACGTGACAAACAAAACAATAATAATAAAAAACACAACAATGCAGGTTGTGTGTATGTGCGTGATACTGTATTTGATGCTATTATGCTCGCACTAAGGAGGGAGTCCGTTTATTTAGCTATTTGTAAATGACTCCCAAAATAGATGTATTATGATGACAAGGTGTCATATAATGTGTATGTTTCTGATAGTAAATACACAATTATATCTGAGAATATAAACATCAAAATGCTAACTATCCCCTGTCTGTTAGGCCGGCTGCACACAGCCGTGATGGGCTTCGGCGTGACGTGCCGCAGCGTCATGGGACACGCCGACCACGTCACATGACACGCCCACTGCAGTCCAGATAAAGAGATTAGTAACTGGCAGCAATCCAGAGTGTAGAAAGATACAAAAAGTATTTATTTACCCCATTACATAGAATAAAAGCGACGTTTCGGTCAAATAGACCTTTCTACACTCTGGATTGCTGCCAGTTACTATTCTCTTTATCTGGACTGCATTTGTGGAGTTCGCCTGGTTTGGGCTCCGTTACTGGCGTTTGCATTTTTACTGCCTGGCTCTATCAGAAACACAACAATGCAGGTTGTGTGTATGTGCGTGATACTGTATTTGATGCTATTATGCTCGCACTAAGGAGGCAGTCCGTTTATTTAGCCATTTGTAAATGACTCCCAAAATAGATGTATTATGATGACAAGGTGTCATATAATGTGTATGTTTCTGATAGTAAATACACAATTCCTTTATCATAACACATAGATATTTCATAAGTAGACAGAGTCAAACTATGGTCCTAGTTTTCTGAATGTACACCCAAAGACTACGCGTTATATTAGATCTATGTGCGTAATTTTCACAGACCAATATGCGCGTTAGTTCTTGTATTTATTCTCTCCCTTTTTTTGCACCAAGGGAGGAACTATCAGTAGCAAGGGTTATAAGAGATCTTTAACTTCTTAATAAATCAGGTATGTCAACTAGAGATGAGCGAACACCAAAATGTTCGGGTGTTCGTTATTCGTAACGAACTTCCCGTGATGCTCGAGGGTTCGTTTCGAACAACGAACCCCATTGAAGTCAATGGGCGACCAGAACATTTTTGTATTTCGCCGATGCTCGCTAAGGTTTTCATGTGTGAAAATCTGGGCAATTCAGGAAAGTGATGGGAATGACACAGTGACGGATAGGGCAGGCGAGGGGCTACATGTTGGGCTGCATCCTAAGTTCACAGGTCCCACTATTAAGCCACAATAGCGGCAAGAGTGGGCCCCCCCCCCTCCCAACAACTTTTACTTCTGAAAAGCGCTCATTAGCATGGCATACCTTTGCTAAGCACCACACTACCTCCAACAAAGCACAATCACTGCCTGCATGACACTCTACTGCCACTTCTCCTGAGTTACATGCTGCCCAACCGCACCCCCTCCCCCCCACAGCGCACACCAAACTGTCCCTGCGCAGCCTTCAGCTGCCCTCATGCCACACCACCCTCATGTCTATTTAGAAGTGCGTCTGCCACGACGAGGGACCGCAGGCACACACTGCACAGGGTTGGCACGGCTAGGTAGCGACCCTCTTTAATAGGGGCGGGGCGATAGCCCACAATGCTGTACAGAAGCAATGAGAAATAGAATCCTGTGCCACCGCCATCAGGAGCTGCACACGTGGGCATAGCAATGGGGAACCTATGTGCCACACACTATTCATTCTGTCAAGGTGTCTGCATGCCCCAGTCAGACTGGTTATATGCACCTTAACAGTAACCGCGTTGGTGGTAATGTGGTGGTGACTGCGGACCTAGTACCACGGTTGTATTTTGTTGGTTTTCGGAATGTGGCCAGGATTAAGTGGGCCGTGGCGGGGGGATGGTGGGGGGGCTCTCTTGTAGTGTCGGTAAAGGTGAAATTCTTGGACTGCCGCCAGACGAACCAATGCAAAGGCATTTGCCAACAATGTTTTCCCTGTTGGAGGAGGAGGGGGATGTTTTTGAGGCACTACGTGTCCTCTCCACGTGTCCGTGGTTATATGCACCTTAACAGTAACCGCGTTGGTGGTAATGTGGTGGTGACTGCGGACCTAGTACCACGGTTGTATTTTGTTGGTTTTCGGAATGTGGCCAGGATTAAGTGGGCCGTGGCGGGGGGATGGTGGGGGGGCTCTCTTGTAGTGTCGGTAAAGGTGAAATTCTTGGACTGCCGCCAGACGAACCAATGCAAAGGCATTTGCCAACAATGTTTTCCCTGTTGGAGGAGGAGGGGGATGTTTTTGAGGCACTACGTGTCCTCTCCACGTGTCCGTTCCATGTAAGCAATAGTAGCACTCAAGACAGGCCCCAGTAACAATTCTGAAGCAGCAGTATAGCGGGAGCGCAGTCTTCGTTCCATGTAAGCAATAGTAGCACTCAAGACAGGCCCCAGTAACAATTCTGAAGCAGCAGTATAGCGGGAGCGCAGTCTTCGTTCCATGTAAGCAATAGTAGCACTCAAGACAGGCCCCAGTAACAATTCTGAAGCAGCAGTATAGCGGGAGCGCAGTCTTCGTTCCATGTAAGCAATAGTAGCACTCAAGACAGGCCCCAGTAACAATTCTGAAGCAGCAGTATAGTGGGAGCGCAGTCTTCGTTCCATTTCAGTAGCCTTAGTATAGCCAAGGCACAAGTGACATTTATGTAGCTAAACTGTAGGCCAACCCCACACACCTTTCTGTACCATGAGTGCAGGCGAAGAACATAGAAATTACTATGATTACACTGTAGGTGAGGGCCCCAAAAAATTGGTGTACCAACAGTACTAATGTACCTCAGTAAAAATTGGCCATGCCCAACCAAGATGGCAGGTGAATCGCTTTGGTTAATGTGGCTTAAGTGGTAACTAGGCCTGGAGGCAGCCCAGTGTAACGAAAAATTGGTTCAAGTTAAAGTTCCAACGCTTTTAAGCTAATTGAAACTTATAAAAATTGTTCTGAAAAATTATTTGAGTGAGCCTTGTGGCCCTAAGAAAAATTGCCCGTTCAGCGTGATTACGTGAGGTTTCAGGAGGAGGAGCAGGAGGAGGAGGAGGAGGAATATTAGACACAGATTGATGAAGCACAAATGTCCCCGTTTTGGATGGTGAGAGAGAACGTAGCTTCCATCCGCGGGTGCAGCCTACGTATTGCTTACGTATCGCTGCTGTCCGCTGGTGGAGAACAGAAGTCTGGCGAAATCCAGCCTTTGTTCATCTTGATGAGTGTTAGCCTGTCGGCACTGTCGGTTGACAAGCGGCTACGCTTATCGGTGATGATTCCCCCAGCCGCACTAAACACCCTCTCCGACAAGACGCTAGCCGCAGGACAAGCAAGCACCTCAAGGGCATACAGGGCTAGTTCAGGCCACGTGTCCAGCTTCGACACCCAGTAGTTGTAGGGGGCAGAGGCGTCACCAAGGATGGTCGTGCGATCCGCTACGTACTCCCTCACCATCCTTTTACAGTGCTCCCGCCGACTCAGCCGTGACTGGGGAGCGGTGACACAGTCTTGGTGGGGAGCCATAAAGCTGGCCAGGCCCTTAAAGACTGTTGCACTGCCTGGGATGTACATGCTGCTCGATCTACGCACATCCCCTGCTACCTTGCCCTCGGTACTGCGCCTTCTGCCACTAGCGCTGTCGGCTGGGAATTTTACCATCAGCTTGTCCGCAAGGGTCCTGTGGTATAGCAACACTCTCGAACCCCTTTCCTCTTCGGGAATCAGAGTGGGCAGGTTCTCCTTATACCGTGGATCGAGCAGTGTGTACACCCAGTAATCCGTCGTGGCCAGAATGCGTGCAACGCGAGGGTCACGAGAAAGGCATCCTAACATGAAGTCAGCCATGTGTGCCAGGGTACCTGTACGCAACACATGGCTGTCTTCACTAGGAAGATCACTTTCAGGATCCTCCTCCTCCTCCTCCTCCTCCTCAGGCCATACACGCTGAAAGGATGACAGGCAATCAGCCGGTGTACCGTCAGCAGCGGGCCAAGCTGTCTCTTCCCCCTCCTCCTCATCCTCCTCATGCTCCTCCTCCTCCTCCTGTACGCGCTGAGAAATAGACAGGAGGGTGCCCTGACTATCCAGCGGCATACTGTCTTCCCCCGCCCCCGTTTCCGAGCGCAAAGCAGCTGCCTTTATGGTTTGCAGGGAATTTCTCAAGATGCATAGCAGAGGAATGGTGACGCTAATGATTGTAGCATCGCCGCTCACCACCTGGGTAGACTCCTCAAAATTACCAAGGACATGGCAGATGTCTGCCAACCAGGCCCACTCTTCTGAAAGGAATTGAGGAGGCTGACTCCCACTGCGCCGCCCATGTTGGAGTTGGTATTCGACTATAGCTCTCCGTTGTTCATAGAGCCTGGCCAACATGTGGAGCGTAGAGTTCCACCGTGTGGGCACGTCGCACAGCAGTCGGTGCACTGGCAGCTTAAAGTGATGTTGCAGGGTGCGCAGGGTGGCAGCGTCCGTGTGGGACTTGCGGAAATGTGCGCAGAGCCGGCGCGCCTTTACGAGCAGGTCTGACAAGCGTGGGTAGCTTTTCAGAAACCGCTGAACCACCAAATTAAAGACGTGGGCCAGGCATGGCACGTGCGTGAGGCTGCCAAGCTGCAGAGCCGCCACCAGGTTACGGCCGTTGTCACACACGACCATGCCCGGTTGGAGGCTCAGCGGCGCAAGCCAGCGGTCGGTCTGCTGTGTCAGACCCTGCAGCAGTTCGTGGGCCGTGTGCCTCTTATCGCCTAAGCTGAGTAGTTTCAGCACGGCCTGCTGACGCTTGCCCACCGCTGTGCTGCCACACCGCGCGACACCGACTGCTGGCGACATGCTGCTGCTAACACATCTTGATTGTGAGACAGAGGAGGAGGAGGAGGAGGAGGGTGCTTTAGTGGAGGAAGCATACACCTCCGCAGATACCAGCACCGAGCTGGGGCCCGCAATTCTGGGGGTGGGTAGGACGTGAGCGGTCCCAGGCTCTGACTCTGTCCCAGCCTCCACTAAATTCACCCAATGTGCCGTCAGGGAGATGTAGTGGCCCTGCCCGCCTGTGCTTGTCCACGTGTCCGTAGTTAAGTGGACCGTGGCAGTAACCGCGTTGGTGAGGGCGCGCACAATGTTGCGGGAGACGTGGTCGTGCAGGGCTGGGACGGCACATCGGGAAAAGTAGTGGCGACTGGGAACTGAGTAGCGCGGGGCCGCCGCCTCCATGATACTTTTGAAGGACTCCGTTTCCACAACCCTATACGGCAGCATCTCAAGGCTGATGAATTTTGCGATGCGGACGGTTAACGTTTGAGCGTGCGGGTGCGTGGCGGCGTACTTGCGCTTGCGCTCGAACACTTGCGCAAGCGACGGCTGAACGGTGCGCTGAACTACACTGCTGGATGGGGCCGAGGACAGCGGAGATGAGGGTGTGGGTGCAGGCCATGAGGCGGTAGTGCCTGTGTCCTGAGAGGGGGGTTGCATCTCAGTGGCAGGTTGGGGCACAGGGGGAGAGGCAGGGGTGCAAACCGGAGACGGTGAACGGCCTTTGTCCCACCTTGCGGGGTGCTTGGCCATCATATGTCTGCGCATGGTGGTGGTGGTGAGGCTGTTGGTGTTGGCTCCCCGGCTGAGCTTTGCGCGACAAAGGTTGCACACCACTGTTCGTCGGTCGTCAGGCGTCTCTGTGAAAAACTGCCAGACCTTAGAGCACCTCGGCCTACGCAGGGTGGCATGGCGCGAGGGGGCGCTTTGGGAAACACTTGGTGGATTATTCGGTCTGGCCCTGCCTCTACCCCTGGCCACCGCACTGCCTCTTGCAACCTGCCCTGCTGATGCCCTTGACTCCCCCTCTGAAGACCTGTCCTCCTGAGTAAGCGTTGCACACCAGGTGGGGTCAGTCACCTCATCGTCCTGCTGCTCTTCCTCCGAATCCTCTGTGCGCTGCTCCCTGGGACTTACTGCCCTTACTACTACCTCACTGCAAGACAACTGTGTCTGATCGTCATCGTCCTCCTCACCCACAGAAAGTTGTTGAGACAGTTGGCGGAAGTCCCCAGCCTCTTCCCCCGGACCCCGGGAACTTTCGAATGGTTGGGCATCAGTGACGATAAACTCCTCTGGTGGGAGAGGAACCGCTGCTGCCCAATCTAAGCAGGGGCCCGAGAACAGTTCCTGGGAGTGTTCCCGCTCCTGAGCAGGTGTCATTGTAGTGGACTGAGGAGGCTGGGAGGAAGGAGGAGCAGCAGACAGAGGATTCGGATTGGCAGCAGTGGACGGCGCAGAACTGCGGGTAGACGATAGGTTGCTCGAAGCACTTTCTGCCATCCAGGACAGGACCTGCTCACACTGCTCATTTTCTAATAACCGTCTCCCGCGTGGACCCATTAATTGGGCGATGAATGTGGGGACGCCAGAAACGTGCCTCTCTCCTAATCGCGCAGCAGACAGCTGCGACACACCTGGATCAGGAGCTTGGCCTGTGCCCACACCCTCACTTGGCCCTCCGCGTCCTCTGCCACGTCCACGTCCACGTCCTCTAGGCTTACCCCTACCCCTCAGCATGCTGTATTACCAGTGATTAGATTTCCCAGGCAGGAAATAAATTGGCGCAAGACTGCAGGCCAAATATAATTTTTGCCCTTTTTGGAAAACGAAAGGCCCCACTGCCTCTAGTGAATGAATTATCAAAGTTTAATAACTGTGCTGTGTCCCTGCTTATGTGTCACAGAACGTGAGGGTAGCAGAGTTATTATAACTCTTGGAGAGCAGGTATTTTTTTTTCCCAATTAAGGAAAGCAAATGGCGAACACAGCAGTAAAGCGTAGCTGGCTGCGTATGATTTAGCAATGTTTTTCACGCAGCTCACACGTCTCCACAGGCGTAAGGACGGACACAGGCTGGACAAATAGATTTGTTTTCAGTTTTTTCCCACCAACAGGCAGCACTGCGTATATTCAATGAACCTGCGAAGTTTAATAACTGCGCTGTGTCCCTGCTTATGTGTCACAGAACGTGAGGGTAGCAGAGTTATTATAACTCTTGGAGAGCAGGTATTTTTTTTTCCCAATTAAGGAAAGCAAATGGCGAACACAGCAGTAAAGCGTAGCTGGCTGCGTATGATTTAGCAATGTTTTTCACGCAGCTCACACGTCTACACAGGCGTAAGGACGGACACAGGCTGGACAAATAGATTTGTTTTCAGTTTTTTCCCACCAACAGGCAGCACTGCGTATATTCAATGAACCTGCGAAGTTTAATAACTGCGCTGTGTCCCTGCTTATGTGTCACAGAACGTGAGGGTAGCAGAGTTATTATAACTCTTGGAGAGCAGGTATTTTTTTTTCCCAATTAAGGAAAGCAAATGGCGAACACAGCAGTAAAGCGTAGCTGGCTGCGTATGATTTAGCAATGTTTTTCACGCAGCTCACACGTCTACACAGGCGTAAGGACGGACACAGGCTGGACAAATAGATTTGTTTTCAGTTTTTTCCCACCAACAGGCAGCACTGCGTATATTCAATGAACCTGCGAAGTTTAATAACTGCGCTGTGTCCCTGCTTATGTGTCACAGAACGTGAGGGTAGCAGAGTTATTATAACTCTTGGAGAGCAGGTATTTTTTTTTCCCAATTAAGGAAAGCAAATGGCGAACACAGCAGTAAAGCGTAGCTGGCTGCGTATGATTTAGCAATGTTCTTCACGCAGCTCACACGTCTCCACAGGCGTAAGGACGGACACAGGCTGGACAAATAGATTTGTTTTCAGTTTTTTCCCACCAACAGGCAGCACTGCGTATATTCAATGAACCTGCGAAGTTTAATAACTGCGCTGTGTCCCTGCTTATGTGTCACAGAACGTGAGGGTAGCAGAGTTATTATAACTCTTGGAGAGCAGGTATTTTTTTTTCCCAATTAAGGAAAGCAAATGGCGAACACAGCAGTAAAGCGTAGCTGGCTGCGTATGATTTAGCAATGTTTTTCACGCAGCTCACACGTCTCCACAGGCGTAAGGACGGACACAGGCTGGACAAATAGATTTGTTTTCAGTTTTTTCCCACCAACAGGCAGCACTGCGTATATTCAATGAACCTGCGAAGTTTAATAACTGCGCTGTGTCCCTGCTTATGTGTCACAGAACGTGAGGGTAGCAGAGTTATTATAACTCTTGGAGAGCAGGTATTTTTTTTTCCCAATTAAGGAAAGCAAATGGCGAACACAGCAGTAAAGCGTAGCTGGCTGCGTATGATTTAGCAATGTTCTTCACGCAGCTCACACGTCTCCACAGGCGTAAGGACGGACACAGGCTGGACAAATAGATTTGTTTTCAGTTTTTTCCCACCAACAGGCAGCACTGCGTATATTCAATGAACCTGCGAAGTTTAATAACTGCGCTGTGTCCCTGCTTATGTGTCACAGAACGTGAGGGTAGCAGAGTTATTATAACTCTTGGAGAGCAGGTATTTTTTTTTCCCAATTAAGGAAAGCAAATGGCGAACACAGCAGTAAAGCGTAGCTGGCTGCGTATGATTTAGCAATGTTCTTCACGCAGCTCACACGTCTCCACAGGCGTAAGGACGGACACAGGCTGGACAAATAGATTTGTTTTCAGTTTTTTCCCACCAACAGGCAGCACTGCGTATATTCAATGAACCTGCGAAGTTTAATAACTGCGCTGTGTCCCTGCTTATGTGTCACAGAACGTGAGGGTAGCAGAGTTATTATAACTCTTGGAGAGCAGGTATTTTTTTTTCCCAATTAAGGAAAGCAAATGGCGAACACAGCAGTAAAGCGTAGCTGGCTGCGTATGATTTAGCAATGTTTTTCACGCAGCTCACACGTCTACACAGGCGTAAGGACGGACACAGGCTGGACAAATAGATTTGTTTTCAGTTTTTTCCCACCAACAGGCAGCACTGCGTATATTCTATGAATAATAACTGTGTTGTGGCCCTGCCTATACAATTCTTTCCCTGCAGTATCAATGGAGGGTGCAATGCTCTGCAGAGGCGATTTTGAGAAGCCCAAAAAAAATGCAGCACAGCCAACAGCAGCCTGGACAGTACTGCACACGGATAAATATGGCCCTAGAAAGGACCGTTGAGGTTCTTGAAGGCTACACTCACTCCTAACACTCTCCCTGCCTATGCAGCACTTCTGTCCCTAATGCCAGGTGCAACGGTCTGCAGAGGCGATTTTGAGAAAAAAAAAAAAATCCCACTGCTAACAGCAGCCAACACACAGCTATCAGTGGCCCTAATAAGGACCTTTGGGGGGTCTTGAAGCCTACACTAACTACCAATTCTTTCCCTACAGCAGCTCCGGTATAAACAGCACTGTCCCTCATCTAACTCACACCGCATCTGAGGCGAGCCGCGGGAGGGGCCGACTTTTATATTAGGCGAACACCTGATCTCGCCAGCCACTCACAGCAGGGGGGTGGTATAGGGCTTAAACGTTGCAGGGGGAAGTTGTAATGCCTTCCCTGTCTTTCAATTGGCCAGAAAAGCGCGCTAACGTCTCAGGGAAGGAAGTGAAAGTAACCAGAACACCGCATGGTGTTCGTCACGAATAACGAACATCCCGAACACCCTAATATTCGCACGAATATCAAGCTCGGACGAACGCGTTCGCTCATCTCTAATGTCAACCAATATGCATATTGATGCGTAATATATGCATTATCTTTTCCTCAGAACTAGGTGCTTGTTGATAATAAATAATGCACCTGTTCTTGTGAGGATTCTCTCCTCTGGTGTATGGATGGAGGTTATGTAAGCAATTCAGAGGCTGAGCATATCATTGTATAGTATACGCATTATTTCCCTTGAATTGTGGACACTTGTTGGCAATAAATAATGCAACTATTTATGTTCAGAAAAACAAAGGACCTATGTCAGTGATAGACGTTGTTGGTATTGGAATGATCTATCACTGAATAGAATGTTTTGCAGACATTAGACCCTTATTTAGTATGATAGCAAAGGGAGAGTCATATCTGTCTGCAAACATTCATTGACAGAGCAATTGAATTTAATGGATGATCATTCAATTCTCTGGTCTTTTAAAACGGAGCTCCATTTGAGTAGTAGATCAGTATAGATCTTACATCAATTTTTTGTCTGTGAATAGATGAGTGCATTAGATTTTAGTCATGCACTCAAAGGGCTAATCTTCCTACACAGATCGCCTAGCTGCAGATTAGGTTTGTTGCTAGTCTGATAAGGAGATAGCTAATAAACTAATCTACCTAGGTGAATTGCTTGGCTACGAGCTCAGACTGATATTAATCACACTAGGAGATAGTGAATGTCCAGCAACGCGTTTCTGCTGCTAAGTCTTAGCTAGCAGCGTCATCAGGATGGACATTGACATGCAGACACAGTCCAAAGAACTATTCAGCACGGTGGCTGTCAGACAAATGAGCATAGATGGTCAGTAGTCCCGGTATCCGGGTTTAAATTGCAGATACCACGCCTCCCAAACAGGGGGTTGGTTGCCGGGCCTCCAATAAGCTTACGGGAGCGTCGCACACCTTCTCCTAAAATCTCGCGATACTACGCGAGTCCGCGCATGCGTGGTAGAGTCAGAGCGTGGATTTGCCAATCATTGCCAACCAAGAGGCAAACGTCGTCCGTTGGTGTGGCTGAAGTCCATCGCTATGGCAACAACAATGCGCGAGGTTGTGGGGCATCGACATATAGGAGGACAAGTGCAATAGTCCCCTGTATGTGGGCAATTAGTAAAGAAAGTGAAAGCACTACAGTATGGATAATTTGAGGTTCCTGATATCATTCTCACCAGGTAAGAACTAACATTTATTAGATTAAAATGTCAGATGACTTAGGGGGCATGATGGATTCATTTGTTGGGAGAATGATGACAGTGATGCAAATGAGCATAGTATTGCATCACAGTGCTGGATATTGCAATTTGGGGCTTAGTATTGCATCACAATGCTGAATACTACAATTAGGAGCATAGTATTGTATCAAAATGCTGAATGCTGCAACTTGGAGCATAGTACTGCATCACAATGCTGAATACTACAACTTGGAGTATAGTATTGCATCACAATGCTGGATACTACAATTTGGAGCATAGTATTGCATCGTAATGCTAGATACTGCAACTTGGAGCATAGTATTGCATCCCAATGCTGGATACTAAAATTTAGAGCATAGTATTGCATCACAATGCTGGATACTACAATTTGAAGCATAGTATTGCATCAAAATGCTAAATACTACAATTTGGATACATTAGTGCTATTGTAGAGAGGATGCTGGAATTTCACATGTGTGATAAAAGTGTTGGTCTAATTTCTTTCATATCGACCCCCACTATATTCAATAGATAATCATTGATTATTAAGGTTAGGGGCAAGGTATCATTGTGCCTAGGAATAGAAAGCATCAATGTTGTTGATATAATGATGATGCTAGTATTGATGAATTAAATATTACATCAAGGGCAATGATTTCGAACTACGATGCAATAATCAAATATATATTGATGCTAATGACAGTTAGATTGAATACGCATCTAGTGATATGGCATCTGTTCATTGTCCATTATGTTGTCCCCTTTTCATTGATTTATATATGATGACAATATCTATTAGCATCCAATAGTCCAGCATTAGACACTGTTACACAGATAGAGGTTGTTTAACTATATGCGAAAGGTAACAGCCCAGATTGTTAAAGCCGCATCATTATCAGTGTCATATGTATCGATGGAAAAATTATTGGTCCCACTTTTTATTCCCAACAACTGCATTTTCAGAGGAATCTCAAATAAATGAAGAAAAGGACTGGCATTCATTCAGGCCTCTGGGAGCACAAGAGTCAAGACGGTAAATCCATTGACTCTCTTTTTGCAGTAACCGTCGATCCCGATTACCGCGTCTCCCATTATCTCGCAAAATTTCAAGACCTTGAAATTTAAGGACATTTGGGTCATTACCATGATGTTCTTTAATATGTGTGGAGAGGCTCGTGTGTTCCCCTCGATCTACGTTACCGATATGTGCCAACAACCGTCGGCGTAGTTGTTGGGTGGTTTTTCCCACGTAGTCGAGGGGACACGGGCATGTTGCTTTATATACCACAAACTGAGACCTACAATTGATAAAATCTCGAATATGGTATTCTTTCCCAGTTGAGGAACTTGTAAAGATGCTGCCTCTCTTAATGAATTTGCAGGCTTTGCATCCTGCGCAAGGGTAGCAACCTTTAGGTAGATCAGACCCTAGCCACGTTTTCTGTTGTTTCAAATTCTGACTGAGGTGGCTATGTACCAAACGATCACCCAAGTTTCTCCCTCTTTTGTAGGTGATAAGAGGTCTTTCGGGTAAATATTCGGCCAAGTCAGCATCACGACGAAGTATATGCCAATATTTTTCAAAGATCGTCCGTACCTCTTTCGAGCAGTCATCATAGGTGCCCACAATGCGAACCTTATTATCTCCAATTTTCTGTGGTTTTTTCTGGATAAATTCATCTCTTTGCTTCTCTTTGACATAGTCATTTGCTTGAGTTATTACAGATGTGGGGTAGCCTCTGTCTTTGAAGCCTTGTGACATTTCTTGTGCTTTGGATAGGAATTCTCCATCGGAGGAGCAATTCCTCCTGACTCGGATGATTTGACCCTTGGGTATACCACGTTTTAAAGCTACCGGGTGATAGCTATCCCAATGAAGTAATGTATTGGTAGCAGTACTCTTATGGAAAACGGTGGTTTCAGGGGAGCCCTGTTCATTTTTGGTAATTTGTAAGTCCAAGAAAGTGATTGTCATTGGATTAATCTCTGCTGTTAAGAATAGGTTCAACCTATTCTGATTCAATTTCTTGACAAAATGGTGGAAGTCCTCCATTGACCCAGTCCATAAAATCAGGATATCGTCAATAAAACGAATCCAGAGTTCTATTGATGGTAACCATTCTTCGTTTTCCTCACAGAAGACGAGGGTTTCCTCCCACCAGCCCAGGTATAAGTTGGCATAGGTGGGGGCACAAGGGCTCCCCATAGCCGTACCCCTGAGCTGGTGGAAGTACCGCCCCTCGAAGATGAAGTAATTCTTAGTGAGGACAAACGATAGAAGGTCCAAAAGCAGAGTGTTGTGGGCCTTAAACTGAGTTCCCCTTTGTTTTAGAAAGAAGCTGACTTCTTCTAGACCCCCTTCATGGGGTATACAACTGTACAGCGACTCGACATCTAAGCTGGCCAGTTTGGTGTCTGGGGATATAATAAGGCCATCTAATTTTTTAAGAACATCTGTCGTATCCTGGACATAGGCCGGGAGGGCCTCCACAAAAGGTCTTAAGATGATATCGATGTATTTACTAATCCCTTGAGTGACATTATCAATTCCAGAAACAATTGGGCGTCCCTTGAGGGGGTTCAACCCTTTATGAATTTTAGGCAATCCATAAAAGGTTGCGATTTGAGGGGTCGTTGAGTACAGGAATTTGTATTCATTGTCAGTAATTAATGATGCTTCTTTCGCTTTCATAAGAATCTCTTTAAGTTCACTGTTGAACGTATCCGTAGGGTCTGTTGGAAGTATTTCATAATTGTTTCTGTCAAGTAAGATTTTCAAGCACATGTTCCGATATTGACTACGGTCTAGAATAGTGATGTTACCGCCCTTATCTGATGGTTTTATGATTATATTTGTATCATTTTCGATCGTAGGTAGGGCTTGTTTCTCAGCTTTAGTTAGATTTTGATATTTAAATCTCTTGGTTTTCGATAATTTGTTAAGTTCATCGTTTACCATTGTTTCAAAAATTTCAAGATACGCCGAGTCAATTGCTGGAAGATAGGATGTATTTTTTGGTTTGAGTCCCGTAAAGGGGCCTTTGCTAGGGTCTTTCTCATTTTCTGATTCAAGTTCCTCTAGTACCGTCACAATGTCCAGGTCCTGAGGATCTAGACCTAGTTCGGAACATTTTTTCCTCCCTTGAGCAATATGAAACTTCTTCCAACGGAGTTTCCTTAGAAAGAGGTTAACATTCTTAACCCACCCGAAAGAATCATATTTATTTGTAGGAATAAAAGAAAGACCCTTCTTTAGCACTGTTTCTTCATTCGGGGTCAATTTTCTAGATGACAAATTGATGATTTGTAATTGATTTTCTTGCAAAGATGACGGTCCAGAATTCAAGGTTTGACTATGTAGATTGGCATCAACTGAGTTTGTCTCTAATAGTGTGGGGGTGCAGGTGGTCCCACCCGATTGCGGGTCATATACTGGTATATTGGAGGACCTAAAAAATGGGTGTCATTTGGATTTGGAGTAGCTCTTCCCCTACCGCGAGTTTTAGTGCGGTTTTGGGGTTTTGTTCTTCGTTTATCTCCGTATCTACCTCTTCTTGTCGGTTCAGCATTAAGGTATTCACCATCCGAGGAGCTTATTTCAGATTCCGTTAGAGATCTATTTTCATATACTTTGTTTTCAACAAAGTCTTTAAGGTCTCTAGTGTATTGGTAGTGTTTTCGCTCTTTCAAATAACCTGTATATCTTTCTATGATTAATTTGAGCGTATTTTCTTTCTTCTCAAACTCACTCTCCGCTGAGAATTTCTGTGCTTCTTTTATTAGTTCCTCGAGGTTTCTGCTGTGTTTTTATAAGTTGTTCTTTTCCTCCTCCAACAAGAGGTTCATGAGACGGAGTGAGCTATCTATTTTTTCATAAATTCTGATGTTCGTAGTTTTTATACATCACCAAGATGTATAAAGAGTTTGTCAAATCGTGGTGGGAGGTGCAGGGTCTCACTAATTATTTGAACAACAAAATAGTACCTCGGGGTCTTAGAATTCAGGTTCTACCCCCTGAAAAACTACGAACATCAGAATTTATGAAAAAATGGGAGAAGGAAGCTATAGATTTTTTCAGGGGGTAGAACCTGAATTCTAAGACCCCGAGGTACTATTTTGTTGTTCAAATAATTAGTGAGACCCTGCACCTCCCACCACGATTTGACAAACTCTTTATACATCTTGGTGATGTATAAAAACTACAAACATCAGAATTTATGAAAAAATGGGAGAAGGAAGCTATAGATAGCTCACTCCGTCTCATGAACCTCTTGTTGGAGGAGGAAAAGAACAACTTAAAAAAACACAGCAGAAACCTCGAGGAACTAATAAAAGAAGCACAGAAATTCTCAGCGGAGAGTGAGTTTGAGAAGAAAGAAAATACGCTCAAATTAACCATAGAAAGATATACAGGTTATTTGAAAGAGCGAAAACACTACCAATACACTAGAGACCTTAAAGACTTTGTTGAAAACAAAGTATATGAAAATAGATCTCTAACGGAATCTGAAATAAGCTCCTCGGATGGTGAATACCTTAATGCTGAACCGACAAGAAGAGGTAGATACGGAGATAAACGAAGAACAAAACCCCAAAACCGCACTAAAACTCGCGGTAAGGGAAGAGCTACTCCAAATCCAAATGACACCCATTTTTTAGGTCCTCCAATATACCAGTATATGACCCGCAATCGGGTGGGACCACCTGCACCCCCACACTATTAGAGACAAACTCAGTTGATGCCAATCTACATAGTCAAACCTTGAATTCTGGACCGTCATCTTTGCAAGAAAATCAATTACAAATCATCAATTTGTCATCTAGAAAATTGACCCCGAATGAAGAAACAGTGCTAAAGAAGGGTCTTTCTTTTATTCCTACAAATAAATATGATTCTTTCGGATGGGTTAAGGATGTTAACCTCTTTCTAAGGAAACTCCGTTGGAAGAAGTTTCATATTGCTCAAGGGAGGAAAAAATGTTCCGAACTAGGTCTAGATCCTCAGGACCTGGACATTGTGACGGTACTAGAGGAACTTGAATCAGAAAATGAGAAAGACCCTAGCAAAGGCCCCTTTACGGGACTCAAACCAAAAAATACATCCTATCCTCCAGCAATTGACTCGGCGTATCTTGAAATTTTTGAAACAATGGTAAACGATGAACTTAACAAATTATCGAAAACCAAGAGATTTAAATATCAAAATCTAACTAAAGCTGAGAAACAAGCCCTACCTACGATCGAAAATGATACAAATATAATCATAAAACCATCAGATAAGGGCGGTAACATCACTATTCTAGACCGTAGTCAATATCGGAACATGTGCTTGAAAATCTTACTTGACAGAAACAATTATGAAATACTTCCAACAGACCCTACGGATACGTTCAACAGTGAACTTAAAGAGATTCTTATGAAAGCGAAAGAAGCATCATTAATTACTGACAATGAATACAAATTCCTGTACTCAACGACCCCTCAAATCGCAACCTTTTATGGATTGCCTAAAATTCATAAAGGGTTGAACCCCCTCAAGGGACGCCCAATTGTTTCTGGAATTGATAATGTCACTCAAGGGATTAGTAAATACATCGATATCATCTTAAGACCTTTTGTGGAGGCCCTCCCGGCCTATGTCCAGGATACGACAGATGTTCTTAAAAAATTAGATGGCCTTATTATATCCCCAGACACCAAACTGGCCAGCTTAGATGTCGAGTCGCTGTACAGTTGTATACCCCATGAAGGGGGTCTAGAAGAAGTCAGCTTCTTTCTAAAACAAAGGGGAACTCAGTTTAAGGCCCACAACACTCTGCTTTTGGACCTTCTATCGTTTGTCCTCACTAAGAATTACTTCATCTTCGAGGGGCGGTACTTCCACCAGCTCAGGGGTACGGCTATGGGGAGCCCTTGTGCCCCCACCTATGCCAACTTATACCTGGGCTGGTGGGAGGAAACCCTCGTCTTCTGTGAGGAAAACGAAGAATGGTTACCATCAATAGAACTCTGGATTCATTTTATTGACGATATCCTGATTTTATGGACTGGGTCAATGGAGGACTTCCACCATTTTGTCAAGAAATTGAATCAGAATAGGTTGAACCTATTCTTAACAGCAGAGATTAATCCAATGACAATCACTTTCTTGGACTTACAAATTACCAAAAATGAACAGGGCTCCCCTGAAACCACCGTTTTCCATAAGAGTACTGCTACCAATACATTACTTCATTGGGATAGCTATCACCCGGTAGCTTTAAAACGTGGTATACCCAAGGGTCAAATCATCCGAGTCAGGAGGAATTGCTCCTCCGATGGAGAATTCCTATCCAAAGCACAAGAAATGTCACAACGCTTCAAAGACAGAGGCTACCCCCCACATCTGTAATAACTAGAGATGAGCGAACGTGTTCTTCCGAGTTTGATATTCGTGCGAATATTAGGGTGTTCGGGATGTTCGTTATTCGTAACGAACACCATGCGGTGTTCTGGTTACTTTCACTTCCTTCCCTGAGACGTTAGCGCGCTTTTCTGGCCAATTGAAAGACAGGGAAGGCATTACAACTTCCCCCTGTGACGTTCAAGCCCTATACCACCCCCCTGCTGTGAGTGGCTGGGAAGATCAGGTGTCACCCGAACATAAAAGTCGGCCCCTCCCGCGGTTCGCCTCAGATGCCGTGTGAGTTAGATGAGGGACAGTGCTGTTTGTACCGGAGCTGCTGTAGGGAAAGAATTGGTAGTTAGTGTAGGCTTCAAGACGCCCCAAAGGTCCTTATTAGGGCCACTGATAGCTGTGTGTTGGCTGCTGTTAGCAGTGGCAATTTTTTTTTTCTCAAAATCGGCTCTGCAGAGCGTTGCACCCGGCATTAGGGACAGAAGTGCTGCATAGGCAGGGAGAGTGTTAGGAGTGAGTGTAGCCTTCAAGAACCTCAACGGTCCTTTCTAGGGTCATATTTAACCGTGTGCAGTACTGTCCAGCTGTGCTGCATTTTTTTTTGCTTCTCAAAATCGCCTCTGCAGAGCATTGCACCCTCCATTGATACTGCAGGGAAAGAATTGTATAGGCAGGGCCACAACACAGCTATTATTCATTGAATATACGCAGTGCTGCCTTTTGCTTGTAAAACAAGTGAAAATAATTCTATTTGTCCTGCCTCTGTCCGTCCTAAGGGCGGTGGACACGTGTCGGCTGCGTGTGCAACCTTTAAAAATCAGAGGCACCCAGCTACGTTTTACTCCTGGCTTCGCTATTTGCTTTCCTTAATTGGGAAAAAAAATACCTGCTCTGCCACAGTTAATAACTCTGCTACCCTCACGTTCTGTGACACATTAGCAGGAAAATAGCACAGTTATTAAACTTCTCATGTTCATAGAATATACGCAGTGCTACCTTTTGGTGCAAAAAAACGGAAAATAATTCTATTTGTCCTGCCTCTGTCCGTCCTAAGGGCGGTGGACACGTGTCGGCTGCGTGTGCAACCTGTAAAAATCAGAGGCACCCAGCTACGTTTTACTCCTGGCTTCGCCATTTGCTTTCCTTAATTGGGAAAAAAAATACCTGCTCTGCCACAGTTAATAACTCTGCTACCCTCACGTTCTGTGACACATTAGCAGGAAAACAGCACAGTTATTAAACTTCTCATGTTCATAGAATATACGCAGTGCTGCCTTTTGGTGCAAAAAAACGGAAAATAATTCTATTTGTCCTGCCTCTGTCCGTCCTAAGGGCGGTGGACACGTGTCGGCTGCGTGTGCAACCTGTAAAAATCAGACGCACCCAGCTACGTTTTACTCCTGGCTTCGCCATTTGCTTTCCTTAATTGGGAAAAAAAATACCTGCTCTGCCACAGTTAATAACTCTGCTACCCTCACGTTCTGTGACACATTAGCAGGAAAACAGCACAGTTATTAAACTTCTCATGTTCATAGAATATACGCAGTGCTGCCTTTTGGTGCAAAAAAACGGAAAATAATTCTATTTGTCCTGCCTCTGTCCGTCCTAAGGGCGGTGGACACGTGTCGGCTGCGTGTGCAACCTTTAAAAATCAGAGGCACCCAGCTACGTTTTACTCCTGGCTTCGCCATTTGCTTTCCTTATTGGGAAAAAAAATACCTGCTCTGCCACAGTTAATAACTCTGCTACCCTCACGTTCTGTGACACATTAGCAGGAAAACAGCACAGTTATTAAACTTCTCATGTTCATAGAATATACGCAGTGCTACCTTTTGGTGCAAAAAAACGGAAAATAATTCTATTTGTCCTGCCTCTGTCCGTCCTAAGGGCGGTGGACACGTGTCGGCTGCGTGTGCAACCTGTAAAAATCAGACGCACCCAGCTACGTTTTACTCCTGGCTTCGCCATTTGCTTTCCTTAATTGGGAAAAAAAATACCTGCTCTGCCACAGTTAATAACTCTGCTACCCTCACGTTCTGTGACACATTAGCAGGAAAACAGCACAGTTATTAAACTTAGATTATACATTCACTAGAGGCAGTGGGGCCTTTCGTTTTCAAAAAAGGGAAAAAATTATATTTGGCCTGCAGTCTTGCGCCAATTTATTAGCTGCCTGTGAAATCAAATCACTGGTAATACAGCATGCTGAGGGGTAGGGGTAGGCCTAGAGGACGTGGACGCGGCCGAGGACGCGGAGGGCCAAGTCAGGGTGTGGGCACAGGCCGAGCTCCTGATCCAGGTGTGTCGCAGCCGACTGCTGCGCGATTAGGAGAGAGGCACGTTTCTGGTGTCCCCACATTCATCGCCCAATTAATGGGTCCACGCGGGAGACGGTTATTAGAAAATGAGCAGTGTGAGCAGGTCCTGTCCTGGATGGCAGAAAGTGCTTCGAGCAACCTATCGTCTACCCGCAGTTCTGCGCCGTCCACTGCTGCAAATCCGAATCCTCTGTCTGCTGCTCCTCCTTCCTCCCAGCCTCCTCACTCCACTACAATGACACCTGCTCAGGAGCGGGAACACTCCCAGGAACTGTTCTCGGGCCCCTGCTTAGATTGGGCAGCAGCGGTTCCTCTCCCACCAGAGGAGTTTATCGTCACTGATGCCCAACCATTCGAAAGTTCCCGGGGTCCGGGGGAAGAGGCTGGGGACTTCCGCCAACTGTCTCAACAACTTTCTGTGGGTGAGGAGGACGATGACGATCAGACACAGTTGTCTTGCAGTGAGGTAGTAGTAAGGGCAGTAAGTCCGAGGGAGCAGCGCACAGAGGATTCGGAGGAAGAGCAGCAGGACGATGAGGTGACTGACCCCACCTGGTGTGTAACGCTTACTCAGGCGGACAGGTCTTCAGAGGGGGAGTCAAGGGCATCAGCAGGGCAGGTTGCAAGAGGCAGTGCGGTGGCCAGGGGTAGAGGCAGGGCCAGACCGAATAATCCACCAAGTGTTTCCCAAAGCGCCCCCTCGCGCCATGCCACCCTGCAGAGGCCGAGGTGCTCTAAGGTCTGGCAGTTTTTCACAGAGACGCCTGACGACCAACGAACAGTGGTGTGCAACCTTTGTCGCGCAAAGCTCAGCCGGGGAGCCAACACCAACAGCCTCACCACCACCACCATGCGCAGACATATGATGGCCAAGCACCCTGCAAGGTGGGACGAAGGCCGTTCAGCGCCTCCGGTTTGCACCCCTGCCTCTCCCCCTGTGCCCCAACCTGCCACTGAGATGCAACCCCCCTCTCAGGACACAGGCACTACCGTCTCCTGGCCTGCACCCACACCCTCACCTCCGCTGTCCTCGGCCCCATCCAGCAGTGTAGTTCAGCGCACCGTCCAGCCGTCGCTTGCGCAACTGTTGGAGCGCAAGCGCAAGTACGCCGCCACGCACCCGCACGCTCAAACGTTAACCGTCCGCATAGCAAAATTCATCAGCCTTGAGATGCTGCCGTATAGGGTTGTGGAAACGGAGTCCTTCAAAAGTATCATGGAAGCGGCGGCCCCGCGCTACTCAGTTCCCAGTCGCCACTACTTTTCCCGATGTGCCGTCCCAGCCCTGCACGACCACGTCTCCCGCAACATTGTACGCGCCCTCACCAACGCGGTTACTGCCACGGTCCACTTAACTACGGACACGTGGACAAGCACAGGCGGGCAGGGCCACTACATCTCCCTGACGGCACATTGGGTGAATTTAGTGGAGGCTGGGATAGAGTCAGAGCCTGGGACCGCTCATGTCCTACCCACCCCCAGAATTGCGGGCCCCAGCTCGGTGGTGGTATCTGCGGAGGTGTATGCTTCCTCCACTAAAGCACCCTCCTCCTCCTCCTCCTCCTCCTCTGTCTCGCAATCAAGATGTGTTAGCAGCAGCATGTCGCCAGCAGTCGGTGTCGCGCGGTGTGGCAGCACAGCGGTGGGCAAGCGTCAGCAGGCCGTGCTGAAACTACTCAGCTTAGGCGATAAGAGGCACACGGCCCACGAACTGCTGCAGGGTCTGACACAGCAGACCGACCGCTGGCTTGCGCCGCTGAGCCTCCAACCGGGCATGGTCGTGTGTGACAATGGCCGTAACCTGGTGGCGGCTCTGCAGCTCGGCAGCCTCACGCACGTGCCATGCCTGGCCCACGTCTTTAATTTGGTGGTTCAGCGCTTTCTGAAAAGCTACCCACGCTTGTCAGACCTGCTCGTAAAGGCGCGCCGGCTCTGCGCACATTTTCGCAAGTCCCACACGGACGCTGCCACCCTGCGCACCCTGCAACATCACTTTAAGCTGCCAGTGCACCGACTGCTGTGCGACGTGCCCACACGGTGGAACTCTACGCTCCACATGTTGGCCAGGCTCTATGAACAACGTAGAGCTATAGTCGAATACCAACTCCAACATGGGCGGCGCAGTGGGAGTCAGCCTCCTCAATTCCTTTCAGAAGAGTGGGCCTGGTTGGCAGACATCTGCCATGTCCTTGGTAATTTTGAGGAGTCTACCCAGGTGGTGAGCGGCGATGCTACAATCATTAGCGTCACCATTCCTCTGCTATGCATCTTGAGAAATTCCCTGCAAACCATAAAGGCAGCTGCTTTGCGCTCGGAAACGGGGGCGGGGGAAGACAGTATGCCGCTGGATAGTCAGGGCACCCTCCTGTCTATTTCTCAGCGCGTACAGGAGGAGGAGGAGGAGCATGAGGAGGATGAGGAGGAGGGTGAAGAGACAGCTTGGGCCGCTGCTGACGGTACACCGGCTGATTGCCTGTCATCCTTTCAGCGTGTATGGCCTGAGGAGGAGGAGGAGGAGGAGGAGGATCCTGAAAGTGATCTTCCTAGTGAAGACAGCCATGTGTTGCGTACAGGTACCCTGGCACACATGGCTGACTTCACGTTAGGATGCCTTTCTCGTGACCCTCGCGTTGCACGCATTCTGGCCACGACGGATTACTGGGTGTACACACTGCTCGATCCACGGTATAAGGAGAACCTGCCCACTCTGATTCCCGAAGAGGAAAGGGGTTCGAGAGTGTTGCTATACCACAGGACCCTTGCGGACAAGCTGATGGTAAAATTTCCAGCCGACAGCGCTAGTGGCAGAAGGCGCAGTACCGAGGGCAAGGTAGCAGGGGATGTGCGTAGATCGAGCAGCATGTACATCCCAGGCAGTGCAACAGTCTTTAAGGGCCTGGCCAGCTTTATGGCTCCCCACCAAGACTGTGTCACCGCTCCCCAGTCACAGCTGAGTCGGCGGGAGCACTGTAAAAGGATGGTGAGGGAGTACGTAGCGGATCGCACGACCATCCTTGGTGACGCCTCTGCCCCCTACAACTACTGGGTGTCGAAGCTGGACACGTGGCCTGAACTAGCGCTGTATGCCCTGGAGATGCTTGCTTGTCCTGCGGCTAGCGTCTTGTCGGAGAGGGTGTTTAGTGCGGCTGGGGGAATCATCACAGATAAGCGTAGCCGCTTGTCAACCGACAGTGCCGACAGGCTAACACTCATCAAGATGAACAAAGGCTGGATTTCCCCAGACTTCTGTTCTCCACCAGCGGACAGCAGCGATACGTAAGCAATACGTAGGCTGCACCCGCGGATGGAAGCTACGTTCTCTCTCACCATCCAAAACGGGGACATTTCTGCTTCATCAATCTGTGTCTAATATTCCTCCTCCTCCTCCTCCTGCTCCTCCTCCTGAAACCTCACGTAATCACGCTGAACGGGCAATTTTTCTTAGGGCCACAAGGCTCACTCAAATAATTTTTCAGAACAATTTTTATAAGTTTCAATGCGCTTAAAAGCATTGGAACTTTAACTTGAACCAATTTTTCGTTACACTGGGCTGCCTCCAGGCCTAGTTACCACTTAAGCCACATTAACCAAAGCGATTAATGGGTTTCACCTGCCCTCTTGGCTGGCCAATTTTTGGGATGTACATTAGTACTGTTGATACAGCAATTTTTGTGGGCCCTCGCCTACAGTGTAATCAAATTAATTTTTAGCCCACCTGCATTACAGCTGACGTTACCTCAGCTGTGTTGGGCAATGCAATGGGATATTTCTATGTACCGCCGGTGGCTTCCTGGCACCCACCCAGGCAGTGGGTCCACAGGGAGTTTAACCTACATGTGTCCACTTCTAAAGAACCCCAGTCCGACTGGGGCATGCAGTGTGGGCCGAAGCCCACCTGCATTAAGCACGACATTACTACCTCAGCTGTGTTGGGCAATGCAATGGGATATTTTTGTGTACCGCCGGTGGGTTCCAGGGAGCCACCCATGCTGTAGGTGCACACGGAGTTTTTAATACATCTGTACACTTCTAAAAAACCCCAGTCTGACTGGGGCATGCAGTGTGGGCCGAAGCCCACCTGTATTACGCACGACATTACTACCTCAGCTGTGTTGGGCAATGCAATGGGATATTTCTATGTACCGCCGGTGGCTTCCTGGCACCCACCCAGGCAGTGGGTCCACAGGGAGTTTAACCTACATGTGTCCACTTCTAAAGAACCCCAGTCTGACTGGGGCATGCAGTGTGGGCCGAAGCCCACCTGCATTAAGCACGACATTACTACCTCAGCTGTGTTGGGCAATGCAATGGGATATTTTTATGTACCGCCGGTGGGTTCCAGGGAGCCACCCATGCTGTAGGTGCACACGGAGTGTAACCTACATGTGTCCACTTGTAAAGAACCCCGGTCAGACTGGGGCATGCAGTGTGGGCCGAAGCCCACCTGTATTACGCACGACATTACTACCTCAGCTGTGTTGGGCAATGCAATGGGATATTTCTATGTACCGCCGGTGGCTTCCTGGCACCCACCCAGGCAGTGGGTCCACAGGGAGTTTAACCTACATGTGTCCACTTCTAAAGAACCCCAGTCTGACTGGGGCATGCAGTGTGGGTCGAAGCCCACCTGCATTAAGCACGACATTACTACCTCAGCTGTGTTGGGCAATGCAATGGGATATTTTTATGTACCGCCGGTGGGTTCCAGGGAGCCACCCATGCTGTAGGTGCACACGGAGTGTAACCTACATGTGTCCACTTGTAAAGAACCCCGGTCAGACTGGGGCATGCAGTGTGGGCCGAAGCCCACCTGTATTACGCACGACATTACTACCTCAGCTGTGTTGGGCAATGCAATGGGATATTTCTATGTACCGCCGGTGGCTTCCTGGCACCCACCCATGCTGTGGGTCGACAGGGACTTCACAATAGGGAGTTGTACCTGCCTGTGTCTATGAATTAAAAAGCCCGGTCTAACTGGGGCATGCAGACACCTTGACAGAATGAATAGTGTGTGGCACATAGGTTCCCCATTGCTATGCCTACGTGTGCAGCTCCTGATGGTGGTGGCACAGGATTCTATTTCTCATTGCTTCTGTACAGCATTGTGGGCTATCGCCCCGCCCCTTTTAAAGAGGGCCGCTGCCTAGCCATGCCAACCCTCTGCAGTGTGTGCCTGCGGTTCCTCCTCATGGCAGACGCACTTATAAATAGACATGAGTGTGGCGTGGCATGAGGGCAGCTGAAGGCTGCGCAGGGACACTTTGGTGTGCGCTGTGGGGGGGAGGGGGGGCGGTTGGTCAGCATGTAACCCAGGAGAAGTGGCAGCGGAGTGTCATCCAGGCAGTGATTGTGCTTTGTTGTAGCTAGTGTGGTGCTTAGCAAAGGTATGCCATGCTAATGAGGGCTTTTCAGAAGTAAAAGTTGTTGGGAGGGGGGGGGGGGGGCCACTCTTGCCGGTATTGTGGCTTAATAGTGGGACCTGTGAACTTGAGATGCAGCCCAACATGTAGCCCCTCGCCTGCCCTATCCGTTTCTGTGTCATTCCCATCACTTTCTTGAATTGCCCAGATTTTCACACATGAAAACCTTAGCGAGCATCGGCGAAATACAAAAATGCTCTGGTCGCCCATTGACTTCAATGGGGTTCGTTGTTCGAAACGAACCCTCGAACATCGCGGGAAGTTCGTTCCGAATAACGAACACCCGAACATTTTGGTGTTCGATCATCTCTAGTAATAACTCAAGCAAATGACTATGTCAAAGAGAGGCAAAGAGATGAATTTATCCAGAAAAAACCACAGAAAATTGGAGATAATAAGGTTCGCATTGTGGGCACCTATGATGACTGCTCGAAAGAGGTACGGACGATCTTTGAAAAATATTGGCATATACTTCGTCGTGATGCTGACTTGGCCGAATATTTACCCGAAAGACCTCTTATCACCTACAAAAGAGGGAGAAACTTGGGTGATCGTTTGGTACATAGCCACCTCAGTCAGAATTTGAAACAACAGAAAATGTGGCTAGGGTCTGATCTACCTAAAGGTTGCTACCCTTGCGCAGGATGCAAAGCCTGCAAATTCATTAAGAGAGGCAGCATCTTTACAAGTTCCTCAACTGGGAAAGAATACCATATTCGAGATTTTATCAATTGTAGGTCTCAGTTTGTGGTATATAAAGCAACATGCCCGTGTCCCCTCGACTACGTGGGAAAAACCACCCAACAACTACGCCGACGGTTGTTGGCACATATCGGTAACGTAGATCGAGGGGAACACACGAGCCTCTCCACACATATTAAAGAACATCATGGTAATGACCCAAATGTCCTTAAATTTCAAGGTCTTGAAATTTTGCGAGATAATGGGAGATGCGGTAATCGGGATCGACGGTTACTGCAAAAAGAGAGTCAATGGATTTACCGTTTTGACTCTTGTGCTCCCAGAGGCCTGAATGAATGCCAGTCCTTTTCTTCATTTATTTGAGATTCCTCTGAAAATGCAGTTGTTGGGAATAAAAAGTGGGACCAATAATTTTTCCATCGATACATATGACACTGATAATGATGCGGCTTTAACAATCTGGGCTGTTACCTTTCGCATATAGTTAAACAACCTCTATCTGTGTAACAGTGTCTAATGCTGGACTATTGGATGCTAATAGATATTGTCATCATATATAAATCAATGAAAAGGGGACAACATAATGGACAATGAACAGATGCCATATCACTAGATGCGTATTCAATCTAACTGTCATTAGCATCAATATATATTTGATTATTGCATCGTAGTTCGAAATCATTGCCCTTGATGTAATATTTAATTCATCAATACTAGCATCATCATTATATCAACAACATTGATGCTTTCTATTCCTAGGCACAATGATACCTTGCCCCTAACCTTAATAATCAATGATTATCCATTGAATATAGTGGGGGTCGATATGAAAGAAATTAGACCAACACTTTTATCACACATGTGAAATTCCAGCATCCTCTCTACAATAGCACTAATGTATCCAAATTGTAGTATTTAGCATTTTGATGCAATACTATGCTTCAAATTGTAGTATCCAGCATTGTGATGCAATACTATGCTCTAAATTTTAGTATCCAGCATTGGGATGCAATACTATGCTCCAAGTTGCAGTATCTAGCATTACGATGCAATACTATGCTCCAAATTGTAGTATCCAGCATTGTGATGCAATACTATACTCCAAGTTGTAGTATTCAGCATTGTGATGCAGTACTATGCTCCAAGTTGTAGCATTCAGCATTTTGATACAATACTATGCTCCTAATTGTAGTATTCAGCATTGTGATGCAATACTAAGCCCCAAATTGCAATATCCAGCACTGTGATGCAATACTATGCTCATTTGCATCACTGTCATCATTCTCCCAACAAATGAATCCATCATGCCCCCTAAGTCATCTGACATTTTAATCTAATAAATGTTAGTTCTTACCTGGTGAGAATGATATCAGGAACCTCAAATTATCCATACTGTAGTGCTTTCACTTTCTTTACTAATTGCCCACATACAGGGGACTATTGCACTTGTCCTCCTATATGTCGATGCCCCACAACCTCGCGCATTGCTGTTGCCATAGCGATGGACTTCAGCCACACCAACGGCCGACGTTTGCCTCTTGGTTGGCAATGATTGGCGAATCCACGCTCTGACTCTACCACACATGCGCGGACTCGCGTAGTATCGCGAGATTTTAGGAGATGGTGTGCGACGCTCCCGTAAGCTTATTGGAGGCCTGGCAACCAACCCCCCCGTTTGGGAGGCGTGGTATCTGCAATTTAAACCCAGATACCGGGACTACTGACCATCTATGCTCATTTGTCTGACAGCCACCGTGCTGAATAGTTCTTTGGACTGTGTCTGCATGTCAATGTCCATCCTGATGACGCTGCTAGCTAAGACTTAGCAGCAGAAACGCGTTGCTGGACATTCACTATCTCCTAGTGTGATTAATATCAGTCTGAGCTCGTAGCCAAGCAATTCACCTAGGTAGATTAGTTTATTAGCTATCTCCTTATCAGACTAGCAACAAACCTAATCTGCAGCTAGGCGATCTGTGTAGGAAGATTAGCCCTTTGAGTGCATGACTAAAATCTAATGCACTCATCTATTTACAGACAAAAAATTGATGTAAGATCTATACTGATCTACTACTCAAAAGGAGCTCCGTTTTAAAAGACCAGAGAATTGAATGATCATCCATTAAATTCAATTGCTCTGTCAATGAATGTTTGCAGACAGATATGACTCTCCCTTTGCTATCATACTAAATAAGGGTCTAATGTCTGCAAAACATTCTATTCAGTGATAGATCATTCCAATACCAACAACGTCTATCACTGACATAGGTCCTTTGTTTTTCTGAACATAAATAGTTGCATTATTTATTGCCAACAAGTGCCCACAATTCAAGGGAAATAATGCGTATACTATACAATGATATGCTCAGCCTCTGAATTGCTTACATAACCTCCATCCATACACCAGAGGAGAGAATCCTCACAAGAACAGGTGCATTATTTATTATCAACAAGCACCTAGTTCTGAGGAAAAGATAATGCATATATTACGCATCAATATGCATATTGGTTGACATACCTGATTTATTAAGAAGTTAAAGATCTCTTATAACCCTTGCTACTGATAGTTCCTCCCTTGGTGCAAAAAAAGGGAGAGAATAAATACAAGAACTAACGCGCATATTGGTCTGTGAAAATTACGCACATAGATCTAATATAACGCGTAGTCTTTGGGTATACATTCAGAAAACTAGGACCATAGTTTGACTCTGTCTACTTATGAAATATCTATGTGTTATGATAAAGGAATTGTGTATTTACTATCAGAAACATACACATTATATGACACCTTGTCATCATAATACATCTATTTTGGGAGTCATTTACAAATAGCTAAATAAACGGACTGCCTCCTTAGTGCGAGCATAATAGCATCAAATACAGTATCACGCACATACACACAACCTACATTGTTGTGTTTCTGATAGAGTCAGGCAGTAAAAATGCAAACGCCAGTAACGGAGCCCAAACCAGGCGAACTCAACAAATGCAGTCCAGATAAAGAGAATAGTAACTGGCAGCAATCCAGAGTGTAGAAAGGTCTATTTGACCGAAACGTCGCTTTTATTCTATGTAATGGGGTAAATAAATACTTTTTGTATCTTTCTACACTCTGGATTGCTGCCAGTTACTATTTTCTTTATCTGGACAGCAGTGGGCGTGTCATGTGACGTGGTCGGCGTGTCCCATGACGCTGCGGCACGTCACGCCGAAGCCCATCACGGCTGTGTGCAGCCGGCCTAACAGACAGGGGATAGTTAGCATTTTGATGTTTATATTCTCAGATATTCCCGGACCGATGGTAGAACGTGTTATGCTTCTGAAGCAGCCACTCACTACACCAGAGATCCCTCCACATATCCAGTGTAGTAGAGAGAGAAGTGCTCCACGGCCACTCTGCCTTTCTTGGTTGCTGCTGACCAGAACATGTGACTGCTACAGCCAATCATTCGCTATAGAGAACAATGAGAGTGTTATACCGCGATTAGCACTGCGCTTAGAACGCCGTGCTAGTTGCGGTAAAAAGTGCCTGTGTGAGAGAGGCCTTAGAATCTAGAAGCTTTTTCACATTTTGAAGTCCTCAAAGTATTTATTTTTTGCCTCTATGACCGCCTTGCTTATTCTCAGCATGTGGTGGATCAACTTTTTAAAGTTGTTTGTTCAGGATATGTGTCTATTCTTGCGAAGAACCTCCCAGAGATCTTTCTGACTAGTCATCTGCTGTTTGACACATGGGGTGTTTCCACACTTCTGGAGGGTACTGTAGATTTTCATTGTGAAATATAGTAAAAATGTAAATCAGAAAATGAATCATGCTTTAAGAGGACATAGTTTCCAACTGTAATTTTTTTTATTAAATCCCTTTTTATTGAGATTTTTTCATCTACATTTTTAACAGCGTTGCATAAATTTAGATTTTAAAACAATTTTTAACAGTATTGCATTTATATCAATAGCATATTCGATACTTGGACTTATACATCAGAAACTTCATTGCGTAATTAGGATCCTTTATGTGTTAACATAGCTCAGAACAAATATTTGTGTCACATCATGATATAGGCCAGACTAGACTCACTCCACCTTGTTTATGATATAGATTAAGCAATATGAAAAAGAGTAAGTCCACACTCGTCAGTTTTTTTTTGTTTGTTTTTTATACAGAGCTTCAAATTCCTGCAGACAGATTTAAAAGTGAACATGTTGTCTTCCTGGACCTGCCACTAAAGGGAGCTTGCTGCACACTTTTCATTGCATTCAGTGCTTACTACATACAGTGTTTCTCTGAAAATAAGACCCTCTTATATTTTTTTATTATACTTACATAGCAGGCTCAGTCTAGGTCCCTCCTGCTGCTTTCCACAGCTGCAATGTGCTTCCCGCAGTCCTTGGCGGCTCATACATCACTTCCTGGTTATGGGATTTATAAATCCCACCTCCTGGAAATGATGGCTGAAATTGGTTCTTTGACTGCTGCTCAGCCAATTAGTGCAGAACTGGATGAACCAATGCTATGGCTGTGATGAGTTTATCCAGCGCTGCATTGATTGGCTGAGTAGCCGTGGAAGAACCAATCAACAGCCATAGCGTTGTAGAGGTATCAGTTTTGAATTGTCTGAGCCGTCGCCAATCACAGTTATGACTGGTTCATCCAGCGCTGCATTTATTGACTGAGCAGCAATCGAAGAGCCAATCACAGCCATCGTTTCCGGGAGATTGGATTTATGAATCCCGTAACCAGAAAGTGATGGTGTACGAGCAGCTAAAAACTGGGAGAACTACGACGAGCTTGTAATGTATTTCTTTCTATTTAATGTAGTGTAACTAGGGCTTATATTTAGGGTAGAGCTTATATTTCAAGCCTCCCCGAAAATTAGGCTAGGGCTTATTTTTGGGTAGATCTTATTTTCAGGGGGACGGGGTACTATTCATTATTGCATTCAATATATGAGTATAGAGAGCTTCCTTTACTGTAGGGATGCCCAACCTGCAGCCCACAATGCCATTCTCTCTCTTGTAGTTTCTATGTCCGAGAGAGTGATGCAGTGTGGGAACAAGGAAGGGCAAGTACTAATGGTCCGCTGTGTGGCCATATGAAGAGAATGACGTCATTAACCCTAGTTTAGCACTTAAGAACGTAGTAGATTAAGTGGAGAGGCAGACGTCTATGTATGCGGTTCTGTCCATTTTAGTTTACAAGAGTTGTGAAATGCTACATTGTTCCTACAACTTCCATATACTACACTGGAGAGCACTGTGTGCATGGCATCCTGTTCTCTGGAGTGCCAAATGGGATAATTTGGGACGCCATCCCCTCTGACAGTGAAGGTGGCAGTTTGTGAAACCTACACCTATTGGACATGTTATATACTCTTTTATGACATAAATGTCTTAGATTGCAGTACCTCGGTAAGCTTCAGGCCTGGTCACTGCATATTATGCGTACAGTTTTTTAACGTGTAATACGCAGTACCAGTCTCCCATATGCCTTAACTGTGTGCGCAACGCATGTGCGAAAATAAAGCACGGCATGCACTATCTTGGCACATATTACGTGCACATACACACTAAGATAGTGTATGGGGATTGTCTGCATGCAGCAAATATGCATGTCATTGTGTACTTGCATGCGAGAGAGATGTGCATGCAGTGTGCAGCTCCTTACGCCCGTGTGATAGAGGACTTATTGTGGTCCTTAGGAGTGGTTCAGTCTGACAAGGTGGCCCTTGTTCCAAAAAAGGTTGTACGCCCCTAGTCTATTGATTACTGAAGCTCGCTAGCATACTAGTCTATGCAGTCGATTCGGAGCTCCTAATTGTCTCCTCTTGTGGAGTCGTCATTGGCTTGTATAGTAAGGTTCGCTACAGTATCTCCGAAGGATGACGCCATTCATTGAGTATCCGCAGCAGTTGTCACCGATATGGCAGGTCTTGGTTGTGATGTTTTGGTGGTGTTTGTCTGAAAACACAAAGTAGATCAGCTGAAGTATAGAACATGCAGCTATTTTCTGAATTCTTTAGCAATGATCTAAACGTATTGCTTATATTATCTCACGGGAGAGAAACATATTGGGTAATTTTGTATAAACTATCATGATGGTTGAATACTTACACAGTTGGGTTCATTCCAATGATTATTCTGGAAGAAACCATACAGGTGATTTGGTTAATGTGCAATTCCATTTTGTGAACTGGATATCTTACCTAAAACTGTCATTTAGTATTTAAAGTTCCCACCTGTTCATAGCTGTAAGTATACCCAACCTTCCCTAACCAGATTGTAAAATGAGATCCGTAAAATTTTATACCACCTTGTGAGTAACATTGCTTCCAGGTCCTGGGAAAGGTCCAGGTCCAGGTCCAGGTCTAGGTCTAGGTCCACGCTTTGAAGAAAAAAAAATTGATAATGCAAAATATTAGCTCGTAGCTCTTCTATCTGAATAATTTAAAGGGTATTTGCCCCTTTCGGCATTTTTTTTATACTGCTGAAATGCCTCCTTTTTGTACTGTTAAAAATAAATATCATACTTTTTGTATTGCTGCCTTTGACAGAAACAACACCCCGCAGGCATTTCTTATAACTAAAGCTGCTTTAACACGGTATCCTTTGAATTTCCGTAATCCAACGAGAATCTGAACAATAATAATCGTTTATTGTAAATGCATGTACCGAGTGAACGACGAACGAGAGGTCTTGCACATCATCGTCCAGTTTCTGCATGGAGAAAAGTGAGCCACGTATCATTCTGTGTAAACAGGCAGTCATTCATTTATGAACGACTGCCTGTTTACTGTGAAGGCAGGCAGGTGGGCCAGACCGCTCCCGACTCGCTCCGCAGCCATTCAGTAGGCGATGCTTGTTCTTGTGTAAAAGCATAGGAATGATTATCGCTTGGACAACATAAAAGTACACTTAGAGTCTGTCTATAGCGAATCAAGTACTTTAAATATCTGTTGAATAAATGTTTGTTTGGCTGACAGGAGTTCCGCACAATCGAGTCTGCATATGTTCCCTAGAGTAATATACATAGTAACATAGTATGTTAGGCTGAATGAAGACAATGGCTGTCTAGTTCAACCTGTTTCAACCCCCCCCCCCCCCACTTGTTGATCCAGAGAAAGGCAAAAAAAAACAAAAAAAACAACGAGGCAGATGCCAATTTAGCTCATTTAGAGGAAAAAATTCCTTTCCGACTCCATAAAGGCAGTCAGAATATATGGAAAAAGAAGAATAAATAGCTTATCTCTCTTGTAGTTACCCTACATCTGTTGTCGGAGGCGAGTCTGGATGATCCCTTACACATTAGAGGATTGACAGTTCCTGCCTTGTTCTGTAACATTCATCTAATGTGTGTGACCCGTTTTTAACTGTTTTGTGCAGCATCTTCATGGGGTTTAGATCCAAGTTTTAACTTTGCTATTTCTGCTGTATTTACATGTTTAGAGGTTTACTTTAGGCTATATTCATTATGGGACAACCCCATTTAAACAAACTTTGGCAGCAATAAACCTCTACATGTTATATAAGATTTATTTACTTAGAAGTCCAAAGTAAAAAAGAGATTCCACACTCACAGGGTCTGGGATAATAAATTAAAAGTTACAAGGAATGGTATATAATTATACAGTACTTTACTGCAGCGCGAGACTGGCATCTAGCAAGTGACTGAATTATATGCTATATATATGGTGCGTTTTTTAAACATATGATTGTATTGCTTGCAAAAGGTGTCAGCCGAAATGCATTGCAATAATGTACAGTATAATTATATATCATTCCTTGGAACTTTTAATTTATTATCCTGGACCCTGTGAGCACGGAATCTCTTTTTTACTTTGGACTTTTTGGTTATGTTAAGGCTCCCTGTCGGTTAAGTCTTTCTTGATTACTACCTGGCTCTCCAGTCACTCGATGGATTGTGGAACTGGATGATGTCTTTATGCAAACTTCAATCTTAGGTGCGGGTGGGTATCATTGTTCAAGGTGATTCCCACCTGGCACCAGGTGAGTTTTTCCTATCACCTATTTCTATACAATTGATATGTAAAAAACGGAGCGCTCTTTGACCCCTTGATTCAATTAAGATTTATTTGCTGTATTACTTATCTGTGTTATTGCGTGAAAATAACTTACCGGAAAGGAATAAACTGCCACCAAGAGTAGTGCAAAAATCAAAAAATACTTCATCTTGAAATCCTGATAACAGCAACAGAGAAAAAATAAATATTGCAGTCAATTGTACACAGTTAGTTACATTGGTCGTTCATTGAAAGTTCCCGATTAAGGACTTAAAGGGTTTACATTATCCTAATAGACTGGGTCAAGTTTAATTAGCATATTCTTTACAATGAAGTCAGATGACTCATCCACAATTAATATCTGAAAAAAATTGCACAACTGTTCTTTATACTAGCCACATAAAAATCTAAGGTTCTTAGCGCATATTTTAATCAAAACATTTGGGCCCATCTGCCACGTCCAGGCAAATGTTATTGGATAGGTTTATAACCCTAAAAGACATCTCATTTGGGCCAAAAGCCTCCAAACAGATCCAGGGAAAGTAGGATACCTGGCCATATACTCCAGTTAAAACATTGGGGACTAGAGATGAGCGAATGTACTCGTTAAGGGCAATTTCGCAATCAAGCATCGCTATTTTCGAGTACCTGGCTACTCGGGTGAAAAGATGCTCGATTGCGAAATCGCCCTTAACAAGTACTTTGGCTCATCTCTATTGGGGACATATGGATGAATAGAGTGCCTGACAAAAGTGAAGGCAGCCACTCCTCCGCAAATGCAACAAAAACAAAATCAGCACTTGCAACAAATACATGTGAAGGTGCAGGTAAACCATGGCTGCAACAAAGTAGCAGAAACACATGACTCATTCAGTTTTAGAGCCTAAGTACTATGCATATGAGAGCTCACAAACTGTTGCTCTATCAATGTTATCGACCTTGATTTATAAACCTCGTACAGTAACAACTAGTCCAAAGTTGTTTAGCCATAAGTTAATTGACTTATTTTTCTCCATGCATTTAATGGCAGCTCCTACTGTCTTCTAATATGTAACATTTTATTTTAAAAAAAGCTCCCACTCTGAAAGGCTTGCCAATAACATTTTTTTGGTGACTGGGTGACTCTCTATAGATGGAACAATTGCCATCAGCTAAGTTCTTTGTTTGGCAGAACCTCTTTTTACATCTTAAACAGACTCTCAACTACTTTGAGCCCTATTAGATAAGCTTATGGGCTCAAAGTAGCTGTCCCACTGGGTCCAGGGATGTAAGTTTTATACTCGCTTTCCCCACTAGTTCCTCAGTGTCACCATTTTGAGCATCGCACCAAGTAGTCCTCTCATTATAAACTTAGAATAGGAGGACTGCTTAGCGCGTCACTAAATGCACTGCAGGGCTGTCATAACAGATTGCCTATCAAGCCATGCCCATGGTGTAGCTTGATAAGACTGCCAGTCAGATCGATGTATAATGTAATGCTACAGCTTTATATTATACTGCAGGAGTGATCAAACCATCGCAGGTTCTTGTTCCCTATGGCAGCTAAAAAAAAACCAAAACATAAAAATTGGTTTTAAAAGATTTATTCACTATAAAAAAATAATTTAAAGGTATTAAGGTTTAAAAAAACAAAAAACATTTTTCCATATTTATAATAAAAAAAATTTTAATAAAAAAACCAAAAAACATATTTGGTATTTCCGCGTCCATAAAAGTCTTATCTATCTAAGTATTCAACTCATCTAAAAAAAATATATAATAAAAAGCGATTAAAAAGTTGTATGTATCCCAAAATGGTACCAATAGAAACTACAGAACACCCCACAAAAACGAGCCCTCACACAACTATGTTGACAGAAAAATAAGTTATGCCTGTAAGAAAATGGTGGCAGAAAATTTTATTCTTTTCGAAAAATTTTTTATTTGTTTAAAAGTACAGCAAAAACACTAGAAATTTGGTGTCGTAGTGACCCAAAGAAAAAAGATATGTCATTTTTGCCGCAGTGTGTGCACCATAGAAACAAGGAGGGTTTTATTAAAATAATGGATTGATTATAAACATCTGGGTGTTTCCATCATTTTGATAAACCCCTGCAGCATACAATGGGCTGGATTTATTAATACTCTTCTAAATTTCAACAGGATAAAAAATAGACCAGACGGGTAGAAACTACGAAACGTTTTTGCTGGCTTACTTTACAAAACTGTTTTGTAGCAATAAAAATGGTACACAGTAAATCTGGTGCATTTCACAACCCCTCTTGGTCATGTCCATTTCCCCAGACACCCTTAAAAACAGATTTGGATGCAGATTTTTGAATTTTAACCATGGCATTCACACACTATACTGCAGTGAATGAATGATGTGATCAAAATGGGTCCCATTTACGCAGGAAATTTGGTGTGAAATGTACAGTTGAAATTTGGCAGCATATCCGTGATGTGTGAACTTACCCTAAATTTTGAATTAAGTCAAAGGGGTTTAAAAAAAAATCCTATACCAATAAAATGTTTATAGGCTAAAATAGTTTTCCAGGTTCTTAAGTCTTACCTGAAAGGAAGGCCGACAGGTGTCAGAGAGTGTTGATGTCTAGTGCGCCTCTGTCATCTTATATATGTATCCGTAGAAGAAGAGTCATATGCCACAAATGAAATTATTGTCTTAGTGACGTTGAATGATTCTTATTACGTGATATGGGAATGTGTATGTATCATATCTTGACAACCTAAGTATGTTACAAAACAAAGGCTTGTTTTCAGATCTCTGACTTAAAGCAGATTTCAGCTTCCTTGCCAAGTTTTGCCCACTTTTTTATTAGCTTCTATAAACAAGATGTTCATTGTAAGGAATTGCATGCAGACCAGTATTCACCTCCTATAATCTAAATTTCCTTTCTTCAATTAGTCATTGTGACATAACTACGTGATCCCCAAAACCGACCACATCCTTTGTGCGTGAAATAGATAGAATCTGGCAAAAGATTATCAGCTCATTTCCATAAGAGATTCTGTCACCTACATATAGCTCTATAGGCTTAGCTTATGGGCTGAAAATAGTTGACCCGCTGAGTCCGGGGATGTAAGTGTTATTCTTACCTTTGCTGTCGTTCCCCAGGTGTCGGTGCTGGAAACCAATGATCTATAAATTGAGCGCTGCTAAGTGGTCTGCCCGTTATGAAATTAGAACAGGCAGACGACTTTGTGCGCCGCTCAATCAACTGAGTGGCAGCTTCCAGCATGGAAACCGGGGGAACGACGGGGAAAGTAAGAACACTTCAATCTCCAGACTCAGCGGGTCACCTACTTTCAGCCCATAAGCTTAGCTCATAAGACTCAAACTAGGTGACCGATTCCTTTTAAAGGTTTATTAAAGCCTACATTAAAAGGCTTAATAGAGACACAGATCCCTGACCAGTGCCGCATATGCGCCACAAGCCCACTCGTTAGAGTTAACATGTTGCATGATAACAAGTGGCTTGGGGGGAGAATTTAAAACCATAATGGACCAATAGAAAGATGACACTTAATAGGGATACAAAAGGTATTTAGAAAATAATAAAAAAATATACTATTCAATAATAACAATTAATCCCGTAAATTAAGATGATTCCATAAAGCCCTGCTCTTGTAAAGCAAATACTGTCAGTCACCGCTCCTCGCCAGATGTTTAACGCTCTCTCTTTAGTAAAACCTCTCTCCATTCTATCCTCATGTTGATCATTGACATGACAACTATTCATGAATGAACTAATTTCTTAGAAATATATGAGATGTATGTCTGGTGTGACTAACCTTTAACATTATTCTCCCCTGGGTTGCTCAAGTCACAATTTAATTCAAGATGGTCATCCTTATCGGTACGTTCCTTTGTATACAAGAGCGATGGGTTCCGAGACAGATATGGACTGGGGCTTAGTGGTATTGTACTCTCGACATCAATTGATCCTGGTGCTGATTTAATCTCTCGGCTGCTTTACTGTGTAGAATGCAAACTCCTCAGTGTAACCTTTAAGGAAAATTTTATTGTTGTCATGTAATCCCTGTAATGTTTCTACTGATGTTGTTCCCTTATTGCTTATACCTGCAACTGGGCTCCTTCTGTGTTTATTAGTTTTTAGGTACAATTGTCAGAGGGAGATATTTAATGCTAAGAATTCTCACAATACTCAGAATTCTATGCAAATTTTGCCATGATGCTTTGATTTGTCAAATACCTTTCTTATGTATACTGTGTACAATAAAACAAGTAAAAAAAATATATATGAGAAATCTTCATGCAGATCTTCAACTTCCCTGATGTGCAACCTACATATACAAGATTACAGATGCCGCACCATACATTATATTTTAGTCATTTGCTATTGCCTTATGTGGAAGAACCAGTGGGTTTAAAAATCGTAACTGGGACCGCTAATGGGTCTATGTGTCTATTTAGCCTTCTAATATGGACTTCGATAAAACTTGAATTGTATTGTTATGTGCAGATTCTTATCTTGCCACTACTTTGTTGTTACCTTTTTGAACCAACGCCTACCTCTACACTGCCTGGATTATTTTTCCTAATGGAAAGCATCTTGTGCACATGGTGAGCCTTGTTTTGCTTTGACTTTGATCTCCTTAAGGGCTTATTTAGACGACTGTATATCGGCCGCTGGCCTATATACGGCGTCTCTCTCTACAGGGGGCAGAGGTTGGAAGAGCCGGGAGCAGTGCTCTGAGCTCCCGCACCCTCTCTGCCTCCTCTCCACCCCCCCCTGCACTATTTTTAATGAGGAAAGGGGGGGGGGGCGGGGGCAGAACTAATCCCCAGAACTTAGCCCTGCCCCGCCTCCTCTCATTGCAAATAGTGCAGAGGGGTGGAGAGGAGGCAGAGAGGGGGCTCTCTCTTCCAGCCTCCACCCCCTGCAGAGAGAGACGCCGTATATCGACTGGCGGCCGATATACGGTCATCTGAATGTGCCCTAAAAGGGTTATCCAGGGAGGGGAAATACTATGCCTGATCCAGTTTTGTTAGGCAGTGCTAGCACGACCACTTCTGGCCCAGTCCTGACACCAGGTCTTGTTGCTATAGAGCAGTGTTTCTCAACTCTAGTCCTCAGGGACCCCAAACATAGCATGTTTTAAGGTTTTTATTAGTATTGCACAGGTGATGTAATTATCACCAGTGCCTGAGACATTGCCACAGATTATCTCACTATAGGATATCCTGAAAACATGATCTATTGAGGGTACCTGAGAACTGGAGTTAAGAAACACTGGTATAGAGCTCCCTTTCTTGCTTGGCTATGACAGAAAACAGGGTCTTGCTTAGTTATTGCAATAAACTGAATAGCCATCTATCCTGTGATGATATCACCAATGTTGGGAGGGTGGAGGAAGTTTTAAACTACATGATGACCCAGTGTCAGAACATAGCCGCAAACAGTAGTGCGAACACTGCTAAATTGGACTGGGAAACCCCTTTAAGACTTCTTCCACACATGGTATTTTTACTAGTGTTTTTTCTAGCTTGTATTAAAAAAAACTTGCATTCTGTCACGTTCGTGCGGCTCACAAGCACTACGCTCAGCACGGGCACAGGGTGATGATTACCACTATAGTAGCTGAAAGACTATTGCACTGAAGAACAGTGCGCACCACAACTAAAGTACTTAACCCAGCTGTAAGGACCATACGGCTACAAGATACATACACATGGTAGAAAATAACCGCACAATGACAGCGTGAGGAAGCAGCAAGAAGGAGCTCTGGTCCCACATATCCTAATTACTGCCTGGACTCCCAGTAAACCTTCTCCTAACACTTCTCTGACAGCATGGTGAAGGGCAGCAGAAAGAAGGGGAGCGTCTCGCATGCGGCGGAAGCCCTGCTTACAAGATTCCTCAGCAGCACTCCTTCTCATTCCCCCCGCCGGTCTCCTAACATGGCGCCCATGGACCACGAGGTCGCACCGCCCTCACCAACAGAGAGGTCGATGTACTCCTCCCAGAGCAGGCAGACAAGCTGATGCTAGTGTGGTCTTCTCACACCAGTGGGAGAAGAGTGTGTGATCTGTCCTGCCGGTTACCCACAGCAACAGTGCGCTCATACCATCTCCGGCAGTCATCGGGAAGGCAGTGCAGGATGGAGGGAGGCAGCGAGGAGACATTCAGGCAGGGGCTGCCAGTCCTCTTTTGGCAAGAGGGCAGGGAGAGGGGCCCATTACCAGCCAGCTTCTTCAATAGCATGGAGCCTGAAGTGCATGTGCCCCCCCAACTTTATCAGGCTGCAGGTCCTATGCCTCAGCGGAGCAGGGATAATTCTAACCCCCTGCAGAAGCGAGATCAAGGGGTTACTGAGTTTGTGACACCACAAGCCCCAGCAATATACACCTCCACGCAGCTGAGCTCTCCTACAAGTCAGTCGCTGGGCACCCAGAGACAATCTCTCCAATTAAGCAATCAGGACATTACAGTCCCCTTTCCTGGGGCCCTAACTCCACAGGCACACGCCAACCTTTAAAGGTGTTCTATTCTCCTTCGCCGAATCCTTTTGGTTCACGGAGAATGCTTCTCCTCCTGCCGTTTAAGCTCTCCACTCGCAGTCCGGTCCACAAAATTCAGAAGACTCTTCTCTCCAAATGCCCACAGATCTGAACCATACCTTGAAGTAGCTATGGAATTTACGTATACCTGATTATAGTGGCAGCATGAGCAGAAAAGCAATTGTTTAAATAAAAAAAGCTTTATTAATCCATGGTCAATAAAAAGTAAGCAGGCTACGTTTCGGCCATATTAAGGCCTTTTTCAAGCTTGAAGTATCTATGGAAGATGGTCGGTGCCTTACCAACTAAGACTGATCTGAAGCTGCAAATCGGGCGTATAGAAAAAAACATGCCACAGAATGGATCCTGGTTTTGGAGCAAGCATCTACAACTACCTCTCTAGAAGTGCAGCACTTAACCCAATCTCTGAACAACCAGCAGGCACAGATGAGAGACTTTGCTCTGCACCTTGACGACGTTGAAAACAGGGGGCGCCGCAACCATCTGAAACTCAGAGGCCTCTCTGAAGATATTCCAACTGATGCCCTCTATGACTGTGTTGTAGCCATCTTTAACATGCTCCTGAACAGACCAGAGAACAGAATAATAAAGTTGGACAGAGTACACTGTCTAGCAGGACCGCGTAAACGTAACTCCAACTTCCCGAGAAACATTATCTGCCGTGTTCATTTTTATAGATAAAAGGAAGACATCTTATGCTGCGTTTGGGAGCTAGGTCCAGTTAATTTCAAGGGTTCAGAGATCATTATCCTACCGGATGTCTCCAGACTGACTTTATATATTAGGAGGGTTGTAAGACTGTTATTGGAGGCGATGCGTGCCGCAGATGCCACGTACAGATGAGGCCATCCTTTCACATCATTTGGAAGAGGCTTGGCCGCACCTTTATCATTAAGTCTCCGGCGAACTTGGAGGGGGCGTTCAGTTTCTTGGAGACTCCACTTATACTGGTTCCGAGCTGGACTCTTCCTCCCAACTTCACTTTAGTCATTCGACGGAAGAGGATCCTGCTCCAAGAGATGTATTATCTAGGGGAATGTTCGTAAGATCTTCCCAAAATGAGGACTAAAGCTGGTTATCAAGGCAGTCTATATTGTTCCCAGAGCCCTCATAGATATTATACGGGGGGAGGAGGCGGGAGTGGTTCTAAAAGTTTATGCTGCCGGGCAGGCAACCACCTCTATACCTCACAGCTTCTCCTGTTACTCTAGAGTTATGCATTAGTGGGTTCCAGGGCTCCCCGTCACCCAGGTGTCACCTGTTTATACTTCATTAGTGCTGGTTTTCCTGTGAGGACTGCTTTCCCTGCTCTGTCTTGCTGTCCTGCGTTTCCCCACTTAGGGTTCTTGGGACGCGATTTTTCCCCTGAGAAGGGGACCTGCGCCCCTAGTTTATTACATGTAAGGTTAGAATTTTTGTTTAGCCTGTTGCCCGTTTCGGGTCTAATCCGTTTCTGGTTCAGACAATAGAGTGCAACTGCTCTTCAGTAGGGCTTCCCTTTCCTAAAGCTTTCCTAACCCTTACCCATCTTTCTCTCTTGTAGTGTTGTGTCTGTGTTTTTTTTCCCTTTCCCTTTACCCCTTCCCTTCATAGTTTTTTAGTAAGGCAACTTTGGGGGCTTTTCCCCTTTCTGTCTGTCATCTCCTTTTTTCTCTTTCGCTTGCTCTGATTCGTGTGGACATTTACCTGGATTTTGGAGTGGGTGTTGATGCACCCTCCACTCAATGATGTCTTCTACTAATGCTAATCTGAATATTGTTTCTATTAATGCACAGGGTCTGAATATACCAGAGAAAAGGTCCTCTCTCCTCCGCCTTTTGTGGCAAAAAAGAGGGCATTTCGCTTTTGTACAAGAAATTCATTTCAAAGCAGATTCGATTCCTAAGCTGAGAGATGCTCGGTTTCTGGATGTCTATCACAGCTCTTGCTTAGTTTCCAAGACCAAAGGAGTCTCCATTCTGGTGGCCAGCTCCATCCCCTGGGAACACTTAGACACGCGGGAGAATGGTGCGGGTAGATACCTCTTCATTAAGGGTAAGTTGGCAGAGACCACAGTTACCCTGGCCTTGCTTTATCTTCCCAACTCCTCTCAGGTTCCCTTCCTTGAGGGGGCCTTAATACTAGGGGGTGACCTAAATATTTCTTTTAACCCATCCATCGATACATCCAGAGGGGTTAGTAGCATGCCCGGGTCAACACATCGCAGGTTACACAAGATACTACACGAGCATCAATTAGTAGATGCTTGGCGAATCAGTCACCCTTCCACAAAAGATTTAACTTTTTTCTCTTATCCCCACAACTCCTACTCTAGAATTGACTACTTCCTGCTTCAACAAGCGAGTCTCTCTCTAATCACATCAGTACATATTGACAACATATCTTTCTCAGACCATGTCCCTGTCTCCATCTCATTCTCCTTTCCCTCACTACACTGCAGAATGTGGCATTGGCGTCTTAATGATTCTCTCCGTAATTAAAAGCGAGATCCAAAACGCCCTAGAGGAATTCTTTAACAACAATACAAATGAAGAGACAAACCCGATTTTTGTGTGGGAGGCACATAAGTGTGTTATTCGGGGGTCCTTCATTAGTATTGGGTCCAGAGTTAAAAAAGAACGCAGCGCCCAACTACGGCTCCTTCTCGATCGCATTCAGATCCTGGAGTCGGCACACAAACAAACTTTAGATGTGACAGCAGGGTCAGAGCTAGTACAATTGCGGGATAAGGTACGCTCTCTGTTTATGGCATGAGCTAAGGGCATGTTGACAAAATGCAGGAGACACTTTTATGAGTATGGCAATAAGCCCAGTCGTACTCTGGCCCGGGCCTTACGGAAAGAACAAACTCATTCATATTCTCCACATATTTCCTCTTCATTGGGCAGTAGCCTCCAGGGGCCCAAACAGATCGCCGAGGCATTCCGAGATTACTTCCAGTCCCTCTACAACCTGGCCCCTTCCCCCGTGGAGCAAGACAGATCCTCGCGTAGATCTTTGATTCAAAACTATCTTCAAAATTCGGGCATGCCTCAGCTTTCACAAGATGCAATTCAAATGCAGAATCACTCCTTTCACAAGGAGAACTCTCCCGCGTATTTAAAGAATCCCACGAATTACCCTCCAACACTGTAACCCCTTAGTGACCAGCTATAGTGTTTTTACGTCCTGCCCAAGTGGGCTTTAATCCCTGAGGACATAAAAACATGTGTGCTGCAGGGATTAAAGCCACGTGGGCTATGGACGTGACAGCTCCATGCTGTCAGTGCCCGCAGGTAGCTGACAACATGGAGCTGTCATCCTGGGCTGCGGGCAGTCCTCCCCGGCAATGCGATCGGCGCTATCGAATGGATAGTGCCGATCACATTAAAGTGCAAAAAAGTTAAAGATTCAGCTGCCCTCATGGATCGGATCCATGGGGGCAGCTGAGATTACTCAGCCCCGACCTCCGCGTTGTCCCCTGCTGATCTAGTCCTCCCGGACCCGCTGCCGCTCTTCTGCGCATGTGCGCCAGACGGATGATGTCACGCACATTTGCGCAGAAGGCCGGAAGCCCTGGAAAATTTAAAATCTCCTGGCTCCCGGCTCCTGAAGGTAGATGGAAACCAGGAGATGTCACCGGGGGCCGCTCACCGCGGTCCTCGAGCCCGTGATCGCCGCTATCCATTGGATAGCGGCGATCATGAAAAAGTTTAAAAATGTGAAAAAAAAGGGCAAGTTTTACCTCCCCTCATGGATCGGATCCATGGGGAAGGTGAAAATACTCACCTCGAGTCCTCCGCGATGTCCTGGTGTTCCCAAAAGCTGTGGGATCAAAATACACAGTACACCCCTAGATAAATTAGTTAAGGAGCCTAGTTTTCAAAATGGGGTAATTTGTGGGTGTTCTCTATGGTTTTGGCCGCTCAAGAACTCTACAAGTGTGCTATGGGGCCTAAAACGCCTTCAAGCAAAATTTCTGTTCTGAAAGACACTGACTACTCCTTTCATTTTGGGCCCGTTTGTACATCCAGACATAAGATTAGGACCATAATGGGTATATTTCTGAACACACTACAAACAGGGAGATCCATTTTGGGGTGTAAAAAAATATTTCTTTAAAATGACATATTTGCAAAAATATGACATTTTACTTTTTCTCCTCTAAATTGAATTAATTCCTGAAAAAAAACAGTGGGGTCAAAATACTTATGACACCCGTCAGTGAATATATTAAGGGGTGTAGTTTTTAAAATAGGGTCATTTGTAGGGGTATCTATCATTTTGACACCTTTGCAATCTTGGCTTGGTATAGGAAAACAAAGTGTTCATCAAAATGCTGGAAAGGAATGTAAAATTTGTCCTAAATGTCTCCTAAATGGTAAAAAACCCACAAAAGTTTATCAAATGTGCATTCAGAATAAAGTAAACAGACAGAAATATATATCTTAGCAAAAGTTTGTACAGTGTGTTTGCACATATTTGATATATTACAATTTTCCGAATAATTTCCCAATATTGGCACTTTTAATATATACACACAAATTATATCGGACTATTTTCACCACCTAAATGAAGTACAATATGTGGCGAAAAAACAATGTCAGAATCACTTGGATATGCAAAACCTTAACGGAGTTATTCTATGTTAAAGTGACACATGTCACTTTTTCAAGTGACACATGATTTTCAAAATTTGGCCTGGTCATTAAGGCGCAAACAGGCTTGGTCACTAAGAGGTTAAAAACATTCGCTAAAACTCTGTCCCCTCATTTTCTCCGGGCTTTCGATTCCCTTACCTCAGGTGTTAGCCCCCCAAGAGATACCCTGAAAGCGTTTATTACGGTAATCCCAAAGGAAGGTAAAGATTCCTCTCAATGCAAGAGCTTTCGTCCCATATCCCTCCTAAATGTAGATCTAAAACTTTTCTCAAAAATCCTGGCAAATCGCTTATCCCCCTTCTCAGTGATATAATTCACCTAGATCAAGTGGGGTTTTTATCTCTGCGAGAGGCACGTGACAACACTGTCAGGGCTATTAACATCATCCAGCGAGCAAAAATAACCTCCTTACCCATATGCCTTCTCTCTGGGATGCTGTTAAGGCCTTTGACAGGATGGACTGGGATTTTCTGAGAGAAACACTATGTCATTAAGGGTTAGGCCACAACATGTTGAACTGGATCTTTAGCTTATACTTTTCCCCCCACCGCCTTGGTCAAAGCAAATGGTATGCTTTCCTCCCCCTTTAACATTTCAAACGGCACACGACAGGTTTGTCCTCTCTCTCCTCTCCTCTTTATCTGTGCCTGGAACCTCTCCTCGGGCATATCCATTCCAACGTCAACATACGGGGCATCCGGATGGGGGATACAGTACACAAAGTAGCTGCATATGCAGACGATCTGCTGTTCTTTTTGTAATCCCCTCGGGTCTCCCTTTCTGTCCATCTGAACGAACTTCATATTTATGCCATGTTCTCAAACTTCAAAATTAATTATCAAAAATTGTCAGCGCTTAATATTTCCCTCCCTCCATTGTTGGTAGTCGAGATACAGGGCTCCTTCGCCTTTAAGTGGACCAGAGAAAGTATCAAATATCTAGGGGCTTATCTTACGGCGGATATCTCCAACCTCTATGCTGCCAATTTTTTGAATCTTTTAAACAACATTAAAAGAGACCTCACCTCCTGGACAAAGGGCTTCTTCTCTTGGTTTGGCAGGTGTTCAACATTCAAGATGAACGTTCTGCCCAGGGTTTTGTACACTCTCCAAGCTTTACCAATTGACATTCCCAGACTTTTTTTTTCGACATCTGTCTTCCCTGCTCACAAAGTTTGTCTGGGCAGATAAGCCTACCCATATAGCCCGTAGCCTCCTGTCAAGGTCTAAGGCAATGGGGGGCCTAGGCATCCGAGATCTAGGGACTTACCACCAGGCTTCCCAGCTAATGAGAGTGGTTGACTGGCATAGGCACTCGGATTGCAAGCAGTGGATCTCAATGGAGCAGACATTTTCCTCAATACCAGTGTCGGTCCTCCCTTTGGTTTAAGGAGACATCCCGGCTGAGATTAGGTTGCATCCTACAATAGGACCCACTCTTAGAGTACTGTCTCAGGCTCTCCTCAAGCCTGGGGATTCACCCAGGCCCTCACCCCTGTTTCCCATTCTAGGTAACCCAGCCTCCCCCTCCAGCCTAGAGGTTGGTGAGTTTCAATCCTGGCTCCGCAATGGTTGGTTCAGAGCAATCCACTATATCTCAAAGGGGCTTTGGTTGTCGGTTGATGAGTTGACCAACATCACAGACCTAGTGCAGTTGAATTTCTGGCAGATCCATCAAATCAGGCATTTTCTCCTTTCTCTACCCTCGGTCAAGGGATTCTCACATGCAAAGACTCCATTTGAGCAACTCTGTTGTGAGGAGGGTCCCTCTCGCCATACTCTTTCACGCATGTAGAATATTCTAATGTTGGACGTGGGGAGCTCCACACCTTCTTACGTCTTTGCTTGGGAGAAAGAGTCTGGGTCATGGTTTAGACCTGAACAGTTAACCAAGATTTACACCTACATGCATGCATCGTCCATTTCAAGCAAGTTTCAGGAAACAGGATTTAAAATTCTTTATCACTGGTTACCTAAAAAGAATGTTCTCACCCTGTACCTTTGTTGCACTCTACCCCTTTTTTTTTTCTTTACCAGACGGATGTGTGCTGGTTGACAATTTTTTCTCAGGGGGACCATTGTGTTTTTTAATATCTTAGAGTTCTAGTTTCCCGTTTAGCAGGTTATTCATGTTCAGAAATGAAGTTTTTTTAGTTTTTTCTCTCTCTCAAGGTATATAATGTCATGACCTACCCGGTCCCATATCATGTCTGATGTCTTGGTTTACTAAAGAAATATGTACACATATTTTACTTTTGCATTCTGTAAATATTGAATTGCAGTTTTGTATGGAAAATACATAAATAAAGAATTAAAAAAAAAAAAGAAAATACCCACACACCACGATATGCGGACGGTAGCACCACTCCAGGAGCGAGGAGGCCTGGCCCTAAACTACCAGGGAGGTGATGGGTCTCTGCCTAAAGCAGGGTCATCGCCTCGATAAAGGTGGCCCCATAGTCTTCTTTCTGTGCCCTGATACTCCCTATAGGAACCCCTGGAGAGATGAACTGACCTCACAAAGTAAACAATAATAATGAAAACCAAAATGCAACTGATAGCAAGCAAACAGCACTTATCTGAAAATGTAGCAATTCACCCAGCCTAGAGGAACACCAGACACCAGCCTTTCCTCTAGAGAACTGAATAAACAGCACTGAACACCAGGAGGGGTGAGAATATATAGCCACACTATACCTGAAAACTGGCAGAGTAAATAGAAAACCACGCCTCCACCCTACTCCCAGGCATGGCTAATCCAGCATGCATCCATGCAGCAAAGGCAGACAGCACCAGCAGACACTGCACATGGTGCATTAACCCTTGACCTGCTTAACAAGGCAATAGGTCTTTGCCTGTGTTTGAAACCACCATGCCACAACGTTGTCGGAACCGACAAGCTGCAACACATTCTTTACAAGTTTTTTTTTTGTGGCATTTTTTTGGCACACAGCATTTTTTAAATTTGTTTTCTTATCAGAAAAAAGTGTCATACCCAGAACATACTGCAATTTTGAAAAAATACCATGGAACGAAAAAAAAATGCACCAAAATTTACAGAAACCACCATAAAAATAGAGTTGGTAGTGCAATTCTTAGTTCACCATCTGAACGTAGAGATTTTTGCCACATAAAATGCAGCAGAAGAGATGCTGAGCAAGTAATAAGGCGGTGAGTTACACCAATTGTAATAGGTCAGTATCTCATCTGACAAGCAGAGAAGACGATGGAGCTTAAGAAGCAGCCACACCAGGAATCCTACCAAACTCTCCACAGAGCAGAGAAAAGCAAGATTGAGCATATGTGACCACCTTAGATCATGGACTGGATTGAACAATATAGCAATATTTTTAGGGGACAAACTACTTAAAGGATCTGTCATGTTCTTAAGTTAGCAGGGCCAACTGCATAGTTTTGTAGCCGTGGCCCTGCTGATGCTATTGCAGCTTCTCTTATATACATACGCCAACTCTGTTCACCCGTATCAGTTTTCCTCAGATACCACTCTTGGTACTTGGAATGTGTCAAGTGGGCAGTCTCTACTGATCACCATCAATGAAAACTGCCAGAGGTTGCTTGACACATTACAAGTTCTGGGTACCAAATCTAAGGAAAGAAAGAGTTGAGGATGACTTTGAATTAAAAAAAAAGGGTGCAATAGAGTCAGCAGGGCCATGGCTGCAAAGTTATGCAACAGGCCTCATTGATGTGAGGACAAGCTAGGGTCCTCTATAAAGGCTTTTGAAATCAGCTATATATGTCTCATTGTATTAATACATTAGCATACTATTGTAAGATTGCCTAGGTGGAAATTATGTTTTGGTTTTTTGTTTGTTGTTTTTTTTTTTGCCTTCCTCTGGATCAACGTTTGGGGGCAATTTGCTGAACTGGATGGACATATGTCTTTTTTTCAGCTTTACATTGTATGTTACTATACTAGACCTCACAAGAAAATATCTGTATAGTCTATAACCATGTGGGTGCCCTTTCCAATGTTTCTGTATAAAGTCTCTATTGTATTTGTTTTCTCGCTAGTATGTTCACAGTAATTTTGTCACTCACCTGTTACATAATATACTAGGAAGTTGTTTAGGACAATCTAATAAAACATCAGGACACCATTTTCAGAACTCTCAGGTAGTCTTTACAAAAGATTCTGATTCTTGATACATTGTGTACTATATTTGTTATATCTGCCAGTTGCCTGCGGGTAATGAAGTCTTCCAAACATTGTTCCTCCTCCGGTTAGAGGTTTGGCTGTACTTCGTCTAGTATTAGATGTAATTCAGAGCTATTTCCTGACTTAGTAATAATATAATGAAACCTCTTAGCAATCACGCACTAGCCATCGAAACTAGTTGCTCATTTCAGTTTATAGAAACTAGAGGTTTCATATTTTTTTTACAACATGCTATTTAGAGGGGCTGTTTTATCAGGAAAACCCCTCCTTTAAAATTAGACCACGTGCTATCAGTAATCCATATAGAAATCCAGGTAATTCAAAAGGGTTTACTTTTTATTTTGTAACTTTGTAAGGCCAATCCGGAAGAGTCCCAGCCTCTTATTACTGTTAGCGGTCACGGTAGACCTAATTGGGCCTACACATCCCCCCCTACACACACACACACACACACACACTACACCCCACCCCATTCTACACTTTGTTTTGTAGATTGCCCTCTTTTCTTGGTTTATTATGGTGTTTTGTCATTAATAAGTTTCTTTTAATCCTTTCAAATCCACTGTCTGACGTCTGAAGACATTCTGATTGAAGGCTATACAGCTCTGGTGTCGGAAGACGTCTGGCAGGGTATTCTTACTGTAAATTACTGGCCACTTTATTGTCGGGAGCCACTCCAGCATTTCCCATACAGCAGTACTGGCTCTAGTCAGCAGATGGCGTCATTGTATAATGGCAGAAAGAGAGAACCCCTTAGGAAACCCTGAATCCAAAATTGGATTGCAAAGAGTTAATTATCGTTTGTTAACTAAATTGTGAGGACCATGGAAAATCAAGGCTATGGAGGGAACTGCCGAAGCACTATGGTCGTGACAATGGTCACTGACAATACTAAGGCTGCTTATATATTGAGTTGAGCATGGATGGTTGCAGAAATGTAATGATAACAGGTCTAATATTATATCAGTACAGTATACAATATTATTAAATTAAAAGGGTTATCCAGGCTTTAAAAATTAATGGCTTATCCTCAGGATAAGCCATCAATATCTGATTAGTGGGGTGGCTGACTCCCAGCACCCCTACTGATTAGCTGTTTGAAGGGGCAACAGAACTCCGTTTACATCTGATTACAATGTTGTTTGTACATAGAATGCTATACTTTTTGTAATGGCCGCCATGAGTACCACAGCATGGTCTTATTCACTGCAGTGGGGCAACGCTTCAGTACTCAGCAAAGGTATTAGTGTTTCTTGACGCCACCAGGAAGCTAGAGGTTTGACAGGGGGAACGCCCCTCTCACACCCCCAGCTCCCGATTGGCGGCATTTCTGAAGGAGCTTTAAGGTCCTTAAACAGCGTGCAGCAGCTGTGGGTGCGCACGTACAGTGCGCCACAGCTATCACTCTGCCAAGAACCCTTGTCTGCAGCATCCCTGCCAGGTACTTTACATAGCCCAACGTACCCCTGGTGACTTCTTGCAGCCGCTCCTTCGGTGCCTCTGTCAGCGGCGCTGCCGCTCCTCCGGTGCCTCTGTCAGCGGCGCTGCGGCTCCTCTGGTGCCTCTTCCAGCGCCACTGCCGCTCTTCTGGTGCCTCTCCCAGCCTCACTTCTCCGGTGCCTCTGCCAGGGCCACTGCCGCTCCTGCCCTGAGCCCTCTCTCCTGCCTACTTGGTCTGCGCTTTAGCATAGAACGGGGTGCCGTCGGTGGTAAAGGCTGCTCTCTCCAATATCTATGCATGGAGCTGTCGGCAAAGGTGGGCTGCCAGGACCTCCTCTTCAATCTATTACGTACAGGGGGCGTGAACCCCCTGTCACTCTTGACTCCACCAGCACTTGCTGGTGGCGTCAAGAAACACTAATACCCTCAGCAAATACGTACTGCAGCACTTCAGATGTAAACTTTGAAGAGGTAACATTGCCTATATGAGTACCACAACCCCTTCAAACAGCTGATCAGCAAGGGGGTTCCATGAGTCAGCCACCCCACTGATCAGATACTGATGGCCTATTCTGAGGACCATCAATTTTTTTTTAATACTTATATTTTATTTGAAGTTTTCAGGTTTTACAATAAAATGGTAAACATTCTACTGAAATATAGTACTGTCATATGAATGTACAATAAATATTGTCAACAAAGAGATGAAATAGACTAAGGGGATACTTTCTTAGGAGCCTATTGTACGGTTCTCTCTTGTTGTATCCCAATCCAGTCTTAACTTAACTGTTAGGTAAAAGAAACAGAGTACAATATAATCGGCCTAGCCAGGGCCTAATTTAGTTTTGTAGAGGGGACTAAAGGAATAGAGGGGGTAGGTGAGGAGGGGGGGTGGTGGAGAGGTGTGTGTCCGAGACAGCTTGAGGATTTCCCATGGGGTGGATGTCGCCGGAGACAGCTCCATCCTACATATCTACTGTAGGGCAGCTTTTGTTTGGTGTTTTTCTCTACCTCCTATAAAGAGGTCAAGAACCTGTTGTTTTGTGAGGGGTATGAATAGTCCAGCCATGGAGACCATATTTTTAGGAATTTTTCGTGTTTGTCTGTTGGATAGAGGTTAATTTTTCGTTTATTAAGTACCAATCTAGTCTACGTTTGACTTCTGTGAAGTCTAGTGAGGCTTTATGCCACGATTTGGCGATTACTTGCTTGGTGGCTAGGAAGAAGAAAGATATCAGCTTTCTAGAGTCAGGGGGGATATTGTTTATACGTTTATTTAGGAGAGCCTCCCAAGGGTCCTTGCGGATATTGTGGTTTGTGACTGAATATATTAGAGAATAGATTCTAATCCAGAGCCTCTTGACCCGGGGGCATGTCCACCATATGTGAAGCATGTCTCCTGGGACTGAACAACCGCGAAAACAGTTGGGAGATCGTCCAGGGATTGCATGAGCTACGCGATCTGGGGTTAGGTACCAGCGGAGCAGAACCTTAAAGGATGTCTCCAGCATTAATATATTTCTAGCGCTGCTGTTAGTAGTCTCCCATATCTGGTCCATTCTTCCTCTGGGAGGGTTTTACCGAGCTCTCTTTCCCAACGTGCCACATATGGGAGTTGTGTTCGGTAGGAGGAATGTGCTAAGTCTGAATAAATTTGTGATATAAGGCCTCTTGCATGTGGGTTTTTATTGCAATGTCTTTCAAATGGTGTAAGGGTTAGCGGAGAGTTCGTATTTTTGAGGAGGGTGGATATAAAATGTTTTATTTGCAAGTATCGAAAAATTTCTGAAGATGGCAGATTGAATCTTTCTTGTAGTGTGGGGAAAGAAATAGGTCCATTTATTGAGTATAATTGGTATAATTTGGTAAGACCTGTCCAATTTGTGAATGATTGCGGCGACTCTCTGCCTGGTATAAACATAGGGTTGTGCAGTAGTGGCGCCAGGGGTAAATGAGGAGATATCAATTTCTCCGAGTATTTTATGGAGTCCCAGACTTGGAGAGAGTGGTTAATAATGGGGTTATTAATTATTGGTCTGTGTTTGGGTAGGATCCATAGTAAGGAATCTATCCTAAGAGGATGTCCCTCAGTGGCTTCTAGAGAAACCCAGAGTGAGCCACCTGGGCAGCCTGGTAGTATTTATGATAGTTTGGAACTCCCAAGCCCCCTCTCCGTTTATGTCTGTATAGTGTGGATCTCGATACTCTTGGGATCATTCCATTCCACACAAATCTGAGAGATATTTGTTGGAGGGTCTTTAATAGGTATCCAGGCACTCGGATCGGGAGTGCTCGAAAAAAGTATAGTAGTTTAAGGAGTGTCATCTTTAGTGCATTAATTCTCCCTATCCAGGATATGTGATAGCGACTCCAGCTCTCCAGAAGTACTCTTATCTTGCGGAGGAGGGGGATGTAGTTTTGGCTATATAGGGATGCATAGTCGTTTGTTAATTGGATGCCCAGGTAGCCCAGCGAGCCTGTTGCCCATTGGAAGGGGAAGTTTTCCTGAAGTGTTTTTTGTGTTTCAGGTAGTCTTGTTTGGTTTATGGTTAGTCCTGATATTGACCTGAACCTGGACAGTTCCCCCACTAGGTTGGGTAAGGAGATGTGAGGAGAGGTTATGAGCATGAGCAGATCATCTGCGAACATTGATAGTTTGTGGTGGACTGAGGCAATCTCGACTCCTTTTTTGTTTGGGTTGTTACGAATTTTAATGGCTAAGGGTTCCATGGCCATGATGAAAAGTAACGGGGACAATGGGCAACCCTGACGCATCCCCCTTCGGACCAGGAATGTGTCAGAGCAGAAGCCTCAATATCGTACAGAAGCTTTAGGGTTAGTGTATAAAGTCCGGATCCATGAAAGGAACCTGCCAGGGAGCCCCCACCGGTCAAGAGCTGTAAATAGGTAGTCCCAGCTTAGGGTGTAAAACGCTTTGTTTATATCCAAAGATAGAAGCATTGCTGGGATTTTCCTGGTCTTGCAAAGGTGGGTAAGGTGGGTTATCCTTCGGATACTGTCTGGAGCTTGTTGACCTGGGACAAATCCCACTTGTTCTCCTCCTATCAATGAGGGGAGAGCTGTGTGTTAAGCGTGTTGCAAGGATTTTGGTAAGAAGTTTTACGTCAACATTTATTAAAGATATAGGGCGGTAATTTTGTATGTCTAATGGATCTCTGTCTGGCTTCGGTATCATGGATATTGAGGCCAGTAGTGCCGTTTGGCCTATGTGGTTGCCTTCTTTTATTGCATTGAAGTAGTTTATTAGGTGAGGGGTAAGGATTGAGGAGAATTTTTTATAATAAGGGGCTGAGAAGCCGTCTGGGCCTGGTCGTTTGTTGCTTTTAAGTGTTTTGATAGCTTGAGGACCAGCAATTTGTAACCCCTGAAAGGTGTTTTCCAGGGAAAATACTATTGATGACCTATCCTCAGGTAGTTAATCAGCCGGGGTCTGTTGCTCAACACCCCGACCAATCAGCTGATTGTGCGCAGCTGACATCGCCACAAATACGCAGAGGTTGGAGTAGAAGCAGCAGATGTCTCTGCTCCAACCTCTGTGAGATGGCCGGCGTTTGTAACCTTTTTTAACTTTTCTATCACTAGAGCTGTGTAAGGGCTTGTTTTTCTGCTGGACATTTTTAATTCCATTTTTTGTGAAGTGGAAAGAGTATAAAAAAACACGAGTCTGGAAGTTTTTCTTTTTTTTTTTCACCGCTGACCATGCAGAATAAATAATGTGATGAATTTGTAGTATCACATTTTATTATTATGTAATGCAGTGTATTATGGCTGTCTGCCATGTCTCTGGCTCAATTGGATTCAGCGTGTCACACAAGGATAGGTTATAGGCACATCTTATGTAATCTCCTATTTAGCTATGTTTATAAGAGAGTAAGGACTTGTCTGAACTGAAATTTTTAGGAAGCAGCCAGAGCAAGTGTGGGTGCCGGTCACCATTTTGAGCATAATAACGTACGCAAGACCAAAAAAATACGTATTACAGCCTATTACCCTTCATTTCAGCCTATTACCACCCCACCCCCAACTCCAATCTAGCAATTGAAATAAACCCTGGATCAACAACGCTTTTGAAGTAATCAGTGACTATAAGATGGGTATTGTAGTCCACCTATTCCATTTATTACTTTAGTTGCCGCCTTTGTACCCGCTCAAGCTCTGATATGTCCTTCTTGAGTATCGGTGACCAAAACTGTCCACAATATTCCATGTGTGGTCTGACCAGTTGTTCCACCCTTGACCTATAAAAGGCTCTCAGAGGCTACTTGTGTGTAGCGGACCTCTTCTTCTGCTTGTGTAGAACTAATTGACCAGTATACATGCCTCTATGATGCAATCGAAGTGTTTTCACCCAGTTATCATGAGGTGTTGGGACCTGTGGATGCATGAAGGCATGCACACAAGGCGACTGGGATCAGGACACCCTTGACAGACCACCAGTAGAGAGGATTGTCTGATCGTTCAACAAGTATGAGCAGCTCCAAATGTTTTATTGTCCGCCATCCAGAGACAGGTGGCACCATCGTTGTAGGCCTGTTGGAACCATTTCCAGGCGCTTGGCTGATGGACATTTGGCCTCATGGCACCCATTACATGTACTGACTTTGACACCCACCATCACCTTTGTTTGCAGTAGTGTCGTGAACGATGAAAGTGGACTGCAATGAAGTGGAACTGGCTTGTCCTCAGTGAGGAATCCTGGTTTAGTTTGGCCTCTGATAAGGGCTTCCAAGAGGCATTTTCCAGTAGGATAATGCTCAGCTGCACAAAGGGGGTCACAGGAATGTCTCCACAACATTGTCACAATTCTGTAGCTTGCCCTGTCACCAGATTTATTGTTAGTAGAACATGTATGGGAACACCTGGGATGCCAACTTGGACCGCCTATGAGATTTACATGATCTAGAGGCTCCATTGCAGAAAATGTGGAGCAATATGCTGCAGGATACCATATGAAACCTGAATACCTCCATGCTCACCCTTATCACATCTTGCATTCAAACTTTTCGCAGCCTCAACAGGCCACTAGAACATCCATGATGCCCATATCACATATTGTCATCATTTATCCAAGCTAGAGGCAGTACAACAGGGTACTAGAATCTCCAATGCCCGCCTGTATTACATCTTGTATCCAAGCTAGAGGCGGTACAACAGGGTACTATAACCTCCATGCCCACCTGTATTACATCTTGTATCCAAGCTAGAGGTGGTACTGCAAGGTACTGGAGTCTCCAACACCCCTGCCCCCCCCCCCTCCTCGTGTCACATCTTGTATACAAGCTTGAGGTGGTACATCAGGGTACTAGAGCCTCCATGCCCGCCCATATCACATCTTGCATCCAAGCTGGAGGTGGTACAACAGGGTATCAGAGCCTCCCTTTAAGTGTCCAGTTGTCCACAATAAATTCTCTGCTCTAATATTGTTATCATTTACTTATATCAACGTTACAATCACACACAGAATGTTTCATTTGATTCAAACAACTCCTTCTAGGGGAGGGATTGGTTTTTTTTTTACAATGAGTGTACATGGGTTGTGTAGGATCAAAACAAGAATCTGTTGTTTTTTTAATGTTTTTTTTTTCACAAACAGCGCCACTCTTATGCTTTTTATAATCTGGTACTGCAAGTTAGCTAAATTTACTTAAATAACATCAGTTGAAATAGCAAACAAAGACCACAAACAAGAGTGGAGCTGTTTCTGCAAAAAAGCAGTCCTTTTTTTCTAATTCTGGACAACATCTTAAACGTCTAGAAGCATTATTTGTTTAGAATTAAGCAGTCAGTTGTACTACTTAAAGGCTCTGATGGTTGGTGTAACATCAAATTTCCATCCTGCGATTTCAAACCCGGTTCCCCATTAGCTATATCATGTTGCAAAGAGAATGCATTTGGTCTGTCTTTAGCTAAATCAGCTGCAGGCATTTGCCTATTCTGAGGACATGTTAATACTCTCAATAATTTCCCAGGACCCCTTTTCTCTACTCCACCTTGAGGTGAAGCATCATCCTGGATGTTGAGGTTTTTACCTTGAGAACTTGGCACTTCCAGTTCAGGTGATAAGAAATTATCTCCTCTAGCACTACATGGCCTTTTATGACCCATATCAAAACCTTGGTAAGCATTTTCTAAATTGTGCTCATTGCATGCTTTTCTTATACATGATGGTCCTTCTAAGGGTTCTCTCCCAGAAGCCATTGCAATTTCATTAGCGCTTGACATATTGCAATTGGATACACTTGGCTGATTGGTTTCTGTCTTTGGGGAATCAATAACATTTCTTGTGTGTTGTTTGTGAGTTCGGTCCTGATATGGCACCCAATCATTATACTCTTTAACAGCTAGTCTAAAGTCATTCATGTTGTCAACAGTCCCTGAGGGACTCCTCTGTGCAGTATTGCTGAGCTTACAACACACATATAGTAAAGAGTTAGGAATTCCTCTTCCTAGGTCATCCTCATATGGTAGAGAACAAATATAGTGTCTTGACCCTCCATTCCAGTCCATTTCTATCTCTTTTGGATTGGATGACTGACCTCTCAAACCAGAAGGATAGCTACCATAGTTTGTTCGTTCGCTTGGCACTAATGGGATGACTTCTGGATTGTAGCCCCAAGGTTGTGTTTCAGGAAAAGAGGAGATTTGATAATCGATTGGGTTATTGTGCTCTGGATGAATCTCGTCACCGAATGTGTATTGGATATTTTCTACAGGGTCAAATTGTCTGTTTGGTCTGTAGGGTATGTTTGTATTTTGCATTGGGGAATCGGTTTCCAACCTTGTAAAGAACGGAGAATGGTCCAAAGTACTGTCCGGCTTTTGTGGAATTGGAAATACATTCTGAAACCTATATGAAGATCTATTGGTCGAAAATGACTGTTCTTGAGTTTTTAAAGGACCGGGCTTAGAGATCAACAAAAACTGTCTTTGATTCAATGGATGTCTTTCATTTGTAGTTATGTAAAATTCCTTTCTATTTTGTCCTACTGAAGGGTTGTGTATATTCCTCTGAGGTCCAATTCGACTATATGGCTGGGGTTGAACATTTTCATGTTGAGTTGTAAAATCATTAACCTTCCAGTGCTGGTCTTCTAAACCAGGTGTAGGATTGATTTTTGCATATGGGTCATTTTCTGGATAAATATCAATTTCTCTCTGACCTGCCGAGTAGTGTACATTGCCTCGGTATGCAGGGCTTCCCCACTGATTTTGTTTCGGGATGTTATGAGGATCATTATTTGATGGAAATGCACTTACTAAATATATAGTTTCTTGCAAGGGCCCAGGAGCACCTTTACTGATTTCGGTGGTATGGTGTACGTTGCCCCACATATTGTCAGTGGTAACAGTTCCACTTTTACTGATTTGGATTGCAGTGGTATCACCATGCTGTGGAAAATGTGGTTCTTGTCCCGTCTCACTTTGTCTTGATTGGAATTTACCATTTTGATAATTCGCATATATGCCTCTAGGAATGTTTTGAGTTTCATCTTGGGGTTGTGGATCTTGTGGGTAGACTATTATAACATTACCATTAGGTGCATTATTTGTCATCTTGTTAACATGTTCCCTTTGTTGACTCATGTCTATGGGTTTACGATTTCCAGGATATTGTTGGATATTATTTCTATACACTGTAAGTTTAGGACTATTCAGAATTTCCCTTACATCATTCCCACCTGGAACTACTCTTCTCAAGCCATTTTCTAGATAAATAGGCGTTTCTTCTCTGGCAAATTCTCTCTTTTCAGGAGGTCGAACATTTATTGGTGATGCTTTATTTATTACTTGATTTGGAGGATAGGCTCGTTTTTGCTGGTCTCCATTACCTAATGGAACTCTGTTAATGCCATAATACCTCTGCTGTGGGTTTCTTATAATATGGTTTGGTAATCTTATAACATGGTTTGGTGGCCTATGTGCAGCAGGTAATACATTTACAGGTCTCCCATGGACAATATTTGTAAATGTTCTCCCTGATGAAGGTATTCTTTGCCCATCAAACTGAAGATCAGGATTTTGTGGACTTATCTCCACGAAGCTTTCATTGTGTGCTGTATTGTTTCCTACACCTTGGTCTACCACTGTTGTATTCTTGTCCGCTACTGTTGAGTTGCTGGACTCTGTAACTGGAGGTTCTGCCTTTGGTGGGTCTTTCTCCTTGGGTGCTTCTTCATCTGCTTCTTCAGAATTATATGGTTGTCTTCCTCCAAATCCAAAGTAACCAAAATAATTACCCTATGGATAGTATGACATTTTGAAGACTTAGTCAACAGAAAAAGCATTCTATACACGCCTAAGCTTTTTACTGCGTTATTTATTTTACAGCAAGGATAGCAATGGCAATATATAAGCTTTTTTAAATGAATACTGTATGCAGAATTTATGCTGTAGGTTTTGCAATTCTAATTTAAGTAACTTAAAGCACCCCTGGGGTCCTGAATAAACAAAAATGACCGCATCGCTTCTCTAACTATCTGATGCACACTAAGAAACTACATGCTCCACTGTCTGGCCTCTACTACTTATTTGGGCAGCACTGGCCAATCAAAGCAGCAGATAGTGTCTTAGACTAATGTTGCATACTAATGCACAAGCAGTCAGAGAAGCGATGCAGCCATCTTTGTCTAGTTAAAGAAAATCTATTCACCAGAAACATTTTATTTAAAAGTATTGCTGTATTTACATTTTTTAACTTGTTTTATTCTACATGTCACCATCACTATAAGAAATTGTCATTTCTCCCAGTAGCCACTGGCTAATTTTTCCAATTTTCTACAGCTCTCTTTTCAGCTTTTCTGAGTTATGGCTCTTTTGTTTAGCCCTAGATGTACTTATACATAGGCTATTTCTTAGCTCAGAAGAGAAATATTCATAGGCTCAACGCGTTTCAGTCGCCAGAGCGATTCATCAGGAGCATATCACGTTTTAGTGAAGGCACTATTTATACCACTGACTCCCCTGCGACTGTGATACTGAATACAAGAAAGACTCCCACGTATTGAGTGTTATGGATTTTACAGATTTTAGTCCAAGTTATATGATAAAGTTTATGCCTACCTGCGGCCAAAAGGGGTTCATTGGATTTCCATATGGTAAAAACATCTGTAGAAAAAGTACATGTAATGAGCTGAAAACTTTGTTATACCGGTAAAAGAAAAAAAAAATCATACATTGTAGGAGACATAATAATATACTATTATTGAAATATTATTGAAATACGGTCCTGCGAGGCCTACTTGCTGGGAGACCTACTTTTAACAAGGACAACTGTCGAATGATTGAGCACCTAACAATCGTCCCAAAGCTTATCGCTCCTATGTCTTCACACAGGAGTGATAGTCACTCAGTGAAAGGAGCAGGATACACCAGAGATCTCTTCTGGCTGCCTGCTTCTGTTCATAGTAAACAGGCAGTCCTTCATAGATGAATGACTGCCTGTTCGTTCATTTTTTATGCCTACACAAAACAAACGAACAGTAAGCGAACAAATCATTCATCGTTAAATAGTTGGCCATGTTTACACTGAACGATTATCGTTCAGTTCCACACGATCCAATGATTAACTGAGCAATGATCATTTAATGTAAAAGAACACTTAGTTTATTATTAGAGATGAGCGAACGTACTCGTCCGAGCTTGATACTCATTCGAGTATTAGCGTGTTCGAGATGCTCGTTATTCGAAACGAGCACCACGCGATGTTCGAGTTACTTTCACTTTCATCTCTGAGACGTTAGCGCGCTTTTCTGGCCAATAGAAAGACAGGGAAAGCATTACAACTTCCCCCTGCGACGTTCAAGCCTTATACCACCCCCCTGTAGTGAGTGGCTGGCGAGATCAGGTGTCACCCGAGTATATAAATCGGTCCCTCCCGCGGCTCGCCACAGATGCATTCTGACATAGTTCAGGGAAAGTGCTGTCTTGCTGGAATTAGATAAAAAATTATAAAAAATACACAATAAAAAATAAAAAGTTTTTATGTAGAATATAGTAAAATGAATAGATAGTAATCCTAGATAATAATTTTATATGAAAAATTTTTAAAAACAGAACTGGATTATGGTGTGAATAGGAGAGACAATTGAAACGAAAACAATAAAGGTTAATGAAAAAAAACAAAAAACCTATGGAATGCAATGCATTCCAAAAGAGCTCCGTGGACAGACAAGGGAACAATAAAGTACCCTAATTGAAAAAAAAAACAAAAACAAAAACAAAAACAAAACACGCCCCTAGATGATTGGGGAGTGAGCCACACATACATGTTATTCCACACTATATAAGGCATATAAGGCAGCATATATGAAAATGTCTGTATGAACTTGAAAAAGACACATATTGTGTTGAAACGCGTTGTTTTAAAGAATAAAAAAAGATTGGTTTTCTGCCAAGGCGCGGGATAGTTTTTATTTTTTACTTTTATACTAAGTTATCCAGCCCGACCGTGCTTGCAAACACGGTGAAAGGATATCCCTGGACGCCACTCCAAAAAAGAAACATGGAGAAGCAAGAAACCTGCTGAAGGCTAACGTGGACAACAGGTGCAGAGGGGTTAACTCCTTCACCACCGGATTAACCCTTCTGGCACCGGGTAAGTCCACCTTTCATTTAGCTACAAAAGCATTTTTAAACTGCAAGTGAGGCGCATTTTAAAGTACATTTTCTATTTGTCTTGCTGGAGTTGCTATAGGGAGAGTGTTAGGAGTTATTTTAGGCTTCAAGAACCCCAACTGTCCTTCTTAGGGCCACATCTAACCGTGTGCAGTAGTATGGAGGCTGCTTTTTGCAGTGTTGCACTTTTTTTTTTTTTTTTGTATATCGGCCGTGCAGAGCATTGCGTCCTGCAGTAATTTTACATTGTCCAGGGCCAGTAGTGGTGAGGCAGGGACAGAAGACATATTTAGTGTATATAGGCAGTGGGCCTTTCCAAAAACATTTGGGAAAAAAAATCTATTTGGGCTGCCTGTGACCGTCCTCAGTGTACTGGGTCTCTGCTGGGGGTAGTTGTCCTAATTCATACGCAGCCAGCTAAGTGTTACAGCAGGCTTGCGCAAAATTCTTTCCTGGCTCTGCTGTGCGTTCCGTAAGCGAAGTCAGCCTCCAACCACAGGCCAATAAGCGGCACATTTAATTACAGCGTTCTGTTTCTGCACTACTGGTAATACACCATGCTGAGGGATAAGGGTAGGCCTAGAGGACGTGGACGCGGCCGAGGACGCGGAGGCCCAAGTCAGGGTGTGGGCACAGGCCGAGCTCCTGATCCAGGTGTATCGCAGTCGACTGCTGCGGGATTAGGAGAGAGGCACGTTTCTGGCATCCCCACATTCATCTCACAATTAATGGGTCCACGCGGTAGACCTTTATTAGAAAATGAGCAGTGTGAGCAGGTCCTGTCGTGGATGGCAGAAAGTGCATCCAGCAATCTATCGACCACCCAGACTTCTGCGCCGTCCACTGCTGCAACTCTGAATCCTTTGGCTGCTGCTGCTCCTCCTTCCTCCCAGCCTACTCACTCCATTACAATGACACATTCTGAGGAGCAGGCAGACTCCCAGGAACAGTTCTCGGGCCCCTGCCCAGAATGAGCAGCAATGGTTCCGAATCCTCTCCCACTGGAGGAGTTTGTCGTGACCGATGCCCAACCTTTGGAAAGTTCCCGGGGTCCGGGGGATGAGGCTGGGGACTTCCGCCAACTGTCTCAAGAGCTTTCAGTGGGTGAGGAGGTTGATGACGATGAGACACAGTTGTCTATCAGTGAGGTAGTAGTAAGGGCAGTAAGTCCGAGGGAGGAGCGCACAGAGGATTCGGAGGAAGAGCAGCAGGACGATGAGGTGACTGACCCCACCTGGTTTGCTACGCCTACTGAGGACAGGTCTTCAGAGGGGGAGGCAAGGGCAGCAGCAGGGGAGGTTGGAAGAGGCAGTGCAGTGGCCAGGGGTAGAGGCAGGGCCAGACCGAATAATCCACCAACTGTTTCCCAAAGCGCCCTCTCGCGCTATGCCACCCTGCAGAGGCCGAGGTGCTCAAAGGTCTGGCAGTTTTTCACTGAGAGTGCAGACGACCGACAAACAGTGGTGTGCAACCTGTGTCGCGCCAAGATCAGCCGGGGAGCCACCACCACCAGCCTCACCACCACCAGCATGCGCAGACATATGATGGCCAAGCACCCCACAAGGTGGGACGAAGGCCGTTCACCGCCTCCGGTTTGCACCGCTGCCTCTCCCCCTGTGCCCCAACCTGCCACTGAGATGCAACCCCCCTCTCAGGACACAGGCACTACCGTCTCCTGGCCTGCACCCACACCCTCACCTCCGCTGTCCTCGGCCCCATCCACCAATGTCTGTCAGCGCACCGTCCAGCCGTCGCTAGCGCAAGTGTTGGAGCGCAAGCGCAAGTACGCCGCCACGCACCCGCACGCTCAAGCGTTAAACGTGCACATAGCCAAATTTATCAGCCTGGAGATGCTGCCGTATAGGGTTGTGGAAATGGAGGCTTTCAAAGATATGATGGCGGCGGCGGACCCGCGCTACTCAGTTCCCAGTCGCCACTACTTTTCCCGATGTGCCGTCCCAGCCCTGCACGACCATGTCTCCCGCAACATTGTACGCGCCCTCACCAACGCGGTTACTGCCAAGGTCCACTTAACAACGGACACGTGGACAAGCACAGGCGGGCAGGGCCACTATATCTCCCTGACGGCACATTGGGTGAATTTAGTGGAGGCTGGGACAGAGTCAGAGCCTGGGACCGCTCACGTCCTACCCACCCCCAGAATTGCGGGCCCCAGCTCGGTGGTGGTATCTGCGGCGGTGTATGCTTCCTCCACTAAAGCACCCTCCTCCTCCTCCGCAACCTCTGTCTCGCAATCAAGATGTGTCAGCAGCAGCACGTCGGCAGCAGTCGGTGTCGCGTGGCGTGGCAGCACAGCGGTGGGCAAGCGTCAGCAGGCCATGCTGAAACTACTCAGCTTAGGAGATAAGAGGCACACGGCCCACGAACTGCTGCAGGGTCTGACAGAGCAGACCGACCGCTGGCTTGCGCCGCTGAGCCTCCAACCAGGCATGGTCGTGTGTGACAACGGCCGTAACCTGGTGGCGGCTCTGCAGCTCGGCAGCCTCACGCATGTGCCATGCCTGGCCCACGTCTTTAATTTGGTGGTTCAGCGCTTTCTGAAAAGCTACCCACGCTTGTCAGACCTGCTCGGAAAGGTGCGCCGGCTCTGCGCACATTTCCGCAAGTCCCACATGGACGCTGCCACCCTGCGCACCCTGCAACATCGGTTTAATCTGCCAGAGCACCGACTACTGTGCGACGTGCCCACACGGTGGAACTCTACGCTCCACATGTTGGCCAGGCTCTATGAGCAGCGTAGAGCTATAGTGGAATACCGACTCCAACATGGGCGGCGCAGTGGGAGTCAGCCTCCTCAATTCTTTACAGAAGAGTGGGCCTGGTTGGCAGACATCTGCCAGGTCCTTGGAAACTTTGAGGTGTCTACCCAGATGGTGAGCGGGGATGCTGCAATCATTAGCGTCACCATTCCTCTGCTATGCCTCTTGAGAAGTTCCCTGCAAAGCATAAAGGCAGACGCTTTGCGCTTGGAAACAGAGCCGGGGGAAGACAGCATGTCGCTGGATAGTCAGAGCACCCTCCTGTCTATATCTCAGCGCGTTGAGGAGGAGGAGGAGCATGAGGAGGATGAGGAGGAGGGGGAAGAGACAGCTTGGCCCACTGCTGAGGGTACCCATGCTGCTTGCCTGTCATCCTTTCAGTGTGTATGGCCTGAGGAGGAGGAGGAGGAGGAGGAGGAGAAGGAGCATCCTGAAAGTGATCTTCCTAGTGAGGACAGCCATGTGTTGCGTACAGGTACCCTGGCACACATGGCAGACTTCATGTTAGGATGCCTTTCTCGTGACCCTCGCGTTACACGCATTCTGGCCACTACGGATTACTGGGTGTACACACTGCTCGACCCACGGTATAAGGAGAACCTTTCCACTCTCATACCCGAAGAGGAAAGGGGTTCGAGAGTGATGCTATACCACAGGACCCTGGCGGACAAGCTGATGGTAAAATTCCCATCCGACAGCGCTAGTGGCAGAAGGCGCAGTTCTGAGGGCCAGGTAGCAGGGGAGGCGCGGAGATCAGGCAGCATGTACAGCACAAGCAGGGGAACACTCTCTAGGGCCTTTGACAGCTTTCTGGCTCCCCAGCAAGACTGTGTCACCGCTCCCCAGTCAAGGCTGAGTCGGCGGGAGCACTGTAAAAGGATGGTGAGAGAGTACGTAGCCGATCGCACGACCGTCCTCCGTGACGCCTCTGCCCCTACAACTACTGGGTGTCGAAGCTGGACACGTGGCCTGAACTCGCGCTGTATGCCCTGGAGGTGCTTGCTTGTCCTGCGGCTAGCGTCTTGTCAGAGAGGGTGTTTAGTGCGGCTGGGGTCATCACAGATAAGCGTACCCGCCTGTCAACCGACAAGTTCGGACGAGTACGTTCGCTCATCTCTATTAAAGATGAACAAAGCCTGGATCTCCCCAGACTTCTCTTCTCCACCAGCGGACAGCAGCGATACCTAAACAATACGTAGGCTGCACCCGCGGATGGAAGCATTGTTCTCTATCACCATCAAAAACGTGGACCTTTTAGCTTCATCAATCTGTGTATAATATTCATCCTCCTCCTCCTGCTCCTCCTCCTGAAACCTGACGTAATCACGCCGAACGGGCAATTTTTCTTAGGCCCACAAGGCTCAGTCATATAATTTTTGTAAACAATTTTTATACGTTTCAATGCTCATTAAAGCGTTGAAACTTGCACCTGAACCAATTTTTATTTTAACTGGGCTGCCTCCAGGCCTAGTTACAAATTAAGCCACATTAACCAAAGCGATTAATGGGTTTCACCTGCCCTCTTGGTTGGGCATGGGCAATTTTTCTGAGGTACATTAGTACTGTTGGTACACCAATTTTTTGGGGCCCTTGCCTACAGTGTAATCCAATTAATTTTTTGCCCACCTGCATTAAAGCTGACGTTACCTCAGCTGTGCTGGGCACTGCAATGGGATATATTTATGTACCGCTGGTGGGTTCCAGGGAGCAACCCATGCTGTCGGTCCACACGGAGTTGTAACTGCATGTGTCCACTTCTAAAGAACCCCAGTCTGACTGGGGCATGCATTGTGGGCCGAAGCCCACCTGCATTAAACATGACATTACCTCAGCTGTGATGGGCAATGTAATGGGATATATTTATGTGCCGCCGGTGGCTTCCTGGCACCCACCCATGCTGTCGGTCCACAGGGACTTCACAATAGGGAGTTGTACCTGCCTGTGTCTATGAATTAAAAACCCCGGTCAGGTTGGGGCATGCAGTGTGGGCCGAAGCCCACCTGCATTTAATCTGACGTTAGCTCTGCTGTCCAGGGCACTGCAATGGGATCCATTTATGTACAGCCAGTGGGTTCCAGGGAGCCACCCATGCTGTGGGTGCACACGGATTTCCCATTGCGGAGTTGTACCTGCCTGTGACTATTTATAAAAAACCGCGGTCTGACTGGGGCATGCAGACACCTTGACAGAATGAATAGTGTGTGGCACATAGGTTTCCCATTGCTATGCCCACGTGTGCAGCTCCTGATGGCGGTGGCACAGGATTATATTTCTCACTGCTTCTGTACAGCATTGTGGGCTATCGTCCTGCCCCTTTTAAAGAGGGTCGCTGCCTAGCCGTGCCAACCCTCTGCAGTGTGTGCCTGCGGTTCCTCCTCATGGCAGATGCACTTATAAATAGACATGAGGGTGGCGTGGCATGAGGGCAGCTGAAGGCTGCGCAGGGACACTTTGGTGTATGCTGTGGACACTGGGTCGTGCGCGCGTGCGGGGGGGGGGGGGGGTTGGGCAGCATGTAACCCAGGAGAAGTGGCAGCGGAGTGTCATGCAGGCAGTGATTGTACTTTGTTGGAGGTAGTGTGGTGCTTAGCTAAGGTATGCATTGCTAATGAGGGCTTTTCAGAAGTAAAAATTGTTGGGGGGGGGGGCCCACTCTTGCCGCTATTGTGGCTTAATAGTGGGACCTGGGAACTTGAGATGCAGCCCAACATGTAGCCCCTCGCCTGCCCTATCCGTTGCTGTGTCGTTCCCATCACTTTCTTGAATTGCCCAGATTTTCACAAATGGAAACCTTAGCGAGCATCGGCGATATGCAAAAATGCTCGGATCGCCCATTGACTTCAATGGGGTTCGTTATTCGAAACGAACCCTCGAGCATCGCGAAAATTTCGTCCCGAGTAACGAGCACCCGAGCATTTTGGTGCTCGCTCATCCCTATTTATTATGCATAGAAGTGATGATAGATTCCCTTTAACAACTGAGGGTGCATTGACACGAGCGTGTGCGTATATAGGTGCACAAAACCGCGCACCCACGTACGTGCACAAACATGTGTAAATGCTGGTCTGTGCCTATTGCCTTCAATACATTTCCACCTTCCAGATGTCCACTATTATTGCTTAATTTTTAAGCTACGTAGTGTTTTATGCAGGGTTTTTGTCCAATTCTGAAATTTATTCAGAGATCAAGAACTTTTTAAGTGTGATAAATATGCACAAATAGAAGCATCTGGAGGTGGGAAATACTTCATTGGTGAAGGGATCTCCTGTGTGGACAGTCCCTACTTATTAGAAGTAAAAATAATAATAAAAATAAGTAGATTGTACAGTGCCCACCAGCTGGTACCCAGATAACTCAGCTGTTATCTGTGAGGAAATCTGGCAGTAAGTGTTCAATTTCCCTGCAGCACCTCCACAGGGGAATTGTAGCATTGCAGAGTTTCCATTCAAATCAATGGGTTGTCTGTGTAATGCAGGATATGTCTTGCAGAGAGAAAGATGCTCTTTGTAACCACTCTCTACTCCAACCAAGATATGGGGAACTTAAAGGGGTTGTCCCGAGGCAGCAAGTGGGTCTATACACTTCTGCATGGCCATAATAATGCACTTTGTAATGTACATTGTGCATTAATTATGAGCCATACAGAAGTTATAAAAAGTTTTATACTTACCTGCTCCGTTGCTGGCGTCCTCGTCTCCATGGTGCCGACTAATTTTCGCCCTCCGATGGCCAAATTAGCCGCGCTTGCGCAGTCCGGGTCTTCTTCTTTTCTGAATGGGGCTCCGTGTAGCTCCGTGTAGCTCCGCCCCGTCACGTGCCGATTCCAGCCAATCAGGAGGCTGGAATCGGCAATGGACCGCACAGAAGCCCTGCGGTCCATGGAGACAGAGGATCCCGGCGGCCATCTTCAGCAGGTGAGTATGAAGACGCCGGACCGCCGGGATTCAGGTAAGCGCTGTGCGGGTGGTTTTTTTAACCCCTGCATCGGGGTTGTCTCGCGCCGAACGGGGGGGGGGGGGGTTTAAAAAAAAAAAAACCCGTTTCGGCGCGGGACAACCCCTTTAAGGGGAGGACCTTCTTCTATTGAAGGTATCTTAACATGGGGAGATTACTGCCTGAATTATCACTAGATACAGCGAATTTGGGCAACAATCATCCCTTGTGCAAGGGGCCGTTTCTCACTTTTTGGAATTACTTGTTTTTTTAGCAGAACTAAAAACCCAGCAACTGTTGGGCCACGTAAACAGGAGTCGCTAAATCTTTGAGTAACCCCTGTGTACTGTAAATGGAGGCCGGGGAGGCCATTCCTCACTTGAACACCTACTGCTCCTGTTCAAAGCACAAGAGCAATAGCTGCTGGTATGGCTGTAGGCCGCTAATGCACCCAACAGTCATACTGTGTAAAGGAACCTTAACTCAGAATTACCCAATGGGGTATATAAAAAGTAGTCTTTAACCTAGACAACCAGTCATATTACAAACAATATTTTTTATTCCAGCCTTACCGGAGGTGTCTGTGCGTTGGGTGCAGGAGGTAGCTGAAGGGGCTGTTTAGTTACATGTTGTGGCTGTTGTGCCGGTATAGGTTGGGTCTGTGGTTTGAACGGGAATATTGGCATTTGAGGGGCAATGGTCTCATGGTTATGCTGTTCACTCTGGTCTTTGCCCTGTGGCTGCCATGGAAAAGGCTGCTGTGACAATGCTTGTTGTAGCTGAATCATCTGGGCGTAATGTGGAAGGCCATATCCGAACATAGGACCTCCATGAGACATCTAAAATAAATTATATTAAGATGTAAGAGTTACAGCCAATTATTTCTTTCATTATACTAAGGTATATATGGTGTTTTCTCTTACCGGTAGATTTGGATAATTAAAGGGTCCATGAGGTGGCCCCTAGATATGATAAATATGACATGTTATGGTGGCATTGTAGATGCAAGATAAGTTTGTGCATCAAGTCAGTATGTAGTGACTGACTGAATGAGATATTCTTACCTCCTCACTGTTACTTCCTCTGTATGGGAATGGCATCTGAAATAGAACATCGAGTTACTGTATATATTCATAGAAAGGTTTATTAGCATGAACGTAAGTAGTAATTACGATGTTATGTGACTTACGGGAATAACAGTGGAGGGTTGCAAGAGACATAGGAACACAAGGAACATCATCTCCCAATGACCACTGGAAGAAAACGACATCATATTAATAACGGATGTTGTAGTTGATGTATATGGTGTATGGCCTTGGTAGGAACAAAGTACAGAGGACTTTGTTGCCATTAATAAAATAAGTGGCTCTGTGTTGGGATTCGTAAACAGTAATTAACAATTAATTAATTACATTTCTTGTCAGAACAATGCTGCATTTTTCAACTTCTTTCTGAAAGTACATCACTTAACCCCTTGAGGATCAGGGTTTTTGGTCCTAAGCCACTTTTTAGCGATTTCACACATGTGGTGGTTTTACGGGTCTATTTCTTTTCCAGGCCTGCCAAAATTACTTTTGCTGTGTTCCCCCCCCCCCCCATAACATACAGGTATACAATTTAGCACCTTTTTTTCATTAAAAATATTTAACTTTTTTTATTTAATTTTATCAGGGAAACTGTGTACAAGCCTCAAAAAAATATCTTTTTAAATTTATAGCTTTTTATTTTTTAAATTGTTATATTTACATTAAAATAAAGTTCAGGAATGGGTTTGTCATTTTGTTTCGAACTTTTGATGTATAATTTGTATAATCTTGGATTACAAAATAGATATTTTTGGTTGGTAATTTTTTTACTTATTTTTGTAACTTTTTTTTTACATCCATGTCCCCCATGACATCAAATAAGACCGCTGGGGACCATTTACATTGTGTTTTTTCACAGTTTTGTATAGGAGCCCCAGTTACAGAAAAAAACATCCTCCTAGTGTGACAATAGTCACTGTCAGAGCTGATCAGGGATCTGCTAAGACCCGGCAACTCTGACATGCTGGTGGTCGCAGGCGATCACATGTCAGCTGAGTCCCGTGCAGGAAACAGCAGTGCCATTTCCTGCATTCTCTATATAGCACCCATTGAGCACTATGTAGCTTGTACAGGAGAAGACAAAAGCAGATAAAAAACACTTCTGCCTTCCCCTTCCTAGACTGCAGGAGCTTTAATCCTGCACGGTATTATTACTATTGGCCGGAATTAAAACCCAGAACTAAGTGCTGAAAAATTTACAGTGCTTGGTCCTTAGCCCCATAAGGACACGGCCAATTTTGGGCATAAGAACACGACAATTTGGGGGGGATTTTCATCTCCAATTTTCAAATGCCATAACTTTTTTATTTTTCTGTCGACACGGCCATCTGAGGGCTTGTTTTTTTGTGTGGCGAACTGTAGTTTTTATTGGTGCCATTTTTGGGTACATAGACTATACTGTAAAACGTTTATTATTTTTTTGTTATGATAGCAGGATGTGAAAACACATCAATTCTGCCATTGTTTTTTTTTACAGTGTTAATCATGCGGCATAAATTTCAGAATAGTCTTCTTCTGTGGGTTGGTACAATTATAAAGATACCAAAATTCTTATTTTTCTTTTCACGTTTTTCCACTTTTTCGCAATACAAACCCTTTTTTTGGAAATAATTTTTTTTCTAAATCTTTGCATTCAAAGTCCTATAACTTTTTTATTTGTCCATGGATGAAGCTCAGTGGGGGCTTGTTTTTTGCACGACAAGCTGTAGTTTTAATGGGTACTATTTTGGAGTACATACAGCTTTTTTGATCACTTTAAGGGCTTATTCCGATATGCATATATAGGCCGGGTTTTCATGCCCGGCCGATATACGCTGTCTCTCTTTGCAGTGGGAGGAGGCGGGCCGGGCCAGGAGCAGTGCACTAAGCTCCCGCCCTCTCTCCGCCCTTCACCACTATTTGCAATGGGAGGGGGTGGAACAGGGCGGAACTTAGCAGTGCCCTTCTTGTGTTTTTTGGGAGGCAAAACAAAATAATAAGCATAGTTTTCTAGTTTTTTTTACGCTTTTTGCCATGCAGGAAAACAAGTGTGTTCAATTTGTTGTATGAGTCAATATGGATATGACGATACCAAATATGTGGGATATAAATGTAAAAAAATGTTTTTAATATTATTAGGGGTAAAAGCACAAAAAAAGTTGTTTTTTTTACAATTTTTTTCCTTTTTCACGATTTTTAACTTCTTTTTACACTTTTTATATCCCAGTTGAGGTTTTGTACCTTAGCTACTATCACTGGTGTAACTATAGGGGATGCAGGGGATGCGGTTGCACCCCAGCCCAGGAGCCTTAGCGGGCCCATAAGGCCTCTCCTCTCCATATAGGGAGCCCAATACTATAGATAAAGCATTATAGTTGGGGGCCATGTTACAGATTTTGCATTGGGCCCAGGAGCTTTAAGTTACGCCTTTGGCTGCTATGATCGCTATGATAAAGCATTGTAGGATTTCTGTCCTGCAATGCCTTACTTTTGCATTAGCGATCATAGGCAATGGCAAAGCAGGACGCCGTTGGTCCTTTACATCGCGGGGATCTGATTACATCTACATAAATCGCGGCTTGTAAAGGGTTAACACCTGGGGTCGTTGTCTCGATATGCACCCAAGCTGTTGCAGCGGAAGGCCGGCTGTCGGTGACAGCCATCTCCCGCTGCCAGATAGCGCAAGATCTCTTCTGATCCACAGGGTGTAAGTGTACGTCCTGTTGCGTTAAGTACCCTGCTGCCAGGACGTTCACTTACACCCTGTGGCGGGAAGGGGTTAATGGCTTAAAGGGAATCACCTATTGATTACATTAACATTTTATGGTAAACATATATTTTTAAAACATTTTGCTGATTTGTTTTTTTTTCCATGTCACTATGGAACATCAATTAAATTTCAATTTTAAAAATTCCCAATATTCAGTAGTTTTCACTCCAGTAACTAAACCTAATAATTGGCTGAGATTTGCTGTTCTGCCTTATGGACCATAGACACAATAGACCGGACAAGTGGACATGAGAACAGAAACAGTAGTCCACTTGTCCACAATCTGGAGAAACTCCAATAGACCAAACATGATACGAGACATACTATTGTGTCATAAGGACAAGTAATAATTTAGTTTTAATGTTCTAGACCTCCATACAAAACAGTTGGAGTGAAACGAAAGGAATGGCACCAGTCTGTCCTCGAAAAGAGCTAATATTAGTATTGAGTAATGCCAGTAAATATTATTATACATACAATAAATACCTTTGTTATCTTAAAAGGAGTTTCCCATTACTTAAAATTGCTGCTCCACCACTCTGTCCTTCCTGGTTGCTGCTGATCAGGACATGTGAAGGTCACTGCTGTGATCTGTGATTGGTTGTAGCCATTACAGGTCCTGGTCAGCAGCAACCAGGAAGGACACAGTGACTGTGGAGCAATTTTAAGTTGTGGCAAAACTCCTTTACGAAGGTAAGCTATCATAAGAAAATGCATAAATACATTCATAGCTATGTAGGTTGAAAAAAGACAGTTATATAAAGTTAACCTTTTTGATAATACATTATATATCATTATTTGCTGTATTAATTTGAGGGGATTTTCCAGGACTTTAAAAAAAGTTATAGTAGGGTTTAAAATCAATAAAAGTTGAATACTCCTCTATCCTAGCTGTTCCCTGTTCAATGCTGCAGCCCCTGTGCCCACCACATGGAACCAGGAAGTAGCAGAAGGCGGTCAGACGCAGAATGAATGGTATGTGACTGCCTGCCACTTCTTCCGATTTCTGTGTGGTGGGCAAAAGGGCTTCAATGCTGGATGAGGAGCAGCCGGGATATTCAACTTTTATCGATTCTAAACCTTTTTAACTTTTTTTTTAAAGACCTGGAAAACCCCTTTAATACCATTTGTTATTAGATAAGCATCTAACCCTTTTTTAATGCTGTCATTGTCCTTGCCATTGCTACTATTGCGATAGAGCATGCCATAGTTTGATTACTCATTAACTGTAAAGAACCCCTTACTATATAGATGCCTAAATTGCCTTTTCTTCACACATTATGGACGCCCCCTGATCCTTTGCAAGAATAAATTATAAACCAATTCTTTGAATTGAACACACAGATATGCGTACATATAAATGACATCACGTCTAAGGGTACTTTTACAGGGTGTTGAATATTCTGCAGGACGCTACAGAATATTTCGCTGTCAAGTCCCCCACCAAGATCTGCAGATTTTGACAGGGAATTGTTTGCAGAGTTCTGCAATTTGCAACTCCGCATCAAAATCTGCATGTTAGACGTGTAGATTTTGATGCAAATTTTTCATCATGGTGGAATATTGTACCCCATGTGAAAGGGCCCCAATGTGCGTCTCATTCCCAAGCTGAACAACCATCGCTACAGATTATTCCAATCTCTACAAGCTGTGTTGCCCATGTCTCCGTCTTTAGCACATAACTTACAATTTTTCTTGCTCTTTTCCTCTTGGTTTTCTTCTTTATTTCGTGGAGCTACACGATTTTTCCTGCGATCTTCTCATTCCTCTTGATGGTAGCACCTAAAGCGAACCTGTGTAGAATCAAGAGAAAGGACAATAAATGTGTGATAGAGGAATAGATACAACGTAACTCTAATGTACATTGAAGAGAGTATCATGCAGATATCAGTTGGAACATTACCTTAAAGAGCATGTGAAATCCGTGCTGGAGAACATAGCATGTGCATCAATCACTGCAGTCTTTGGGTGATTTGAGCATTTAAGAGGTGTTTGATGTGAACAGGACCAATCACAGATACCCAAGACGTTTACTATCAGGATTTTAGGAACAACACAATTAAACCCTTCATCAAATATGTTTAGACTCTACAGTGCATCTTATATTATAGGTAATTACTAGTCAGAAAATTTTGCTTAGAAGGAAAAATCCCTTCAGCAAGATTACATGTCAAACTCTTCTTGTACTTCGTTTATGTTGGCTCAGCAAATGAGTTCCTTAATTCTGCTAAGTTAAAAATATTGTAATACTTACCTTATTGATTCTGTACCTTTCCTGCTCTCAGGGTTGGACTCACCCACCAGAAGAGCAGAAGAAGAACCTCTGATGGAGGCTCTGGTGCAATTATGGGCCCCAAAAGTCCAGCAAGAGACAACCATATTTGGAAAAGGCTCAGCAGTTGGTCACTTGCTACTAGAGTCCATTTCTAATGGCTTTATTAAAAAATAATATATTGGACCTTATTAATGATATGTTCTAGGTGTGCAATACGATTATGATGCAGCTAAAAGTGGACAGACACATATTCTGTACAGACAGAGTCTGGGCTGTCAGAATTTCCTTTGGTAGACCAATGTAACACCAGTTTGTATCCAGTTTATCCTAGTTCCTCTGGTTTATTCACTGTATGCATTGAAGTGATGTCCATGTGACTTTATGTGAAATTAGTGACCAACTGAGACCTGCCATTGTGAACGATCTATTTATACCCAGGACTGTGACTGTAACAGGGTGGCCCTCTCTACGTCTAGAGGAAAGAAGGTTTCTGCACCGACATAGAAGAGGGTTCTTTACTGTAAGAGCAGTGGACTGTGGAACTCTCTGTCTGAGGACGTGGTGATGGCGAATTGGATAAAGGAATTTAAGAGGGAACTGGACACCTTTCTTGAGTGTTACCATATTACTGTCAGGAGTCTGACAGCAGCTGAGTGCACCCAGCAGCACTGGGGAACCCGCCCTCAGCCCTGCAGGAGGAAGGGAAGGAGACGCATGCCGGGTAGCCATGGTACCGAGGACGTGGCGCGGGGCAACACCCACCGCATCCCTAGCAACCTGGCAGCGAGGAGGAGCCCGGTGGCCGGGGGGGGGGGGGGACAAGGACCGGGGCTCTCCTGCGCCACCCAGCAGCAGCCCGTGTGACAGGATCGGCGGTCCTTACAGTACCCCCCCTTCTCCGGGTGGACACTAGACCCTCACGGCCCAGTGTGGGCTTGAGGGGAAAGGCCCTGTGGAACTGACGAACCAAAAGTGGTGCATGTACGTCCCAGGCGGGAATCCATGTACGGTCCTCAGGGCCAAAACCCTTCCAATGTACCAGATATTATAAAATGCCTCTCACACACCGGGCATCAATCAAACGCTCTACCTCGTACTCCAGTTTCCCCTGTACAAGTGTAGGAGAGGGCAGGCTTTAGGCAGGCAGAACTGGAGTTATGTATTTCTTCAGCAGCCCCTTGTGGAAGACGTCATGAATCTTCCACGACTGCGGAAGAGATAGTCTGTATGCAACAGGATTCACTACCTGGGAGATGGTGAACTGACCCATGAAGCGGGGAGCCAGCTTTCGGGATGGGACCTTCAGTCTCAAATTTTTTGAGGCCAGTAACGCTGCTCCCCAACCACAAATGGTCTTTTATTAGCCTGACCAAGAAGTTTACCCTGGGAACCCTGAAGGTTCTTACGAACCTGGGCCCAAACTGTGCACAGTTTATCAATGGCAGAGTCCGCAGACGGCGTGTCAGAAACTGAGGGAGCAGAAAAAGAAAATAGATGGAAATCATAATTACAAAAGAACGACAACACCTGAGAAGACAAATTTACATGATTGTTAATGGCAAACTCGGCAAGAGGTAGAAAGTTAACCCACAGATGTTGATTGTCTGAAACGAACAGTCGCAGGTATTGAATTCATTCTTGATTCATCCTCTCAGTTTGCCCGTTCAACTCGAGATGAAAAGCCAACAAAAAGGACAAAACATAGTCAATTTCCTGCAGAAAGCTCGCCAGAAGCGAACGTCAAACTGTACACTTCTATCTGAAACCACGTCCTCAGGAACCCCATGCAACTGCACCACCTCCTTAATAAACATGTCAGATAATAGTTTGGCATTTGGTAACTTGCTCAGAAGAACGAAATGTGCCATCTTGGAGAACCGATTTACAATGTCCCAAATGACCGTATTTCCCTGTGATGGCGGCAAATCACTAATGAAGTCCATGGACAGATGTGCCCAGGGCCTGGACAGAATGGGCAAGGGAAGTAGAGTTTCCTGAGTTTCCCGGATACTGGGGTGACCAGCAAGGACTGAAGTATGCGTCTCCTCTAGCACCTTCAACCTTAATAGTAAAGGAACAAACTGTTTGCCTTCTGGAAGGGCTTCAGAGGCAGATTGCTGCGCAGCCTGAATTAGTGGTGAGAGGTCAGAGGAGACAGCTGCGAGAACGACCATAGGGGAAAGGATAGTCTCAGGCTCCAACTCAGGAGGTTCCGGAGTACCAAAACTCGTAGATTAGGCATCCGCCTTAACATTCTTCGAACCGGGTCGGTAGGTAACCAGAAAGTTAAAACGAGAAAAGAAAAGAGCCTAACAAGCTTGTCAAGCATTCAACCTCTTAGCAGAATCTAAATATATAAGGTTCTTATGGTCTGTGAAAAAAATGCCTCCACTCCTCAAATGCCCATTTTATAGCAAGTAACTCACGATTGCCTATATCGTAATTTTGTTCTGTAGAGGAAAATTTTCTAGAAAAGTAAGCGCATGGTCCAAGATTCGCAGGGGTCTAAGATGACCCCTGAGAAAGTACTGCCCCTACTCCAAACTCGAAGGCATCCACCCCCACCACAAACAGGCAAGACAGGTCTGGTTGGACAAGAACTGGCGCGGAGGAAAAGGCAGCCTTCAGGGTAGCAAACGCCATCAGTGCATCTGGAGACCAGGTACTCACATCCGCTCCTTTCCTGGTGAAATGTTAAGGGCTTAGCCACCACAGAGAAGTTCTTAATGAACTTTCGATGATAATTAGCGAACTCAAAGAAGCGCTGTAGAGTCTTTAGAGTGACTGCTTGAGCCCACTTCGTGATGGCTTTCACCTTTCCCATATCCATCTGGATATCCCATGGAGTAATGACATACCCTAAAAAGCATATCTTATGCACCCCAAAGACACTTTTTTCAATCTTAGCAAATAGCTGGTTAGCCCTGAGTCGAGTTAGGACAGTTTGCACATGTACCTTGTGTGTCTCCCAGTCGGGGGAAAAATATGAATATCATCTAGGTACACTACGATGAACACACCCAGGATATCCTGAAAAACGGAGTTCATGAACCATTGAAAAATAACAGGGGCGTTACACAACCCAAAAGGCATGACCAGGTACTCAAAGTGACCGAGAGGCGTATTGAATGTCATCTTCCACTCATCCCCCTTCCGAATACGAATGAAGTTGTAAGCTCCCCTTAGTTTGAGTTTAGAGAACCACTGGGCACCGGTGACCTGGTTGAGGAGGTCAGGAATGAGCGGAAGGGCGTACTGGTTTCTGACAGTGATTTTGTTTAGCTTCCTGTAATGAATACAGGATCTGAGACCCCCCGTCCTTTTTCTCCACAAAGAAAAATCCAGCCCCTACTGGAGACTTGGAGGGCTGGATGTGCCCCCTGGCCAAACTATCCTGGATATAATCCTTCATAGACTCCCTCTCCGGAACCGGAACATTGTAGATGCGGCCTTTAGGAAGTTTGGCCCCCGGAAACAACTCTATCTTACAATCCCATTCTCTATGGGGAGGCAAGACTTCTGATAACTGTTCCGAAAATTCAGAGAGGTAGTCAGGTAGTTCAACTCCTTCGCAGGTGGAGATATCCACCTCCACATGGCTGCACATGGCTGGCACAATGAGAACCCCACTTGACCAGTTCTGGTTATGAAGAACCTGTCTGTGGATGTTGTGTTAGGCCAGGGGAGGCCTAACACAACGTTCACAGACAGGTACTTCATAACCAGCAAAGTACAGGGCTCAGTATGTAAGGCCCCTATAGTGAACTGTAACTCCGGGGTAACCAGACTTACAAGACCAGTCTGCAAGGGAGTAGAATCGACACCAGAGACCAGAATTGGGGGGTCTAAATTGAGAAAATACCCAGACAGTTTAGCCACAAAATCAAGTTAACAAAATTAGCAGCAGCTCCAGAATCAAGAAACGCATGCCCAGCATGGTAGAAAGACTGGAAATCAAAGGTGCAGGGCAACAACACTTTTGAGCTTACAGGGAGTACCTTAGCTCCTAGACAATCCTCCCGACAACTGCCTAGGAGCAGAGGTTTTCCTGCCGTGGCTTATTCTCGCAGGTCACGATGCGATGACCTGGCTCCCCACAGTAGAGACAGAGGTTCATCCTGAGGCGATATTCCCGACGTTACTTCAGGGTCATGGTTCTCAGCTCCATGGATTCTGCGGAGGGAGAGGTTATCGTCGGAACTACCGGAGATGTAGACGTATGAACAGGACTGGTCCGAGTCGAGCGTCTGGCCCTCAAGTGTCGGTCGGCCCTGATAGCCAGGGACATGGCTTGCTCCAAGGTCCTAGGCTCCGGGTGTGCCACCAAGAGGTCCTTGAGGCTCTACGACAGACCATCCAAAAGCAGATCCTTCAAGGCAGCATCATTCCACCCAGACTCTGTGCAGTGTTGGCGAAATTCAGAACAATAGTCCTCAGTCACCCTCCGCCCCTGGTGCAAGGCCAGGAGTTTAGAGACTGCGAAGGCAGCATGGTTGAGTTCGTCATACAGCTGACCCAAGGCAGCAAAAAAGGCATCTAGTGACTGTCGGGTGGGAGAGTCAGCCAGTAAGGGGAAGGCCCAATTTTAGGGTCCTCCCCTCAGGTGAGTTGTCACAAAGCCCACCTTCTGGTATTCAGTGCCTGAGGTGTGGGGTTGGAGGCCAAAATAGAGCTTGCAGCCTTCCCTGAATGCAAAAAACTGACTTCTCTCCCCGGAGAAGTCGGGGGGGGGGGGGGGTTGCCCTTGGTTCAGACACCGTACCAGGAACGGGAGAGAGCTGCACAATATTAGAAGCTCCTCGCTGCTCCTGATGCTGCAGGCGAGAAGTTAGGTCCGTCAGAACCTGGACCTGGTTAGCTAAGGCCGCCACGGCTTCCATAAAGGGGTTCAAGGTTGCTGGCCAGATGTAGGGATCTGACTTCCTTTCGGACAGTGTTACTGTCAGGACTCAGGGTCTGGGAAACTGGAGGTCCCTGCAAATACCCACAACCCCTGTCCCTACCTACTTGCACCTCTGGGCTAGGCCCCAGGGCGACAACTAGGCGATGGTCCCTACACTCACTAGGGAAGGGGAACACTGGGACTAACAAACAGACAGACACTGGAACAAACAACAGCAAGGAGAGTCAGACTATCCGGGTCAGCAACGAGAGGGTACACAGTACAAGAGGGTCAAGCAAAAGGCAAAGTCATGTCTAAAGTCAGGGAGCCAAAAGTCAGGAGTCTCAGCAGGAAGTACGCTGGTGTAGCAGGAAAAGCAAACTAACAATGGCACTGGAATGCAGACACAAGCAGGTTTAAATGCTGTCAGAGCTCCCGCCCCAGCAGCTGATTTGGGTGGGGAGTCTGACAGCAGCTGAGTGCACCCAGCAGCACTGGGGAACCCGCCCCCAGCCCTGCCAGAGGCAGGGAAGGAGATGCATGCCGGGTTGCCATGGTACCGAGGATGCAGCGCGGGGCAACACCCACCATGTCCCTAGCAACCCGGCGGCAAGGAGGAGGCCGGCGGCAAGGAGGAGGCCGGCGGCCAGGGGAGACAACAAGGATCGGGTCTCCCCTGCGCTGCACAGCAGCAGCCCGTGTGACAGGATCGGCAGTCCTTACAATTACAGGTTATATCACTAATTACTTCAGAAGGGTTGGTGATCCAGGGATTATTCCGATTGCCAGATTGGAGTCATGAAGGAATTTTTTCCCTTAAATGGGGAACATTGGCTTGTACCTCATTGTTTTTTTTTCCTCACTCTGGATCAACATTGGGGTGGAAATCGGCTGAACTGGATGGACATGTGTCTTTTTTCATCCTTACATACTATATTACTATGTAGCAGTGATTGAGCGCTATAGTCACATTGTAGTATAATACAAGGGGAACTGGGAGCAATGAGGAATGGCGGCTCAGAAGCAGCACTCTTTCAATAAAGTAAGCAGAGAGGTGTGCATTTAGTGTTTGGAACTGAAAACAGTAAGTGGGCAGAATAAAACTTTCGTGAACTATTGTAAATGCTTTTTTAAATTAAAATTAAATTACGTGTTCAGTTTTTTTTGCCGTATTGTTAACAGTTCACTAAGGTATTTTACAGCTTATTTACTGTTTTTAGTACCAAACACGAAATAAAGCATGCAATTCAATTTTTTGGCACACCTTTGTATATTATAATTTCATTGTTAGCTTTAAAGACGTTATTTTGACATCACTATTCTTATTTTTCCTAGAAACTTGATCAGGAATAGAGATGAGCGAACGTGTTCGGCTCCGCCCCTTTTCGCCCGGACACCGAACTTCGCGAGGAATTCCGTGTTCGGGCGAAAAAAGTTCGGGGGTCGCCGTGGCAGCGCGGGGGGTTGCGGCGGGGAGTGGGGGGGAGAGGGAGAGAGAGAGGGCTCCCCCCTGTTCCCCGCTGCTGCCGCCCGCGCCGCCGCGCCTCTCCCCGCCCCCCGGCGCCCCCCGAATACTTACGCGCGAACACGGAAGTCCTCGGAAAAGCCGCTGTCCGGGTGCGTAAGTGTTCGTTAAGAACACGTTCGCTCATCTCTAATCAGGAATAATTTAATTGATGACCATAATCTACATAAGACGTGTCTTATAGTTCAGAGCTGCGCTCACAATTCTGCCGATTGCAGTGGGACAATTAGTTGCTTCTACATCACATTATATAGATATCAAAGGAGTTATCCAGGCAAAATGATTTTTTGGAAGTCTGTTCGCCATAAAAGAAGTTATACCAATGCACCCAATCCCCCACTGCTACCTTCCTGATGGTGTGGGCTTTCCCTGCTGCTCTTTACTTCCAGTTGCAACAGCCATGACGTCCCGACAATTGGACATGTGACCATTGCTAATCTCTGGTTTAGGTGATTGGCTGCATCAGTAACATGTCCCTAATAGAGAGCCAGACACTAAACAGGAGTGACAAGGAAATGGGTAAAGTTAGTATAACATCTTTTAAGTTTTTTCAGCCTGCTGAGCAGATTTATAAAAATTGATTTTCCCTGGATAACTGCTTTAAATTAGCAAGAGATGCTGGGAGATTTTATCCTTTAATTTTGAAGAATTGTGATTGCAGCTCAATTTAGAGTCCAAATAACACACAATCAGAGGCGTAACTGGAAGCCTCTGGGCCCCAATGCAAAAACTATTACAGGGCCCCAACTATAATTCTTTATTAATAGTACTGGGCTCCCTATATGGAGAAGAGAGGCCTTATGGGCCCCATAAGGGTCGGGGGTCCAGGTGCAACCGCATCCCCTTCATCCCCTATAGTTACACCCCTATAAAGAAGGCCTTCAACCAAATAAGTCGTAAAAAGGTATGGCACCAAAGGCTTTACTAGAGATCTAAAGTTACATAGAAGTACTGAAATCTTCATTATCATTAGGAAAGCTGAGAAAATCATGAAGAAGAACAGAAGAGGCTTAACCAGACAATAACAGCACGTCAGTGCGATGTGGCTGAAGAGTATATATGTATTAAGACTCCTGAGACAAAAAATCTTTCCGCGCTGCTATCGGGGTTTCTCTTAAGGGGAAAGAATGAATATAAACTGTCGTGACGGACAGTAATTGAACATATAATTCGCTGGTTTTTAATTCCAAGAATAAAAGTACAAAATTTGCTGCAAGGAATAGCTCTGCAGCAATGATCTTTACAACGCGTTTCAGCGTTCTATAAAAACGCCTTTATCAAGTATAGATAACATGCAAACAATCCCACATTATATAGCAAATCTTACCTCTCCGGAGGTGGGAGTTCCCAGTAGTTCGCGCGCGCTTCCATGCCGTGTCGCTCTGGCGCGGTATCAGAGTGTCATGAATGAACTAACGGAGAAGGTGTTCCGGCGTAAATGTACGCTAATAATGAACGTAAACTCCGTAAATGTGGAGAAGGAGACACGTAAACTACGTAACTCCCGATCTCCTGGAATGGAACAAGGGCAACTCCAACCTCCAGTGGGAAGAGTATAACATAACCTTTCCATTACTTATTTCTTGGTGGCGCGGATCATTACTTTGAATTTTATTAAGACTCCTGAATGTATACAGGTGTGTTTGAGACATGTTTCGTTTGTTGTTAGTGGCACTTGAGTTAAATGTCCTACTAAAGGAATAAGTGTTCTGACGTAAAAACTGTTCTGCTTTGAAGTCTGTAGATCGTCTGAAGATGTAGATAGTAATTATATGTCTACACGATAGGATTATGCTGATCCTCAAAACAGGATCAAATCACATAATACTGTTAATTACTTGTGCAAATTATAGTGCCATTTGGCCTTTATACACATGATGCTCATAGTCAACATTTAAGGCTTAATGGAAAGTGCTGGCAATGGTATCTGTATATGGAGACTGGATTGCAAGGAGCTTCCAAAAAGGTTCTTTATTTAATTAGATGATTCTTTCGTCTCCCTATAAATATCATCATATGGGATATACACTATCATAAGAGACTGGCTTTGTAAAGGCATTGCTTTTCTTGTGCTGTTTTCTGAGCTGCAACCTGTTTTAAAGGGGTTGTCCCATGAAGAGTTTATACCCTATCCCGTGGAGTGTGTCAGCAGTTGGGGACCAATCGCTGGGACCCCACCAATCATGAGAACAGGGGTCCTGAGTGGCCCCAAATGCATTTAGAGGCGGCTCTGTACGCACATTACCACTCCATTTATTTCAGTTGGACGGCTGGATTTCCTCTTACTCAACTTTCTCATAGAAATAAATGCAGCAGTATTCTACATGCATGATCACCGCTTCATTCATCCATTCAGGGACACTTGGGACCCATCATCATGTCTTCACTCCTGTGAGTTTCAGTCTCGTAAGCTACTGAGACATTGTAACACACTGGAGGTACAACTAGGTTCTTTATGGATAGCCATGGAAAGATTTTATGGTGGCTTTAGACGAGCGTGTAAAAAAAAAAAGAATTAATAAATTGGTGAGTGCTGCCTCTGATTGGCTGAGCGCAGCGACCAATCAGAGGCAGCTCTCAGCTCTCGTTCAATAGCTGAGAGCTGCCTCTGATTGGTCACAGTGCTCAGCCAATCAGAGGCAGCCCATTTAGCAGGAGGGGATTTTAAATCCCCGCCTACTGAATACTCCTCACAGCAGTGCAGGAGAAGAGTCGGCTGGACGCGGCTGAGCCTTGGCAGCTGAAGAAAAGTGAATATAGATTTTTTTAAATTTTTATCCCCTTTTTTTTGTTTTTTAAGGAAGGGCTTATATGTAAAGCCCTTCCCTGAAAAACAATTACTGGGTGCCGGCAGCTTGATCTGCTACTGCAGCTGTCATCTGTGACAGCTGTGGTAGGGAATTCTTTATTCCCTGCAGGGATGAAGACTTCCTTTGCTGCATCTGTCACAGATGTGGCAGGTGCAGCAGGGAATTCTTTATTCTCTGCGGGGATGAAGAAAACATCTGCGGCATGCGGCAGATGTGTTCTTCATCCCCGCAGGGATTTAGAATTCTGTTGCTGTATCTGTCACAGATGAGGCAGGTGCAGCAGGGAATTCTTTTTCCACGTGGGGATAAAGGAAACATTTGCCGCATGTGGCAGATGTGTTCTTCATTCCCGCGGGGGACACGGCAGTGGCGGGCAGGTAAGTTTGTTTTTTTTTCTTTATATGTAAAGCTCTTCCCTGAAAAACAATTCGAGGTGATGGCAGACCATTGTCTTCAATAAAGCCGCTGGCAGCAGCCGCAACTCCATTGAAGACAATGCGTGCATTATTATTATTACTTTTTTTTTACACTAAAATTCTGTTTTTTCAAGGAAGGGCTTATATGTAAAGCCCTTCCCTGAAAAACAATTCAGGGGTGCCGGCATTGCCTTTAATGGAGCTGCCGGCAGCAGCCGCGGCTCCATTGAAGGCAATGCATGGACCTGCATTCACGAGTGTTTTTGCATGTATATGGGTGCGCACCTATGTACGCACCTATGAACGCACAAAAACACGTTCGTGGGAAGCCACCTTTAGCACTTAAAGCGGTTCTGTCATTAAAAAAACAAAAATTCTATACTCCCCTATTCCTCCCCTCTCAGTCTACTTGCAGTCCGGGGGGGGATGGGGCACCTTACCTCAAGCTGGCTGATTCCTCTCTATCCTGTGAGGATTCGTACATTGCCAGCCATCTCCTTCCTGCCCAACAATGTACATTACATCACTAGTTCACAGCCTAGGAGGGAGTGCTGAGCTATTGCAGAGACTGCTCATGCGTGCTGTCTCTGCAATCGATCAGCATTCCTTTCTAGCCAGTGAACACTATGTCACAGGGACGGGACCGTCACTGGCCTGCAGGAAGAAGAATGTGAGGAATACAGGCTTCATAGCAAGAAGAAGAGAATCCAGATCAGTGAGAAGAAGATGTGGTAAGTAGACTGCCTGTGGAGGAAGAGGGGATTATAGAATTTTTTTTTCTAATGACAAAACCCCTTTAACTCCTTAACGCTCCAGGACGTACATTTATGTCATGCAGTGTCGGGGTATGTATGAAGAGAGATCACGGGGTGACCTCTTTGCATACAGCGCGGGCGTCAACTGTTTATTACAGCTGACACCCGCGGGCAATAACTGCAATCAGCCGCACCTAAATGGAGTATGTCCATTTTTTTTCATGCTCCAGAAATTTTTAAATTCACTTTTATTGACCATCCGCGAGTATTTATCTACTCACGGGTGGTCAATGCATCCCTATGGGGCGCAGATCCGTGTGCGGGTGATCCGCTGCGGATTTTAATTGTTCTTTTCCCCGTGGACATGAGGCATAAGGGGTAAAGGACATGGCCTATTTTGGCCATTAGGACACAATAATTTTTTAGGATTTTCATCTCCACTTTTCAAAAACAATAACTTTTACAGTTCTGCTTACAGTTCTCTGGACTCTGATATCTCAGTCACAAAACAATCCAATTCCAAAGTGTGTACTACCTTACTCGGGCTCACTCATAGGTGTCATGTGCAATGGATCCCGCAATCACATAAATGCATATAATAAATCACAGAAAGCATAATCCATTGCCTAATTTTTTTAAGTTTAAAACACTTACATTTTATCTCCCCTCACGGATCATATCCGTGAGGGAGGATGAAATGTAAGCGTTTTAAACCTTTTTTTTACATCTTCAAACTTTTTTTTAAACTTTTTTACACTTTTTTTAAATTACTTTTTTACACTTTTTTTATCCGCGGACCTTACCACAGCTTCTGCGCACGCGGACGTCGCCAAAGCGGCAGACGCATGCGCAAAAACCGTGGATTGCCAGGATAACTTAAAATCTCCCTGCTGTTGGCTACAAAACTTAACCGAGAGCCTTGAGATTTCACGGGGGGCCGCGGTGAACGGTTCCTGATCACGTGTTCGCCGTTATCCAATGAATAATGGCGATCACTTAAAAGTTTTAAAAAAAGTTAGTTTCAACTCCCCTCACCAATGCGATCGGTGAGAGGAGATGAAATTTTTTACCGGAGGCCTTCGTATTTGCACCCTGACGCGATCCTCCTCCGTGAACTTACCCGGATTCTGCACACGCGACCGCCGGCAATATGCCGGACACATACGCAGGAGTCGGGGAGCCCAGGAAATTTAAAATCCTCCTGCTCCCAGCGAACGATGGTTGCCGAGAGCCTGGAGCCGTGACGGGTGGCCCCCGGTCACGTGATAAAAAGGTAGCGATCTAACATAGGTCGGTCTCACATGACCGGATAGGAATTACGAATTTCGCATGCGTCTGATCCGCGGTAATACACAGATCAATCGCATTGGATTACACAATTCCGCGCACATTAGTGGGTTGGAATTGTGTAATCCACTCGCAGAAAAGAGAACGCAGCAGGTTCTATTTTACCGCGGATATCCGCAGCATAGAGCCTATTGTGCTCCATGGTCGCAAATATACAACTACGTTGTGCACGGGCTGCAGGTACCCGTGTCATCGCTAAGCGACGGTGCAGGAAATACAAACCAAAAAACAAAAAATTGTACTGCGAATGACCGCCTGTGTGAGTAGGCAGTTATGTGCAGTACATTACACGGCCGTACGCAGGGTCACAGCTGGGCTCACAGCTGGGATCCGCTGCGGGCCTCCGCAAGTGGATTCCGCCTACAGCTGCGTGAGCCCGGCGTTATTCAGACCGCTACCTGTAATACGCAATTTACAAGAAGCCCCGGGAACGCTCGCCTTCATGCAGTTCCAGGAGCAGCTTGTTGAGCGTCTTCTGTGTGAGACCGCCGCACCTCATCAAGCTTACGGAGACTCACGAAACGCTACTTTTTACACCCCATACTCACTACTGAGGTCACAAAATACCCCCAAAAAGCATGAGAGGAGGGGGGATACCCGGTTTTATTGCCCCATGTGCCCATTCCAACCAGCCTCCGTAATTACCCCTGTCTTCGGAAATACCACACAGTTCACATTATTACTTTTATCTAAGATTTGGGGAACGCGGAAAAGGGCGTGTGGGGGGGGGGGATATTTTTAGGGAGTCAATTTTTATTCCGTACAAATGAGCAACGGGGCCTGGAATTTATTCAGTTGTGCCCTGCAATCCAACGGGTGTTCCCTCCATTATAGGCCTTGCCATGGGCTCTGTAAGTAGATTAGGGCCACATTGGGTATGTTTCTGAACACGGGACAAACGGGGGTATCCATTTTGGAGTGACGGTCTTCATTCCTATGTACGCTGTACAAAAAAACCTGTTTTTAAATTGAAAAAATTGCCAAAAAAATTGAAAATCGTAATTTTTTCCTACTGCTTTGCTTAGATTCATTCAAATATTGTGGGGTCAAAATACGCAGTACACCCCTAGATGAATTCGTTAAGGGGTCTAGTTTTCAAAATGGGGTCATTTGAGGGGTTTCCTTATCGTTTTGGCCGCCCAATGGCTCTATAAGTTGGCGATGGGACCTGGAATTTATTCAGTTGTACCCTGAAATCCAACGGGTGTTCCTTTCATTTTAGGCATAGCCATGTGTCCTGTAAGTAGATTAGGGCCACATTGGGTATGTTTCTGAACACGGGACAAACGGGGGTATCCATTTTGGAGTGACGGTCTTCATTCCTATGTACGCTGTACAAAAAAACCTGTTTTTAAATTGAAAAAATTGCCAAAAAAATTGAAAATCGTAATTTTTTCCTACTGCTTTGCTTAGATTCATTCAAATATTGTGGGGTCAAAATACGCAGTACACCCCTAGATGATTTCGTTAAGGGGTCTAGTTTTCAAAATGGGGTCATTTGAGGGGTTTCCTTATCGTTTTGGCCGCCCAATGGCTCTATAAGTTGGCGATGGGACCTGGAATTTATTCAGTTGTACCCTGAAATCCAACGGGTGTTCCTTTCATTTTAGGCATAGCCATGTGTCCTGTAAGTAGATTAGGGCCACAATGGGTATGTTTCTGAATACGGGACAAACAGGGGTATCTATTTTGGGGTGAAAGTCTTCATTTATATATGTGCTGTACAAAAAAAACCTGTTTTTAAATTGACGCAATTGCCCAAAAAAATGAAAATCGTAATTTTTTCCTACTGCTTTGCTTAGATCTATTCAAAAATTGTTCAGTTAAAATACACAGTACACCCCTAGATGAACGTGTTAAGGGGTCTAGTTTTCAAAATGAGGTCATTTGTGGGGGTTCTCTATTGTTTTGGGCGCTCAAGAACTCTACAAGTGTGCTATGGGGCATAAAAGGCCTTCAAGCAAAATTTATGTTCTAAAAGCCACCGACTGCTCCTTTCATTTTGGGCCCCGTTGTGCATCCAGACATAAGATTAGGACCACAATGGGTATATTTCTGAAAACAGCATAAACAGTGGTATCCATTGTGGGGTGCAAGTCTTCATTCACATGTGTGCTGTACAAAAAAAGCTGTTTTTAAAGTGACAGAATTGCCCAAAAAATGTAAATTACAATTTTTTCCTTTTGCTTTGCTTGAATTCATTCAAAAACTGTGGCATCAAAATAGGTAGTACACCCCTAGATAAATTCGTTAAGGGGTCTAGTTTTCAAAATGGGGTCATTTGTGGGGGTTCTCTACTGTTTTGGGCGCTCAAGAACTCTACAAGTGTGCTATGGGGCCTAAAATGTCTTCAAGCAAAATCTATGTTCGGAAAACCACCGACTACTCCTTTCATTTTGGGACCCGTTGTGCGTCTCTAATGGTTTTGTATTCCTGCATAAAATGAACAATGAACAAGAAGCAAATGACTTATTGTTCGTCAGATCATCGGCTGCGTTTGCACTCAACGATTACATCATTCATTAACCCTATTTGAGCTATGTTTTTGAATGATAATCGTTCAGTGTAAAATAAATAAATGAAGTTCTTTTAACCTTTGCTGATAAGTAAGATCCCACATGCCCCTTTCTTGCTCTTCTTTGCACCGTTCCCAATTCAAGGGCATTTTTGCTATGAACTATTGTCTAGAGCTGAGCTGCATATACCAGATGAGACCACACCAATGCTTTACAGAGTGGTAATATTATATCTCTGTCCTATGACTTCATACTTCTTAGGTCCCTATCCTACTTGTATTTCTGTTACCCAGCTTCGTCCTTGGAGCCGAACAATAAAAATATTGGGCCATAATAGGGTCCATCCAACTTCCGGGACGCCACCAGAAAATATCCCTGATCAAACAGTGCGACATGCTGTCCTATTTCCTCTGGGAATTTATGTTCTGTGCAGAAAACTTGGAACGAAGCCCGCAGCGCACATATGAAAGGGGCCTTAATAAGTGTCAGTTTCCTGCTAGTCTTAGAAGCAGCTGATTTACATTGTATGCTGTTACTTGGACTACGATCTATAATCTTCTCTACTGTTGACTCTCCCCCAGGGTATCAGGTGCATGCAGGCTGTTTGTTCCCAGATTTGAACGTGTTTGGCTTCTTGTTTTAGCTGGACTTTTGTTTTTCTGTGCAGTTGGCTACTACTATATATGGCAAACACCTGCAGGAGCTCATGATCTCTTTCTCAATAGCAAATTCAAGTATTTTGCATGTTTATTTAAAGAGACTTGGTCACCACCCTTTTGCACTCATCTCTGATGGCAGCACAAGGTAGTGCCTGTCACACTGATCACAGTGATATGTTTGCTGTGCGTATCTGTGCAGTAGCTTTGGAGAAACTTGCATTTTATCAGTATCAGCACATGCATAGATGACTACTTAACGTAGTCCTGGATATTCATGAGCTGCAGCTAGCTACACCCACCCCACCATCCAGTCAGTGATTAACTGCTGTCTGCCTATTACTGTGCATAGACAGAGAGCTGCCAATCATTGGCTGGAGGGTGGGGTGGGTGTGGCTACACTGTAACTCATGAATATGCAGGACTACTTCTGTGACTGGCTGATACTAATAAACTGCAAGTTTCTCCAAAACTGCTGCACAGATACGTACAATAGACATATCACTGCAATCGTTTTGACAGGCACTACCCTATGCTACTCTCAGTGAGGGCTGCAAAACCATGGTGATCTGACTTGCTGTCTTTGTGCAGACTACAGAACCCTATGTTCAAAAGTCTCCTGCACTCTCTCTGCGATACATATTCAAAGGTACTTTAATGAACTAAAAAGGGACACTGCTTTTTTTATATTAACTAATATAAAGAGCACAAAAAAATTACCAAACACAATATATGCCACAAAGTATTTATTGATAAGCAGTGCAATCCCAATAAAACACAGTAATACAATATATTAAGTTAAACACAGTACACTACATATTGTATTATACAGTACATCATATTCCTAAGAAGGGATTCACACAAGTAAGCAAGAAAATGTATAATAATCCAATCAATGTTATGTCCTTGATTCCAACACCTCTGTGAAGTTGTTCAAATTCTATTTAGTCAATTTTTTTGTTACCTGCATCATCCGCACAGGTGATCACTACAGTAACTTTACCATCAACAGATATAAAAACAGGTAGGTAGGAGTTTTATAGAAGTGGATAAGGGAGAACATAAAAGATGCCATGAGGGAAAAAAAATCGCATGAAATATGCAGAGAAATCCACAATGGAGAATTCCTGTGCAATGTTGTTTTTCACATGTAATCCACTAGTATTTATTTGCCTTTACTTAGAAGGATTCTCAGTTGTGCAATTGTTCAGAGCAAAGGCGGAATTTGAAGCTTTCAGACCCCAATGCAAAATCTGTAAAGATCCCCTATCTATGGGGACTGGTCTACCCATATAGGGCAAACAGATGTTTTGGGCCTCTTGAGGCCCTGTTCACACTGTGAGTTTTAACATGGATTCTATGAAATCCATGCGGATTCTGCATGGATTTCAGTTCAGATTTGCTGCAAAATCCGTTTATATGGTACAGATCTTTTTTTGCACTCAGATTTGGACTTAGGAACATTAAAAAAGTGCAAGGGCAGATCCACAGCAAAAATCCATGGCTTAGCAGTGGATTTCTACCGTGGATTTTGTGGTGGAAACTGCATGGAGAAATCAGACATGGAATCCGCGGTGTGAACATAACCTTAGAGTATAAGGACTGCGTGTGGCAAGCTCTGCACTCCTATCCGTATGACTTTGGCTTTGAGCATTACATACACAGAGATATATGTATCAGTTACAATTGTCTGGCACATTTACGTGGTATGAGTTCATGATATCAGCCTTATGAAAAGACTTTCTAGTCAATGGACCAGATTTCTAAGTGTAGCGTTGGATCAGATTCACAGTAGCACTGCTTATCTTCCAATAATATGCATTTTGCCTGACCTGTGTTTACCATAATTATAGTCCTTAGACAAAAGCCTTCCTGTTTCCAATGACCTTTCATTGTCAGTAAATTGTTTGGCTCCGCAAAAATTCTAATGTCTAAGGTGAAGCAAACTATAAAAGCAATATTTATCAGTGATTGTTAATATGAAAGCTCATTAAGTGGGCATGACCTATAGACCAACAAATTTAGGCTGTGTTCACAAGGCCATTAGGAACTTTACTCTTCTCCTCTCTCCTCCATTGTGTCTGCAGTGTAAACAGGCTCAGACTGGCCAACAGGTGAACACATAGATCCCCGATGGGCTCTGAGCTATGAGTGACTCTTGGCACATGGCACAGTACACTCAGTGCAATGCATACAGATAGGCACCATGTCAACCAGAATACACATCCATATAATGATATCTAGGCACATTGGGAGACTGGCTACTATCCTCCTATCCTTGGCCTGACTTCCTTAGCTGTACGATTGGCCCCCAGAATTAATCTTACTGGTGGGTGCCAGGCATCCCAGTCTGAGTAAATACGTTACGCATCGGAGAAGCTCATGGTGCATATGGTAAACAGATCTATGGATCTACATTTACTCAACAGAGACCGGGTTTTCTATTTTTTATTTCATGGAGTAGTGCAGCAGTCCACACTATTTCACGCAAGGAAATCCAGTAGAAAAACATATAGCGTGCTGTGTATAATTTTTTACAATGATAGCCTATAGGTGACAAATAACACTAATTGGTATCTGTCAATAATAGAGGTTGCTATCATAAATCCCCCTATGGAAATATTGGATGTACACAGAAGACTCAATGAGAAAGCAGCCGAAAGAAGATTGGTGAGTACAGCACATTTATCTGCTGACTTGTATGGACTGTATTCGATACTTTCTTTGGTTATATACCTCTACTGCCGATTCACAAAGACTTGTAGAAGACTTGTACCCTACATGCATTAAAGGAGCAGTCAAAGTCAAAACACTGGCTACAACAGGAACCTACTGCTATTCAAAACACACAATTATTCAGCTCCACTCACTGGTAACCACACATGTACAAAAACAACTATCCAGTGTGATGCCAGGCAATGAAAATGTAAAGCTTTATTTAAAAAAAAGCACTGAAAAAACACTGCCACATGATGACAGTTGACACATTTTGGACAATGTGTCTTTAATTGTAGCCCTACGAATGAGGACACATCATCTGAAACATTGCATAGGTCACCATGTGGTGGTATTTATGGCTTGTTGTTTTTTAATTATTTTATCTTTCTAATAAAGCTTTGTATTTTTATTGCTTGACCGCTTGCTAAATAGTTGTTTATGTACATTAAGGAACAGTGTCTCTACCATCGCTCTCTATAGAGTATTATCTGTTCACTCAACTTCTTTCATCTATGCTCAGTGTACCTTTGTTAGTCCTGAGGTTATACACACTATACCATTTTATTGTTTGCAGAATATTTTATGAAAAGGAGTTTAAATTAACAGATTAATACTAATGAGTTATTGCGTATATTAATAGTATGAAGCAGCTTAAAAGTTTTTACTAACTATTAAAGGAACTCTCCAGGCAGCACAGATACACTGGGGCTTATTTACCAATGCTGTCTGAAAGTTAGACAGTGCAAACTTAGACTAGACAGTCTTAAAATGTGGCTGCTTTATCTCAGTAGCTTTGCCAAATGAATAAATCTGTTGAATTTTAAGACTACCTCGTCACAGTTTAGACTAACTATTACTTGGCTTAGTTTCTGCCAAAAATTGTGCCAAAATTTTGGTGCAATTTGCAGCAATTTTATACAATTTCTGGTGAAATTTAGGCCATGTCCTTTTTTGGACAAGTCAGAAGAACTGTCTGAAACTGTCTAAAACACATTGCGTAATTAGTGCCAGAAAGCTGTCCTATTTTGAATAGTAAATAAGCATCTCCAGTGTCCGGAGGGCCAGTGCATGACACAGAGATTCTCTCTTTGCCGTTTTCTGAATCCCTGAGTCAAACGTCGCCTGCTAAGACCCTACAGCTGATATTACAAAGTGCATCAGTTTTGTCTGGAGTGTTTCTTTTCATTATGTTTTGTATTAAATTATGGCTCCTGGAAGTAGTGGTGCTGTAGATGGTAGTCATTATGCATTATGGGGGAATCTATGACATTGTTTGTGTGGGTTATGTCTACATTAGGGGGGATTTCTCTTTGAACACCAAAACTAAAGGTTTCATCCATACCATATGGACCAAATCCTGGAGCAACATCAAGCGTTACTTTGGGGGTATAGGCTGGAGTAACGGCAGTGGGGAACTTGCTTTGTCCTAATGGATTAAATGCCATGTTAGGCTGATTGATGTTGGGAAATAACATAGGATCCCCTTGACTTGGTGGAAGCCCCTCTAACCCAGGTATAGAAGGATTGGACCCTAGAACTGAAGGATTGGACCCTAGAATTGAAGGATTCTCAGCTGGGTTCTTTGCCGCTCCTTGGCCTGCTGGATTTATTCCTGCCCCAAAAGTGTCATCTTCTATAGTAAAGTCGCCTGCCATGGCTGGGTTCTGCAGTGATCTTCCAAATCCAGGCCCTAGCAGACCTGTATACAGGGAATTCAAGGCATGTGCAGCCCCAACCCGTCCGCCCTAGAATATACAAAACAATGCAATTAGCATCCGTAAGGAAAATATCATTCATATTTTCCTGTTACATACATTACATAATCTCACTCTAATACACATTAGTTCCAAAATAACAGTTTTGAGCCATTTGGTTCCACCAACAGTTTTGAGCCACCCACTACAGTTTTTTTTCACTGTGAAATTCGCAGCGTTTTTTTTCTGCAGGGGTCTATGGGACTTGTAATGTTAAAAGTGTGATCGCACAAAATCGCTATTCACCGCGAAATTGCGATTTTGCGCGATCGTGATTTTAACCTAAGGGTGACTACCCTCTACAGTTTTTTTTCACTGCAAAATTCGCAGCGTTTTTTTTTTCTGCAGGGGTCTATGGGACTTGTAATGTTAAAACCGCGATCGCGCAAAATCACAATTTACTGCAAAATCGCGATTTTGCGCGATCGCGATTTTAACATTACAAGCCCCATAGACCCCTGCAGAAAAAAAACGCAGCGAATTTCGCAGTGAAAAAAAACTGTAGTGGGTAGTCACCCTAAGGGCTCCTTTCCACTGGCGATAGCGATATCTATGCGATAAAATCGCAATGTTAAAATCGCATCGCAACGCTGCAAAATTGCAAACTTTTGCATTGCGATGCAAGATTCTGTTTTGCCATTGCAATGTATGGGCGACAGAAAAATGCAAAACGCTGAAACAATCCTCCTGCTGCGATTTTTAATCCTCGCATCGCAGCTTGCCCTTAAACATCCCTAGTGGAAAGGCTGTCATAGAATAACATGTGTGGGACATTCCTGCGAGAGCTCGCACTCTCGCATCGCACTGAAAATGTGCGATTACCTCGCCAGTGGAAAGGAGCCCTAAGACGGATCCATTCAGCCTGAGATTTCCCTTTCTCTGCTTCCATAACAGAGCAGGATAACAGAAACAATAATGTGAATGTGAACAAGCCATTATGGGCACCAAAAAGCTTTATTTTATCTCTTTAATTTGCTCCAACAACATTTTAACCCCTTAGTGACTGCCAATACGCCTTTGTACTGACTTTACTAATGTTTTCACTGACTAGACTATTTAAAATATAACTTTTATTCAAAGCTTATTTAGAATGAATTATGGGGTACACAAGACAAAACAAAAACACCTAAGTCAAATCTGTACAAGATTGCAACCAATCCGTAATTTCGCAGACAACCACTGTACAGAGTAAATAAATCCAAAAAGGAGTAGGAAAGACTTATTTCTGGTATTAACAGGAAAATCCCCTTTTCCAAATCATTATAGGGGGTGCATAATCCTAATACCCTCAAGAATAGAAGCTTTGAATAAAAGTTATATTTTAAATAGTCTAGTCAGTGAAAGGGTTATACTATTTCGGACTATTTCTGCCCCAGTGATGGAGACTTTACTGATGTGCTTTAAACTTGCACATCTTATAAGGCAATGACTTGGATGACTGACAGCCAGGCTTCTGCTCTAACTGCCAGATGCAGAGAAACCTCAGATCCCGACAGTTTAACCCCTTCCATACCACAACCAATAACAACTGCAGCATGTATGCAGACGATTGAGTGAAGTGGCTCTGTCACTTTCAGCACTCTGCAAAGCAATCACAAAGTACCAATGTGTTCCCATGGCAGCTGGAAGTCTGACAGAGGCCTCCATGTCTGCCATGTAACTCAGCCTATTAGACCCTGCCTGCCATGGAGTTTAACAGGCTGCTGTCATAGGCTTAGTAGAATGCTCTACATAAGTAATATAATGTATTATCCTGGTGATCAAAATATCGCATCTTCAAGTCTCCTTGATTGACTAAAAACTAGAGTAAAAAAAAAGTTCAATAAAGTTTATTTTAAAGAAAAAAATCCAGATTAAAAAATGCATTTTTTCCCTACAAAACCCCTTTTTACATCAATAAAATACCAACGGAGATTTTAAAAAAAGCAAAACATAACAATTATTGCCGCGTTCGTAACAACCCAGACAATGAAAATATTTTATTATTGATCACAAAAGGTGAATGTCGTAAAAATAGTTAAAAAAATTAATGACAGAATTTCTATTTATTTTGTTTGCCTCAGAAAACATGCAATAAAAAACAATCCAAAAGTCACATGTACCTCAAAATAGTATCAATAAAAATTTCAACTCTTCCTGCATAAAAAAGCAAGACCTCACAGCACTCCATTTCTGGAAAAATAAAAATACTATGGGTCTTAGAATGCAGCGATGGTTTTTGTTTTTCTTTAAAAATGTGTTTTTATTGTGCAAATGTAGTAAAAAATAAAAAAATCTTTATAAACCTGGTATCGCAGTAATCATGCTGATCAGAAAGTTATCAGGTTATTTTTACCAAATCGTGAGCACCGTAGAAAACAAAACCCCCCAAACCATTGCGGAATTTCTGAGGGGTTTTCCGTCTCCCCACATACAATGTTACTATGTTACTATTTCCCAGCAAATGCTGCTAGAACAATCTATCTTAAACGTTTTGTACCTGCATTTCCTCCGAACTCATGACTCCGAGCCTGGCTGGTGCTCCCTGTAAGAAAAAGCAATATAATCACATTGATCTCGAAATCAATCACTTGTTTCTTATACTAGAAGATATCCATTTCGAATATGATTGGACTAACTAAACTACTACGGTATATATGTTTATGCTTCCTAAATTGTTTATCATGCTGTATGGTTTTGTTTAAAGCAAGAGGGAGTAAGCAAGTGTTAGTGATTCAAATGTATCCCTTAAAGGGACTCTGGCAACATGGGACAGCACCACAAAACTAAGTTATGGTGTTGCTTGGTGAGTTGATGGTGAGCTGCGGGATACACTCAATATATTCATCCTCTCCCAGGTTCCCATGCTGTTTGCCGTTATGCGGTCTGAAAACCTGACTACAGATTGCTCTGACTCGCAGACACATAGATGTCTATGAAAGAGCACATTCACAGCAGTCTGAAAAGTCAGATTTTCAGACCATACACAGACTTCACGGGGGACACTGTTGAAATGGGGGAGCAAGTAAATGTAAAAAATGCATCTTCTGATACCCCATCAGCTTACCAAACAGCTGTTTTGTAGTGACAGAGCCCTTTAAAGCCACATCATTGGATTGTAACATAGATGTGATGGTGTAAAACAGATCTGTTAATTAGTGATGAGCGATTATTGAAATAATCGGGTCTGGAGTGATTGGCCTTATTTTCCAAAAATAATCAGAAATTGGTATGACCTGATCCCGATTTCTATTAACAATGGGAGTAAAAATCAGGTTCCTAATGTGGCCTCATGAAGGTCCCTAGTACATCCAAATTGCATGGCAATACAACCACACATCACACTTTGTGTTTATTGTTCTCCTCCTCTCCACCACTGAGCCACTTTAATTGAACAGACACAACCACTGTTGTTCAGCATGCAATATGGAAAGCAAAACCTGACCCAGCTTACCCAATCAAAATCTGCAAACATGTGCCCAATTTTACTTACTGGCCGATCACGACAAGCAGCCCGACTGTTAATTTTAATCTGAGTTTGAGATAACATGTAAAGGCCCATTTAGACACAACAATTACCGCTCAAAATTCGCTCAAAAGTCATCTTTTGAGCGATAATTGGTGCATGTAAATGTGCCCATCTTTCAGTTTTCTGCCGAACAACCGTTTTAGCTTCTGCTTGAAAACCACAGTTTGGCAGAACAGCTGATAAGCAGGACCGCACACTGTGTTCTGCTGGGGGAAAGCTGATTACAGCTGATAACATTGTATCAGCTGTTCTCAGCTGTCTGCCCCACCAGCAGAACAGCTGATAAGCATACTGTACAGCTTGACTTGCCCGTATAGACTTAGTTTTCAAAATGAAAAATAGCATAGCAGGCTGCAGCTAGATAAATTGTGATTGATCCAATCAGACTCATGGACTTCAGTTGCATATCAATGTAAATACTCAATGTAATACTTTACAACACTATTTAAATAAATAAATGTAATCAATAAAAGATGCAGTAAGTGAGCCCTTGCCTGGATTTCTGCTTGTATTCCAGTAGACAAACACAATCTAACTAAATAACACACAGTTTTACTGTCCATGTCTTTTATTGAGCATTGAGTGCAGGAATAGCAATTGTTGTGGCTTGTTCGGTGTGACGGCTTCGTGGCATGGTGGCCACGATACAGGAACAGACATGTCACCCTGCCACTATGAAGAGCATAGGTTAAAACGCATTGTGCAGGGGCTGCTGGCTGCTATTTATTTGGATGATGCATACTGGAATGCTATCTGAGAGTCATACCTGTTAGAAATGTTTTTGGGTGTGGTTCCTTCTGTGCTACCTATCATCAGATGTGGAGGTCTTTATATTCCTACCCCTCCCTTTCTCCCTTGCTGTTGATTCAGTTCAGTTAGAAGAATAGTTGCAGCTGGTTGGAGCCTCTATCCTGGGTGAAAGCATCCCATTGTCAGTTAAGCATTGGTTTTCTTTTCTTTTGCTTTTGTTAGTCTTTACACTGTTTCTTTGTTGTGTTTTGTGCATCTCTCCAGGTACCTTATCAAGAAAAGTCAGGTTCTAGGTGAATACCGTGGGGTCGTCCTTACCAGGACACCTACCTCGCTTATAGGCAGGGGTTCCCCATTCCCCTGAGTTGTAAGGAACAGATTTTTCCATCTATCTATGCCTGGAGTGGTGTAGTCTGTGTTAGCATTATATCATGTGTGCTTCCAGCGTTTCCGTGTCAAGGCCGCCCTGTGTCAATGCTGGGTGTGGTGCTACTGTGCCGCACACATGTGACAGCAATTAAATATCTGTTTAAAAGAGAGCTAATTGGCAAAACATGTTTCAGTTAGCTCTCTTTTACAAGGGCTGATAAATCGTTTAGATTCCCACATCCAGCAGGAATCTGAATAATTAGCATTCAGTTCAAATGCATGCCTCGACTGAACAACGAACAAGATTTTGTTTGCTTCATCCTTGTCATTCAGTTTCTGCATGCATAAAACTGAACGACAGATCAGCCTGTGTAAAAAGCTAGACGGATTGGCCCGTTCCACCTCCATTCACTAGCACTGATCGTTCCTGTGTCAAAGCACAGGAACAATTATCGCTGGGACAACCTTGGGGCATCTGACAAATTGTCTTGTGTAAAAGTGCCCTTAAAGGGGTTGTCTCGCGAAAGCAAGTGGGGTTAAGCACTTCTGTATGGCCATATTAATGCACTTTGTAATATACATCGTGCATTAAATATGAGCCATACAGAAGTTATATACTTACCTTCCCTGCGCTGGCGTCCCCGTCTCCATGGCTCCGTCTAACTTCAGCGTCTAATCGCCCGATTAGACGCGCTTGCGCAGAAGGGTCTTCTGCCTTCGGCTCGGCAGCAGCGGCGTTCTGGCTCCGCCCCTTGTACGCATCATCGCGTAGCTCCGCCCCATGACGTGTGCCGATTCCAGCCTCCTGATTGGCTGGAATCGGCACACGTGACGGGGGCGGAGCTACGCGATGACGCGTACAAGGGGGCGGAGCCAGAACGCCGCTGCTGCCGAGCCGAAGGCAGAAGACCCTTCTGCGCAAGCGCGTCTAATCGGGCAATTAGACGCTGAAGTTAGACGGAGCCATGGAGATGGGGACGCCAGCAACGGAGTCAGTAAGTGAATAACTTCTGTATGGCTCATATTTAATGCACGATGTATATTACAAAGTGCATTAATATGGCCATACAGAAGTGCTGAACCCCACTTGCTTTCGCGAGACAACCCCTTTAAGAAGATGAGATTGAAAGTTTGGGTTTGACAGATGCTTTGTCAAGTAAAGGCACACAAAGCCTGGTTATTGACAAATCTGTCCTTCTCCAGAAAGAGTAGTCAGTGTAAACCATGCCTCGATGCAAACAACTTTCAGAAAACCTGAGAAGACATGTCATAATGATGCATCAAACTGGAATAGGCTACACAAGCCCTGCTAAAGACCTAGGTGTACATCAGTGGCGGGTTAGAACATTCAGGATTGTTGTACCTTCCCTACTAGTGGGTGTCCTGTTAGGATCATTCTAAGTGCACAATGGGCAGTACTGAAAGAGGTGAGAAAGAACCCAAAAGTAAGAGCAAAAGACTCCACAAACTATTCATATGTCCAATATTAAAAAATCCATAAATAAAAAAGGTGTTCATGAAAGTACACAACAAAAGAAATTGCTGCTGTCCAAAGAAAACATTTTGGCCCATCTCAAGTTTGCCTCAGATCATTGAGATCAAAACATTTTACACACACACAAGCACACAGAGAAGAAGACTTGTTTTTTTTTGAATGGCCAAGTTAGAGTCCTGACTTTAACCCCTTTCCCCTGCAGATAATTTTGGCCTTCTGGACCAGGCCCCATAGTTCAAATCTGATGTGTAAGTGATGATCAGAATGTTTTATTTCATGACACATTGCACTTTGAAGGTAAGTTTTGGTTGGTGCATTTTTTATTTTTAAAAAAATCCTAAATTTATAGACCTTTTTGAAATATGTGCAATTTTCAGACTTCCTGCTAGTAAGACAGACAATCATACCATGCAAAATAGCTAATTGCATTTTATTGGAAAATTGTAATTTTTTAAATTATTTGTGGAGAGGTTTACACATAAAAATATTTTTTACTATTTCTTTTGTACACCACATTTGTTTGTCTCACACAAGAACTCGAAGATGCGATCCTTTGATCAGTTAGATAAAACACTAGACCACTTATGTCACATCATCACTTACAGTATGACCTCTCACTGTTGACACTGACTTTCACAGTCCACTATACATCGCAGATCCAGAGCGAAGGCATAAGAAGGTGGGTGCTGGGGGGGGGGGGGCGGTCGGTCCCTGGTGCTATCAGTGAGGGGGTGACAGCTCAGCTAGTTAGCTGTGGTCCTGGCGTGCAACTACTTGGCAGCGGCAGGTGGAGAAGCTACTATTGGAGTCTGCCATAAGCCCCTCACAGAGCCTGCACTGTCCCCTAGCGCCGGTTAACCCTCCACCCGCCAGCCCTGTCATGAAGGGACATACAGACCTGCAAAGCTGGCAACTTCCAGGACCTCTGATGATGTCATGTCATGTGATACCTTGTGTGGGAGGAGTCATGGATCACATGACCACAGGGGAGATCAGTAAATGTAGGACTCTACTGTGTTCTGTGTGTGTTGGAGCTGTGGGGGTCAGGATGGATGGATGGATGGATGGAGTGAGTGAGTGGAGCTCTAGGGGTCAGGATGGATTGAAGGATTGAAGGATTAAGTGAGTGGAGCTGTGAGGATCAGGATGGATGGAGCAGAGCTGTGTGTGTGATGTCTGGGGGTCAGGATGGATGTAGCGGTGCTGTGTGTGTGATGTGTGGGGATCAGGATGGATGTAGCGCAGCTGTGTGTGTGATGTGTGGGGATCAGGATGGATGTAGTAGAGCTGTGTGTGTGATTTGTGGGGATCAGGATTGATGTAGCAGAGCTGTGTGTGTGATATGTGGGGATAAGTTTGGATGTAGTAGAGTTGTGTGTGTGATGTCTGGGGATCAGGATGGATGTAGCGGAGCTGTGTGTTATGTGTGGGGAGAAGCATAGATGGAGCGGAGATGTGTGTGTGATGTCTGGGCATGAGGATGGATGTAGTGGAGCTGTGTGTGTGTGATGTCTGGGCATGAGGATGGATGTAGTGGAGCTGTGTGTGTGTGATGTCTGGGAATCAGGATGGATGTAGCTGAGCTGTGTGTGTGATATCTGGGGATCAGGATGGATGTAGCGGAGTTGTGTGTGTGATGTCTGGGGGTCAGGATGGATGGATTGAGTGAGTGAGTGGAGCTGTGGGGATCAGGATGAATGTAGCAAAGCTGTATGTTAAATGTCTGGGGATCAGGATGGATGTAGCAGAGCTGTGTCTGTGATGTCTGGGGGTCAGGATGGATGTAATAGAGCTGTGTGTGGGATGTGTGGGGATCAGGATGGATGTAGCGGAGCTGTGTGTGTTATGTGTGAGGATCAGGATGGATGTAGCGTAGCTTTTTGTGTGATGTCTGGGGATCAGGATGGATGTAGTAGGGCTGTGTGTGTGATGTCTTGGGATCAGGATGGATGTAGTAGAGTTGTGTGTGTGATGTCTGTGGATCAGGATAGAGCGGAGCTGTGTGTGTGTGATGTCTGGGAAATAGGATGGATGTAGTAGAGTTGTGTGTGCGATGTCTGGGGATCAGGATGGATGTATCGGAGCTGTGTGTGCAATGTGTGGGGATCAGGATGGATGTACGGCCGGCTCTGCAGTGACAGTGTCGGGATCCAAGGATAAGAGCAGAGGAGTAGTAAATGCGGTACAACAAGATATGTACCATGTACTGCATGTAATCTTGTATGTTTAGGTGGTATACGTTATACCAGCTATACATATAATTATGTACTGGACATATCCAGGTTATATCAGCATCACTATATACAGGGGATGTATATCTGCTATATATATAGTGATATAGAGCATGCTGGGGTAACCTGGGTATCTTCTGTATATAATTATATATGTACAGGTGGTATAAGCTAGACATCTCCTTATATAGTGATATGGAGCATGCTGGTGTAACCTGGAATATCACTATATACAGCAGCTGTACGTACATAATAATATACTGGAGATACCCAGGTTAGGGCTCCTTCACAAGGGCAAGCGCGATATGTAAATTACGGCCCGATATCGCGCTCCCCACCATGTGAACTCCCTTTGGATGCAAGGAGTTTTCATGTGAGAACAGCCTGGCATCACTGCAGGGATGGAGCGAATCCCACCTCGGCTGTCACAGCCACAGCAGAGGATCGAGGGCTTAGCTACAAGTAAGCAGGGAAACAGTAAACATGATACAAATAGTGCATTTTTCACTTGCATTTTTTTGGGTCAGTGTCTAATTTTTGGCTTTTTTTTTTTAGATGTTTTTGCTTAGACTTCTCCATGAATAATGGCAGAAAAAAATGCATGCTAAACATAAGTAAACAAACAATCACCACCCAGAAAACACCTGTGAAAAACTCTTGTGTCGGTTAAAAAAACAGTTGACATTTTTAAAATCTATTTTTTTTTGAGGGGGGGAATCACCCAAAAATTGATGGTTCAGGGAAGCCTTATAGGAAATGTATCATCTGTATTCTTTTCACTAAGAAAAACCAGATAAGGAAACATTCCATTTCTTTCTTTTTTTTCTTATTTTTTTTTCCTCATTATACATTTTCTTTTTATTCTATTGTCTGTACACGACTATGGGGCGGCCATCTTGTCTTTACTGCAGTTCACAGCATTTAGAGAGATGCTTTACTGCAGAACTCATGGGCCTTTCACACAGTGGACAGAAGCTGACCTAATAATTTCTACGGGAGACTCTTCCACCATGCACTGTGACCTGTGCAGGGAGGGGGTGGAGGTAAGCTGTGACTATCACTTTAGACTTTGTGTTAATGTTATGTGTTTTAGTAGCATTTTGTGAGAGGAGTTTTTCAAAACTAGAATTAATCAAGAGCTCTTAGGTCCACCATGAGTCAGGCTCGGCTCTCTGGCTTAGCTATCTTGGCAATTGAAAACAAAGTAGCGAAAGGAATTGATGTTGTGATGCGTTTCAAAATTTTCGGAGTACAAAGTTAGGAGACAAAGGACTTAAGTGTTTATGATTTACAATGTTAAGTAAATAAATCAGAAAATTACACCTGCAACTGTAAGTATCTTGTCTTTTCTTCTTTGGGCAGGGGGGGGAGACAAATACATTTCTGCCCGGGTACCACCTGACCTTGCTACGCCACTGATCCAGAGGTCATGATTTGACATTCGATTGTCATGGAAAGCATCAGCACCCCGTGTTCAGTTTGTGGAAGTGTCGATTACCTGTAAGAAGGAGTCCTCTCCCTCTCCAAACCCTCTAGTTGCCGTATTTATAGTTTCATCTAAAGGGTTAAGTCACTAGGATCGGAGGAAAGCTCCATCCTGTGGTTGCAGCAGGACCGTGGCTGAAAGTTACAAAATTCCAATGGTCCAAAATTCTTCCTCAGTGTTTAGTTAGGTGGTATTTGCCTATAATTGTTGCTTAGCTAACCATCAGACCACATTTTATTATTAATCAATGCAGAAATCCAGGTGTTTCCAAAAGGTTCACTATTCACTAACTTTTTTGTGCTGCTATATACTGTATAAGAATAAAGCATTTGACTTACATTAGGTCCAGCTCCATAATTCATAAAGTAAACCCCAGGATACGGCTAAAATGATAGAAATGTTTTAAAGAAGCACTGTTGTTTTTACAAACTTTGCATAAATCAATATTGCAATATAAGAAAACTTTGACATATAACAAATGAATATTATATTATTATGCCGCTTTCTCTACTTTTGGGCTACGGCTTTTCCTTTCCCTGCCTCCTACACTGATCATTGACTTTGAATTACTGCTAAAATTCATCTTGAGATGCATCAGCTCACTGAGGGTTCAGGGTACAAGCTGCCCATTGAAGTCTATGGAGAGGGAAGGGAGAAGAAAGCAGCTGCAGAATGTGACACAATCTAAAAGGCTGAAGAAGGGGAGTTTTAATGGTACCTAGAGGTTTTGTCCTTTTAGTACTACTTATAAATGTAGAAGCTGTCTCTCTGAGATGTGTTGCTTCTGCTATAAGCGAATTCTCGTATTGTATCCTTGTATTTTTGCATTTAGGTAGGATTGATCTATAATAATGATTTTTTTCTTAGCAGCTTAGAGGAAAGCAGAGAGCATTTTGGAAAGCAAACTGCCCCCTAGTTTCTGATGTTTTCTTAGATGCTGGATAGCAATTTCTTCAATGCTTAAAGGAGATGTCCCGAGGCAGCAAGTGGGGTTATACACTTCTGTATGGCCATAATAATGCACTTTGTAATATACATTGTGCATTAATTATGAGCCATACAGAAGTTATAAAAAGTTTTTTACTTACCTGCTCCGTTGCTAGCGTCCTGGTCTCCATGGTGCCGACTAATTTTTGGCCTCCGATGGCCAAATTAGCCGCGCTTGCGCAGTCCGGGTCTTCTGCTGTTCTCTATGGGGCTCCGTGTAGCTCCGTGTAGCTCCGCCCCGTCACGTGCCGATTCCAGCCAATCAGGAGGCTGGAATCGGCAGTGGACCGCACAGAAGAGCTGCGGTCCACGAAGATAGAGGATCCCGGCGGCCATCTTCAGCGGTAAGTATTGAAGTCACCGGACCGCCGGGATTCAGGTAAGCGCTGTGCGGGTGGTTTTTTTAACCCCTGCATCGGGGTTGTCTCGCGCCGAACGGGGGGGGGGGTTTAAAAAAAAAAAAAACCGTTTCGGCGCGGGACATCTCCTTTAAAGAGTTTGTCTCATTTTGTCAATCCCTTTAATGTGCTTTACTAAGGTATATGAATGTCAAAGAGAAGGGTTAGGTGCTTTGGTCCCCTCTGTGAGCTTCAGCAGAGAGGTGCTAACAAGCGGAGATTTGTCTTGGTGGACCTAGTCATCTTGGGAGCTGCGTCACCTCATCAGCTGATCACTGCAGGGGCTCCTACATTAAAGGGATTGCTTATAATGAGACATTCCCCTTAATTATTGAACTCCCCACATCCAGGAATTAAACCATGACTAATGCTCATAGAATCCTAGAATGGTTGGAAGGGACCTATTCTACAAGCTGCTTATAACATCTCCTTGATGGACTTTATAATGTATGGCTTAGACTTACGTGTTGTTGCATGGGTGGTACTGCTGCGGGGTCGGGCACATGATCGGCTGCTCCTTGTTGCAGTAGTTTGTTCATTATTGTCTGGTACTAAAGATAGAACAATATGTAGAAGTAAAATGCCTTTTCCATCAATTCAAAAAACTAACATCACAAATAATAGTGAAACATGTAGAAAGGTATTGTAATAGGGTAATAAGTGACATTTTAGGAAACTGAAGCTTTAAGGATAATCTGACCGGCTGAATTTTTTGTTTTTACTATACTGTCACTATGGAAAAATGACTACCAAATTATAGAGATTTTAAATGCAACTCACTTTTTGGAACATACATGTATAAATAAAATGTGTTGTTTTTTTAACCACTTCCCGTGAGCCATACAGTTATATGTGTTCTAGCTGCATATGTTCTGTATGTGCTATGTATGGAGCAGACTCAAGAGCCAGGCCCACTCTATACATACTGCGTGTCAGCTATCTCTGATAGCCGACACCTGCCTGCAACAGCCACGATTAGAGATCATTTCAATAGTCCGATCATGGCTGATAACCCTTTAAATAAATACCGCTGTCAATTCCGACTGCGCCATTTAATCGGGACTTACATGTTCCAATTGGCTTTGCTGCTATAAGATTGTAGGGTTGCCATCCGGGCGTCAGGGCAGCCTCGGGCCTTATGCGGCACATCTTTAGTAGGAAGCCTGTGAAAAAACAGTATAATGCAATACATAGTATTGCATTATACTGTATGGTATAAGTGCTGTATAAGCGATCAAATGATCACAAGTTCAAGTCCGCGAAGGGGACTTAAAAAAGAAAAAATAAGCAAAGAAAAGACTTTTTAATTATTACTTAAAAATTTTTAAAAAAGGTAAAATTTTAAATAATCCTCATTTTCCCAGTTGTCGCATCAAAAAAATTTAATTATTAAAAAGTTTTGCGCCTATTCATTCCACAAGTCATCATATGTTAAACCAGTACTAGCCAACCAGTTGCTTGAGAGCCACATTTGGCTCACTATTGGAGTCATGACCATCTGTATTGACAATTGACAATATTCTAGACTTATCCTAACGACTAAAAAGTCCCAATTTGGATGTCATAATACTAGTAACATATTTATCAGCAAATGTTTGCAATTTTTTAGTTCCTTGTTACTCCACATTTAAGTTATGACTACACTGTGATTTTGGGTGCATCATGGCCCTGCTGCTTCGCAACCTAAAGTAAGTCCATGTGGTCACGTTGCGAGTCAAAAGTTTCATGACCAGACAGTCACAAGAAATCTAAGTATTTCAAAGGTAGATGCTCCAAGGAATGCACGTTAATGCAGAGGTATTTCAATAATGCAAAGCTACTCATGGGACCATGGACCTCCAGTCCCGGTGTAGTATCCAGAAGATCAAAGAAAGACTTCCTACAGTCGAAACGTTGCCTGTATTTTACACTATGGAGGAATAAAAGTTGATTTTCTTTTAATTCACCACCTGATGCTGCTACTATCTTTGATCTTCTGGAGTCACAAGAAATCTGTCAGATCTGCATTTCTTGCAATTGTCAGGTTGTGGTAACCGGGATTGCTTATATTAGGATATAATGTAGCAGGGCCATAGTGCGATCTTTAGCCATGTGTGTCATTCCTAAACTCACAGTGTAGCTCTAAGATAAAAATTGCTCTTCTCCATTTTTGAGGTGAATGTGGCTCCCGGCCTTCACTCAAAGCTGACCGTGGCGCTATTGTAGACATATGCTTTAGACAATATGCCTATAAGGACGGTTTCAGACCTGCGTTGGGGATTTAGCTTTCCTGCTCCATTTGGTGAGCAGGAAAGGGGAATCCCTGCAGCCAAATGGCTCTGTCTATGGACGAAACTGAACAGCGTCAGACAGATTCCACTGACTAAAATGGGGTCCGTCTGCTTTCTGCCCAGGCGCCCGGCTTTTGGATGGAAGAAGAAGCGCTGTATGCAGCGCTTTTTCTTCTGGTGGTTTCAGCATGATCTGTTACGTAACCTTCAGCCGGAGGTTCTGACACAGATGTGCAACCGGTCTAATACTACGAGGAAATTTAGAGCTTATCGGTATAATATCTAGTCTTGCGTGTTTCACAGATTTGTAAGTGCTTAGAAAGATACATTTAATAAAACAGTATGCTAAAATTTTGCAGTGGTAATGATTACCATAAACAATGCTACCGTTTGGATTTGACCATCAGCTGGACCGCCCTTTGGAGGAATCAGAGTTGGATCTGGTTGGTTTGGGTATCCTAGAGGTAACAAAGGTTGCAGGAGTTGCTCAGTAGTTGGCTGTTTTTGTTTGCCAACTTGTGGATCTTGGACTGATTTAGCTGGATCAACTACACCAGGCAAGGGTGGGGGGTGTATGGGCAGAGCATACTCAAACTGCAGAATAAGCAGAAAGAACTGATGATAATACAGGCAACATAACATGAATAATTAGTTCATCATTCTTTTGTGACTTAGAAACACAACTCACGTCACAATAAAGATAATATTGATTTTGACCATTTTGACCACTGCTATTGACCATTTTATTCACTTCTTGTATAGATATTGGTAGGACCTTAAAGGGGTTTTATCATGATTATAAAACCTTTCTATCAGCTTGGCCCTTTATAAAATAAAAAAAATGATCATATTTGCGTCTCCTTGGACCTCCGAAACAGAGCTGAGCAGCTCACACTGCCTTGGCTGGGTGGAAAAACACGATGGCTGGGGCCAATCAAAGCTGCAACGTCATGCCCCTAAACTCCTGGCATCATGGCACCCATCATATGAGCTATTATGCCAGGAGTGCCAACAGTGACGCTGTGGTCTCTGAGTGGCTGAAGCATTCACATGCTTCCGCCTGGCCATCTACCTGGAAGCCAGCGCTTGTGCAGTGTGAGCCTCTCAGCTCCGCTTCAGGGGTCTAAGGAGAAGTGAGTATAATGTAATATTTTTTAATTTTTTATATAATCATTGGTGGCACTGGGTGGGTTGTTGTAAGATATAAACAGCTTTACTCCTCTCCTAAGGGCTCGCTGCTTCCCTGTCACCACGCTGTCCTTCATTACAGGCTCTGTTTGCATTGGCTGCAGCGGTGACATGCTTGTATGCTCATGTAATGACAGCAGCCAAAGTCCTCCTGGATGCTTGAACAAGCTGGAATGTCATCAGTGATGTCCCATAAGCAAAGCTCTTAGCTTGTGTGATCTGTATATGGGACATCAATGGACCAGGTATTCGCTATGACCTCATAGGTCATGTGACATACTGCTAAAAAAGTGAAGAAGAGATGCACTGGCGTATTTAAAATATTGCTGTGCGCAATGGAGGACTCTATTAGATGGCCAAAAAATATTTTGGGCAACCCCTTTAAGTACATTCTTAGAAATGCTTTAGCTCAAAAAATGCTTCAGTATATATATAATTATTTGATATTAGGGTTCAAGATCCATGTAAAATGTTTACCATGCTTAGGCTGCTTTCACATCTGCATTGGGGGTTCAGTTTTCCTGCTCCATTATGGGGGCAGTAAAAGGGAATCCCCTGTCCGAACAAGTCCACCTTATTATGGAACCAAACAGTACCAAACTGGCACAACTGACTATAATTGGGTCCATTGGGTTTACGCTCAGCTGTCCGGCATTTTCCTGGATGATAAAGTCCTGCATGCAAGTCTTTTTTTCTGTATTTTGTGCCGAATCTGCGATGGAACCTACAGCACAGATGTGAAAGTGGCCTTAGAAAGTTCACAGGTTTAGAAATTAATTTGGTTAGAATACTACAACTATTGGCTTTCTCCTTCTTCTTCACCTTTCTTTCTTGATTCCTTGAAGAGGTTGTCCCATCAAGACAACCTGTTTATATGTCTTATTAGAGTATATGGACATCAGTTGGAGACCCCTTTTATTAGCTATAGCAGAGAGCTGCTACATATTGGCACCATGTAACACTAAAGTTAAAAGTGTTCACGCAATAGCAATTTCTTTATAACAAGACCCAGCTAGCAACAAAACAAATTTAAAAAACAAAAAAAATGAAATAAATTGTATGATCACGAATGCACGAAGTCTGATCGGTAAAGTGGGCGAGCTTGAAGCAAGAATGACTGATGAAAGTTATGATATGGTCGGAATTACTGAAACATGGCTTGATGATAAGTGCGATTGGGCGGTGAATTTGCAGGGGTACAATCTCTTCAGAAGAGACCGAAGGAACCAGAAAGGGGGAGGGGTATGTCTGTACGTCAAATCGAACTTGAAGCCGAGGCTACGGGAGGATATAGGGGTAGGAGACGAACAGGTGGAATCTCTGTGGGTAGAAATACAGGGAGGAAAAAATAACAAAATCCTGATAGGGGTCTTCTATCGACCACCAAAAGCAACAGAAGAAACTGAAGACTTACTACTAAGGCAGATAGAAGAGGTATCAAAACGAAACGAAGTAATTATCATGGGGGACTTTAATTACCCAGATATAACATGGGAGAACGAAACCTGCAAATCTCACAGGGGTGATAAGTTCTTGAGAGTAATTAAAGACAATTACCTGAACCAACTTGTGCAGGAACCAACAAGAGGGAGAGCCATTCTGGACCTAGTGCTAACTAACAAACCGGAACGTATAAAGGGGGTGCAGGTTGAGGGGCACTTGGGGAACAGCGACCACAATATAATCAACTTCCAGCTGTCAATCAATAGGAAGCCTTATCAGGGAGTGACAAAGAAACTAAACTTTAGTAAAGCAAAATTTGATGAGCTTAGAACTACTATCGGTAACATTAATTGGGACAACATCCTCAAAAATATCAGTACGGAGGAAAAATGGGAAAAGTTCAAAAGGATCCTAATCGCCTCATGTGAGCAGTCCATTCCCTTTAAAAATAAAAGAAACTCAGCTAAAAGGAAACCAATGTGGTTCGACAAGACGGTACGAGGGGCAATAAACGAAAAGAAGAAAGCGTTCAAACTACTAAAGCAACAAGGCAGCGAAGAAGCGCTAAAATCATACAGGGAAAAAAACAAAATATGCAAAGATACGATTAAAACTGCCAAGGAGGAAGCAGAAAGACGGATCGCAAAAGAGAGCAGAAACAACCCGAAGCTATTTTTCAACTACATAAACAGCAAAAGGATTTGCAGGGAGAGCGCTGGCCCTTTAAAAAACAATGCAGGAGAAATCATTGATGATGACGAAGGGAAAGCAAATCTAATAAACAGTTTCTTCTCAAGTGTGTTCACCAAAGAAAAGGAAATGCCACACGAGATGCAGGGGAATAAAACGAACTCCTCACAAAATATCTCATACCTAACGCAGGAGGAGGTGCGGAAGCGTCTAAAGAAAACTAAGATTGATAAATCACCGGGCCCAGATGGATTACACCCAAGGATACTAAAGGAACTAAGTGACGAGATAGCTAGGCCGCTATACCTAATATTTCTAGACACTATCAAGACCGGAGTAGTACCATTGGACTGGCGCATTGCCAACGTGGTTCCAATTTACAAAAAAGGGAGCAAAAGTGAGCCTGGTAACTACAGGCCAGTAAGTCTCACTTCAGTAACGGGAAAAATTTTCGAGGGGATTCTGAGAGACGCCATCGATGAGTACCTCAAGGAGATTAAGGGAATAACTCCTCACCAGCATGGATTCATGAAGGGTCGCTCATGTCAGACAAATCTGATCAGTTTCTACGATGAAGTAAGCTCTAAGCTGGACCAGGGAGAATCTATTGATCTTGTATATCTGGACTTCTCTAAAGCCTTTGACACCGTGCCACATAATAGGCTAATATACAAAATGAGGCAGCTCGGACTGGGCGAAAACGTGTGTAAGTGGGTAAAAAATTGGCTCAACGATAGAAAGCAGAGGGTGGTAATAAATGGTTCGTACTCTGATTGGACCACAGTCGCTAGCGGGGTGCCACAGGGTTCAGTATTAAGCCCCACTCTGTTCAACATATTTATCAATGACCTGATAGAGGGGCTGCACAGCAAAATATCAATATTTGCAGATGACACAAAATTATACAATATAATTAATGCAACGGAGGACAATGTGCGGCTACAAACGGACCTGGATAAGCTGGGGGCTTGGGCAGAAAAATGGCAAATGAAGTTCAATGTTGAAAAATGTAAGACTATGCACATGGGCAAGAGGAACGGATGTCACAAATATTCACTTAATGGGGTACCACTAGGGAAAAGTGATATGGAAAAGGATCTGGGGGTATTAGTGGATAATAGACTAAACTGGAGTAACCAATGCCAGTCAGCCGCTGCAAAGGCAAATAAAGTGTTGGGGTGCATCAAAAGAGGTATAGGGGCGAAGGACGAGAACATTATCCTTCCATTATATAAGGCACTTGTCAGACCTCACATGGAATACTGCGTACAATTCTGGACACCGGTGCTCAGGAAAGATGTCACAGTGCTTGAGGGGGTTCAAAGAAGAGCGACTAAACTAATACATGGAATGACGGGACTGGAATACCCAGAGAGGCTGTCCAAATTGGGACTATTTACTCTAGAAAAAAGAAGGTTAAGAGGCGACCAAATAACCATGTATAAGTACATGAGGGGACAACACAAGGATCTCTCCCGTGATCTGTTTACACCCAGGACTGCGACGGTAACAAGAGGACATCCGCTACGATTAGAGGAAAGTAGGTTTCATCACCAACACAGAAAGGGGTTCTTTACTGTAAGAGCAGTTAGACTGTGGAACTCTCTACCGGAGGAAGTGGTGATGGCAAAATCCATAGAGGAGTTTAAAAGGGGACTTGATGTCTTTCTGAAGAAGGATATTACAGGATATAAATTTTAGGTTAATAGGCAGGTAGGAACTATTAGGGGTTGATCCAGGGAACAGTCTGATTGCCATTAGGGAGTCGGGAAGGAATTTTTTCCCCAAAAGGGCTAATTGACTTCTGGCCTTGGGGTTTTTTGCCTTCCCCTGGATCAACACAGTAGGATAGACAGGCTGGACTAGATGGACAATGTCTTCATTCGGCCTTACATACTATGTTACTATGTTACTATGTTAGCTGATCGCTGCAGCAGTTCCCTTATTACATGGGTATTATATATGGATTATCTGTGATTAGAGAACCCATTTAATCATCCTCATATCATGTACTATTGACCTTCTAACACATGATTGGGGATTATAGATTCTGAAATGCTGTGTGCTGCTGAAATGTTCTTCTATTTTTTAGCACATCAAAACATCATATAATTATAGGGAAGACATAAAAGAATCAGAAGTGGCTAAAGCTATCCAAAACTTTCTTAAAGGGGTTGTCCCGCACCGAAACGTTTTTTTTTTTTTTCAATAGCCCCCCCGTTCGGCGCAAGACAAACCCGATGCAGGGGTAAAAAAAAAAAACGTCCAGTACTTACCCGAATCCCCGCGCTCCCGCGACCTCTTACTTACCTTAGTAAGATGGCCGCCGGGATCTTCACCCACGATGCACCGCGGGTCTTCTCCCATGGTGCACCGTGGGCTCTGTGCGCTCCATTGCCGATTCCAGCCTCCTGATTGGCTGGAATCGGCACACGTGACGGGGCGGAGCTACAAGGAGCAGCTCTCCGGCACGAGCGGCCCCATTCGGAAGGGAGAAGACCGGACTGCGCAAGCGCGTCTAATCGGGCGATTAGACGCTGAAATTAGACGGCACCATGGAGACGGGGACGCTAGCAACGGAACAGGTAAGTGAATAACTTCTGTATGGCTCATAATTAATGCACAATGTACATTACAAAGTGCATTAATATGGCCATACAGAAGTGTATAACCCCACTTGCTTTTGTGGGACAACCCCTTTAAGCAGGACATTATGTGAGTTAAACAACAGAATACCTGTTGGTTATCTGGCATTTGTGGTCTTTGATGTAGCCAAGGAAATGCGGTATGTGGCGGTAACAGACCATGTAGCCACAGAGTCGAGTACGGGTCATTATAGCCAAATCTTGAAAACTAAAAAGAAAAAAGCGAGATAGTATGCCATAATATTATAATACCTGTATTCTGGTTCTGTATGCTAATACAATACTTCAGATAACACCATTGACATATCTTTGTAAAGGAGTGTCATTTCACATCGATGAAACCCTTATTATACACCAGTGACAACCAGGCTCCATTACTATAGAAAGTGTATACAGATCTATATTTCAGCCTCCATTGTCATACAAGTGGTAAATAAACGACTCAGTAATAGAAGCCAAGCAGGGACAAATGGTTCTCTCTGGCATGGGTGCTATCGAGGGCAACTACTGGAGATTTCAACCTAGGGTGAATCTGTTGTCCCAGAAGGGCATTCTGCATCCACATCTTCCCACGCTGTATCTCACAGCCTGGAAGCAGAATACAAAAATCTATAAGAATTAGGTTTCCCTAAGTAAGTAATCGCTACTATGTTGGATACCCCTCTACCATCAAGGTATATAATAGTCTAGGGTCTCTTGAGAACATGGTGTGGACAGAACAACTTCTCTCTAGATCCTCTAACCACTATCCTGTAATTTTTACTTAATGACTTAAAGAAAATAAAGACTTAAAAAGCAGTTTATAGCCAGTATTGTGCAGTTACAGGGGAAAGTCTCTAACAATCACATTGTTACAACTTTCTTAAGAGTCCTGAAAAACGTAGTTCCTGCATTCCAGGCTTCTGCATGGGATCTAACTGTGATCTCCTTTTAACAAAGAGCCATTTGGGCCAATGGACAGCCGCGCTAAAATTCATAACCTTCAGAGAAACACATCAAGCAGGAAATTTACTTACTTGTACCCTTTCCAGGATGGAGAACAAGAAAAGTGGCATACTCTTGATGTGAATAGAACAGTCTTACTGTATGTCCATAGGACTCAGTTATTTAGAGACTCAAAGGCACTGTTACTACAACACCAAGGTCCCAATAGAGGACAAAAGGCAAGAAAAGCCACCCTCACAATGTGAATTAGGGTGACAATTGAAATATGATATAACCTCTACCTTACCACATGCATATAAGAGCATATTAACTACATGCTGGACTGAAGTTGGACATGTACCATTAGACCAAACCTGCCAAGTTACTACATGGTTGTCTTCTTCCACACTATAGGCTAGACAAACTCTTAACAGACAGCTAAAACTTTGGAAAAGAGTGCAGGAAACAGTGTCTGCTATCCCACTTATTGAAGGAATTTCACTGCTTAACAGATACTATTCGTGCTTGTGCTGCCATAGGATGATCAGGAAAGAGAAAATCTGCTTACCTGATAGCTCAAAATTTGTCAGAAACTGACAGTTCTGAACAATCATTTTGCATAAGTAATAATGGGATAATTGGCCCTTTAGTACTTCATTTGCATGTATTTAGAGAACAGCGGGTCCTCTGTTCTCTAACTACATCGCTATTGTTCTCCAGTGGGACAGAAGCTGTTAACAGCTGTTATAGAATGTTATCAGCGCTGCCCGCGGAGAACTCAGCGTGCGGTCTGTCTTATCTTATTGTCCTGAGGGATGAGGATTTCATGCAGACCTGAAGTCAGCAATGGACGAAAAGTGCATGGTAAGTACACGATGGGAACACATTTACACACAACGAGTATCACTCAAAAGATGGCTTTTAAGCAAATTGTGAGCGATCATCATTGTGTGTAAAAGGGCCTTAGGTCCTCTGCCTTGTTCTAAAGAGTGAGCTTATTGATTAATTAGTTAATTACTACTTATTAACCTGTTTCTGGTTGTACCCATGGGAATAAACCCATTTGTGCTTGCTCTACCTATCGACTACAGGAAATGGAAATTTCGGGTAAGCAAATTAACTCTATCATCTTCACATGCTGAAACTGTTTTAAAGAGAAGCTTCCGGCTCTCCTGACACGTCTGTTTTAGTAAATACTTGTATTCTTGGTAAAATAACAGTTCTGAAGCATCACAGAGCTCTGCACTTCTTCACACAGATCAGCGAGGAATCGTGTCTTAAATTCCACAAGCAAATTACAACTGCGTGCAGGTTTACGTCAAAATGCATGGCAGAAATATAGAGCTTAGCCATGGATTTTTGCCAAGGTTTCAGAAGTGGAGTCCGTGCAGAAAATTCAGCGCCAGATTCCCTTTTAGTATCACACTCGCTGCTATATGTATTAATTTTACTAATCTTCATAATAACTTTATTTTCGATCAGCTTTATTCACTAAGGGTGGCTTCACACTAGCTTGTTTTTGTGCGTGCATATGCGCGCACAAAAACACGCATCTATAAGCCACAATGCATTCCCTATGGTGTGTTCACATGTCCGTACTTTGCAGGTGCGTGTCTGCAAAGATAGGACATGCGTGTACCATAGGGAATGCACGCATTGTTTTCAATAGAGCCGCGGCTACTGCCGGTGGCTCCATTGAAAACAATGGTCCACTGGCATCCCAGTCATTGGATTTCTGGGAAGGGCTTTAAACATAAGCCCTTCCCTGAAAATCCAATAAAAGTAGTGTAAAAAAAATCAAAAAAATGCATACTCACCTTCCTTTAGTTGCCGGGTCTCAGCTGCGACTTCTGGCGCTGTCCCCAGCTCTCTAGTTTTGAGCTATCAGCAGCCGTGGATTTAAAATCCCCGCCTGCTGGTAGCTCTGATTGTGATTGGCTGAAGCCCCTCAGCTGCTGGGGCTCAGCTGTAACTCCTCACGCTGTCCCCAGCTCTGCACTGCTCATTTGGCCAGAGCTGTCTGTGATTGGCTGAGCACGTCAGCCAATCACAAACAGCTCTTTCAGCACTAGAGAGCCGAGGACAGCCAGGAGAAGACACGGCTGAGCCCGGCAGCCGAAGGGAGGTAAGTATGTTTTTTTTTGTTTTGTTTTTACAGTACTTTTACTTGATTTTTCACATGTGTGACAGCTGCGGAAGAGAATTAAAGATGTGGCAGATGTAGCAGCAGGGAATTCTTTTAACTAGCGGGGATGAAGGAAACATCTGCCACATGCGGCAGATGTGTTCTTCATCCCCGCGGGGTGTCACGGCAGCGGCGGAGAGGTAAGTATTTTTTATATTTTTTTTTACAATAAAATGTTTCTTTTTCAGGGAAGGGCTTATATGTAAAGCCCTTCCCTGAAAAAGAATGCAGAGGGCCAGCAGAGAATTTGTGATTAATGAAGACGCTGGCAGCAGCCATGGCTCCATTGAAAACACTGCACGGACCTGCATTCATGTGTGTTTTTGCACATACATAGGTGCGCACCTATGTACGCGCAAAAAAACGCTCGTGTGTAGCCACCCTAACATTGTATACTGTGTTTTGTTCTGTTTACATTTTTACAAGTAGAAATGGGATTCTTACCTGAGGCGAAGCGGTGAGCTTGTTAGCAGCCTGTTGCTGTTGTTGCCGTTGCAGTGTCTTACAAGAAAATGACAATATTCACTATTATTTCATACATATATGGCAAGAAGATACAACAAACTAATGAATGCAATTCAGAACAGCTACAATGCACACAGCCACTGAGATTTCCAGAACCCCAACACCAGATGCCACCCAGAGTGCCTACCATAGATATCTTCTATAGTGCCAGCCACAGAAGTGCCAGCCACAGATTACCCTGCCCATTACTGTCAGGTGGTATTGATACTACTGTGGCAGCTGCCCTATAATTACTCCTTAAAAGTTCTTCCTCAGCAAGGCTGCCTTCTACTTTAGTTGCTAGACACAGGGCCAATGATGTACTGTAGCATATTGACTAGTTTACTAATTCTTAAGGTAGCCCAACTGGGAAGGCAGGGTTGAAGAGCAATGCCTGGCTAATGGCTGGATGCATTTTTTCTGCAGAGTATGAACATGATCTTAGTGCTCATAGTAGAGGGCATTTTATTACTTTTCATTACATTGCATACTTACAGTATCTCTTAAAGCATATCTGATCCTCCAGGTGACTTTTCAGAATAAGCTAACGTGTCCTTGAGAAATAACACTATTTTTGGACATTATATGCATTTGTCACGATTTTTCCCCTCTGCAGGCTCTATCTCTAATTTTCAGTTGTCCTTGACCTGAGTGCATGTAGACTAGCTGTATGACATCTCCATACTTTGCAAATTGAGAAAACAGCAGATTCTGCTCCATAACTTTCTATAAAGCCCATAGAGAAACAACAGCACCACGGAGGACACGAGAGAAGTACTGAGCAGTGTAGATGTGATATCAGTAACTGTGGGACAGTAAATCTCTTTCCATTAGCTTCAGTAGGTATGTCTGTACAAATGTCTCTCCCTACTTCCCGCTCCCTTGCCTTCTCCATAGGCTCTGATGGGCAGCATCAGTCATCACCCTGCTCCACTTCCTATGTTCCGCCTTATTATCTCTGTTACTAGAGACAGACTTCATATAACATCAAGCAGTGGATAGTCCATTTGGAGGGAGGTCCCTAATTGCCAACACTTTAGAGGGGTTTTCATTACAAAAACATTAGTTGTTAGGGGTTGATCCAGGGAACAGTCTGATTGCCATTAGGGAGTCGGGAAGGAATTTTTCCCCCAAAAGGGCTAATTGACTTCTGGCCTTGGTTTTTTTTGCCTTCCTCTGGATCAACACAGTAGGATAGACAGGCTGGACTAGATGGACAATGTCTTCATTCGGCCTTACATACTATGTTACTATGTTACTATGTATTATTTTAAGTAAATACCATAATTTGCACTTTTGCTAGTTATCCCATTGGTTGTTAAATAAGAGTAAAGGCTTATTTACATGCAAAGACAATCTTTCAAATGATTGAAAGATTGACAGTTCTAGTCATAATTTTGCATAAAGTACTAGTGGGCACAATGTAATCATGCTCCCATGGAGAACACAGCATGTGGTCCCTGCTATCTCTCTCCAGCTGAACGATGGATTTTATACTCACCTAAAAATCATCATTTAGCCGTAGAGTGAAAGATGAAAGCGTTTACATGCAACGATTATCGTTCAAAAGCCATCGCTTGAACGAATTTGAGCGATAATCGTTGCGTGTAAATGGGCCTTAAGTTGTTTGAAAAGTTAGTGACTGTTTAAGTGCTTTGAATGAACTTACCTCTAGACTCATACTGGCTATTCCATGTGTTCCCGCTGATGGAGGGTACATCTGAGGAAAGATAAATGCTATTAATATAACTGAATTTCTGGCTCTTACAAGTATTTTTACCTGGTATTTTGGATTCGGAAAAATCAAGAATAAAAGAATTGTCATGTGGTAAATCATAGTTATTAGGGCTCACTCACATGAGCGCATTTTGTTTGCATATTATGCACATAATACGCAGTGGTGCAACCCCATGGACTTGCATTGGTGTATTCAAATATGTGTTTTTCACGCATCTACAAGAAAATCTCAGCATGGCCTATTTTGGTCCATATTATAGACCGAAAGAACTCGTGAAAGTTTATGGGAGCTGTAAAAATATGCAGTGAATATGCATGATACAGAAATCTCCTGCACCTTCTTGCATTTTTTTTGCACATGTAAATACACAGTGATCACTGCGTAATTACAAGTTCAATAAAGCCAACATATATAGGAAATATGCGGCCGAAATACAATACGCTCATTTGAAGTAGCCCTTATACTGCATTGTACTAATTAGTCTAACTACAATGAAACCTCTGAGACAACCACCCAAAGTTGGGAAAGATGTCTTCTAGAGCAGGGGTCCCCAACTCCAGTCCTCAGGGACCACCAACAGATCATGGTTTCAGGATATCCTATAATAAGAACACCTGTGGCAATGTCTGAGGCACTGACAATAATTACATCACCTGTGCAACACTGAGGAAATCCTGAAAACATGACCTGGTGGCGGTCCCTGAGGACTGGAGTTGGGGAACACTGTTCTAGAGGGCCGGTACTTTAAAAAGAGGCCACAGAAAAATCTAACCTCAATAAGGAGCAATTTCAAAGATGTAGTCTATAAATATAATGTCTATATCAGTGCAACGGTACTAGTGGCTTCACTTTCTGAGTTGCACAACTAATTGCGTGCTATAATAAAATGGGGCAAGAGATAATCACAAGATTAGCATTAGCATTAGTCCTCCTGCTGGCTATTGTTTACTCCAATATTGCAATGGATGTGGGGTCAGGGGATATCATTATGGCACTGAAATAAACAAGAACCACTGGAGCTGAGAACATTTTAGCAATTCAAACTTTGAGTATACAGTTAGTATAACCTTTTGTTGGTGCAAACCTTTTTGGAGTCTTCTATCCCATTATATTAGAGTTTGGACATTCTCTTTAAAAGTTATCCCCTATCCAAAAGATAGACAGTAGATAACTATCTGATTGGTGGAGATCTGACCGCTTGAGACTCCCAACGGTCAATTAGTTAACCCCAGTGCTGTGGATCGGAATAACTTAATTTCATGTGACAACCCCTTTTTGGAACTACATAAGCAATAGTTTTCTGAAAGGTACATAAAAAGCAAATGTAATGTATTATGTACATTAATATAGATATTACCTATTGATATTGTACCTTTCTCTTTTAAACTGTACCTCCACCTAAGTTCTCACAGCACAACTGACATTATGTATGAAGATACACTATTGCATGCTGAGTTGTACAGCATATGATGCTCAGTGTGTATCCTGTACAGGTCACATTAAAGGGGTTGTCCCACTTCTAGCTGTTTTGCTGCAGGAATCAGATAGCTCCATACAATGCATAGTGGCCTGGGTTGGTACTGCGGGCGGAGTCTCACTCAATTCAATAGGGCTCAGCCTGCAATATCAACCCAGTATTTATATATATATATATATATATATATATATATACACTCTTTGTACCTAGAAGGAGTTGTCTTTTACTGCAAAACTCAGCATGCAGTTACATGTCGGGTAGATGTGTAAACTATTAGAGTTGTGGCGTGATTAGATGAACTGTTTTGCCACCTGAGGCCCTAAAAGTGGTTCCACCCTTGGGCTATAAAAAAGCTCTCAGAGGCTACATCTGTGTAGTGGACCTCTTTTTCCGCTTTTTGTAGAACTTATTGACCACTAGACACATTTAAGACACAATCAAAGAGATTTTGCCCAGTCTGAGAGGGGCGCATTATTGGACTACGGGAAGCTTGATGGTCGTATCGACAAATTGCCCACCATCTGATCAAACAATTAGGAGGCGTTGGGACCAGTGGATGCGTGAGGGTACGCACACAAGGTGACCGGGCTCAGGACACCCTCAACAAACCACCAGCAAAGAGGATCATCTGATCGTCTGGCAAGCACGGGCAGCTCCAACTGTTTCAATGTCTGCCATCCAGAGACAAGTGTCACCATCATTACAGGCCCTGTGTTTATCAGAACCTTTTCCAGGCACTTGGCTAAAGGACATTTGATCTCATGGCACCCACTACATGTACTGCTTCTAACACCCACCCAATGTCACCTCTGTTTGCAGTGGTGTTGTGAAAGATGAAACTTGATTACTTTGAAGTGGAACCAGGTTGTCTTCAGGGACAAATCCAGGTTTAGTTTGGGTGCTGTCGACGGCTGTGTTCATGTCTAGGGGTAAGCGCCTCAATCCTGCCTTTGCTGTGGAGCGGCACACTGCCCCCTGCTGGTGTGATGGTCTAGGGGGGCCATCGCATATGACAGTCAGTCACCCCTAGTAGTGGTACAAGGGACAATGACAGCTCAGCGATATGTTCAGGACATCCTGCAGCCACATGTGTACCTCTCATGGCGGCTCCCAAGGCACATTTTCCAGCAGGATAATGCTGAGCTGCACACAACAAGAATGTCTTAGGAATGTCTCCACAACATTGCCACACTTCTGTGCCTGGTCACCAGATTTATCACCAATAGAACATGTATGGGGCAATCTGGGATGCCACCTTTCACAGCCTACGAGTTTGCATAATCTAGAGCAGTGGTGGCAATCCTATGGCACGCGTGCCAGAGGTGGCACGCAGAGCCCTCCCTGCTGGCCCTCGCTGCCATTGGCCGCTCACCACATTAGTAAATTACCAGCTCCCCTGCCGGTATTCACTCAGCTGCTAGCGATTTCAGTGTGCAGCCAAGACCCTCCTCCCCCCTCCCCTGACATCTCCTCTAAGGTTCTGCGACAGCAGAGGAGGAGATGTCCGGCAGCACACTGACGTCACAGTGTGCACCTGGGATCAGTGCTGCTAGCAGCGCCAAGCAGAGGAGCTTTGGCGCTTCGAGGAGGAGCAGGGGGTAAGTATATGGGTCTCAGGGGGGTACAATTACTGCTGCAGTCGCTGTGGGATGTTACTATTACTATTGGGGCCACTGTGGGATGTCACTATTACTGCTGGGGGATGTCACTATTACTACTGAGGGCCGCTGTGGGATGTCACTATTACCACTGGGGCCGCTGTGGGGGGTCACTGTTAATGCTGAGGCCACCATGGGGGCGTCACTATTACCACTGGGGTATGTTTACATGTGGTAGAAATGCTGCAGAATGTCCTCAGTGGAAATTTCTGTGGCAAATTCTGCAGCATTTCCGCATCCAAAAAGCAGTAAAAATCTGCACGCTGTCTATTTTGAAGCGGCCCTGTCCTTTTTAGAACGACAGGGGTAAAATCATACGTAGTGATAAGCCCCGCCCCCTGACATGTTGGCACTTTGTGATAAATAAGTGGGTTTTGGGTTGCAGTTTGGGCACTTGGTCTCTAAAAGGTTCGCCATCACTGATCTAGAGCCTCAGTTACAGCAAATGTGAAGCAATATAACGCAGGATACTATACAGAACCTGTATGCCTACATGCCCTCCTGTATCACATCTTGCATCCAAGCTAGAGGCAGCCCAACAGGGTACTAGAGCAATAAATGATTCTTCAAGTTTCATTCAATTCTGACAACTCCTTCAAGGTGCTTGATTATTTTTTGACAATGAGTGGATAGATGACAGACAGATAGGTAATATTAACAGATGTACTTACTGGATAGGTAAGAACAGTTCCTATCATACACAGAACCAATGCCAGTTCTTCCATTTTTCTCTTGAGGTATCTATGTGAAGAAACACGTAATTAGAAAATGTTATATATCGTTCTCTGAAAATCTACCAGGCTATTATGAGTTATGAATCATATGACAGGAAGAGCTGCCACTGCAAATCTAGAAGTTTTCTTTGGATAGTACATAGCTGTACGTGCCAGTCTGGGTATTTTTCATGAATCTGAATACAACCAAGTCATGTAATAAAGCACAATGCATTTTTATGCGCCCAAGACTCTTTTTACTGACTTTAATTTGCACATTGCAGTATACAGATTTTAGACCTCATACAAAATATGCAAGTAGAAATAACCAGATAGACCTCAGAGGTAGCAACTTAGAAAAAAAATGTCTCCGTGATTTCTTACATAGTGACATGGGAATGATCTGTTCTTGGAGGAAAGATAAAGGTAAGTGCATGTGTACATATCATAGACATTTGTGACAATGAGATCAAAATGGAATGACTATATTGTGGATTTCCACTGTGGATTTTACTCATTACATTGCATCTACAGTGAAAAGCACCCTCTTTCCAAGACAGAGCAAGGGCAGATTTTAAAAAATCCCCGGCATAGCTAGAATTTTGGTGCAAATCCTACATTGGAAATTCTGCAACAAAACTGTGATGCAGCGATGTGTAAATACAACCGAAATCTGTTTTCTAAAACCATATTAGAAACAGGTCAGAATTGGTCAACGGCGCTCCACACTACAGAATCCATCCCCATACCTACAGAATATTCAGATGATGCAATTTATATATAAATAATATGAAGCTCACATGTAAAACCAGTCCTACTTAAAGGGGCTTACCAGGCAGCGGCTGCCAAAATAAATGAAGGTTGGAGCAGAAGCACTGCTCTGACCTTGTGTAGTGGCCAGCGCTTGTAATTGCAGGTGCAGCTCTAATTGAAATCAATGGGAGATGTGCTTGTAATTACAAGCACTGGCCGCTACACAGGGGTTGGAGCAGTGCTTCCGCTCTGACCTCGATGTATCTTGACAGCTTCTGCTTTAAACCCCTTTAATATTTCCTCAATACAGGATATAACCTTAAGTTGTCAACTTACAGCACAGTTTTCAGATTCCTTCTCTATTCTGTAAAGACCTGTCCAGTCACTGCTGTTATGAATAAAAAATACCCATTCTCTGCCAAGACTTCGATTTAAACCATTTTAAATGAACAAAACAGCCAATCAGGAGAGAAAGAAGATAAAACTTTATGATGTAATTAGTTGAGGTGAACTTTCATGCATGCAAAGCGTTTCACACGGTCTCATTACTTTAATTGTACATAGGCTCAGTTTTCCTTGTAGTGTGCAGTTTTACAACACATACTTACAATCTCATTTAAGAAGTGTAGATCTTCATTATTGTTTTTAAAGGGACAGGATCCTGTTGAACATTAACATTTTAGTCATAAGGATGCAATGATTTTGGGGGGATTTTAATTTCCACATTTCAAAAGCTATAACGTTTTTTACTTTTCCATCGACACGGCCGTATGATGGCTTGTTTTTGGTGGCAAACTGTGCCATTTTTGTATGTATTGAAAAACTACATGAACATGATACATTATTTCTGCAGGCTGGTATGATTATGACAATACCAAAATTAATTTTGTTTAGGTTTTTCCACTTTGACACTATTTTTTAATTTTCCCATGGACGTGGGAGGCCTTGATTTTTGCATGGCGAACTGTAGTTTTTACTGGTACCATTTTAGGATACATACGGCCCTTTTTGTTCACTTTTATTGCGTTTTTTTGGGGAGGCAAAATTAAAAGAATATGCATTTTGCTTTCATTTGTATAGGGTTTTTCTTAAATGATTTTGCCCTGCATGATAAATAGTGTGTTTAATTTATAGTACAGGTCATTACAGAGATGATGATAGCAAATAAGTGGGATTTTTTCATTTTTTATTTTTTTTATACAAAAAGGGGAAAGTGCACAAAAAAGGGTTTTACTTTTTAATATTTTTTTAACTTTTTCTTTTTTTACACAATTTTTTTTTTATGTCCCTGTAGGGAACTTGAACCCTAAAAGCTATGATCGGTAGAATAATGCATTGCACAACTACTGCACTGCAATGCTTTATTATTACAATAGCGATCATCAGCCATGGCAGGCAGGAAAAACAGTGTCTGCCATGGCAACCCATTGGCCCTTTGGGATGTGAATCCTTTTTCATGCTGTGATATATATTTTGTGACATGTAGGGAGTTAACAGCAGGGTTTGCTGTTCCCATTGAGCCTGCACCACCCACAGGTAAGAAGTTTATGTCCTGCTGCGTCAAGTGCCCCCCAGCCAGGACATAAACTTACATTAATTGCAGACATTGAGTTATAGAGCAGGAGCAGCTGAGCAGATTAATATATAGTTTTATTTTTCAAGATTCAGTATAACTTGTATTTTATCGATTTATATCTCTACTCTTTTCAACCTGAATAGTCCAATGGGCGGAACTATCGGTGATTGGCTACCTGCCCTGTATGTGCAGTCATACACAGCTGCCAATCACTGATAGCTCCGCCCATTGGACTGTTCAGCTCAGAAAGAGCAGAGATATAAATGGCTAAAATACAAATTATACTGATTCTTTCCCCATAAAACTATATATTATCTTCTCAGCTCCTCCTACTTTATAATATTATGGCTGCAGTTTAGCCAGGAAATTTGAGCTGACAGTTTCCCTTTAACTGGAAGGCTACGTCTGTCTTAAAAATCGCTATTTTCAAATTCCCTATTAGGAAATTCTGAGTTGATAGTCGCCTGTTCAGGATCCTCATCTATTATGCAGAGAGGGGCATGGAAACAAAGAGTGGGTCCGAATCTCGAGAAACCTGGAATAGCCATGTATTACTCAGGCAGCCCAATGATTTAGTTGGGATCTGTGTAATGTAGGGAAACTAAACTCTTGCAGCCAGATTCTGCATAGACTGCAGCTGATGATCGTAGGTCCCAACAGTAGAGCCATCTGTGACCAGCGTAGTGTCAGAGTACATTTCTAACAAAGTGGATATAGCCAAAAGGGGTCATCCTCCTTAAGCTACCAATACACATGAGGTATATGTCAGCAGATCCCATAACTTTCTATCGACATGTCAAAACACACTTCCAATGCATTGATTCATGAGTTGTTCAATTTGGAAGGTTCCCTTGAAGGGCCTTTTAGCTGCGAGGGGAATAATTTCACTTCCAGTCCTAGCCAATCATTGCTTGATGTCGCACAATGAATGATAATTTGCGCAGAGTGTTAAAGCAGCAGAAATGCAGTACTAAACTCTCGCTCCCAACCTGAAGGTTGCAAGTTCAATCCCCGCGTGGGTCAGGTAGCCGTCTCAAGGTTGACTCAGCCTTCTATCCTTCCGAGGTCGGTAAAATGAGTACCCAGCTTGCTGGAGGGTAAAAAGATGACTGGGCAAAGCCAGGCCACCCCACAAAAACAGTCTGCATAGAAATTGTCACAATGTGAAATTACCCAAGGAGTCAGTCATGACTCGGTGCTTGCACCAGGGGACCTTACCTTACCATGTCCTCCTGTACAAATAGCATCTGTCTCATACCAGCATTTGGTAATTGTGTGTTATAAGCATGGGTTTTGCAATATCATCTAGGCGGCCTCATTCCCACTCACATGAATTACATATATTACACACGTAAGAGACATCTCTATATTGCTGCGTTTTACACGTGCATATACGCTAAGATGGTATATGATGATGGGCGGCCCGCAGACCGTACTCAATATCCTTGCTTACTGGTTGCATGTCGAACGCGTATATCTCGCAGCCCACATACTACAAAATATACTTGTGTTAGCCTGGCCTAATAGTACAGAATGAGAGAAGGAAAGACAAGTGATTGTCTGCACAAAAAATACACAGAAGTATTGTAACATATATACGCAAGTGTTGCAAGCCATAGCAATGTATCTGTCTTTGTATAATGACCCTTAGGGCTTCAGCAGACAAAATAGAGCACACTGAATTGTCTTTTGCGCATCCGAAATGCGCATGGGAACAAGACCATTGAAATCAGTGGGTTCTATTCTCTTTGTATTGAGCATGTACTAGCATAAATGGAACCTATCATGTATTTTAAGGCTTAAATCCCTGACCGTGATCTTGTCAGGTTTTGCGGGCAAATGTGATGAAACGAAAATATTGATTTCAACGGTTTTGTTTTAACTTGCGTGATTCACACTAGTTTTTATACATGCGAGAAAAGATAGGGCAGTACCTATTATTCAGCTTTTTTTTTTACCGTCCGCAATAGTGCGAAATTTAAATGGTAAGAAAAAGCAAAAACGTTTCACAGGTTTATGCTCAAATATGCTCCGTTGTGGCGAGTGTACTTGTGCATGTGCCCGTGTGTTTAACCCCTGATGCTGGCATTAGGCTATGTCCACATGTAACAGAGTGGACTGTAAAAGTCCACAGTGGAATGTAGAGGGAAGTCTGTGGCAAAATCCGCATTTTTTATTTGCAAATTTTGTTGCAAATTTTCTGTGGATTTCACCCAAAGCATTGCAAATGGTGAAATCCACGGTGAAAATTTGCAGAAAGCATTGACATCCTGCAGATTTAAAATCCCCTTCAAATGTCAGTTTCTGCGCAAAGATTTCTCTGCAGCAAAAAATCTCCTCCACCCTGCTGGTACGGCAATATGATGTGAACTTTCCACCATCAACTCCAAAAGGAAAAACTGCAGCGTGTCCGCTACACATGAACATACACTTAGGGCTTATTCATACGAATGTATTGTGCATGTAAAATTTGTACACACAATACACAGTGAATAGAACAGTTTAATTTCAATGGTTTCATTCACATGAGCATATTTTATGTGTGCATTTCGTTCACGGAAAAAAAATAAGCAGCATGTTCTATTTTCGTGCATATTGCGCTTGGACATAGCACATACTAAACTAATTGAAATTAATTACTATTGAAATCAATGGTTTTGCACAACCTGTGTGTGCAAAAAATACAGTAAAACATGCACAGGTGAACGCAAAAATGCAACATCCATCACGCAAATCTGTAGTGCAAATGCACGCGTAAATGCACGTATGCTCATGTGAAGCCAGCATTAGAACTCTTTCACATCAGCATATGTATATTTGCGCAAGCCTCAGGACTGTGTCTTTGCAGAACAATGCTTTGTTGTGCATGTATTGGCCTATGTCACACTACCTTTTACGCCCACAGGGCATGTTAATTTGCACAAGGCCAACAAGATATACCACTTGAAATGTTTAATTAGTTTCAGATGTGTTCTTTTTCCAGTTTAGTTACAGCATACAGCATATTACGCATCTTGTGTATTGCGCTTGTATATGCATACCCCCAATTGACTTCTATGGGGACCTTTAGTGCACAAATGCGCAGAAAGATAGAGCATGTTGCATTTTTTTTTTTTGTGCGACCAAAATGTGTGTGCAAAATACGGAAATGGGAGCAAAGCCATTGAAAACTATGGTTTATATTCTCTACGTATTACACACACGCAAATTTTACGTGCGCCAATTTTCCCATGTGAAGGAGCCTTTAGGGTGTCTAATGCATGTCCTAACTGACAGACATCTGACTGATGATGGACCATCTCTAAATGACTGGATTTATAAACTGAAGCGGTGTGCAGATATTCAGCCCTCAGTAGACCAAGACTCAGCAGCAGACAGTAACAATTACTTGCCTTCAGCATAGTTAACACAAACACCTCACAAAGATTGGTCCGTGAGGTTAAATTTATCCTGTACATTTTTTTGGGTTTGGAGAAACCATATATTATGTCTTAGCGTAATGAAAGAGCAATATCTCGAGACAGTTCACCACTGGTCAAAATAATGTTGGATCTACAACATTGCAATTTATGTACTTTGCGCTACTTGGGAAGCTTTTCAGAGATTACATAGAAGGAGTGGACAATTCTCAGCATTATACGTGGAGAAGTTCTGTCTTACTTTCATAGCATATCCCTCAAGCCTGGGCCCCCTGGTTTTCTCCAACTAGACCTTTGGCCTGGGATGGCTCATAGAATCCCATGACTTTCATGTCACTCAATCCTCTTACCAAAAGAATCAATCACAATTAACTCCACACTTCCAAATCTCACAAGTCTACCTCCTGAGGGTATCCCTTAATTTTGACCTGTCCTTCAAACTGCACATTGCTGAAGATCCAGCATGTTGCACATGACAAACTTAGGAGTAGGTGGAAGGTCCTTAAAAATGATTTCAGGGAACTAGAATGCAAGCTTAGGACAAGGACCTCCAAAGTAGTAATTTCTGAAATACTACCTGTACCACGTGCCACACCTGAAAGGCAGAGAAAGATTAGGGAGGTAAACAAGTGGCTCAAAAGTTGGTGTAGGAAGGAGGGGGTTTAGGTTCCTGGAGAACTCGGCTGACTTTGCTGTGGACTGCACGTTGTACCATAGGGATGGGTTGCATCTCAATGGGGAAGGTGTTGCTGTACTGGGGGAGAAGATGTCTAGAAGGTTGGATGAGGGTTTAAACTAGGGACTGGGGGCGGGCAACCAGAGACCTAATAACTATCCGTAAATATATCAAAGGTCCGTACAGAGATCTCTCCCATCATATTTTTATACCCAGTACTGTAACATGGGGGCGCTCTAAATACTATGTATAAATATATCAGCGGTCAGTACAGAGATCTTTCCCATCATCTATTTATACCAAAGACTGTAACCCGCCGTCTACGTCTAGAAGAAAGAAGCTTTCTACACCAATGTAGAAGGGAGTTCTTTACTGTAAGAGCAGTAAGACTATGGAACTCTTTGCCCGAGGACATGGTGATGGCGAATTCAATAAAAAAATACAAGAGGGGCCTGGACGCCTTTCTTGAGCGTTACATTATTACATGTTATAGTGGGATTATTCTGATTGCCAGATTGGAGTCATCAAGGAATTTTTTCCCCTTAAATGAGGAAAATTGGCTTCTACCTTATTGTTTTTTTTTGCCTTCCTCTGGATCAACATTGGGGGTTAATAGGCTGAACTAGATGAACAACTATTTCTTTTCAGCCTAACATACTATGCTACTAGGAACTCCTCCTCTAGCAGACTTAGGCCAACCATATATTAATTGGTTCGCCAACAAGCCGAATGTTAGCAACTAAGTTCACTGAAGACAATGTTTTAATACTGTTTACCAATTACGAATGTCATTGAGTCCTTTTAGAAATAGCGGCCTGTCTGTCATGTCTCTTAATTCCCTTAGAACCCTTGGGTGTATTCTATCTGGGCCCAGCGAATTTGTTGATTTTAATCTTTTTTAATCAACTCTGAACTTCCTGTTGCGTTAGGCAGGTGATACTTGGTGGGGGGTTTACCTTACTCCCCTGCATCTCGCGTGACATTTCTTTTTCCTTCGTGAATATACTTGAGAAAAAAACTATTTAATAAATTTGCCTTCCCCCCATCATATTATATGGTTTCTCTTTCACTATTTGTTAAAGGGCCAGTACTTTCAGTGCAGATCCTTTTACCATTTATATAATTGAAAAGTAGTTTACGGTTATTTTGCTGTCATTGGCAATCAGTTTTTTTGCCTCCTCTTTGGCAGTTATGATCTTTCCCTTACATCATTTGTTTTTTTTCCCTGTATGTTTTTAGCACTTCTACACTGTCTTCTAGTTTTAATAATTTAAGCACTTTTTTTTTTTCACTTATTGCCACGTTACAGTCTTGTTGAGCCATATTGGCTTCCTTCTACTTATAGTTCTTTTATTTTTGAAGAGTATGAACTGCTCACATGAGGGCAATAGGATGTTTTTAAACTTCTCTCATTTGTCGCCTGCACTATCGTTTTTAAGGACATTGTCCCGTTTAATGTTGCCAAGAGTAATTCTGAGCTGATCAAAATTTGTCTTAGTAAAGTTCCGTTTTCTTGTTGCTCCCTGATAAGACTTCCTATTGAATGACAACTGGAAATTGATTATATTGTGGTCACTATTTCCCAAGTGTCCCTCAACCTACACCCCCATGATTCTGTCTCGTCTGTTGGTCAATAATAAGTCCAAAATGGCCCTCCCTCTAGTTGGCTCCCGTATAAGTTGGGTAAGGTAGTTACCTTTAGTTGTTCTCTAGAACTTATCTTCCTTGTGAGATTTGTAGGTTTTATCTTCCCATATTAAAGTATAACTTAAGTCACCCATAATAACTACTTCATTGCGGTTTTACACCTTTTCTATTTGTCTTAGTAAGAATTTTTCATTTTTTACTGTTATTTTGTTGGCCCATAGAAAACCCCTATCAGGATTTTGTTAGTTTTCCCTCCCTATATTTCTACACACAGAGATTTCACGTATTCATCTGCTTCACCTATATCTTCTTGTGGCCTCAGCATTTGGTAGGATTTAACATACAGACATACCTCCCCCCTTTCTGGTTTCCACAGTCTCTTCTGAAGAGATTGTAACCCTGTAAATTAACTGTCCTATAGCACTTATCATAAAGCCATGTTTCCGTTATTCCTACTGTAGTTTTCTTCAGGTCTTCTCGCTTGAAGCTCACCCACTTTACTGATCAGACTTCTTGCATTCGTTACCATACAATATGGTTGTTATTTGTATTCCTTATGCTACTTATGGTCCTATTAGCTGCTCCTACAGCTTCGATAGAACTCTCCTCTGCCTGATCGCCAATATCTTGCATGGTATATGTCCAATATCATGCCTGGTATATGCTAGGGTTGCCTGCTCTCCCTAGCATTATTTTTTTTCTAGCTGTAGCGCCATTACCCACTTCAATTAGGAATAACCCTATTATTATTGGATTTATATTGGTGGGAAGGAATATAAAGCTGGTTTATTTGTTGATGACATTATACTTACCCCCATTAAATCTCTCAACTCTTTCCCCAATCTTATGGATCTATTCGATTGATTTGGGTTATTTTCAGACCTTCAAGTAAATATTAGCAAATCAGAAGTCTGATACTAGAATATGCCCCATTATACACAGAAATGGATAAATCTTAATTTTGAATTTTAAAATCAGGACCATTATCTTCCATAGCTAGGAATCAAGCTAACTAAAATATTGGACACAGCTGTAAAATAGAATTATACTCCCTTATTCTTACAACCCATCTGAAATCTTAACACTTGGACCACCTTCAATATCTCGTGGTTAGGGAGAAAGAGCTCTATTAAGGTGGTCACTCTCCTTCATATTTTATACCTCTTCCATTCCCCCTCTCCCCTATCCCTGGGACCTCTACAGTACTTAAAAATATGCAGCAGTTTATTGTTAAATTCATATGGGCCAGTAGTCATTCTAGAATACATAGAAATATAATACATCTACTGTATAAAACCATGTTTAAGGACTATAGCTTCTTAAATCAATTTTGGCACTCATGGCATTTGAACGTTACTGTTTATATAATGCCTGAAATAGAGGAATATTGTCATATATCTATAGTCTTCTTAATGAGTCCCCCCAATCCTAAACTAGCTTTTATGACTAATTGAGAATGTAATCTAATCATTAACCTTCCTAATAATACTTGGTACCAGACTTGTATGATGGTTTCAAAAACAGCTGTAAAGTCTGTTTAACAGAAAGCTCACTTAGAGCTTTGGATATACATGGTGCCCACCATAGTTGATAGATTCTGTCCTATGACCTCTCCTTATTGTTTTCAACAACGTGGAATGCTAGGAGCCACACTGCACATTTGGTGGTCCTGATAGTTCGTTGTTTATGGCGAGACATCAGTCGACTTATAAGCAGAGTACTGGGATCGAAAAATCCCTACCATTCCTGCAGTTTACCTTCTCTCTACATCTTAGAAATGCACAGTATAAACTGTGACAATTTATTTTAGTGGTCACTTGCATCCACATTGCTCATAAATGGAAATCCTCCACTTTGTATTATGGTGCATTCACGCATGCATGTGTGTGTGCGTACATAGGTGTGCACAAAACCAGGCACCCACGTATGTGCACAAACACACGTGAATGCAGGTCCGTGCAGTATCGCTTTCAATGGGGCCGCGGTTGCTGCCAGTGGCCGGATTGGATGCAATAGGATGCCAGCAACCTCTGAAGTGATTTTCAGGGAAGGGCTTGAAATATAAGCCCTTCCCTGAAAATCAGCCCTGGTTTGTGTAAAAAAAACAAACCATATATATACTCACCTCTCCCCTGCTGCTGTGTACATTCCCCGTGGGGAGTGCCCTTGTCACTGAACACTGTGACAGCACTGTCACAGTGTTCAGTGACAAGGGGACTCCCAGTGGGGGATAAAGAATCCCCTACCACAGCTGTGGCAGAGGATTTCTTCATCCCCACGGGGAGTAAAGAATCCTCTGCCACAGCTGTCACAGCTGTGACAGCTGCGGCAGAGGATCGCGATCCCGACACCCCTGCAGTGATTTTCAGGGAAGGGCTTTAACCCCTTAATGACGCGGCCCCTTTTTCTTTTTCCATTTTCGTTTTTTCCTCCCCCCTTCAAAAAATTCGTAACTCCTTTATTTATCCATCGACGTCGCTGTATGAGGGCTTGTTTTTTGCGGGTCGAGTTGCATTTTTCAATGGTGCTATTTAAAGTACCATATAATGTACTGAAAAACTTTGAAAAATTTCTAAGGGGAGTAAAATGAAAAAAAAAAACGACATTTCGCCATCTTTTAGTGCGTCCTGTTTCTATGGGGCACAAACGGCAACAAAAGCGACATGATAACTTTATTCTATGGGTTGGTACAATTACTACAATACCAAACTTGTATAGGTTTTTTCATACTATACTACTCATTTTATTTTTCAAAGACATTTAATTTTTTTCAATTATTTGCTGCGGTCATTTTGTGTGCACAATAACTTTTTTATTTTTTTGTCAATGTAGTTGGACAAAAGCTCATTTTTTGCGGGATGTCCTGTAGTTGCAGATAGTATCAATTTGGAGTATATACAACTTTTTGATCGCTTTTTATTACGTTTTTTCTGGGAGACAGGGTAACTAAAAAAGTGCATTTCTGGCGTTCTTTATTTTTTTTTTCAGACGACGTTCACCGTGTGGGACAAATAATGCACTACTTTGATAGATTGGACTTCTATGGACGCGGCGATACCAAATACATATTTTTATTTTATAATTTAGATTTTTTAATAATGGATATGGCAAAAGGTCTAAACTTTTATAACTTTTTTTTTTTTTACAATTTAAAAAACGTTATTGATTTTTTTTTACCTTACTTTGAAGTCCCCCTGGGGGACTTTAACATGCGATGCTTTGATCGCTCCTGCAGTATGATGTAATGCTATCATACTGGAATTTAACAGGCAGTCTATCAAGCCACCCCACGGGGATGGCTTGATAGGCAGTCTGGTAAGGCAGCCCTGGGGCCTTTCATTAGGCCCCCGGCTTCCATGACACCTGCACGGCTTCCCCGATCTCACTGCGGGGGGGCCGTGTGGGACCGGGGGATTTAAATGCCGCTATCAGAATTGACAGCAGCATTTACATGGTTAATAGCCGCGATCGGCCGAACGGCCGATTGCGGCTATTGCCCGCGGGTGTCAGCTGTCATAAACAGCTGACGCCCGCACTGTATGAAGAGAGGTTGCCACGCAACCTCTTTTCATACATACCCCGCCGCTCCATGACATACCGTTACGCCATGGAGCGGGAAGGGGTTAAATGTAAGCCCTTCCCTGAAAAGCATTCCTATCTGGTGTTAAAAATAAAAATAAATAAATACTCACCTCTCTGCTGGGGCTCAGGCGTGTCTAGCAGTTTGGGTCCTGTCACAACCCTTAATCACTTTCAGCCAATCACAAGCAGCACTCAGCCATTCACTGAATGACAGCTGAGTGCTGCCTGTGATTGGTCACAGCCCTCAGCCAATCACAGGCAGTGCTTGGCCATTCATTGAATTCAATGAATGGCCAAGCACTGCGTGTGATTGGCTGAAGGCTGTGACCAATCACAGGCAGCACTCAGCTGTCATTTAATGAATGGCTGAGTGCTGCCTGTGATTGGCTGAGTGCTCAGCCAATCAGATACAGCCCTTTCAGCGGGTGGGAATTTTAAATCCCCGCCTGCTGAAAGAGATTCAGTGCAGTGAAGGGACCCAAGCTGCTTGATGCAACTGAGCTCCAGCAGTGGCGGAGAGGTGAGTATTTTTTATTTTTTTTATACCAGATAGGAATGATTTTCAGGGAAGGGCTTATATTTAAAGCCCTTAGCTGACAATTACTGTAGGGGTGCCGACATCACGATCCTCTACCACAGATGTCACAGCTGTGGCAGGGGATTCTTTACTCCCCGCGGGGAGTCCCCTTGTCACTGAACACTGTGACAGTGCTGTCACAGTGTTCAGTGACAAGGAGACTCCCCGCTGGAAATATTTACACAGCAGCAGGGGAGAGGTGAGTATTAGAGATGAGTGAGCACCCAAATGCTCGGGTCCTCGTTATTCGAGTCGAGCTTTTCGTAAAATTTAAGAGCTCTACTCGAGTAATGAACCCCATTGACTACAATGGGAGACTCGAGCATTTTTGTATGTTGGCCGCCGGGTCCCGAGCTTTTTTCTTTTTCTTTGGGGTTCTCTCTCTCTCCGCCTTTCCCCCAACTGCTGATTGTTACTTATGTAGCATATATGTCCTACTACAATAGCGCTACTTAATTTCTAACTACTTTAACTACCATTTTATAACTCTATATGCTTACGTTCTGCATGTTATCATCTATGCAGTCACTTGTTTTGCCAATGGAAGATAGTTTTTACTTAGCTATTGTCTGCATTTACACTTAATTTCATTCAATAAATACTTTTGAAACTAAAACCTAAGTTTAATGACGAAACAATATATTCTATTGTTACAAATATACCATTGTTATGGTATACTACCCTTGATACGCCAGCCCATGTGCCCTAGATCTCACCCACAACCCCTGTCCCTGCCTACTTGCCTCCACTCCTGGCTAACCCCAGGCAGGCAACTGGGCGGCGGTCTCTAATCTCACTAGGGACCGAAAAAGGGACGCTGGCGTACCTGGATGGAAAGGGTAGAATACTGACAGAAAAGGCAGATGTAAATAACCAACTCGAACAATACTAAGCAGAACTGAGGCAGATGGAAAAACCTGGTGGATAATAGCAAAGTATAGCAGACAAGATGAAAGAAGCAGAAGACCAACAGAGGCAGACTAGCTAGCACACTGAGGGAAAACAATAACTGGCAGTGATTGCAAGTCTCTGCCCGACCTTTAAACAAAAGCCTCCGCCCATGGGGCGGAGAGAGGGAGACAGCCAACTCCCAACAAAACAGCCAAAAGGGAGCTTGTGCATGGCAGCTGCACTCACAGGTGCACGCACGCACGGCGCCGCGCGCCACCAGCACCGTTCCACCCATGCCGTCCAGGCACTCGTGCCCCTGGCAGCCGGACAACAAGGCATGGGGACGCGCCCCGACCGTAGGATCCCGCACACCGCTGCCCCCGAAGGACCAGCAATCGCCGCATGGTAACAACTAGAGATGAGCGAGCACCAAAATGCTCGGGTGCTCGTTACTCGAGACGAACTTTTCGCGATGCTCGAGGGTTCGTTTCGAGTAACGAACCCCATTGAAGTCAATGGGCGACCCGAGCATTTTTGTATATCGCCGATGCTCGCTAAGGTTTTCATTTGTGAAAATCTGGGCAATTCAAGAAAGTGATGGGAACGACACAGCAACGGATAGGGCAGGCGAGGGGCTACATGTTGGGCTACATCTCAAGTTCACAGGTCCCACTATTAAGCCATAATAGCGGCAAGAGTGGGCCCCCCCCCCAACAACTTTTACTTCTGAAAAGCCCTCATTAACAATGGATACCTTAGCTAAGCACCACACTACCTCCAACAAAGCACAATCACTGCCTGCATGACACTCCGCTGCCACTTCTCCTGGGTTACATGCTGACCAACCACCCCCCCCACGACCCAGTGTCCACAGCGCACACCAAACTGTCCCTGCCCAGCCTTCAGCTGCCCTCATGCCACGCCACCCTCATGTCTATTTATAAGTGCGTCTGCCATGAGGAGGAACCGCAGGCACACACTGCAGAGGGTTGGCACGGCTAGGCAGCGACCCTCTTCAAAAGGGGCGGGGCGATAGCCCACAATGCTGTACAGAAGCAATGAGAAATCCAATCCTGTGCCACCTCCATCTGGAGCTGCACACGTGGGCATAGCAATGGGGAACCTATGTGCCACACACTATTCATTCTGTCAAGGTGTCTGCATGCCCCAGTCAGACCGCGGTTTTTTATAAATAGTCACAGGCAGGTACAACTGGGAATCCCCAACTCCGCAATGGGAATGCCGTGTGTACCCACAGCATGGGTGGGTGCCAGGAAGCCACCGGCGGTACATAAATATATCCCATTGCATGGCCCATCACAGCTGAGGTAATAATGTCATGTTTAATTCAGGTGGGCTTCGGCCCACACTGCATGCCCCAGTCAGACTGGGGTTCTTTAGAAGTGGACACATGTAGTTACAACTCCATGTGGACCCACAGCATGGGTGGCTCCCTGGAACCCACCAGCAGTACATAAAAATATCCCATTGCATTGCCCATCACAGCTGAGGTAATAATGTCATGTTTAATGCAGGTGGGCTTCGGCCCACACTGCATGCCCCAGTCAGACTGGGGTTCTTTAGAAGTGGACACATGTAGTTACAACTCCGTGTGGACCCACAGCATGGGTGGCTCCCTGGAACCCAACGGCGGTACATAAAAATATCCCATTGCATTGCCCATCACAGCTGAGGTAATAATGTCATGTTTAATGCAGGTGGGCTTCGGCCCGAACTGCATGCCCCAGTCAGACTGGGGTTCTTTAGAAGTGGACACATGTAGTTACAACTCCGTGTGGACCCACAGCATGGATGGCTCCCTGGAACCCAACGGCGGTACATAAAAATATCCCATTGCATTGCCCATCACAGCTGAGGTAATAATGTCATGTTTAATGCAGGTGGGCTTCGGCCCACACTGCATGCCCCAGTCAGACTGGGGTTCTTTAGAAGTGGACACATGTAGTTACAACTCCGTGTGGACCCACAGCATGGGTGGCTCCCTGGAACCCACCGGCGGTACATAAAAATATCCCATTGCATTGCCCATCACAGCTGATGTTACGTCAGCTGTAATGCAGGTGGGCAAAAAATTAATTGGATTACACTGTAGGCTAGGGCCCCAAAAATTGGTGTACCAACAGTACTAATGTACCTGAGAAAAATTGCCCATGCCCAACCGAGAGGGCAGGTGAAACCCATTAATCGCTTTGGTTAATGTGGCTTAATTGGTAACTAGGCCTGGAGGCAGCCCAGTTAAAATAAAAATTGGTTCAGGTGAAAGTTTCAACGCTTTAATGAGCATTGAAACGTATAAAAATTGTTTAGAAAAATTATATGACTGAGCCTTGTGGGCCTAAGAAAAATTGCACGTTCGGCGTGATTACGTCAGGTTTCAGGAGGAGGAGCAGGAGGAGGAGGATGAATATTATACACAGATTGATGAAGCAAAAAGGTCCCCGTTTTGGATGGTGATAGAGAACGATGCTTCCATCCGCGGGTGCAGCCTACGTATTGTTTATGTATCGCTGCTGTCCGCTGGTGGAGAAGAGAAGTCTGGGGAAATCCAGGCTTTGTTCATCTTGATGAGTGTAAGCCTGTCGGCACTGTCGGTTGACAGGTGGGTATGCTTATCCGTGATGATCCCCCCAGCCACACTAAACACACTCTCTGACAAGACGCTAGCCGCAGGACAAGCAAGCACCTCCAGGGCATACAGTGCGAGTTCAGGCCACGTGTCCATCTTCAACACCCAGTAGTTGTAGGGGGCAGAGGCGTCACCGAGGACGGTCGTGCGATCGGCTACATACTCCCTCACCATCCTTTTACAGTACTCCCGCCAACTCAGCCTTGACTGGGGACCGGTGACACAGTCTTGCTGGGGAGCCATAAAGCTGTCAAAGGCCTTAGAGAGTGTTCCCCTGCCTGCGCTGTACATGCTGCCTGATCTCTGCGCCTCCCCTGCTACCTGGGCTGCGGAAATGCGCCTTCGGCCACTAGCGCTGTCGGATGGGAAGTTTACCATCAGTTTGTCCACCAGCGCCCTGTGGTATAGCATCATTCTCGAACCCCTTTCCTCTTCGGGAATGAGAGTGAAAAGGCTCTCCTTATACTGTGGGTCGAGCAGTGTGTACACCCAGTAATCTGTAGTGGCCAGAATGCGTGTAACGCGAGGGTCACGAGAAAGGCATCCTAACATGAAGTCAGCCATGTGTGCCTGGGTACCTGTACGCAACACATGGCTGTCCTCACTAGGAAGATCACTTTCAGGATCCTCCTCCTCCTCCTCCTCTGGCCATACACGCTGAAAGGATGACAGGCAAGCTGCATCTGTACCCTCAGCAGTGGGCCAAGCTGTCTCTTCCCCCTCCTCCTCCTCTGGCCATACACGCTGAAAGGATGACAGGCAAGCAGCATCTGTCCCCTCAGCAGTGGGCCAAGCTATCTCTTCCCCCTCCTCCTCCTGCTCCTCCCCCTCCTCCTCAACGCGCTGAGATATAGACATGAGGTTGCTCTGACTATCCAGCGACATACTGTCTTCCCCTGCCTCCGTTTCTGATTCCAAAGCGTCTGCCTTTATGCTTTGCAGGGAACTTCTCAAGAGGCATAGCAGAGGAATGGTGACGCTAATGATTGCAGCATCCCCGCTCACCATCTGGGTAGACTCCTCAAAGTTTCCAAGGACCTGGCAGATGGCTGCCAACCAGGTCCACTCTTCTGTAAATAATTGAGGAGGCTGACTCCCACTGCGCCGCCCATGTTGGAGTTGGTATAGCTCTACGCTGCTCATAGAGTCTGGCCAACATGTGGAGTGTAGAGTTCTACTGTGTGGGCACGTCGCACAGCAGTCGGTGCACTGGCAGATTAAACCGATGTTGCAGTGTCCGCAGGGTGGCAGCGTGCGTGTGGGATTTGCGGAAATGTGCGCAGAGCTGGCGCACCTTTCCGAGCAGGTATGACAAGTGGGGGTAGCTTTTCAGAAAGCGCTGAACCACCAAATTAAAGACATGGGCCAGGCATGGCACGTGCATGAGGCTGCCGAGCTGCAGAGCCGCCACCAGGTTACGGCCGTTGTCACACACGACCATGCCCGGTTGGAGGCTCAGCGACACAAGCCAGCGGTCGGTCTGCTCTGTCAGACCCTGCAGCAGTTCATGGGCCGTGTGCCTCTTCTCTCCTAAGCTGAGTAGTTTCAGCACGGCCTGCTGACGCTTGCCCACCGCTGTGCTGCCACGCCGCGTGACACCGACTGCTGGCGACGTGCTGCTGCTGACACATCTTGATTGCGAGACATAGGTTGCGTAGGAGGAGGAGGAGGGTGGTTTAGTGAAGGAAGCATACACCCCCGCAGATACCACCACCGAGCTGGGGCACGCAATTCGGGGGGTGGGTAGGACGTGAGCGGTCCCAGGCTCTGACTCTGTCCCAGCCTCCACTAAATTCACCCAATGTGCCATCAGGGAGATATAGTGGCCCTGCCCGCCTGTGCTTGTCCACGTGTCTGTTGTTAAGTGGACCTTGGCAGTAACTGCGTTGGTGAGGGCGCGTACAATGTTGCGAGAGACGTGGTCATGCAGGCCTGGGACGGCACATTGGGAAAAGTAGTGGCGACTGGGAACCGAGTAGCGCGGGGCCGCCGCTGCCATCATGCTTTTGAAAGCCTCCGTTTCCACAAGCCAATACGGCAGCATCTCTAGGCTGATCAATTTTGCAATGTGCACGTTTAACGCTTGAGCGTGCGGGTGCGTGGCGTCGTACTTGCGCTTGCGCTCAAACAGTGGCACTAGCAACGTCTGGACGCTACGCTGAGAGACATTGCTGGATGGGGCCGAGGACAGCGGAGGTGCGGGTGTGGGTGCAGGCCAGGAGACGGTACTGCCTGTGTCCTCAGAGGGGGGTTGGATCTCAGTGGCAGGTTGGGGCACAGGGGGAGAGGCAGTGGTGCAAACCGGAGGCGGTGAACGGGCATCGTCCCACCTTGTGGGGTGCTTGGCCATCATATGCCTGCGCATGCTGGTGGTGGTGCCTCCCCAGCTGATCTTGGCGCGACAAAGGTTGCACACCACTGTTCGTCGGTCGTCAGGCGTCTCTGTGAAAAACTGCCACACCGTAGAGCACCTTGACCTCTGCAAGGTGGTATGGCGCGAGGGGGCGCTTTGGGAACCAGTTGGTGGATTATTCGGTCTGGCCCTGCCTCTACCCCTGGCCACCGCACTGGCTCGGCCTGTGCCCACACCCTGACTTGGGCCTCCGCGTCCTCGCCCGCGTCCACGTCCTATAGGCCTACCCCTACCCCTCAGCATGGTGTATTACCAGTAGTGCAGAAACAGAACGCTGTAATTAAATGTGCCGCTTATTGGCCTGTGGTTGGAGGCTGATTTCGTTTACGGAACGCCAGGAAATAATTTGGCACAAGCCTGCTGTAACACTTAGTTGGCTGCGTATGATTTTGTAGAACTACTACACCCAGCACACACGGACCCAGAACACTGAGCACAGTGATAGGCAGGCCAAATAAATTTTTTTCCAATATTTTTTAGAAAAGGCCCACTGCCGCTGCCTATATTCAATCAATAATATATGTCTTCTGTCCCTGGAGTGTGTCACAGAACTGCAGAGTGTTGCACTGTTATTAACTGCAACAGAGCGGTGATTTCAGAGCCAGGAAATAATTTGGCGCAAGCCTGCTGTAACACTTAGCTGGCTGCGTATGATTTTGTAGAACTACTACACCCAGCATACACAGACCCAGAACACTGAGCACAGTGACAGGCAGGCCAAATAAATTTTTTTCCAATATTTTTTAGAAAAGGCCCACTGCCTATATTCAATCAATAATATATGTCTTCTGTCCCTGGAGTGTGTCACAGAACTGCAGAGTGTTGCACTGTTATTAACTGCAACAGAGCGGTGATTTCAGAGCCCAGACAGAGCCAGGAAATAATTTGGCGCAAGCCTGCTGTAACACTTAGCTGGCTGCGTATGATTTTGTAGAACTAGTACACCCAGCACACACAGACCCAGAACACTGAGCACAGTGACAGGCAGGCCAAATAAATTTTTTTCCAATATTTTTTAGAAAAGGCCCACTGCCACAGCCTATATTTAATCAATAATATATGTCTTCTGTCCCTGGAGTGTGTCACTGAACTGCAGAGTGTTGCACTGTTATTAACTGCAACAGAGCGGTGATTTCAGAGCCCAGACAGAGCCAGGAAATAATTTGGCGCAAGCCTGCTGTAACACTTAGCTGGCTGCGTATGATTTTGTAGAACTACTACACCCAGCACACACGGACCCAGAACACTGAGCACAGTGACAGGCAGGCCAAATAGATTTTTTGCCCAACATTTTTTAGAAAAGGCCCACTGTGTATATTCAATCAATAATATATGTCTTCTGGCCCTGCCTACACACTTCTGTCCCTGGAGTATTACTGCAGGGCGCAATGCTCTGCACGGCCGATATACCAAAAAAAAAAAAAAAGTGCAACACTGCAAAAAGCAGCCTCCACACTACTGCACACGGTTAGATGTGGCCCTAAGAAGGACCGTTGGGGTTCTTGAAGCCTACACTAACTCCTAACACTCTCCCTACAGCAGCTCCAACACAATAGCACTGTCCCTCAGCTATGTCACAACGCATCTGAGGCGAGCCACGGGAGGGGCCGATTTTTATACTCGGGTGACACCTGATCTCGCCAGCCACTCACTGCAGGGGGGTGGTATAGGGCTTGAATGTCGCAGGGGGAAGTTGTAATGCCTTCCCTGTCTTTCAATTGGCCAGAAAAGCGCGCTAACGTCTCAGAGATGAAAGTGAAAGTAACTCGAACATCGCGTGGTACTCGTTACGAGTAACGAGCATCTCGAACACGCTAATACTCGAACGAGTATCAAGCTCGGACGAGTACGTTCGCTCATCTCTAGTAACAACCATGCAATGAAAGATGAGTGCAGTCATTTTCCTGATGACCCTTTCTACTCCAAAATGATGTCCTATTTTCTGCAACTGTGATGCGTTTCTTTGATAAATGTCCCCCGATAAGTGGTGGAGAGCCTTTATCTTGGGGCCCCAATAAATTACTCCATACTTACTGGCCTTGTAATAAGGGTATTGAAAAGATGCATTGCAATATAGTCATCTATTTCATTTGGTCTGATGATTTTATTGTGTGAAGACCTCTCAGATTAATTTATTTGTTCATACACATATACAGAGAAAAAAACATATTATTACTAGAGATGAGCGAACGTACTCGTCCGAGCTTGATACTTGTTCGAGTATTAGCGTGTTCGAGATGCTTGTTACTCGTAACGAGTACCACGCGATGTTCGAGTTACTTTCACTTTCATCTCTGAGACGTTAGCACGCTTTTCTGGCCAATAGAAAGACAGGGAAGGCATTACAACTTTCCCCTGCGACGTTCAAGCCCTATACCACCCCCCTGCAGTGAGTGGCTGGCGAGATCAGGTGTCACCCGAGTATAAAAATCGGCCCCTCCCGCGGCTCGCCTCAGATGCGTTGTTACATAGCTGAGGGACAGTGCTATTGTGTTGGAGCTGCTGTAGGGAGAGTGTTAGGAGTTAGTGTAGGCTTCAAGAACCCCAACGGTCCTTCTTAGGGCCACATCTAACCGTGTGCAGTAGTGTGGAGGCTGTTTTTTGCAGTGTTGCACTTTTTTTTTTTTTGGTATATCGGCCGTGCAGAGCATTGCGCCCTGCAGTAATACTCCAGGGACAGAAGTGTGTAGGCAGGGACAGAAGACATATATTATTGATTGAATATACACAGTGGGCCTTTTCTAAAAAATATTGGGCAAAAAATCTATTTGGCCTGCCTGTCACTGTGCTCAGTGTTCTGGGTCCGTCTGTGCTGGGTGTAGTAGTTCTACAAAATCATACGCAGCGAGCTAAGTGTTACAGCAGGCTTGCGCCAAATTATTTCCTGGCTCTGTCTGGGCTCTGAAATCACCGCTCTGTTGCAGTTAATAACAGTGCAACACTCTGCAGTTCCGTGACACACTCCAGGGACAGAAGACATATATTATTGATTGAATATAGGCTGTGGCAGTGGGCCTTTTCTAAAAAATATTGGAAAAAAATTTATTTGGCCTGCCTGTCACTGTGCTCAGTGTTCTGGGTCTGTGTGTGCTGGGTGTACTAGTTCTACAAAATCATACGCAGCCAGCTAAGTGTTACAGCAGGCTTGCGCCAAATTATTTCCTGGCTCTGTCTGGGCTCTGAAATCACCGCTCTGTTGCAGTTAATAACAGTGCAACACTCTGCAGTTCTGTGACACACTCCAGGGACAGAAGACATATATTATTGATTCAATATAGGCAGTGGGCCTTTTCTAAAAAATATTGGAAAAAAATTAATTTGGCCTGCCTGTCACTGTGCTCAGTGTTCTGAGTCTGTGTATGCTGGGTGTAGTAGTTCTACAAAATCATACGCAGCAGCTAAGTGTTACAGCAGGCTTGCGCCAAATTATTTCCTGGCTCTGTCTGGGCTCTGAAATCACCGCTCTGTTGCAGTTAATAACAGTGCAACACTCTGCAGTTCTGTGACACACTCCAGGGACAGAAGACATATATTATTGATTGAATATAGGCAGTGGGCCTTTTCTAAAAAATATTGGAAAAAAATTTATTTAGCCTGCCTGTCACTGTGCTCATTGTTCTGGGTCCGTGTGTGCTGGGTGTAGTAGTTCTACAAAATCATACGCAGCCAGCTAAGTGTTACAGCAGGCTTGCGCCAAATTATTTCCTGGCGTTCCGTAAACGAAGTCAGCCTCCAACCACAGGCCAATAAGCGGCACATTTAATTACAGCGTTCTGTTTCTGCACTACTGCAAATACACCATGCTGAGGGGTAGGGGTAGGCCTATAGGACGTGGACGCGGGCGAGGACGCGGAGGCCCAAGTCAGGGTGTGGGCACAGGCCGAGCCAGTGCGGTGGCCAGGGGTAGAGGCAGGGCCAGACTGAATAATCCACCAACTGGTTCCCAAAGCGCCCCCTCGCGCCATGCCACCCTGCAGAGGTCAAGGTGCTCTACGGTGTGGCAGTTTTTCACAGAGACGCCTGACGACCGACGAACAGTGGTGTGCAACCTTTGTCGCGCCAAGATCAGCTGGGGAGGCACCACCACCAGCATGCGCAGGCATATGATGGCCAAGCACCCCACAAGGTGGGACGATGCCCGTTCACCGCCTCCGGTTTGCACCACTGCCTCTCCCCCTGTGCCCCAACCTGCCACTGAGATCCAACCCCCCTCTGAGGACACAGGCAGTACCGTCTCCTGGCCTGCAGCCACACCCTCACCTCCGCTGTCCTCTGCCCCATCCAGCAATGTCTCTCAGCGTAGCGTCCAGACGTTGCTAGCGCCACTGTTTGAGCGCAAGCGCAAGTACGATGCCACGCACCCCCACGCTCAAGCATTAAACGTGCACATTGCAAAATCGATCAGCCTAGAGATGCTGCCGTATAGGCTTGTGGAAACGGAGGCTTTCAAAAGCATGATGGCGGTGGCGGCCCCGCGCTACTCGGTTCCCAGTCGCCTCTACTTTTCCCGATGTGCCGTCCCAGGCCTGCACGACCACGTCTCCCGCAACATTGTACGCGCCCTCACCAACGCGGTTACTGCCAAGGTCCACTTAACAACAGACACGTGAACAAGCACAGGCGGGCAGGGCCACTATATCTCCCTGACGGCACATTGGGTGAATTTAGTGGAGGCTGGGACAGAGTCAGAGCCTGGGACCGCTCACGTCCTACCCACCCCCCGAATTGCGTGCCCCAGCTCGGTGGTAGTATCTGCGGGGGTGTATGCTTCCTCCACTAAACCACCCTCCTCCTCCTCCTACGCAACCTATGTCTCGCAATCAAGATGTGTCAGCAGCAGCACGTCGCCAGCAGTCGGTGTCACGGAGCGTGGCAGCTCAGCGGTGGGCAAGCGTCAGCAGGCCGTGCGAAAACTACTCAGCTTAGGAGAGAAGAGGCACACGGCCCACGAACTGCTGCAGGGTCTGACAGAGCAGACCGACCGCTGGCTTGCGCCGCTGAGCCTCCAACCGGGCATGGTCGTGTGTGACAACGGCCGTAACCTGATGGCGGCTCTGCAGCTCGCCAGCCTCACGCACGTGCCATGCCTGGCCCATGTCTTTAATTTGGTGGTTCGGCGCTTTCTGAAAAGCTACCCCCACTTGTCATACCTGCTCGGAAAGGTGCGCCAGCTTTACGCAGATTTCCGCAAATCCCACACGCACGCTGCCACCCTGTGGACACTGCAACATCGGTTTAATCTGCCAGTGCACCGACTGCTGTGCGACGTGCCCACACAGTGGAACTCTACGCTCCACATGTTGGCCAGACTCTATGAGCAGCGTAGAGCTATAGTGGAATACCAACTCCAACATGGGCGGCGCAGTGGGAGTCAGCCTCCTCAATTATTTACAGAAGAGTGGGCCTGGTTGGCAGCCATCTGTCAGGTCCTTGGAAACTTTGAGGAGTCTACCCAGATGGTGAGCGGGGATGCTGCAATCATTAGCGTAACCATTCCTCTGCTATGCCTCTTGAGAAGTTCCCTGCAAAGCATAAAGGCAGACGCTTTGGAATCAGAAACGGAGGCGGGGGAAGACAGTATGTCGCTGGATAGTCAGAGCAACCTCATGTCTATATCGTGTTGAGGAGGAGGGGGAGGAGCGTGAGTAGGAGGGGGAAGAGACAGCTTGGCCCACTGCTGAGGGGACAGATGCTGCTTGCCTGTCATCCTTTCAGCGTGTATGGCCAGAGGAGGAGGAGGGGGAGGAGCATGAGGAGGAGGGGGAAGAGACAGCTTGGCCCACTGCTGAGGGTACAGATGCAGCTTGCCTGTCATCCTTTCAGCATGTATGGCCTGAGGAGGAGGAGGAGGATCCTGAAAGTGATCTTCCTAGTGAGGACAGCCATGTGTTGCGTACAGGTACCCCGGCACACATGGCTGACTTCATGTTAGGATGCCTTTCTCGTGACCCTCGCATTACACGCATTCTGGCCACTACGGATTACTGGGTGTACACACTGCTCGACCCACGGTATAAGGAGAGCCTTTCCACTCTCATTCCCGAAGAGGAAAGGGGTTCGAGAATGATGCTATACCACAGGGCGCTGGTGCACAAACTGATGGTAAACTTCCCATCCGACAGCGCTAGTGGCCGAAGGCGCATTTCCACGGCCCAGGTAGCAGGGGAGGCGCAGAGATCAGGCAGCATGTACAGCGCAGGCAGGGGAACACTCTCTAAGGCCTTTGACAGCTTTATGGCTCCCCAGCAAGACTGTGTCACCGGTCCCCAGTCAAGGCTGAGTTGGCGGGAGCACTGTAAAAGGATGGTGAGGGAGTACGTAGCCGATCGCACGACCGTCCTCGGTGACGCCTCTGCCCCCTACAACTACTGGGTGTTGAAGATGGACACGTGGCCTGAACTCGCGCTGTATGCCCTGGAGGTGCTTGCTTGTCCTGCGGCTAGCGTCTTTTCAGAGAGTGTGTTTAGTGCGGCTGGGGGAATCATCACAGATAAGCATACCCGCCTGTCAACCGACAGTACCGACAAGCTTACACTCATCAAGATGAACAAAGCCTGGATTTCCCCAGACTTCTCTTCTCCACCAGCGGACAGCAGCGATACCTAAACAATACGTAGGCTGCACCCGCGGATGGAAGCATCGTTCTCTATCACCATCCAAAACGGGGACCTTTTTGCTTCATCAATCTGTGTATAATATTCATCCTCCTCCTCCTGCTCCTCCTCCTGAAACCTGACGTAATCACGCCGAACGTGCAATTTTTTTTAGGCCCACAAGGCTCAGTCATATAATTTTTCTAAACAATTTTTATACGTTTCAATGCTCATTAAAGCGTTGAAACTTTCACCTGAACCAATTTTAATTTTTACTGGGCTGCCTCCAGGCCTAGTTACCAATTAAGCCACATTAACCAAAGCGATTAATGGGTTTCACCTGCCCTCTCGGTTGGGCATGGGCAATTTTTCTCAGGTACATTAGTACTGTTGGTACACCAATTTTTGGGGCCCTTGCCTACAGTGTAATCCAATTAATTTTTTGCCCACCTGCATTACAGCTGACGTAACATCAGCTGTGATGGGCAATGCAATGGGATATTTTTATGTACCGCCGGTGGGTTCCAGGGAGCCACCCATGCTGTGGGTCCACACGGAGTTGTAACTACATGTGTCCACTTCTAAAGAACCCCAGTCTGACTGGGGCATGCAGTGTGGGCCGAAGCCCACCTGCATTAAACATGACATTATTACCTCAGCTGTGATGGGCAATGCAATGGGATATTTTTATGTACCGCCGGTGGGTTCCAGGGAGCCACCCATGCTGTGGGTCCACACGGAGTTGTAACTACATGTGTCCACTTCTAAAGAACCCCAGTCTGACTGGGGCATGCAGTGTGGGCCGAAGCCCACCTGCATTAAACATGACATTATTACCTCAGCTGTGATGGGCAATGCCATGGGATATATTTATGTACCGCCGGTGGCTTCCTGGCACCCCCCCATGCTGTGGGTGCACACGGCATTCCCATTGCGGAGTTGGGGATTCCCAGTTGTACCTGCCTGTGACTATTTATAAAAAAACGCGGTCTGACTGGGGCATGCAGACACCTTGACAGAATGAATAGTGTGTGGCACATAGGTTCCCCATTGCTATGCCCACGTGTGCAGCTCCTGATGGCGGTGGCACAGGATTCTATTTCTCATTGCTTCTGTACAGCATTGTGGGCTATCGCTCCGCCACTTTTAAAGAGGGTCGCTGCCTAGCCGTGCCAACCTCTGCAGTGTGTGCCTGCGGTCCCTCGTCATGGCAGACGCAATTCTAAATAGACATGAGCGTGTTGTGGCATGAGGGCAGCTGAAGGCTGCCCAGGGACACTTTGGTGTGCGCTGTGGACACTGGGTCGTGGGGGGGGGGTGGTTGGTCAGCATGTAACCCAGGAGAAGTGGCAGCGGAGTGTCATGCAGGCAGTGATTGTGCTTTGTTGGAGGTAGTGTGGTGCTTAGCTAAGGTATCCATTGTTAATGAGGGCTTTTCAGAAGTAAAAGTTGTTGGGGGGGGGGGCACTCTTGCCGCTATTGTGGCTTAATAGTGGGACCTGTGAACTTGAGATGCAGCTCAACATGTAGCCCCTCGCCTGCCCTATCCATTGCTGTGTCGTTCCCATCACTTTCTTGAATTGCCCAGATTTTCACAAATGAAAACCTTAGCGAGCATCGGCGATATACAAAAATGCTCGGGTCGCCCATTGACTTCAATGGGGTTCATTACTCGAAACGAACCCTCGAGCATCGCGAAAAGTTCGTCTCGAGTAACGAGCACCCGAGCATTTTGGTGCTCGCTCATCTCTAATTATTACCTTTTATAAACAGGAACTGATTCACTTACAATAAAATACGGCATTAGTTACATTGGTGATATTATCAGTATCAAAAAGTTATTATATGTTACAGGATTATTTCTATGGTTATTAAAGGAGTTCTCTGGGCAAACTATCCCCGGGATAGTTCAGCAATATTTAATCACCAGGAGCCCACCGCATAGGATCCTTGGTGATCACCTGATCGCTCAGCCTAATTGTAAGTGCTGCGGCTCAGACATGCGTCATAGGATACGGGAACTGGATTCATTCCTGTTGAAATCAATGGGAGCTGAAGAGGCTATTACACTTTCACACCCGAGTTGGAGGTGAAAATACCAAAAGTGTAATAGCTGGTTGCAGTTTCCCTTGATGTCAATTGGAATGAAGCCAGCTATGGATCAGGTAATCGCCAGGAATCCCAAGTGGTGGGTCCCCAGCAATTAACTATTGATATCCTATCCTGAGAATAGGTCATTAATAGTTTTTGTCTGGAAAACCCCTTTAACAACATTAACCATAACATTAACTCATAATACAAAAAAATAAACATGAAAATTAAAGTGGTTGTACCACAATTATATGTTATCACGTATCCACAGGTTACGCCTTTTTTTGGTGCAAATCAATTAAGACAAATTTGCAGTTGATTTGCACCAAAAATAACAGATATTACACTTCTCATCCCACTTTTCCAAAGTATTGAGAAAAGGGGTCATGTTTTGAGTCGAGTGAGGCTTTTAGAGACATTTATGACATTTGCCTTTTTTTTTTTTTTTTTAATTGAAAGTATTTTTATTCAACTTTTCATCTTTTACATATCTTTATAACATTTTTATATATATAACTGTTTCCCCTATTCCCCTCCCATCCCCTCCCCCCCCCCTTAAAGGGGTTGTCTCGCGAAATCAAGTGGGGTTATACACTCCTGTATGGCCATATTAATGCACTTTGTAATATACATCGTGCATTAAATATGAGCCATACAGAAGTTATTCACTTACCTGCTCCGTTGCTAGCGTCCCCGTCGCCATGGTTCCGTCTAATTTCGGTGTCTTCTTGCCTTTTTAGACGCGCTTGCGCAGATCCGTCTTCTCCCTTCTTCTCTCTTCGGCTCCGCTCGGCAGCATCGGCATTTTGGCTCCGCCCCCTTGAACGCATCATCGCGTAGCTCCGCCCCCGTCACGTGCCGATTCCAGCCAACCAGGAGGCTGGAACCGGCACACATCATGGGGCGGAGCTACGCGATGATGCGTTCAAAGGGGCGGAGCCAAAATGCCGATGCTGCCGAGCGGAGCCGAAGGGAGAAGAAGGGAGAAGACGGATCTGCGCAAGCGCGTCTAAAAAGGCAAGAAGACACCGAAATTAGACGGAACCATGGCGACGGGGACGCTAGCAACGGAGCAGGTAAGTGAATAACTTCTGTATGGCTCATATTTAATGCACGATGTATATTACAAAGTGCATTAATATGGCCATACAGAAGTGTATAACCCCACTTGCTGCCGCGAGACAACCCCTTTAAGGTCTCTCTCTCAACATTTAGTCCTTTAAATGACAGGTCTCTGTATATCTTCAGTCTTCCGTCATAGGCGGTAGTAACAGTTTCCCTTGTCGTCGTTTGTTCTTCCGTCTTCGTGCTCTTTGTCTTCTTTTATTTCCTTCTCTTGTCATCTTATTAGTGCAGTGCTTATTTTTGCTGCTTACAGGGGGCAGCGGTATGCCTTTGCCCATTGTCTGGTCTCTCTCTCTCCCCTCTATCTTATCTTATCCTGCCCTCTCCATTCTTTCTGGTTTATTTTTCGGTATACCAATCTTGTAGATGTTTCTATTTTATTTAATAAACTTTGTATATGGCAGATACTTGTTTTACTGTGTCTTATTTACGTCTACTCCTCTCCTGGGTCAGGTCCCCAACCCGTTGGTGCCAACCCACACGGCTCACCCCCCCTATCTATAGGTTCTGTCATTCCTTGTCTGGCTCTGGGCGTGTATCCATCTCAGCCATATGTCATAGTATTTTTGGCTGGTCTTGCGTTTAGTATATATACTTTTTTCCCATGGTAAAATTTGGTTGACCTTGTTTTTGAATTCCCCTAGCGTAGGCGGTTCTTCATCTAGCCAGTGTTGAGCTATTGTCTTTCTAGCTATATACAATAGTCTGGATACCGCCAGTTTTTCATTATCATCTAACGCAAGATCATGCGTATATCCTAGAATGCATACGTATGGTGTGAAGTCTATGTTTATGCCGAATGCTGCATTTATTGTATCTCGTATTTCCGCCCAGTATCTATGCAGTTTCGGGCATCTCCATAGCATGTGGATTAGGTCCGCCGTGTGGGTTTTGCACCTTACACATATCGGAGAGGTTCTTATACCTATGTTATGCAGGAAAGCCGGAGTACGGTAAACTCTATGTATTAGGAATATTTGTGATATTCTGTGTGCTTCGCTTAGAGATAGTTTGGGTGTCATTTGTAGGATCTCCTCCCAGTGCGACTCCTCAATGGGGCCTATATCTGCCTCCCATTTTGCTTTTGTTGGTATCGGGTTGTGTGCATTGACCGTATCTTGTATATAGGAATATAATACAGATATTTTCCCTGCTGTGGTGGTAGCCTTCCCTATTATTTCCGCCACTATGTTTATTGACACTGTAATCTCTGCCGAGCTCTTCTCTGCCTGTATAGCATGCCTAAGCTGTAGGTATTTGTAAAAGTCCCTGTTATGAATGTCGTAGTCCTGTCGACATTTGACTTTTTAAGAAATTGCAAATTTTTTTCACAATCTCACTCCAGTAGCCCGGTGGAGTACAAAGTGACTCCACATCTCCAGACATACTTAAAAATGCGACAAATTTATCAACATTGCGCAACATTTAATACATTTGTTGCATCTTTAAACTGAAAAAGTTTAAAAAAGCTGTTAGAAAAGTGGAGTCAAAAAGTCCCTTGATGATAAATTTCACCCATTATGTTTGTCTCCTGGTGGTGCGCTGAAGGCTAAAAGCCCTTTTACACACAACGATTATCACTCAAAAGCCATCTTTCACTTTTCTGCCAACAATGATTTTCAGTTCAGCATTAAATCCATTGTTCAGCAGAAGAGATGATTAGACGGACTGCACGCTGTGTTCTGCCCAGGGAGCGCTGATTACATTGTCCCAGCTCTTAGTCCCAAGGCAGAACAAAGCGAATGTATTCAGAGAACAGACCACCTGCTGTTCTCAGAGTACAGCTCCCTCTGCAGCTCACACACTACTAATTAATACTAATAGGCATTAGTACCAAGTATTAGTTCATGCAAAACGATCGCTCAAAAGCCATCTTTTGAGCAATCATCATTGTGTATAAATGGGCCTTAAGTACTTTCCAGGTTTAGGCATCGTAATCAGCCAGACCATGGAAAATGTTGATGTTTGCAACATGCCCCCACAATCTGTTATAGTTAGAGATGAGCGAACACCAAAATGTTCGGGTGTTCGTTATTCGTAACGAACTTCCCGTGATGCTCGAGGGTTCGTTTCGAACAACGAACCCCATTGAAGTCAATGGGCGACCAGAACATTTTTGTATTTCGCCGATGCTCGCTAAGGTTTTCATGTGTGAAAATCTGGGCAATTCAGGAAAGTGATGGGAATGACACAGTGACGGATAGGGCAGGCGAGGGGCTACATGTTGGGCTGCATCCTAAGTTCACAGGTCCCACTATTAAGCCACAATAGCGGCAAGAGTGGGCCCCCCCCCCTCCCAACAACTTTTACTTCTGAAAAGCGCTCATTAGCATGGCATACCTTTGCTAAGCACCACACTACCTCCAACAAAGCACAATCACTGCCTGCATGACACTCCACTGACACTTCTCCTGGGTTACATGCTGCCCAACCGCCCCCCCTCCCCCCCCCCACAGGGCACACCAAAGTGTCCCTGGGCAGCCTTCAGCTGCCCTCATGCCACACCACGCTCATGTCTATTTAGAATTGCGTCTGCCATGAGGAGGAACCGCAGGCACACACTGCAGAGGTTGGCACGGCTAGGCAGCGACCCTCTTTAAAAGTGGCGGAGCGATAGCCCACAATGCTGTACAGAAGCAATGAGAAATAGAATCCTGTGCCACCGCCATCAGGAGCTGCACACGTGGGCATAGCAATGGGGAACCTATGTGCCACACACTATTCATTCTGTCAAGGTGTCTGCATGCCCCAGTCAGACCGGGCTTTTTAATTCATAGACACAGGCAGGTACAACTCCCTATTGTGAAGTCCCTGTCGACCCACAGCATGGGTGGCTCCCTGGAACCCACCGGCGGTACACAGAAATATCCCATTGCATTGCCCAACACAGCTGAGGTAGTAATGTCGTGCTTAATGCAGGTGGGCTTCGGCCCACACTGCATGCCCCAGTCTGACTGGGGTTCTTTATAAGTGTACAGATGTAGTAAAAAGTCCGTGTGCACCTACAGCATGGGTGGGTGCCAGGAAGCCACCGGCGGTACATAGAAATATCCCATTGCATTGCCCAACACAGCTGAGGTAGTAATGTTGTGCTTAACCCTTTCCAATCCAATTTGTATATGGTTTTCCTAGGGGGCTTACTCTTTTTCTGCTGTTATACAACGGCGCTATATGCTGGCTAAAGCCAGTACTGCATGAGCTGACACGTAGGATAGGCTCCGACAGCAGAGAGGCTGGCAATATACAGTAAGAGAACCCCGACGGACGTCTACCAACAACGGAGCTGTACAGCCTTAAACCCTAATGTCTTCACAGGTCACACAGTGGACTGGAAAGGGTTAATGCAGGTGGGTTTCGGCCCACACTGCATGCCCCAGTCAGACTGGGGTTCTTTACAAGTGGACACATGTAGGTTTAACTCCCTGTGGACCCACTGCCTGGGTGGGTGCCAGGAAGCCACCGGCGGTACATAGAAATATCCCATTGCATTGCCCAACACAGCTGAGGTAGTAATGTCGTGCGTAATACAGGTGGGCTTCGGCCCAAACTGCATGCCCCAGTCAGACTGGGGTTCTTTACAAGTGGACACATGTAGGTTTAACTCCCTGTGGACCCACTGCCTGGGTGGGTGCCAGGAAGCCACCGGCGGTACATAGAAATATCCCATTGCATTGCCCAACACAGCTGAGGTAGTAATGTCGTGCGTAATACAGGTGGGCTTCGGCCCACACTGCATGCCCCAGTCAGACTGGGGTTCTTTACAAGTGGACACATGTAGGTTTAACTCCCTGTGGACCCACTGCCTGGGTGGGTGCCAGGAAGCCACCGGCGGTACATAGAAATATCCCATTGCATTGCCCAACACAGCTGAGGTAACGTCAGCTGTAATGCAGGTGGGCTAAAAATTAATTTGATTACACTGTAGGCGAGGGCCCACAAAAATTGCTGTATCAACAGTACTAATGTACATCCCAAAAATTGGCCATGGCCAGCCAAGAGGGCAGGTGAAACCCATTAATCGCTTTGGTTAATGTGGCTTAAGTGGTAACTAGGCCTGGAGGCAGCCCAGTGTAACGAAAAATTGGTTCAAGTTAAAGTTCCAATGCTTTTAAGCGCATTGAAACTTATAAAAATTGTTCTGAAAAATTATTTGAGTGAGCCTTGTGGCCCTAAGAAAAATTGCCCGTTCAGCGTGATTACGTGAGGTTTCAGGAGGAGGAGCAGGAGGAGGAGGAGGAGGAATATTAGACACAGATTGATGAAGCAGAAATGTCCCCGTTTTGGATGGTGAGAGAGAACGTAGCTTCCATCCGCGGGTGCAGCCTACGTATTGCTTACGTATCGCTGCTGTCCGCTGGTGGAGAACAGAAGTCTGGGGAAATCCAGCCTTTGTTCATCTTGATGAGTGTTAGCCTGTCGGCACTGTCGGTTGACAAGCGGCTACGCTTATCTGTGATGATTCCCCCAGCCGCACTAAACACCCTTTCCGACAAGACGCTAGCCGCAGGACAAGCAAGCACCTCAAGGGCATACAGGGCTAGTTCAGGCCACGTGTCCAGCTTCGACACCCAGTAGTTGTAGGGGGCAGAGGCGTCACCAAGGATGGTCGTGCGATCCGCTACGTACTCCCTCACCATCCTTTTGCAGTGCTCCCGCCGACTCAGCCGTGACTGGGGAGCGGTGACACAGTCTTGGTGGGGAGCCATAAAGCTGGCCAGGCCCTTAAAGACTGTTGCACTGCCTGGGATGTACATGCTGCTCGATCTACGCACATCCCCTGCAACATGGCCCTCGGAACTGCGCCTTCTGCCACTAGCGCTGTCGGCTGGGAATTTTACCATCAGCTTGTCCGCAAGGGTCCTGTGGTATAGCAACACTCTCGAACCCCTTTCCTCTTCGGGAATCAGAGTGGGCAGGTTCTCCTTATACCGTGGATCGAGCAGTGTGTACACCCAGTAATCCGTAGTGGCCAGAATGCGTGCAACGCGAGGGTCACGAGAAAGGCATCCTAACATGAAGTCAGCCATGTGTGCCAGGGTACCTGTACGCAACACATGGCTGTCTTCACTAGGAAGATCACTTTCAGGATCCTCCTCCTCCTCCTCAGGCCATACACGCTGAAAGGATGACAGGCAATCAGCCGGTGTACCGTCAGCAGCGGGCCAAGCTGTCTCTTCCCCCTCCTCCTCATCCTCCTCATGCTCCTCCTCCTCCTGTACGCGCTGAGAAATAGACAGGAGGGTGCCCTGACTATCCAGCGGCATACTGTCTTCCACCGCCCCCGTTTCCGAGCGCAAAGCAGCTGCCTTTATGGTTTGCAGGGAATTTCTCAAGATGCATAGCAGAGGAATGGTGACGCTAATGATTGTAGCATCGCCGCTCACCACCTGGGTAGACTCCTCAAAATTACCAAGGACATGGCAGATGTCTGCCAACCAGGCCCACTCTTCTGAAAGGAATTGAGGAGGCTGACTCCCACTGCGCCGCCCATGTTGGAGTTGGTATTCGACTATAGCTCTACGCTGTTCATAGAGCCTGGCCAACATGTGGAGCGTAGAGTTCCACCGTGTGGGCACGTCGCACAGCAGTCGGTGCACTGGCAGCTTAAAGTGATGTTGCAGGGTGCGCAGGGTGGCAGCGTCCGTGTGGGACTTGCGGAAATGTGCGCAGAGCCGGCGCGCCTTTACGAGCAGGTCTGACAAGCGTGGGTAGCTTTTCAGAAAGCGCTGAACCACCAAATTAAAGACGTGGGCCAGGCATGGCACGTGCGTGAGGCTGCCGAGCTGCAGAGCCGCCACCAGGTTACGGCCGTTGTCACACACGACCATGCCCGGTTGGAGGCTCAGCGGCGCAAGCCAGCGGTCGGTCTGCTGTGTCAGACCCTGCAGCAGTTCGTGGGCCGTGTGCCTCTTATCGCCTAAGCTGAGTAGTTTCAGCACGGCCTGCTGACGCTTGCCCACCGCTGTGCTGCCACACCGCGCGACACCGACTGCTGGCGACATGCTGCTGCTAACACATCTTGATTGTGAGACAGAGGAGGAGGAGGAGGAGGAGGAGGGTGCTTTAGTGGAGGAAGCATACACCTCCGCAGATACCAGCACCGAACTGGGGCCCGCAATTCTGGGGGTGGGTAGGACGTGAGCGGTCCCAGGCTCTGACTCTGTCCCAGCCTCCACTAAATTCACCCAATGTGCCGTCAGGGAGATGTAGTGGCCCTGCCCGCCTGTGCTTGTCCACGTGTCCGTAGTTAAGTGGACCGTGGGAGTAACCGCGTTGGTGAGGGCGCGCACAATGTTGCGGGAGACGTGGTCGTGCAGGGCTGGGACGGCACATCGGGAAAAGTAGTGGCGACTGGGAACTGAGTAGCGCGGGGCCGCCGCCTCCATGATACTTTTGAAGGACTCCGTTTCCACAACCCTATACGGCAGCATCTCAAGGCTGATGAATTTTGCGATGCGGACGGTTAACGTTTGAGCGTGCGGGTGCGTGGCGGCGTACTTGCGCTTGCGCTCGAACACTTGCGCAAGCGACGGCTGAACGGTGCGCTGAACTACACTGCTGGATGGGGCCGAGGACAGCGGAGATGAGGGTGTGGGTGCAGGCCATGAGGCGGTAGTGCCTGTGTCCTGAGAGGGGGGTTGCATCTCAGTGGCAGGTTGGGGCACAGGGGGAGAGGCAGGGGTGCAAACCGGAGGCGGTGAACGGCCTTTGTCCCACCTTGCGGGGTGCTTGGCCATCATATGTCTGCGCATGGTGGTGGTGGTGAGGCTGTTGGTGTTGGCTCCCCGGCTGAGCTTTGCGCGACAAAGGTTGCACACCACTGTTCGTCGGTCGTCAGGCGTCTCTGTGAAAAACTGCCAGACCTTAGAGCACCTCGGCCTCCGCAGGGTGGCATGACGCGAGGGGGCGCTTTGGGAAACACTTGGTGGATTATTCGGTCTGGCCCTGCCTCTACCCCTGGCCCTGGACACCGCACTGCCTCTTGCAACCTGCCCTGCTGATGCCCTTGACTCCCCCTCTGAAGACCTGTCCTCCTGAGTAAGCGTTGCACACCAGGTGGGGTCAGTCACCTCATCGTCCTGCTGCTCTTCCTCCGAATCCTCTGTGCGCTGCTCCCTGGGACTTACTGCCCTTACTACTACCTCACTGCAAGACAACTGTGTCTGATCGTCATCGTCCTCCTGACCCACAGAAAGTTGTTGAGACAGTTGGCGGAAGTCCCCAGCCTCTTCCCCCGGACCCCGGGAACTTTCGAATGGTTGGGCATCAGTGACGATAAACTCCTCTGGTGGGAGAGGAACCGCTGCTGCCCAATCTAAGCAGGGGCCCGAGAACAGTTCCTGGGAGTGCTCCCGCTCCTGAGCAGGTGTTATTGTAGTGGAGTGAGGAGGCTGGGAGGAAGGAGGAGCAGCAGACAGAGGATTCGGATTGGCAGCAGTGGACGGCGCAGAACTGCGGGTAGACGATAGGTTGCTCGAAGCACTTTCTGCCATCCAGGACAGGACCTGCTCACACTGCTCATTTTCTAATAACCGTCTCCCGCGTGGACCCATTAATTGGGCGATGAATGTGGGGACGCCAGAAACGTGCCTCTCTCCTAATCGCGCAGCAGTCGGCTGCGACACACCTGGATCAGGAGCTTGGCCTGTGCCCACACCCTGACTTGGCCCTCCGCGTCCTCGGCCGCGTCCACGTCCTCTAGGCCTACCCCTACCCCTCAGCATGCTGTATTACCAGTGATTTGATTTCACAGGCAGGAAATAAATTGGCGCAAGACTGCAGGCCAAATATAATTTTTGCCCTTTTTGGAAAACGAAAGGCCCCACTGCCTCTAGTGAATGAATTATCTAAGTTTAATAACTGTGCTGTGTCCCTGCTTATGTGTCACAGAACGTGAGGGTAGCAGAGTTATTATAACTCTGGCAGAGCAGGTATTTTTTTCCCAATTAAGGAAAGCAAATGGCGAAGCCAGCAGTAAAGCGTAGCTGGGTGCGTATGATTTAGCAATGTTTTTCACGCAGCTCACACGTCTCCACAGGCGTAAGGACGGACAGAGGCTGGACAAATAGATTTGTTTTCAGTTTTTTCCCACCAACAGGCAGCACTGCGTATATTCAATGAACATGAGAAGTTTAATAACTGTGCTGTGTCCCTGCTTATGTGTCACAGAACGTGAGGGTAGCAGAGTTATTATAACTCTGGCAGAGCAGGTATTTTTTTCCCAATTAAGGAAAGCAAATGGCGAAGCCAGCAGTAAAGCGTAGCTGGGTGCGTATGATTTAGCAATGTTTTTCACGCAGCTCACAAGTCTCCACAGGCGTAAGGACGGACAGAGGCTGGACAAATAGATTTGTTTTCAGTTTTTTCCCACCAACAGGCAGCACTGCGTATATTCAATGAACATGAGAAGTTTAATAACTGTGCTGTGTCCCTGCTTATGTGTCACAGAACGTGAGGGTAGCAGAGTTATTATAACTCTGGCAGAGCAGGTATTTTTTTCCCAATTAAGGAAAGCAAATGGCGAAGCCAGCAGTAAAGCGTAGCTGGGTGCGTATGATTTAGCAATGTTTTTCACGCAGCTCACACGTCTCCACAGGCGTAAGGACGGACAGAGGCTGGACAAATAGATTTGTTTTCAGTTTTTTCCCACCAACAGGCAGCACTGCGTATATTCAATGAACATGAGAAGTTTAATAACTGTGCTGTGTCCCTGCTTATGTGTCACAGAACGTGAGGGTAGCAGAGTTATTATAACTCTGGCAGAGCAGGTATTTTTTTCCCAATTAAGGAAAGCAAATGGCGAAGCTAGCAGTAAAGCGTAGCTGGGTGCGTATGATTTAGCAATGTTTTTCACGCAGCTCACACGTGTCCACAGGCGTTAGGACGGACAGAGGCTGGACAAATAGATTTGTTTTCAGTTTTTTCCCACCAACAGGCAGCACTGCGTATATTCTATGAATAATAACTGTGTTGTGGCCCTGCCTATACAATTCTTTCCCTGCAGTATCAATGGAGGGTGGAATGCTCTGCAGAGGCGATTTTGAGAAGCCCAAAAAAAATGCAGCACAGCCAACAGCAGCCTGGACAGTACTGCACACGGATAAATATGGCCCTAGAAAGGACCGTTGAGGTTCTTGAAGGCTACACTCACTCCTAACACTCTCCCTGCCTATGCAGCACTTCTGTCCCTAATGCCAGGTGCAACGGTCTGCAGAGGCGATTTTGAGAAAAAAAAAAATCCCACTGCTAACAGCAGCCAACACACAGCTATCAGTGGCCCTAATAAGGACCTTTGGGGGGTCTTGAAGCCTACACTAACTACCAATTCTTTCCCTACAGCAGCTCCGGTATAAACAGCACTGTCCCTCATCTAACTCACACCGTATCTGAGGCGAGCCGCGGGAGGGGCCGACTTTTATATTAGGCGAACACCTGATCTCGCCAGCTACTCACAGCAGGGGGGTGGTATAGGGCTTAAACGTTGCAGGGGGAAGTTGTAATGCCTTCCCTGTCTTTCAATTGGCCAGAAAAGCGCGCTAACGTCTCAGGGAAGGAAGTGAAAGTAACCAGAACACCGCATGGTGTTCGTTACGAATAACGAACATCCCGAACACCCTAATATTCGCACGAATATCAAGCTCGGACGAACGCGTTCGCTCATCTCTAGTTATAGTGTATTGTCATTACATTGGTAAATCTTACTACCAACTCAGTCGGCTCCCTTTATTTCTGTGGGTGTTTTATGTGATTTCACGTGATGGATATAATAAATAATATATTTTGTTTACAATTGATCTAGTTTATACCTTTTTATAGGAGATATAGGCTGGGTTCACACGGAGCGGAATTGCAGCGGAATTTCCGTGCAGAAAGTCGCACGAAAACTGAAATGCAGCGCGGAATTCAATTCCGCAGCATGTCAATTCTTTTCTCGTTTCCGCAGTGGCCTTTCTCCTCTCTATGCCAATTGTGAAACTCCGCGGGTTTTTGAAACTGCGCTTATACCACAGAAATCTCACGGTTTTTCAGTGAGGTCATTCCGCAAAAATTCCGCTGAAATTCCGTTCCCTGTGACCCCAGCCATACAATTTGTTTAGAGGTATATACTATACGTATTGGATTTTGAAGACACATATTGATAGGTGTGGTTTTATACTTGGAAATATAGTAGCATACAACTACTATTACATGCATACCACATAATACAGTTCCATGTACTTGTATTGAAAAGTGTAGCCCAGTGTGCATCCCAAAACAGTCAAACCAACATATATCACCAGGTAAACATATACTAAAACATTAACAACATAAGCAATATTTTAATTGAAGTAAAAAACACAGAAATCTACTTGGCGGTTCCTTCCACTTGGTTCTGACTACCATATATATTTTCAATGACAACATATTCTGGAGCCAGTACCGGGATGTGGCCATCTCCTCTTGTCAGGCCTTGGAATTCTTCATGGTCTGGTAAGTAGGAATTACAGAGTATCCAGTTTTCTGTTGTCGGACTTGGACTCTCTGTTATATCCACTCTGGCTTTATCTAATGGCACAGTAGGATTGACATAGGATGGCGTTCTAAAATATCCAGCTGGGGGTGAATAAGTTGGTTTTATGATACCTGATCCAGGTGAATCATCTCTAACCCATTCCTGCTGCTTAACTCCTGGTAATTCACCTCCTACTAATACAGTTTCATTGGTTTGGATAGTTATATTAATTCCTTGCTGGCCTACAGGATTTAGAGCTGGTAGCCCCGTTAATATTGCACTATCAGGACCACTAATGCTGACTCCAGCCTGATGTATGATTACATTTCCTTGTAGTCCAGGATCTACAGGTACCATGAGAACTCCTGACACAATCTGTAGAAAGAACAGAAGTTGCAATAATAAAAGTGCATGTTCTTATATAGATTTTAGACAAATAATATTATATGAAACATTAAAGCGTTTTTTCAGAATTTAAATAGTGATGGTCTATCCTTAGTATGGCCAGTGGCATTAAAATGGACATGACACTCACAGAAGTGCCGCAACCCTATTATTGTGCTGATTTGAGGTGGTAGACCTCTAATATTTAATGGGGTTGTTCAGAAAAAATAGCTGCTGTCACTGCAGTCTGTAGAAACTCATCCTATGACAGGAGAATGCATCTGTAGACTGAAGGGAGAATGGTAAGCCTAGCCAGAACAAACAGTGTGGCATTAGGCTCTGACCCCGCTCCTTCCTACATGCAGAAATAGATGGCAATAGCTCTCATATACTCATACACTGGGGTATCTATAGGGGATGCAGGGGGTGAGGTTGCACCAGGGCCCAGGAGCCTTAGGGGCCCCATAACGTCTCTCTTCTCCACATAGGGAGCCCAGTACTATGAATAAAGCCTTATAGTTGGGGTCCTGTTACAGATTTTGCATTGGGGCCCAGGAGCTTTAAGTTACACCTCTACTCCCCGCTAAGTGTTTGCAGAGGATCTGGAGCTTTGTTACAAACAAATAGTCCTGACATATATATATATATATATATATATATATATATATATATATATATATATATATATGTATATATATATATATATATATATATATATATATATATATATATATAAGAGTTGTCACTACATAAGGAGACAACTCGCTTAAAATTCGCTCAAACGATGTATCTTGAGCAATAATCGTTGCATGTAAATAATACCGTTGTTTGCTTTTCAGCGAAACGATAATTTTAGGTTGAGTTTAACCCCTTAACGACCGCCCCATCGGGAAACTACATCCTCAGAAAGTGGGCTTTAAACCTAGAGGACGTAGTTTTATGCATCCTCTTTGGATTGATGCCCACTGGCCTGAGGACGTGACAGCTCCATGCTGTCGGTGCCCGCAGGTAGCCGACACCATGGAGCTGTCATCCCAGGATGCGGGCAGTCCCCCCCGGCATTGCGATCGGCGCTATAAAATGAATAGCGCCGATCGCAAAAAAGTAAATAAAACAGTGTAAAAAAGTAGTAATTCAGCTGCTATGATGGATCGGATCCATCACGGCAGCTGAAAATACTCACAGGGCTTGTCGGCGGTGTTCCCCGGAGATCTGGTCCTCCCGGACCCGCCGGCGGCCTTCTGCGCGTGCGCGTGACGTCATCGCCTGGCGCGCACGCGCAGAAGCCCGGGTGTCCCCGGCAAATTTAAAATCTCCTGGCTCCCGGCTCCTGAAGGTAGCCGGGAACCAGGAGGTGTTACCGGGGACCACTGTGAGCGGTCCCCGGGCCCGCGATCACCGCTATCCATTTCGATAGCGGTGATCGCGAAAAAGTTGAAAAAGTAGAACAAAAGTAAAGTTTCACCTCCCCTCATGGATCGGATCCATGAGGGGAGGTGAAGATACTCACCCCCGGTCCTCTGCGATGTCCCGGGACCCGAAATCCCCGTCTGCGCATGCGCGCCCGATGATTGACATCGGGCGCGTGCACAGAGGGGCTCGAGCCCCGGGAAATTCAAAATTGCTCTGCTCCTGGCTGCCATGTGTAGCCAAGAGCAGAGGGATGTCACCAGGGACATGATCACTGTCATCCAATGGATGACAGTGATCATGGAAAGTAAAAAAAAAAAAAAAAAAGGGGTAAAAGGTAAAAAAACAAAGTGCAAAAAGTAAAAAAAAAGTTTTAAAAAGTTTAAAAAAAACCTTGCGTTTCATCTCCCCCCACGGATCATATCCGTGAGGGAGGATGAAATGACGTACCTAAGGCCTGCGGATTTATCCGCGGACCTCACCCCAGCTTCTGTGCACGCGCCCGTCGCCAATGTGGCAGGCGCATGCGCGAAAGCCGTGGTTTTTTAAAATCTCCCTGCTCCTGGCTACAAAACTTAGCCGAGAGCCTGGAGATTTCACGGAGAGCCGCGGTGAGCGGTTTCTGATCACGTGTTCGCCATTATTCTTTGGATCACGTAAAAGTTAAAAAAAGGGGAAGGTTCATCTCCCCTCACCGATGCGATCGGTGAGAGGAGATGAAACTTTTTACCGGAGGCCTCCATATTTGCACCCCGACGCAATCTTCTTCCGTGAACTTTCCCGTATTCTGCGCATGCGACTGCCGGCAAAACACCGCACACATGCGCAGGAGTCGGGGAGCCCAGGAAACTTAATATCTCCTTGCTCTCGGCGCCCAACGGTCACCGAGAGCCTGGAGCAGTGACCGGTGGCCTCGTTGAGCGGTCCCCGGTCACGTGAAAAAAAGGTAGCGATCTACCTTTGGCCGGTCTCACATGACCGGATAGGAATTACGGATTCCACATGCGTTTGATTAGCGGTAATACGCAGATCAATCGCATTGGATTACACAATGCCGCTCACATTAGCGGGTCGGAATTGTGTAATCCACTCGCAGAAAACAGAACGCAGCAGGTTCTATTTTACCGCGGATATCGGCAACATAGAGCCCATTGTGCTCCATGGTCGCGGATATACCCGCAGCCCATACGCAACTACGTTGTATACGGGCTGCGGGTACCCGCGTCATCACTAAGCGACGGTGCGGGAAATACAAAAAAAAAAAAAAAAAAGTGTACTGCGCATGACTGCCCGTGTAAGTACGCAGTTATACGCAGTACATTACGCGGCCGTACGCAGGGTCACAGCCGGGCTCACAGCCGGGATCCACCTACGGCTGCATAAGCCCGGTGTTATTCAGACCGCTACCTGTAATACGCAATTTACAAGAAGCCCCGGGAACGCTCGCCTTCCTGCAGTTCCAGGAGCACCTTCTTGAGCGCCTTCTGTGTGAGACCGCCGCACCTCATCAAGCTTACAGAGACTCACGGAACGCCACTTTTTACACCCCATCCCCGCCACTGAGGTCAAAAAATGACCCCCAAAAAGCATGAGAGGAGGGGGGATACCCGATTTTATTGCCCTATGTGCCCATCCCAACCAGCCTCCATAATTACCCGTCTTTGGAAATACTACACAGTTCACATTATTACTTTTATCTAAGATTTGGGGAACGCCGAAAAGGGCGTGGAGGGGGGGGGGGGGGATTTTTAGGGAGTCAATTTTTATTCCGTACAAATTAGCAATGGGGCCTGGAATTTATTCAGTTGTGCCCTGCAATCCAACGGGTGTTCCCTCCATTACAGGCCTTGCCATGTTTCCTGTAAGTAGATTAGGGCCACAATGGGAATGTTTTTGAACACGGGACAAACGGGGGGATCCATTTGGGGGTGAACGTCTTCGTTCCTATGTACACTGTACAAAAAAAAAAGTTTTTAAATTGACAAAATTGCCAAAAAAATGAAAATCATAATTTTTTTCCTTCTGCTTTACTGAAATTTATTCAAATACTGTGGGGTCAAAATAAGCATACTGTGGGGTCAAAATAAGCAGTACACTCCTAGATGAATTCGTTAAGGGGTCTAGTTTTTAAAATGGGGACATTTGTGGGGGTTCCTTATCGTTTTGGACGCTCAATGGCTCTATAAGTGGGCAATGGGGCCTGGAATTTATTCCGTTGTGCCCTAAAATCCAACGGGTGCTCCTTCCATTATAGGCCTAGCCATGCGTCCTTTAAGTAGATTAGAGCCACAAGGGGTATGGTTCTGAACACGGGACAAACAGGGGTATCAATTTTGGGGTGAAAGTCTTCATTCCTATGTGTGCTGTACAAAAAAAAACAGTTTTTAAATTGATACAACTGCCAAAAAAATGAAAATTGTAATTTTTTTCCTACTGCTTTGCTTAGATTTATTCAAAAAATGTAGGGTAAAAATACACAGTACACCCCTAGATAAATTCGTTAGGGGGTCTAGTTTTCAAAATGGGATCATTTGTGGGGGTTCTCTGTCGTTTTGGCCGCTCAAGGGCTCTACAAGTGGGCAATGGGGCCGAAATCGCCTTCATGCTAAATTTCTGTTCTGAAAGCCACCGACTACTCCTTTCATTTTGGACCCCGTTGTGCATCCAGACAAAAGATTAGGGCCACAATGGGTATGTCTCTGAACACGGGAGAAACAGGGGTATCCACTTTGGGGTGCAAGTCTTCATTCATGTGTGTGCCGTACCAAAAAAGCTGTTTTTAAAACGACAGAATTGCCAAAAAAACGAAAATCACAATTTTTTCCTTTTGCTTTGCTTCAATACATTCAAAAACTGTGGGAACAAAATGGTCAGTAAACCCCTGTATCTATTCGTTAAGGGGTCTAGTTTTCAAAATGGGGTCACTTGTGGGGGTTCTCTTTGATTTTGGCCGCTCAAGAGCTCTACAAATGTGCTATGGGGCCTAAAACGCCTTCAAGCAAAATCTATGTTCTGAAAGACACCGACTACGCCTTTCGTTTTGGGCCCCATTGTGCATCCAGACATGAGATTAGGGCCACAATGGGTATGTCTCTGAACAGGGGAGACACAGGGGTATCCATTTTGGGGTGAAAGGCTTCATTCATGCGTGTGCTGTACAAAAAAAGCTGTTTTAAAAATGACAGAATTGACAAAAAACGAAAGTCACAATTTTTTCCTTTTGCTTGGCTTGAATTCATTCAAAAACTGTGGGGTCAAAATGGGCAGTACACCCCTAGATAAATTCGTTAAGGGGTCTAGTTTTCAAAATGGGGTCACTTGTGGGGGTTTTCTTTGGTTTTGGCCACTCAAGAGCTCTACAAAAGTGCTATGGGGCCTAAAACGCCTTCAAGCAAAATTTATGTTCTGAAAGACACTGACTACTCCTTTCATTTTGGCTCCCGTTATGCATCCAGACATAAGATTAGGGCCACAATGGGTATATTTCTGAACACGGGAGAAACGGGGGTATCCATTTTGATGTGTAAATCCTCATTTTCATGGGCTCTATAGGAAAAAAATATGTCTTTAAAATGACATATTTGCAAAAATATGAAATTTTATGTTTTCTCCCCTAAATTGAACTAATTCCTGAAAAAAACTGGTGGGGTCAAAATACTCATGACCCCCCTCAGTGAATACACTTAGGGGTGTAGTTTTTAAAATGGGGTCATTTGTGGGTGTATCTATTATTCTGACACTTATGAGCCTTTGCAAACTTGGCTTGGTGCAGGAAAACAAAGTGCTCCTCAAAATGCTGAAAAGTAATGTTAAATTTGTACGTCCTCTAAATGGTTAAAAAAAAACACAAAAGTTTTTCAAGTGTGCATTCAGAATAAAGTAAACAGATGGAAATACATATCTTATCAAAAATTTGTACAGTATGTTTGGACATATTTGAGATATTACGGTTGAAAATGTGAAAAAATGACAATTTTTAAAAACTTTTTCCAATATTGGCACTTTTAATAAATATACACAAATTATATCGGTCTCTTTTTACAATCTAAATGAAGTACAACATGTGGCGAAAAAACAATGTCAGAATCACTGGGATATATAAAGCCTTTACGGAGTTATGCCACGTTGAACGACGCATGTCAGATTTCCAAAATTTGGCTCAGTCACTAAGGTGCAAACAGGCTTCGTCACTAAGGGGTTAAAATACATTGTTTGGCTGGGCAGCTGATACCAGGGACCGCATGCTGTGATTCTCCAAGGAAACACTGATAACATTGTATTCAGCTGCAGTCTCAGGGGAGAACAAAGGGGCTGGATGCAGAGAACAGACCACCTGCTGTTATCTGCATAAAGCAAAGGGAGGTTAATTTACATGCAAATGAAGCTAATAAGCCACTAATAGGCATTAGTGCCCATTAGCAGCTTATGCCGAATGATCATTCAAACTGTCAGTCATCCTATGTTTTGAACGACCATCTTGGCGTGTAAATTGGGTTTTACTCTTCAAGGGTTGGGTCTCAGCTGCCATATTACAGTGCATGTTTTATGAAATACCTGATTGCCTAAATCCCTATAAAGTTATCTCCTTGTGAGTGCATGCAGCCAGAATATCATCATTTACCGAGGTAAAAAAAACGATACTGTAGAGCAGTGGTTCTCAAAACATTTTTAGCCATGAAGCCCTTTTTGACGCAAAATTTTCCTGTGGAACCCCAAAGTGGGACAGAGGGTGTGGTCAAGGGAGGGGTTAGGGGGCGTGGCTTATCACAACATATTTTTACCTCCATCATTATAAAAAGGACAGGGCTGTTTAAAAAAAATAAAAATACAGGGAGGAACGCTGGAGCACTGGCTGGGCAATTGATGTACACTATATTTAAAATTAACATGTTGTGGAATTAAATCCCGCACCACATGTCAATATCCACACGGGTTTTGTGCAGATTTTTTCCACAGCGTATGGATGAGATTTTCAAAATCTCATCCGCTTTGCTGCTACAGCTACTGTGAATTCCACAGCAAATCCGCCCTGGAGCCGGATCATATGATCTGCCTTGATATGCCACCGCAGGTCCTGTTCTTCACTAAAGCCTGTCTGAACACAGCTACAACAGTGAGTAGTACTAGGAAACCTAGACCCTTGCTCAGAGCCCCTGACTGTCACTGGCGAAGTCCCAAGGGCTCCGCGGAGCACAGTTTGGGAAACGCTGCTGTAGCAGTTACTGTGAAATGAATTGCGAAGAATTTTGGGCCTGAAATCATAATGGACGACATCAACTGTAATAAAAGCATAGTATTTTTGCCAGTGTGTCTTTTTTTGAGAATTGTTATGGGGCCCTATGAATAGTACAGAGTGTAGCAGATTTACTAATCCTGTCAAATATTTAGACAACCTAAACTTAGATGAGGCAATCAGAATATTCACCAAATTTATCAGAGTTGCTCATGCTGTATGATTTGACTAGAGATGAGCGAACGCGTTCGTCCGAGCTTGATATTCGTGCGAATATTAGGGTGTTCGGGATGTTCGTTATTCGTAACGAACACCATGCGGTGTTCTGGTTACTTTCACTTCCTTCCCTGAGACGTTAGCGCGCTTTTCTGGCCAATTGAAAGACAGGGAAGGCATTACAACTTCCCCCTGCAACGTTTAAGCCCTATACCACCCCCCTGCTGTGAGTGGCTGGCGAGATCAGGTGTTCGCCTAATATAAAAGTCGGCCCCTCCCGCGGCTCGCCTCAGATGCGGTGTGAGTTAGATGAGGGACAGTGCTGTTTATACCGGAGCTGCTGTAGGGAAAGAATTGGTAGTTAGTGTAGGCTTCAAGACCCCCCAAAGGTCCTTATTAGGGCCACTGATAGCTGTGTGTTGGCTGCTGTTAGCAGTGGCATTTTTTTTTTCCTCAAAATCGCCTCTGCAGACCGTTGCACCTGGCATTAGGGACAGAAGTGCTGCATAGGCAGGGAGAGTGTTAGGAGTGAGTGTAGCCTTCAAGAACCTCAACGGTCCTTTCTAGGGCCATATTTATCCGTGTGCAGTACTGTCCAGGCTGCTGTTAGCTGTGCTGCATTTTTTTTGGGCTTCTCAAAATCGCCTCTGCAGAGCATTGCACCCTCCATTGATACTGCAGGGAAAGAATTGTATAGGCAGGGCCAGAACACAGTTATTATTCATAGAATATACGCAGTGCTGCCTGTTGGTGGGAAAAAACTGAAAACAAATCTATTTGTCCAGCCTCTGTCCGTCCTAACGCCTGTGGACACGTGTGAGCTGCGTGAAAAACATTGCTAAATCATACGCACCCAGCTACGCTTTACTGCTGGCTTCGCCATTTGCTTTCCTTAATTGGGAAAAAAATACCTGCTCTGCCAGAGTTATAATAACTCTGCTACCCTCACGTTCTGTGACACATAAGCAGGGACACAGCACAGTTATTAAACTTCTCATGTTCATTGAATATACGCAGTGCTGCCTGTTGGTGTGAAAAAACTGAAAACAAATCTATTTGTCCAGCCTCTGTCCGTCCTTACGCCTGTGGAGACGTGTGAGCTGCGTGAAAAACATTGCTAAATCATACGCACCCAGCTACGCTTTACTGCTGGCTTCGCCATTTGCTTTCCTTAATTGGGAAAAAAATACCTGCTCTGCCAGAGTTATAATAACTCTGCTACCCTCACGTTCTGTGACACATAAGCAGGGACACAGCACAGTTATTAAACTTCTCATGTTCATTGAATATACGCAGTGCTGCCTGTTGGTGTGAAAAAACTGAAAACAAATCTATTTGTCCAGCCTCTGTCCGTCCTTACGCCTGTGGAGACGTGTGAGCTGCGTGAAAAACATTGCTAAATCATACGCACCCAGCTACGCTTTACTGCTGGCTTCGCCATTTGCTTTCCTTAATTGGGAAAAAAATACCTGCTCTGCCAGAGTTATAATAACTCTGCTACCCTCACGTTCTGTGACACATAAGCAGGGACACAGCACAGTTATTAAACTTCTCATGTTCATTGAATATACGCAGTGCTGCCTGTTGGTGTGAAAAAACTGAAAACAAATCTATTTGTCCAGCCTCTGTCCGTCCTTACGCCTGTGGAGACGTGTGAGCTGCGTGAAAAACATTGCTAAATCATACGCACCCAGCTACGCTTTACTGCTGGCTTCGCCATTTGCTTTCCTTAATTGGGAAAAAAATACCTGCTCTGCCAGAGTTATAATAACTCTGCTACCCTCACGTTCTGTGACACATAAGCAGGGACACAGCACAGTTATTAAACTTCTCATGTTCATTGAATATACACAGTGCTGCCTGTTGGTGGGAAAAAACTGAAAACAAATCTATTTGTCCAGCCTCTGTCCGTCCTTACGCCTGTGGAGACGTGTGAGCTGCGTGAAAAACATTGCTAAATCATACGCACCCAGCTACGCTTTACTGCTGGCTTCGCCATTTGCTTTCCTTAATTGGGAAAAAAATACCTGCTCTGCCAGAGTTATAATAACTCTGCTACCCTCACGTTCTGTGACACATAAGCAGGGACACAGCACAGTTATTAAACTTCTCATGTTCATTGAATATACGCAGTGCTGCCTGTTGGTGGGAAAAAACTGAAAACAAATCTATTTGTCCAGCCTCTGTCCGTCCTTACGCCTGTGGAGACGTGTGAGCTGCGTGAAAAACATTGCTAAATCATACGCACCCAGCTACGCTTTACTGCTGGCTTCGCCATTTGCTTTCCTTAATTGGGAAAAAAATACCTGCTCTGCCAGAGTTATAATAACTCTGCTACCCTCACGTTCTGTGACACATAAGCAGGGACACAGCACAGTTATTAAACTTCTCATGTTCATTGAATATACGCAGTGCTGCCTGTTGGTGGGAAAAAACTGAAAACAAATCTATTTGTCCAGCCTCTGTCCGTCCTTACGCCTGTGGAGACGTGTGAGCTGCGTGAAAAACATTGCTAAATCATACGCACCCAGCTACGCTTTACTGCTGGCTTCGCCATTTGCTTTCCTTAATTGGGAAAAAAATACCTGCTCTCCAAGAGTTATAATAACTCTGCTACCCTCACGTTCTGTGACACATAAGCAGGGACACAGCACAGTTATTAAACTTAGATAATTCATTCACTAGAGGCAGTGGGGCCTTTCGTTTTCCAAAAAGGGCAAAAATTATATTTGGCCTGCAGTCTTGCGCCAATTTATTTCCTGCCTGTGAAATCAAATCACTGGTAATACAGCATGCTGAGGGGTAGGGGTAGGCCTAGAGGACGTGGATGCGGCCGAGGACGCGGAGGGCCAAGTCAGGGTGTGGGCACAGGCCAAGCTCCTGATCCAGGTGTGTCGCAGCCGACTACTGCGCGATTAGGAGAGAGGCACGTTTCTGGCGTCCCCACATTCATCGCCCAATTAATGGGTCCACGCGGGAGACGGTTATTAGAAAATGAGCAGTGTGAGCAGGTCCTGTCCTGGATGGCAGAAAGTGCTTCGAGCAACCTATCGTCTACCCGCAGTTCTGCGCCGCCCACTGCTGCCAATCCGAATCCTCTGTCTGCTGCTCCTCCTTCCTCCCAGCCTCCTCACTCCACTACAATAACACCTGCTCAGGAGCGGGAGCACTCCCAGGAACTGTTCTCGGGCCCCTGCTTAGATTGGGCAGCAGCGGTTCCTCTCCCACCAGAGGAGTTTATCGTCACTGATGCCCAACCTTTCGAAAGTTCCCGGGGTCCGGGGGAAGAGGCTGGGGACTTCCGCCAACTGTCTCAACAACTTTCTGTGGGTCAGGAGGACGATGACGATCAGACACAGTTGTCTTGCAGTGAGGTAGTAGTAAGGGCAGTAAGTCCCAGGGAGCAGCGCACAGAGGATTCGGAGGAAGAGCAGCAGGACGATGAGGTGACTGACCCCACCTGGTGTGCAACGCTTACTCAGGAGGACAGGTCTTCAGAGGGGGAGTCAAGGGCATCAGCAGGGCAGGTTGCAAGAGGCAGTGCGGTGTCCAGGGCCAGGGGTAGAGGCAGGGCCAGACCGAATAATCCACCAAGTGTTTCCCAAAGCGCCCCCTCGCGCCATGCCACCCTGCGGAGGCCGAGGTGCTCTAAGGTCTGGCAGTTTTTCACAGAGACGCCTGACGACCGACGAACAGTGGTGTGCAACCTTTGTCGCGCAAAGCTCAGCCGGGGAGCCAACACCAACAGCCTCACCACCACCACCATGCGCAGACATATGATGGCCAAGCACCCCGCAAGGTGGGACAAAGGCCGTTCACCGCCTCCGGTTTGCACCCCTGCCTCTCCCCCTGTGCCCCAACCTGCCACTGAGATGCAACCCCCCTCTCAGGACACAGGCACTACCGCCTCATGGCCTGCACCCACACCCTCATCTCCGCTGTCCTCGGCCCCATCCAGCAGTGTAGTTCAGCGCACCGTTCAGCCGTCGCTTGCGCAAGTGTTCGAGCGCAAGCGCAAGTACGCCGCCACGCACCCGCACGCTCAAACGTTAACCGTCCGCATCGCAAAATTCATCAGCCTTGAGATGCTGCCGTATAGGGTTGTGGAAACGGAGTCCTTCAAAAGTATCATGGAGGCGGCGGCCCCGCGCTACTCAGTTCCCAGTCGCCACTACTTTTCCCGATGTGCCGTCCCAGCCCTGCACGACCACGTCTCCCGCAACATTGTGCGCGCCCTCACCAACGCGGTTACTGCCACGGTCCACTTAACTACGGACACGTGGACAAGCACAGGCGGGCAGGGCCACTACATCTCCCTGACGGCACATTGGGTGAATTTAGTGGAGGCTGGGACAGAGTCAGAGCCTGGGACCGCTCACGTCCTACCCACCCCCAGAATTGCGGGCCCCAGCTCGGTGCTGGTATCTGCGGAGGTGTATGCTTCCTCCACTAAAGCACCCTCCTCCTCCTCCTCCTCTGTCTCACAATCAAGATGTGTTAGCAGCAGCATGTCGCCAGCAGTCGGTGTCGCGCGGTGTGGCAGCACAGCGGTGGGCAAGCGTCAGCAGGCCGTGCTGAAACTACTCAGCTTAGGCGATAAGAGGCACACGGCCCACGAACTGCTGCAGGGTCTGACACAGCAGACCGACCGCTGGCTTGCGCCGCTGAGCCTCCAACCGGGCATGGTCGTGTGTGACAACGGCCGTAACCTGGTGGCGGCTCTGCAGCTCGGCAGCCTCACGCACGTGCCATGCCTGGCCCACGTCTTTAATTTGGTGGTTCAGCGCTTTCTGAAAAGCTACCCACGCTTGTCAGACCTGCTCGTAAAGGCGCGCCGGCTCTGCGCACATTTCCGCAAGTCCCACACGGACGCTGCCACCCTGCGCACCCTGCAACATCACTTTAAGCTGCCAGTGCACCGACTGCTGTGCGACGTGCCCACACGGTGGAACTCTACGCTCCACATGTTGGCCAGGCTCTATGAACAGCGTAGAGCTATAGTCGAATACCAACTCCAACATGGGCGGCGCAGTGGAAGTCAGCCTCCTCAATTCCTTTCAGAAGAGTGGGCCTGGTTGGCAGACATCTGCCATGTCCTTGGTAATTTTGAGGAGTCTACCCAGGTGGTGAGCGGCGATGCTACAATCATTAGCGTCACCATTCCTCTGCTATGCATCTTGAGAAATTCCCTGCAAACCATAAAGGCAGCTGCTTTGCGCTCGGAAACGGGGGCGGGGGAAGACAGTATGCCGCTGGATAGTCAGGGCACCCTCCTGTCTATTTCTCAGCGCGTACAGGAGGAGGAGGAGGAGCATGAGGAGGATGAGGAGGAGGGGGAAGAGACAGCTTGGGCCGCTGCTGACGGTACACCGGCTGATTGCCTGTCATCCTTTCAGCGTGTATGGCCTGAGGAGGAGGAGGAGGAGGAGGAGGAGGAGGAGGAGGATCCTGAAAGTGATCTTCCTAGTGAAGACAGCCATGTGTTGCGTACAGGTACCCTGGCACACATGGCTGACTTCATGTTAGGATGCCTTTCTCGTGACCCTCGCGTTGCACGCATTCTGGCCACTACGGATTACTGGGTGTACACACTGCTCGATCCACGGTATAAGGAGAACCTGCCCACTCTGATTCCCGAAGAGGAAAGGGGTTCGAGAGTGTTGCTATACCACAGGACCCTTGCGGACAAGCTGATGGTAAAATTCCCAGCCGACAGCGCTAGTGGCAGAAGGCGCAGTTCCGAGGGCCATGTTGCAGGGGATGTGCGTAGATCGAGCAGCATGTACATCCCAGGCAGTGCAACAGTCTTTAAGGGCCTGGCCAGCTTTATGGCTCCCCACCAAGACTGTGTCACCGCTCCCCAGTCACGGCTGAGTCGGCGGGAGCACTGAAAAAGGATGGTGAGGGAGTACGTAGCGGATCGCACGACCATCCTTGGTGACGCCTCTGCCCCCTACAACTACTGGGTGTCGAAGCTGGACACGTGGCCTGAACTAGCCCTGTATGCCCTTGAGGTGCTTGCTTGTCCTGCGGCTAGCGTGTTGTCGGAGAGGGTGTTTAGTGCGGCTGGGGGAATCATCACAGATAAGCGTAGCCGCTTGTCAACCGACAGTGCCGACAGGCTAACACTCATCAAGATGAACAAAGGCTGGATTTCCCCAGACTTCTGTTCTCCACCAGCGGACAGCAGCGATACGTAAGCAATACGTAGGCTGCACCCGCGGATGGAAGCTACGTTCTCTCTCACCATCCAAAACGGGGACATTTCTGCTTCATCAATCTGTGTCTAATATTCCTCCTCCTCCTCCTCCTGCTCCTCCTCCTGAAACCTCACGTAATCACGCTGAACGGGCAATTTTTCTTAGGGCCACAAGGCTCACTCAAATAATTTTTCAGAACAATTTTTATAAGTTTCAATGCGCTTAAAAGCATTGGAACTTTAACTTGAACCAATTTTTCGTTACACTGGGCTGCCTCCAGGCCTAGTTACCACTTAAGCCACATTAACCAAAGCGATTAATGGGTTTCACCTGCCCTCTTGGCTGGCCATGGCCAATTTTTGGGATGTACATTAGTACTGTTGATACAGCAATTTTTGTGGGCCCTCGCCTACAGTGTAATCAAATTAATTTTTAGCCCACCTGCATTACAGCTGACGTTACCTCAGCTGTGTTGGGCAATGCAATGGGATATTTCTATGTACCGCCGGTGGCTTCCTGGCACCCACCCAGTCAGTGGGTCCACAGGGAGTTAAACCTACATGTGTCCACTTGTAAAGAACCCCAGTCTGACTGGGGCATGCAGTGTGGGCCGAAGCCCACCTGTATTACGCACGACATTACTACCTCAGCTGTGTTGGGCAATGCAATGGGATATTTTTGTGTACCGCCGGTGGGTTCCAGGGAGCCACCCATGCTGTAGGTGCACACTGAGTTTTTAATACATCTGTACACTTCTAAAGAACCCGTCTGACTGGGGCATGCAGTGTGGGCCGAAGCCCACCTGTATTACGCACGACATTACTACCTCAGCTGTGTTGGGCAATGCAATGGGATATTTCTATGTACCGCCGGTGGCTTCCTGGCACCCACCCAGGCAGTGGGTCCACAGGGAGTTAAACCTACATGTGTCCACTTGTAAAGAACCCCAGTCTGACTGGGGCATGCAGTGTGGGCCGAAGCCCACCTGTATTACGCACGACATTACTACCTCAGCTGTGTTGGGCAATGCAATGGGATATTTCTATGTACCGCCGGTGGCTTCCTGGCACCCACCCAGGCAGTGGGTCCACAGGGAGTTAAACCTACATGTGTCCACTTGTAAAGAACCCCAGTCTGACTGGGGCATGCAGTGTGGGCCGAAGCCCACCTGTATTACGCACGACATTACTACCTCAGCTGTGTTGGGCAATGCAATGGGATATTTCTATGTACCGCCGGTGGCTTCCTGGCACCCACCCAGGCAGTGGGTCCACAGGGAGTTAAACCTACATGTGTCCACTTGTAAAGAACCCCAGTCTGACTGGGGCATGCAGTGTGGGCCGAAACCCACCTGCATTAACCCTTTCCAGTCCACTGTGTGACCTGTGAAGACATTAGGGTTTAAGGCTGTACAGCTCCGTTGTTGGTAGACGTCCGTCGGGGTTCTCTTACTGTATATTGCCAGCCTCTCTGCTGTCGGAGCCTATCCTACGTGTCAGCTCATGCAGTACTGGCTTTAGCCAGCATATAGCGCCGTTGTATAACGGCAGAAAAAGAGTAAGCCCCCTAGGAAAACCATATACAAATTGGATTGGAAAGGGTTAAGCACAACATTACTACCTCAGCTGTGTTGGGCAATGCAATGGGATATTTCTATGTACCGCCGGTGGCTTCCTGGCACCCACCCATGCTGTAGGTGCACACGGAGTTTTTACTACATCTGTACACTTATAAAGAACCCCAGTCAGACTGGGGCATGCAGTGTGGGCCGAAGCCCACCTGCATTAAGCACGACATTACTACCTCAGCTGTGTTGGGCAATGCAATGGGATATTTCTGTGTACCGCCGGTGGGTTCCAGGGAGCCACCCATGCTGTGGGTCGACAGGGACTTCACAATAGGGAGTTGTACCTGCCTGTGTCTATGAATTAAAAAGCCCGGTCTGACTGGGGCATGCAGACACCTTGACAGAATGAATAGTGTGTGGCACATAGGTTCCCCATTGCTATGCCCACGTGTGCAGCTCCTGATGGCGGTGGCACAGGATTCTATTTCTCATTGCTTCTGTACAGCATTGTGGGCTATCGCCCCGTCCCTTTTAAAGAGGGTCGCTGCCTAGCCGTGCCAACCTCTGCAGTGTGTGCCTGCGGTTCCTCGTCATGGCAGACGCAATTCTAAATAGACATGAGCGTGGTGTGGCATGAGGGCAGCTGAAGGCTGCGCAGGGACACTTTGGTGTGCGCTGTGGGGGGGAGGGGGGGCGGTTGGGCAGCATGTAACCCAGGAGAAGTGTCAGTGGAGTGTCATGCAGGCAGTGATTGTGCTTTGTTGGAGGTAGTGTGGTGCTTAGCAAAGGTATGCCATGCTAATGAGGGCTTTTCAGAAGTAAAAGTTGTTGGGAGGGGGGGGCCCACTCTTGCCGGTATTGTGGCTTAATAGTGGGACCTGGGAACTTGAGATGCAGCCCAACATGTAGCCCCTCGCCTGCCCTATCCGTCACTGTGTCATTCCCATCACTTTCCTGAATTGCCCAGATTTTCACACATGAAAACCTTAGCGAGCATCGGCGAAATACAAAAATGTTCTGGTCGCCCATTGACTTCAATGGGGTTCGTTGTTCGAAACGAACCCTCGAGCATCACGGGAAGTTCGTTACGAATAACGAACACCCGAACATTTTGGTGTTCGCTCATCTCTAGATTTGACACATCTTGCAAGAAGTTTGGCACTTTTCTTTTACTTAAACCAACTTTTAGTCCGTTTACTTTAGAGTAGATTTGTGTGTGAAAATTGTGGAGCATGTCATTTATAAATTTGGCGCAATTTGCAAATCAACTAAGCCACTCCCCTTTTCTAGACGCTTTACAAAAGTGTCTAATGTAGAGTAAAAGTGTCTTAACGACTTAAAAGGTTTTTCTAGGCAATAACTATTGATGACCTATCCACTGGATAGGTCATCAATAGTTAATCACCTGGGATCTGCCGCACGGGATCCCTGGCAAACACCTACTCACCTGGCCAAACTGCCAGTGCAGCATGCTGGACGTGCATCAGAGGAGACAGGAACAGAAGTGGCTTGCTTGCTTTACTTCTATTGAAATCAATGGGAGTTGAAGCAACTATTACACTTTTGGCACTTCCACCTCCTAAAACAGGAAAGGGCGCGCAAGTTCAATGCCTGCTTCAGCTCCCAGTGTTTTCAAAGGGGGTGAAGCCAGCTAGGCCACTTTTGATCCCATCTCTTATAACACACTTCTGGCCTGCTAGATTGATTGCCAGGCAGGGCGATCAGGTGATCGCTGGGGATTTCAACAGTTTTGACAACATGGTACAATACTGAACTATAAGTGGTACTTACTCCGCCTTCTTCAGAATCAGAACCTGATAACAGTCCCTATATAAATAAAGAAAATAAAACAGTTAACATTTGTGTAAAGCTCTTGCCATTAGCTGTACAAGACTGTGTGTGAAATGTGAAAATGAATGCAGTAACACAAGATGTATATTGATAGGTGGACTATTCAGGCTGGTCAGTTTGTGGTCTAGCAAGAAACTGGAGACCAGTTGTACAATTTATAGTTACAGGACGTCATCTTCCTGCTTAATAAACATTTAATAAACAAGTCAACCAGAAAAAAAATACAAGAACTCAAATCTGGTCTCTGGAATAATAGTATATAGTTCATCCCTATTTGTCAGGTTTTGTGTATCCCAGTGTGGCGAAAAATGTCCTTTTGCTATCCTGCTTTCCGAGAATGAGTACTCCCAATAGTCTTTGTTCCGGCTTCTGGGCTCATAAAGAAATGGCGGTTACTGATGAAAATATCCCTTTTTGCTGAAATTGGTGCTGGAGGGAAGTGTTGTAAATTCAGTCTCTTCCCGGGTTTTTCAACCATGCTATTTCAGTAACGAATGCCACTAAGCCAATACAGCACTCCACAAATGCCCGTAGAAACAAAGGCTACTCCAGGGAGTATCCCTAGCTCCTGCACTCCTAGCACTGCATGCAGTCTTTCTCCCTCTCTCTGCCCATTTCCTGTGCCCGTGCAAAGACTGAGTCAGTGTTCCCACCCCTACTTAACGGAACTGCCTTAAGCAACTTTTTATACTTAACAGTGCTAATAAGAACATCAATAAAACAGTACAAAATAACTCAAAAAAAGGATAACTTCTAGCAAACATTGATCTGCAAACAGGGTTCTCCACTGCTGAGCCCCATGCTACAGTAGAAGATCATACGGCTATGTTCACTGTTAGCACTGCTGTCCATTTTATTTCCTTAGTTTTTTGACAATAAAAAAGGAAAGAAGAAAAAAGGTAAATCCCATTACAAGGTAATGGGATTGTCAAAAACCATTAAAGAGAATGTGTCATCAGAAAATTACCTATTATATAAATCACATTTTTGTGTTAAACATATTTTTAAGGAATTTTTGATTTTCTTTTAAACTTTCATTATTTATTTTTTAAAAATCCTAAAATCCAGCATTTTTCACACTGACCACAGAGCCTAATAGACTACTAGAATACTAGTCTGTCACTTCCTGATCTGTAGAGAAAGTTTTGCAGCAGTCATCTCACTATCATCACAGGCAGATAGGTGATACCTATAGGCCTCCTGCACACAGACATGAAATCCCGCCGTGGATTTTCTGCCTGTGTGCAGGAGGCCTATAGGTATCGGATCCGACCCAACCGTCTGCAGGAGGCCATAAGTAGATAACACACCATTCACATCTACTATCTACTCCCCTTTCCTGACCTCTGCACTGTTCTAGAGTATGTCTAGAACAGTCTCCATACAAGTCAATGGGTCTCCTCTTGTCCATTGTGTGAATGGCCCATTAAGCTGCTGTAAAGCATATCTCAGTTAAATGTGGCTCAGAAAAGATGGTTGCCCCCATAGTCATATATAGACAACAGAATAAAAAAAACTACAATCAGAAAACAAAAGCAGATTAGAAAAAGAGAAAATGTTTCTCTATCTGGTTTTAATTAATATGAAAAAATGTTGATTATCTAGTCCCTTTAAGAACTGTGTGAAACAGATCCGTTATAACAGGCATAGTACTAGTGTTAATGAAGCATTCTCAGAACCTGGGCACATGAAGCAATGCTTGGTATACTGGTGGCGGATTCCAACCTTGGCATTGTGTAAGTGCTCTTCACTAGTTTCAAATGAATTAGTTCCAATAAAGTAACAGATGACAACATCATAGAGAAATGTTTTGACTAGGCAGTGATGATCATTACTTACCCGCTGTCCTGCGAATACAACAGGAAGCATCTGTAATGTCAAATACCAATAAGTAAATGGGAAATATTTTATATAGAATAAGGTGAATAACAACGACATTGAAGGAACTTCCCACAGTATAGTGCTAACTATTGTTTTTGCATATTTATTTAGACATGTTAAAGGGGATCGGTCACCTACTTTTAGTTCTATGAGTTAAATTTATGGGTTAAAGTAGGTGACCTGCTGAGTCTGGGGATGTAAATGTTATACTTACCTCCTCCGTTGCTTTCCCGGTGTCAGTCCTGGAAACCGCAATGCGTTGAGTGGTGTTGCTAAGTAGTCCGCCACTCAAGACAATAGCTGGACTGCTCAATG